>NC_133454.1:104836030-105548530 GCF_048565385.1 Saimiri boliviensis | reverse complement strand
CTTTAGAATCTTTCAGGTTAAATGAAAGGCTGCCTAAGCACTATAAATTGTTTTGCATTTGGCTTGTCTTTGAGCATGAGAGCCCCTTCAGTGTTTCTTCAATCAACTAATAGAAAACTCAGACTAGGGGATATTAAGGAATGCTTCTGTCAGCCACCAAGTTTGCAGATTTAATTTGATGTGATTTATAAATTGCTGCTGTTATTGATTCTGTTGTTGCTGGCAAACCCTGCTGCTATATAAAGCAGCTGCCGTCTGTAGTTGAGGTGTGCCTGAATCCATTAATGGATGTCTTGGGCACAGACACAATTTCATAACAGATGTCATTTACCTGGACTGACACTGCATATGGAAATCCCTGCTGCTTCCCCTTTGCACACAGTGAGAGGAAGCTGTTTTCTTGCTACATTCCAAGTGCATGGCTGTCAGCTAATGATACAGAACGCAATAGCTACCTTAGAAAAAAAAAACAACATTCCACCAGGAGACATTTCTCAGCATGGCAAAAATAACTATCCTTGCAACACATTTCTCATGAAACTAAGAAACTTGATATAATATCAACAAGGGGAACCGTGATTTAACACAAATAGTTACACATCTGAAGTCCTATGCCTACGCAGCTTTACCATTTCATGAGAATAATTGGGGTGAATAGTCTTTCATTTATTTTGATATCATACAGATTTTTTTAACTCTGTATAAAAAATTTTTTGTCATAAGCCTAGAACATCAAAACTTTTAGCAAATGACAACCATTTATTAGCAGCTTTTCAGAAACAAAAAATGTTTAAATAACAGATTGTTTTTCAGGGGTATGTGTGTGTATTTGTGTTTCATTATAAAATACAATACTGACTGAAAAACATTTATATGTTAAAATTCAAGAGTACCTTTGCATTATGATTCATGCATTACGACATCCATCAGGCCTAACAACTTTCTCCTCAGATGCCAAGAATCAACTCATAATTGTGTTAATAGGCCTAGGGTTAATGCTTCAAATTAGAAATTAGATTCGATCTACCTGGGCTCTGCTTTCATACGTGTGTGTAATGTGCTCTATTACAGTTTTCCTATTTATGGGAAAAAAAAGACAGACCTTCTGAGAAAATAGGGCTGCTTATTGCTATCATTAATAGCTAACACTTGCTATGTGATTGGTACTTTCCAAGCATGATCTCATTAAATGCACACAAAAATTCTATGGCATGAATACTATCATTATCCCCTGGGCTAGTAATTAGTATTATTCACCAAATGTTACTTGCTATCTGCCTCCTGAGTATTTGGCATAAATGCACCCCCCTAATTTTCTGCCTCCTTTGAAATTAGGTGTGTGTCAGCCTGAATCCTGAATGACTGTAAGGAATGGAACATACTATCAGTTGTTTTCGACATGAGAGAGAAGTAGACACTTGTTCCATTAAGCCACTGAGATAAGGGTGTTGTGTTATCACCACATAACCCAGCACATCCTTCCTGCTGTACCTTCATTTCTACTACGAATCCTGATGTCAATCTCAGGAGGGGAAAAGTCGCTGAATCTATGGTGCTTTCTCCACTCTTCTTACTGGGTTCTACTTTTCATTTCCTCCTGAAAACACTGTTATTAACTGTTCTGCTTCTTTCTAAATTTTGTTAAAATTCCCATTCACCTCCTCATTTTCACCGCATAATTTTCTCAGCTCCATGAACTACCTCCTTTGCAGCTCTCTAAAGGTTTTAATGTTGCCTAGAAATCATCACCCTAATGTGGGGGTGGGGTGGGAAGGAGTTAAATGTTATAGGGAAAATCTATTCTGTCAGCTATCTACTGAGATGCAATTAACAATGACCAATTTCAGGGCTGGTCCTCAAAAAATATTGTGTGAGGCTTCATTTTCCTCCCTGGCTTGGGAAGTTTGAGTAGGCTCACTGCTCTCAAATATTATGGTCAATTTTCATTGTTTATTTAGTTTTCTAAGACCAGGCATGGTGGCTCACGCCAGTAATCCCAGCACTTTGGGAGGCTGAAGGGGGCAGATCACCTGACGTCGGGAGTTCAAGACCAGCCTGATCGACATGGAGAAACACTGTCTCTACTAAAAATACAAAACTGCCAGGCGTAGTGGTGCATGCCTGTCATCCCAGCGACTCGGGAGGCTGAAGCAGGAAGAATCGCTTGAACCCCAGAGGCGGAGGTTGCGTTTAGCCAAGATCACGCCATTGCATTCCAGCCTGGGCAACAAATGTGAAAATCTGTCTGGGTTTTTAACTAACCACTTTAAATGCTCCTAAAGGGCTTCTTACCTAACAAGTCAGTCATTTTTGTCACTGTGAGTTGAAAGAGATTTAAGCAACTTGACCCTAGAGTTTGCTTAGATTTTTAAATCTAAAGTATTGTTTTGCTTCTTGACCTTAGGCAATTTATGTAATTACTGTGTATTTTTTTCATATTTGTTAAGATCTTTGGTAATATTAAATGATTTGAAACATCTGTAAGGTTTAGGACAGCTCCTGAACACAACCCACATGCACAACCAAAGTTATAATCACTAATTGCTCAAAAAACAGCAGACTGTGTAGCAGCCTCTGGGTAAATAGAGCATAGTCTTTGCTCTCGGGATGATCACAGGGAGGAAACTTGCATTGATTACTGCAAAGCAGTGTGCTGACTATTATACTGGCTCTAGATAGAAAAGTATGTAAACCTGGAGGAGGGAGAATTTAGTCTTGGCTGAGGGACACAGAAGAAGCAGCAAGGCTTGAGCAAAGACCAGGAAATAAGTTTTATAGGTGGACAAGGAAATTCCTAGCAAAGAGAACAACAAATGCACAGACGTGAGCATGGACTTAAAAAAGTATTAGAGAAGGGGAACATGCGAAGAAGCTGGAGAATGAGCCTACAGTTTGAATTCTTTGCGCCCAGGTGCACTCGCAATTGTACTTCAGCTGTTTCTGTCTTGTGTTTTTGGCGTTTGTCATAAGCCACTGCAAATCCTTCTTGCTAGGATGTGAAGGGTAAAACCAGATAATTTAAGACAGCAGTGCTTAGCCCTTAATACCTTTGTGAGAGTTGGCAACCTGTTGAGATGCCTAAAGGAAAGGTGGTCCTGGCAATGGGACCTAAGAAAAGAGGAAGAGCGTAAGAATAGGGTCAAGGACTAGGCCAGGCTTTTCCATCTTTTAGTTGTTTCTTATAACGCTTCCACTTTTTTTTTTTTTTTTAATGTAGTGTCCCTGTGTCATTTCTACAAATATTTCTTAGACATTTTCTTTTTTTTGAAATAGAGTCTCGCTCTGTCATCCAGGCTGGAGTGTAGCAGTGTGAGCTCAGCTCACTGTAACCTCTACCTCTCAGCTTCAAGCAATTCTCCTGCCTCAGCCTCCCAGATAGCTGGGATTACAGGCACCTGCCACCATGCTCAGCTAATTTTTGTATTTTTAGTGGAGACAGGGGTTTCACCATGTTGGCCAGGCTGGTTTCAAACTCCTGACCTCATGATCCGCTCACCTCGGCCTCCCAAAATGCTGGGATTACAGGCATGAGCCACAGTGCCCGGCCAAGGCATTTTCTTTAAATGTCTTATTTTTTATATTTTCTCTTATTTTAAATAATGTCAGTAACCATTACAGGCATGTGCTGGTTGTAATTTTCTAATATATATTAAAATAAATACAAAAATAAATTTAAAAATTATTCCATTACCATCAAAAGCGTATTATTTGCTCCACGTGGCATATGTACCACATTTTAGAGAAAAATGGTCTTAGCCAATCATGTGAGAAGATCCTGGCTTGAAGATAATGATATGTGCACTGGTCCAACTAGTTTCATTCATAAAGCTTTTTAGAACCAGCAGATTTCTGAAAAGTAAGCATACTGAGGAACTTATGAGAAAGGAAGCAAGCAAGCATCAACAGGAATGAGAATCAGGGGGAAAACCCGGTTGGTGTGTATTGCTATGTTTTGTGTTGGAACCTGTGCTTAGCGCTATGAGGAATTGGAGGGTATACTCACCATCCTGTGGAATGAGGTGGGGAGGTGAGTGGGGACATCTATGAATAGGCACTTAGCCTTATTGAAAAAAGGCAGGATGTGTCCTTTAAGGGAAGGTCAAAGACAATGTTGTATGGGATCAGAAGGCAACAAAATCACATTGGTTGGGAATGTCAGGGAGTAAATACCATAAAGCCGACATTTCAGCTGGGCATTAAAGGGCCAGTGTACATTGTACATGAGTAAAGCAATTTTCCACTGCATGAAGCTGCATATCTGATCACATATATAAGAAACATCTTTGATGCTAGAAAACCAAAGAGAAGAGATGCATTGGGCCTCCAAAGCACGTAAGATATCTTCCATTTGTACTTACAGATCCAGCTCTTCTGTATCCACGCTGCTGTGTGCCTTGATAGGCTGACACATATGGCTGCACCAACAAGCTTTCTGGCCTTTTGATATCTGGTTGGATTTGACCAATGGTAACCAGTGTCAAGTGATTCCATGGAAGTTAATTTCTGATAATTTTCCTGTACAGCCATATTCCTCTACAGAAGGTTTAAGCTCATGATGGGAAACCTTCTCCATATAGTTACTTTCTTTTAGGAACAGCTTCTTTTTCTTTCTCTTGTTCCTTCAGATAGGCACGGTGGCCCCTGATACCCTCAAGATTTCCATAAACTCTTCCAGTTTATTTTTTAAACTCTCCTCACAGACCCTGCTGAAAAATGGCATCTCTTTTTTTCAGGGATTATGACCAATATGATGAACATAAATTATACAAAGAATACAAGTTGAATATAGTAATATAAATAAGATATTATATATTTATATGGAGTGTCACACAACTAGTCCTTTTGAATGGCATTCTGCAGGCATTATGGGAAACAAAGGAATACTTCATACTTTGATTTTGTTCATCTAGAGCATCTGAGTCAGTGTGATAGAGCCCATGTAGTTCAGATTTCTACATACCTGAGAGGCACTACGGCATAGATGTTAAAAACACAAAATCTAGAAGCTACTGCCCGCATTCAAATTCTCTTTCTGCTACTTGCTAACTATATAATTTTGTCAAAATTCCTTTTAGTATTTGTGCCTCAGTTTCCCCATCTTTAAAATGAGTCTAATTAGAGTAGTATAGGGTTTTTGGGAGAACTAAATGAACTGATGTTTGCAAAGTATCTGAAACAATGCTAAATAAGTGCTATATAAATATTAGGGATCATTATTATTATTTGATATAATAATACCTTAATGAATCATTTTCTTTGGGGATATTTGAAACTGATAAGGGATTTTTAAAAACTAGTCAACTGACTCAATCAAATAAAACCAAATGCACAGTTCAGTTTGTGTATGAATAGACTACAACCTATTATACAATGCAATATATTATACAATGCAAGATATAATAGTGCGTCAGGAAGATGAAAGGAAAACAGGTTTTTTGAGATGCTCTTCCAGGGTCTGATCTTCTTCTGTGTCCTAAACCAGGATAATTCTATAACTATATATGGATAATGGTTCTATTTGATTCTTGTCTCATGGTATTACTGCTAAATTTAGTCATTTCCTTACTTTAGACTGATATACTATTTGCAGAAAATTTAATTTACTTACATTGACTCAAAGTTAACTTTATGTGCCACTTTAATTAATTTCCCTCAGATGTCTGCAATATTTTCTGTCTCTGTTGCTTTGTATCTTAAGAATAATTATGTTTAAATTGTTTGGACTTAACTTCTTGGCAATATTACACTATACCTCAAGTCCCACATTTCCGTCTCAATCAACGTTCTTTGATACTTGGCAGATTTTAATTCATACTTTTTCTTGCAGCATGTTTATTTTACTGTTTGGTCTCAATCCCCTTACTCAAAAAAAGAAATATAACATTGAACGAAAGCCTGGAAGTCATTACAATGCTTGAGTAATACAAATAAACCTACTCTTTAGCTGCTGCCTGTGGTGGTTCTATTTATCCATATCATGTCTTATGTGACTACAGTATGAGAACTTTCCACAACTAAACTTTGTTTCCTTCCATCACATGAAGTTGTCTGAATATAGTCAAAGATCCTAGTCCATGGCTTAAGTAACAAATCATCACCCATGATAACCATGAAAATTTTCGGAAGGCACATAAATAATGCCTTTGAAAAGAAAGTTCCAGAAGCTACCTTCTCCATTGGTGATCTAGTGTGAATGTGCCCCCTGAAAATTCTTATGTCAAAACCCAGTTTTCCAATTTGATAGTGTAAGGAGGTAGGGTGTTTGGGGGAAAATTAGGTCGTAGGATCAGAGTTCTAAGAAATGGGATAAAGTCACTTGTAAAATAAGTCCCGGAATTACCCCTGACCACTTTTGGCATGTGAGCATACAGTGAGAAGACGCCCTCTGTGAACCAGAAAGTGAGCCCTTAACAGACACTGACTCCGCCAGTATTTTGATGTTGGACTTCCGAGACTCTGTAACTATGAGAAATAAATTCCGTTGTTTACTACCTACTCTGTTTATGGTGTTTTATCACAGCAGTTTACCTGGACCAAGACAATGGGGTACCCCATAGCCTAGAATCCATACTGAAAATGAAGTAGGATTTCATGTACAAGTAAGGGTGAACTTAAGTGATTGAGGAAAGTGAAGGATGTCAAAGAAATAAGAGCAATTCTAAGATAATGAAACCTACATATAGATCATTTATTGAATTAAGAGCAACCTTGTTGAGCTCAGAAGAATTACATAATAAAAATTAGTCAAGAGTCCTCATTCCAAGGACTGTAAAACTAATTGTCCTTGTTCAGCCTCTTGTTATGCTTTGCTCCGGATCCGTTGCCAGGCTGATTTTTGGTATTAACTTTTGTACTTCTGGCTTCTGAAAGACCTACACAATAAAATTCTTCCAAATTTCCAATAAATTTCTTCTATTTCTTACAATAAGAGAAATATATTTTTAATTAAATAAGAATAAAGTTCTTATTAAGGAAACAACAAATTACTCATTGTTTCTTAAGGAAATATCTGGAAAATATCTCACTGTGATTTTGCAAAATGAACATATTTCTCTATTATTGTATTTTATTAAAGAGAAATTTCACAGTATAATTCTATCTTTTGACACATTCTTCTCAGCTTTTTAAGCATGTGTCTGTCATTTTCTAGGGCCCACATCAAAACAGCTCTGTTACACATTTCTGCACTTCATCTATTCTCTCCTTTGCTCTGCCGCAGACTCAGTGACTGACAATTTTGATGAGTTTTTTACCGCATGGAAATGTCTTTGCACCATTGTTTTCAGTGGCTTTTATAACTTAAACCATCTGCTCTTTTTTTTTTCCTTTTCCTGTTGTGTAAAACGTTTTTGAAATACAGTGAAGGAAAGAAATGCAATCACAAACTGCTGTCTTGTGTTGTGCCGCACATTAATTTTCAAGCTGCTTTGCTCTATAGCATTCATTTCTTCAGGAGAATAGCAATGTGTAGAAGCCTTGAGGGCCTGCTTTTGCTTTTTTCTTAATCATAACTAATTAGAGAAACTGCCACATGTTGTTTTGGATAGTGTTTTAGTGCAGAAATGCTTTGAAAAGGGTATATATACAGCCAGATTAAAGATATCCAAAGGCAAATTGGTACCTTCGAAAGCTCAAATGGGTTGATTTGTTACTTTAACACTCTACAACACCTGGCTCTGTATGAAAGTAAAGACTCAGCTAAAGAAAAAAATTTGTAATGAGGCATCAAAAGGAAATCATGGCTCAGTTTCGTTCTTTGTTGTACAATTAACCTACTAGACAGAGAGACGGCTGTACATGGGATGAGGCATACCATTAAAGACCCTCCATAAAATCTCTCTGTTTCACAAAACTCTTAGTGCGCCTTTAGGAATTTTTCTTTGGAGTCCTGCAGGCATCTTAGACATGAAACTTCACTTTTAAATTATAAGCATCTTCCTTAGATGAGACTTTTGTAAGGAAAACATTCATTTAATTATCTAAATGTCTGCTAGCTAGAAGTAAAACTTTGTTGAAAAATCAGCTTAAATAGTTTTGAGGTTGAGAGAGCAGGGCCAGCGCTTAAAAGAAAAGGAGAGCTGAAGGACTAATGGTGAGTCACCAAAAATCCAAACTAAACTCTTAGGATCTCAGTGGGGAGTAAAAATTAAAGATGAGCTGATTCAATTGCTTCGACATACAACTGGCTTCCAGTTTTTCCTAATGCAGTTAATTACAAAGAAACTATTGAAACAAGTGTACTAATCTATTCTCACATTGCTAATAAAGGCATACCCAAGACTGGATAACTTATCAAGTAAAGAGGTTTAATTGATTCACAGTTCTGCAGGGCTAGGGAGGCCTCAGGAAACTTACAATCATAGCAGAAGGGGAAACCAACATTTCTTCTTCACAGGTAGCAGGAAGGAGAAGTACAGAATGAAGAAGGGGGAAAGCCCCTCATAAAACCATCAGATCTCATGAAAACTCATTCACTATCATGAGAACAGCATAAGGGTAACTGCCCCCATGATTCAATTACTTCCCACTGGGTCCCTCTGGCAACATGTAGGGCTTATAGGAACTACAATTCAGGATGAGAATTGGGGGGGAGGATACAGACAACCCATATCAACAAGCTTTTATTCTCCTACCCAGCACTAACCGCTATTATATTGTATGTATAACAAAAAGCCTCTTAATATTTCCATTTAATGAATAACATCTCCACTACTCCCAATTAAGCACTAGAATATTCCGTTGGAGTTCTGACCATCATCTCATCTGGGCAACATGTTTAAAGGGAAGAGAAACAAAGCATGAAAAGGAGGCTGAAGCAATAACCAGTAAAATCAGGAATGCTCCTATTCCTATCAGCCTATCCCATACCTTTCTAACCTGAATCAAGACAGGATCCGCATTGCCAGGACAATAGAAATTGCTACTTCATGGATTACTTCCGGGTAAAATGGGAATGAAGGAAACTACATACCTTTCTAATTTTTAAGGAGATAATTTAACATGCTAATAAAATACATCGTGTTGTATTTTGGCATTTACCTTGGATGTAAATAGGTTATTACCATGTGCTTCATTCTAAACGGAGTTGTTAACATCTAAATATCTCCTAGACTAGGTAATTGCAACTTTTGGATCTTAAATGAAATTCTTAAAAATTAAATGTCAAGACACTTCATGACTCTGAAAACACAAACACAGTTTTGATCACTTCAAATGATAATAACAATGGCAATAAATATAATAGTGATCAAGAATATGTAGACATTGCAATAGACACCTGCTGGTCTGCTAATCCTTGAACTCTAATGAACTCTGTTTTTCTTAAGGAACTGGTAATTTTAAGAAAAACTGAGACTATTTCCAGGAAAAGCAAATTACTAAGGTGAGAAGTAAACAGAACAAATGCCTTGAAGATGTTTATAGCTACCAATCTATAGCTGAGAGCTATGAAGACAATCTCAACAATAGGTGATCTTGCTCAAATTATTAATGAACTCCAAGCCATGGTTCCTCCAGTTGTGAAATGTGAGAGATGGACTCAAAAACAAACAAATTAAAAAAGAAGCAAACAAAAAGAAAAAAAAAAAAACACTTTTAAATCCTGTATGTGGAACCTTGCGGTTTCTGTAAAGTCACCGCGGGAGTCACTACAGGCTTGTGTAGAGAGAGCAATTGGGTGATTCTCCAGTCACAAATCTCATCCCCTCTCCTAATTATGTCTTTATCCCACAAAGGGCCTTCAGATACCAGAACAATCTCTCCGAAGCACAGCTTTCACTATCAATATCCTCTCAAAATGGACCCACAATGTCCTTAAACAGAACTTCAAGTCTGTAATACGGTGGTCCACACTTACTTTCTCTAATTTTTAAGTTTTCAAGTTTCTACCTTTGTTCATACCACTTTTATGCCTGGAATAACTTTTTAAATTTCTGCCTTTGAAATATGTTTTCATGCCTCAAATACCAGGTCAAGAAATGTGTGTTACTAGAAAAACTTTCCTTTCCACATTTCCCCTGCAACACTTTTCTCATTCTTCCTCGCCCTCACTCCTCTGCCCATTAGATCCCTCCCTTTTATTTATAAATTCAAGGAGCATTGTGGGGTGCATGTTCATGCATGTGTATGTGTGTGCGTGCATATATGTCTGTTTGACAGCATGAAAGAGATGCCTTTATCAAACAGAATCATTTCTGAGATAAACACTAGATTTTATTCATATCTGTATTTACACATGTGTATGTGCTCAGTAAATACACATTGAGTAGAAAAGCATTTTCACTAAAAAGTTTTACAGCCAAACTTTGTGTGAAAATCACCTGGATTGGATGATCTAAAGCTTCTTTCTATTTCTCAAGCTGTGGTGTTCTTTAAAAAAATGTCAGTTCTATATGAACGTGTGCATGTATGCAGATGAGCTTTTCACAGTACACCAGAATGCAATGTTTTCCTTGTAGGTACTGCCTAATGTGACAGTTGGTAATGATTTTTGGTGACAACCTGTGGGTAAAGTAAGCAACAGAAAATTAGCTCTCATCACTGGAGGTGACATCTAGGGAGTTTATAGCTAGAAGGGTATCACAAATTATCCCAGCTCAGTTCTGGCCCTCATTTTCTCACCCAAAATGCCCGACTCCAAAAGTATTCTTCACTATCAAGTATTTCTTGCAGTCCCCAGAAGATTTCATACATGTGGTCATGATAAATCTTTGCCATCTGGGCACTACACTGTTTTGCTAGGTCTCCACTGGAAATCTGCCATGCCCACTGGGCATTTCAGGGCTCACTGAGTCGCTTCAGTTTCCTACCAGGGTTCTGCTGAGTTGGCCACCCCAGCTAATTGCCTGGGAAAGCAATGCTCTGCCTGGGGAGGTGGTTCCTGGTCCTTCTAAGGGCACTAAAATAGCACCATTTCTTCTGCTTCTGACAAAATGTTGTATAGGACCAATTTCTTCAGTTCCTGCCTCTACCCTTCTTCTTGAAGGACTGAAAAATGGTGGCAGAAACCGAAGGACATGGGGCCAGGTAAGGTAAACAGACATGTTCTTCTACCTTCCTAGCCTCTGAGACAAAGAAACAGTACAGCAACAAAAACCTCTTCTATTGGTCAAAATAAATAAATAAACAGCTATGCAATGACAATAGCCCTACCACAATGAAGCCAGGAAGAGATACACACACCAAAGTCATGCGTATCTACTGATACCACTAAATACCCAGATACTCAAGAAGTAACAATTTAGCAGGAAACTCAAAGTCCTAGGTTTGAGTTAGCAGGGACTCCTATCTACAGAAGCTACCACCATCACCAAGGACATCTTCATTCTGTACACTTTCTCAAGTTTCATGTTTATGCTTGTTTTTACTGTCATTTGTTGAACCATCATTTTATTCTAGACATCTTCATATAACACCAGAAACAATTCTTGGAGGTTGGTGTTATTATCCTTACACATTTCTCCTTCACAGTTGGCTCTGATTTTGCTTATTTTAATTGCAAATGGAGTAGATCGCCAATGTGCATATGCAGGAGTCATTTACTTCCACATAAGTTGTCATGTGTTTTTATACTGTCTCTGTACTGTAAACTCCAAATCCAAAATAAAACGAATAAAGACATACATTTTTATTTTTTTCCACATCTGTTTATGTTACTTAACTTGACCTGATTTTTACTTTGTCAGGAGGAAAAAGAAAGCATGATTTCTGAGTGTGACGAATAACGTAAGTAACACAAACAAAATTAGAAGTGGAGCAGCTGATTAGACTATTGATTTTTTTCCCACTCTTAAACTAGCACATGGGAAAGACACCAAAACCACATTCAGGTAATTAATCAGAGAATCTGATCTACACTCAGAGGGACACAAACGTATAAACACTGGTAGAATCCACTGAGGTAACCTGCACAGAAAAGATTACCCAATCTGACTAAATTCCCCTAGGAATTAGCTGAAGAACAAGGGCACAAACAAGGCCAAGTGCATTTGGAGCAGAAGAATGTCCTTTTCTGAATTAATTCCTGAGTTCACATGAGTATACTTTATTAGAATAAATTATGGGGATAGACGAGTTCTATTAACATCACATCAGAAATGAGAGTCATCAAATCTAGGTCAGAGAGGAGAAAATTTAAAAAAACAAAACAACAAAAGTTGATTCCATCCAAAGCAGCACTTACAAAATATCTGCTGAAGATAGAAGCACTAGCTAGAATGAAAAATAAAGTGTGCCTAACTATGTAGAGCCTGAGAAGGAAAAGAGAATTACAAGAGGAAAGAAGGTAAGACTGAATCGAATTGAGTAGGGTGTGTCACTACCAACTTGGGAATTTTTTTTCCTAGACACTCAGATGGAAGACGAATACCCAGTGTCACCTGTATTATTCACTGCCAAGTCCTTCCTTCAACGTTTCCTGTGTTTATCACGCCATCAATTAGTTTATTTATTTAAAACAACATCTTTTATGCTTTCCCCGATGCCTCTAAATTTCACCAAGTAGTTCAAGCCTTCTCTCTTCATCTTCCCTCCTGCAAATTCTTTGTTGGTAAATTCCCTTTTCAAAGTTAAATGCCAAATCAAATAGCTTCTGAGACCTCTTATCCATTCTTGGCTCCAACTAATGAATATGAAAGACTCCATATTACACTCACCTCGCTATTTAGATAGCGTTCCTCTCATGCATAAGTTTGAAAGTAAATCCATATCTCATTTCCTATTTGTCAATGAAACAGAGTATTTTTCTCCTTCAGTTCACTAATTCAATTTACACCAATATCTCTAGTTTAAAAATAAAATGAAAGCACAACCAGCAGTTCTGATTTCTTCTCCATTCTTGACAATTTCTCCTCATGTTACTTCATTTATGACAAAGAGATGTAATGTTTCTTCTTTCCTCAGACATCTTTATTCCTTATGGTATATCTTACATAGGTCAATTTTTTCCAAACTGTCTCATCCTCTTATATTCAATTACAACAAATTTCAGTGCAAACATTATATACCTAAAACACTTTATATTATGATAATCATTAATTTACTTAACAAAGTTTCATGGAGCATCTACTAAGTGGCAGGTATTATTCTGCAGTGCCAAAATGAAGGCTTTTCCCTAAACAAACATATCCTTCTATTCACGATTTAGATAACTAAAGAAAGAAGTCCAGAGAAGTGAGTGACCCTCACAAAGTTTAAAAATAAAGAGTAAAACAACTTTGGATACTCTAGAAGTCTGAATCCAATAACTTTAATAACAAACATTAAAAGCAGGAGTTTATAGCATCCATTTCTTGAAGCTGTCTTCTGATTTGCTTTCTTCCACCAATATTTTTTTATTGGAAAGTTGAATAATATATGAACACATGTAATTCAAAGGTGCCACACTTGTCTACATGTCTAAAACAACCCAGGTATCCAATGTAGACTATAGTCTCACTATTGGTGGTTGTCATAATAGCAGTGTTAACTTGTTTTGATTTGCTGTGATCTGAATTTGTATGATCCGCCAACATTCAGAGGTTAATACATAATCACAAATGCGATAACATTAGGACCCGAGGCCTTTGGGAGGTGATTAGATCATAAGGGGGGATGAGAGTAGTGCTTTTATAAAAGAGGCTTTACTATTACTAAAAAGTCAAAAAATAACAGATGGTGGTGAGGTTGTGGAGACAAGGGAACACTTCTACACTGTTGGTGGGATGTTGGTTCCAAGTCTTTGCTATTGTGAACAATGCCATGATAAACATATGTGTGCATGTATCTTTATAGTAGAATGATTTATAATCCTTTGGGTATAAACCCAGTAATGGGATTGCTGGGTCAAATGATATTTTTTGTTCTAGATCCTTGAGGAGTCGCCACACTGTTTTCCACAATGATTGAACTAATTTACACTCCCACCAACAGTGTAAAAGCATTCCTATTTCTCCACATCCTCTACAGCATCTGTTGTTTCCCAACTTTTTAATGATCACCATTCTAACTGGTGGGAGATGATATCTCATTTTGGTTTTGATTTGCATTTCCTTAATGACTGGCGATGATGAGCTTTTTTTTTTCATATGTTTGTTGACTGCATATAACAAAATGGGTTTTGTCATTTTCAGTGCCTGAAATACTTGAGATTCATTTGGTAAAGTCTGAAGATCTTAGCATAATTTATAAATTTGACCATCATATATTCCTGGCCTACCTCTCAAAGCTTATCTTTTCCTATGTATATAAAGTCAGCTCTAGACATGTGAAAATGTGTGTAAGTCATCAAAATCACCACTCTTTCTGGCCCCCAGAACTTTGCACATTGAAACCCTCTGCCTGAAATTCCAGCTTTTCTTTCACTAACCCCAGGCTTACATGGTGAACACTTATATCAAATCTCATCTAAAATGTCAGTCTATCCTTGAAGGTTCTTATACAGTTAGCTTAGGCTACGCATTCTTGTGGTACCAAATGATCCCAGATCATAGAGTCCTCCAACAAAACTTTATTTTGGACTCATGTTTGTGTCTATTACAGATCAACTGTGGATGGATGATAGAACAGATTTAGTGTATGAGACCAACACTGAAGGATTACCCTTTAACTGGTTCAAGGAAGTGTCATGAAAGAGTGAGAACAGACATGATGGAACCATATTTTATAGCCTATGGGCTTCTGCTGACACAGAAACATACTGCTTCCACTTATATTTCTTATTATGAAGCTAGTCACATAGACAAGCATGAAAACAATGAGAAATATAATCTTGCTGCAGGGAAGGACTGGTAGGGAAAAACCTAGTAAGAAGAAGATGTCAATATTTAGGTATCTGCCATACCTCCCTATGGAATACTACCTTTATCTAAGTCATGTTTTTTAATAGGTTATATCTTAGTACAAAGATGATCACATATCTATAAGTATTTATGTATCAGCTTTGAAGAAGAGAGATAGTGGTGACTTCACACTTACAATGTTTGCTGTATAAATGAAGGAATGTGGAGCAGGGATAAAAATTGCTATTTTTTTTAGAGCAGGGTTCAACATATGCCAATTGAGTTGATCAAAAGTTGAAGAACCTGAGGTTTAGAGATATTTAATAACTGGCTGAAGAACACAGGCCTGCGTATATTCAGGGCCCAGGATTAGAATTAGAAATTTTTAACATCTAGTTCATTGCTCTGTATGAGGAATGAAAAAAATGATTTTTTTAAAATCACAAAACAGTGGTATCACCCCCAAAAGCTGGCAATACACTATTAGAAAGCTGAAAGGTTTGTATAGAGATTATTGCAATTATTTAGTACTAAAATAACATAATTTAAAATAGTAAAATTACTGTTATGTTATAAATATTAAAACATGCACATATTCACATATATTTGAGAAATAGCTTATCTCGTCTAAAGCTTTGCCTCTATTATGCTTCCTTGGTTTTACTAGTTGATAGTAAAATATAATCCACATCAGAACATAGAGTATTTTTCTCCTGTATCTCAAGTTTATGCAACAGTAGAAGCCCTCGCTCACAGAAATGCTTGGTAAAAGCTTCTGCAAAGATTTTTTAAATGAAATACAATTTGGAAAACACTACTGATGGTTCAAAGCTAGTTTGTTGAAAGGAGGAAAATTTGTTTGCCTATTAATAGTTTCTGTGCTATTAAAATTCCACTCTGCTGTGTTTTTGTGTCTAGATACTCATTTAGCTTTCTAGGTAACATTATCAAGAAAAAGGCAATTTCCTTTCTCTCAGGGTATTTATTCTATTTTCATCTGCCATAATCTGCACTATCACTGGTACACTCAGATGGGAATTTTAAACTGATTGGTGCTGTCATATTTTATATATTTATTTACATAAAATTTGTACATTACATATTTATTTGACAAATACTAAACTTGCACTAAATATCAAGCATTGTTTTAGATGCTGTGAATGAAGCAGTTAAGGAAAAAAATAAGATAAAACATACCTGCCTCATTAATTGTAAATCCTAATAGAAGGGAGACCAACAATTAACAAAAAATAAAATACAAGGTTTGTCAGATAGTGAATTGATGAGGTGCAATAAGAAAAATAAAAACACAGAGTGGCATGGCAAAGAGATTGCAATCTGAATACAGTATTTAGAAAATCCTTCACTGATGTGAAGATACCTGTGCAAAGACCAAGTAAGAGACAAAGCTCTAAGACTATTTGGGGGAAAAGCATTTCAAGCTGAGGGACAGCAGATACAAGGGACCTGAGATATAAACCTACTTGCCTAATTGAAGTTCATCAGGAATGTCCATGTGGCTGAAATGTATCATCTAGGGGAAGTGTGGATCAAGGAGAGGTCAGGGGGGCAGCATAAGCCCAGGTCATGCCAGTCCTGGTAGACCATGTAAAAGCTATAGTTTATTTACTGAATGTTATAAGAAACCAAGAGAAGATATTGAGCATGGAGATTAAATGAACGAACATGCATTTTAC
Organism: Saimiri boliviensis; assembly: GCF_048565385.1. Lineage (NCBI taxonomy): Eukaryota > Metazoa > Chordata > Mammalia > Primates > Cebidae > Saimiri > Saimiri boliviensis. Next base: position 105,532,077 of record NC_133454.1, on the reverse strand, counting down.
AAATACTATTTTGGCATCTGTATAGACTAGAATACGTGTGTGTGTGTGTGTGTGTGTGTGTGTGTGTGTGTATGTGTGTGTGAGGGTGTATAAAATATAGAAAGATATTTAAACATACCAATATATGAAATATATTTATATATAATGTATCTTTATATTTATATATACACATATATGTATAAATATATATGGTATGATGTGTGTGTGCATGTGTGTATATATATATGTATACATATATATATATATGTAAAACATATATATGTATGGTAGAAATTGCAGCTTCTTTAGAAACTATAATCCCTATTTTCTAGTTTAAGGAAAAGATTAATCACATGAGAAAGATTTATTCCTGGATCTAGAGCCTTGAATAGTTGTGAAAGAAAAGGAATCACAGCCCCAATAAAGGCGCTGCCTTAGGGGTACAGAGGTCATTCCCAGTAATAACTGAGCAAGCAAGGATTTCAGGAACAGATGCAGAACAATGCATAGATATAACAGTGGGAGCCAAAAAAAGTGTTCTTTATTGTTTTTTTTTTCAGTGAAATGAAAAGAAAAATTGTAAGCTTAGAAGGAGGAAAGTATAGGAAAATTTGAAGGTTTGAGAAGGGAAGAGAAAGCATGAGTACTTATCTAGGATAACGGAAGAGTACATGGAACAGGAAAATAAAACAGAATTGTGTGGCTGCACTAAGGGACCATTTACTGTTAGTGTCATAAATTTAAAATAAAACCTGTCAGCATGTTTGTGAGTTTTCATCTGCAACAATCAGCTTCTTGAATGCAGCTGTGTATAAATAGAGATTTTGATTAGTGTTCAAATTTTCCAGGTAAGTATAATAAATGTTAAAAGGGGTGAATGTGATGATGATGATAAGCCATGGGGTCTAAGCTGGTTTAATAATAAAGCTGTTATGGGGAAAGAAAAATGAAACATAGCAATAATGGATAGCAAATACTGCCTCAGTTAAAAAAAATGTGGGAAATAGAATTGTGGAGGGATTGAAGTGGAGAAATAGGAAATGGTGTGTGATATAAGGTATTTGAAATAGATACTGAAATTGAGATTGTAAAGGAAATAAAGTTTTATCAATGATAAATAAATGGCTGAAGTGGAGTTAGCAAAAGATAATCAAAGGGAAGAGAGTTAAAGAACTGATAAGTCATGGCATTTAAAAGATCATTACATGGTTATTGAAAACACTTGAATTAACACAAAAATGCTATTGAAGAAAATGGCAATAAGCCTGTACTTGAAATCTCTAAGGAATGAAGGTGAGTAAAGCAAGAATATAAAGATGACTGCAGCAAGGAAGATATTACTCATACTCGTACTATCTGTACTAGCAGCTAGTACTACCTGAAGACATGAGATTATGAGATTCAAAACTAGGGGGTTTGGGAAGAGGAAGTATGACAGATCTAAAACAGCCCTGGGTACTCAAATGACATATGTCTTAATTCCAGATAAGGTGTTATGTCCGTCCAATAATCACATCTTGAGAGGGATGAAAAGAAAATAGTATCCTTAGGAAAGAGTCAGATTCTCATTAGAGAAAGAAGATGCAGGAAGACGTCAGAGAAGAACTTGATGATGCAAATCGTTTACATAATGGGTTTTGAAAGCCACAGAGGAAAGGTTTTGGGAGTTAGAATGAGCCAGAATATAGGGTGATAACAGGGAATGTACAGAACATGAGAGTCTGGGGCTGGAGGATGGCATTGGAGTTTTAGATTGATGTAGGCAGAAATGAAGAGCAGAATGGGATTTGCCCTTGTATTCCCAGGGTACAAGGTAGTAATAAGGCTGTGATGGTCAGAGAAAAAGGAAGAATGAGCCTGACCAGGAACACAAAGTTCTTAGGCTTTTACTCCACATGGACGTGATCGTTACACACTAGTACGTGTGCGTAATAAACTGACATCCCTGGGTATTTTTAAAGCAGCAGCAAATTGCATTCTTCATAGTTTTGTTTATCTTGCTTTCATCTATCTTTCAAAGAATAAATTCCAGCCTCATAATCTGACACTGATTTTGATATCTGACTCTAGAATATTTTTCCTCTTATACTTTTCTTCTCAAGTTCAATTTCTCATACTTTCTAGTGAAGATGCACTTCATCATTTCACACAATGACCTGGTTTTGAAATACAAAGAACAAAAGTTACTGATCAAATTGCAATTATAAAAAATGTTTCCTTAATATTGTGTTTTCCTTTTTTTTTTTTTTTTTTTTTTTTTTTTTTTTTTTTTTTTTTTTAAAGCAGTGGAGTGTGGTGGCTAAAAGCATTAGCTTGGAATAAAGATAGTTCTAAACTTGAATCCAAGCTTGGACATGCATTATCTATGTGACCTTGGACCAGTTATGCAACTGCTCTATGCTTCAGTTGCCTAATTTTAAAAGTGGGGATATTTTCAAAGCTAAATGAGGCAATGATTACAAAGCACCAAGATACTGCCTGATACATACAAAGCATAATAAATATCTGATCTATTGTAAGTACAGTTACATTTTAGCATTCACTATTACCATGACTAGTAATTATTATTAAAAATGTATGATATCTTCAGTAGTGATTAGCTAATAATATCAAATTTTCCTTAAAAATTAAGAGTTATTAAAAGAGCTATTAATTCAGTGCACCTGTATAATATGTATATTTTCCAAAATATCAAAAGTATAAATCACCACAAGATAGAGGATCTTGTTCTGTTCCTACAATAAAAAAGCTGCACGATTTTATGAACAAGATTAAAATTTAATCCCTAGAACAGAGACCTTCCCTCTGTAGGCATTCAAAATATGTTTATAATTTTAAATGCATTATTATTTCAACATCATAACCTTGAAAAATCAATATCTTGTAGCAGCATTCTGTTGAATTTCTGAAATCACAAATATGTAAAATCACAATGCCCTGGGAAAAGAATGTAAAGGAAGAAGGATTCCAGCAATCAAATACAAAAACTCATCTAGTATTTATAGACACATTTTCTATAAAACATATTAAAAATCCAAGAAGACTGTTTTGAACTTACACATTTTTTTCTTTCACTCAGGGCTTTAAAACTTTCTTCTAGACTTTCATTCTTTCTTAACTTCCAGGCACACAACCGATTTGGATGCCAAAAACTGTTCCTTTACATACTGTGCTGCTGTCATGAGACACATTTTATTAAATGACATGAAGGTCTGGTATTTTGTGAAATGATGCTAATTAGCTGAGACTCTCCATCAGGACTCTAAAAGCAGGTATAAAATTGTCGCATGAAAATGATCCTCACCTCTATGAATATGTTTTTTAATTAACATTCTGTTAACTGGCTGACAATATCTCATGAGTTTAGTGAACAGTTCTGAATGTAATTAAACATTTATTAAATGGCCCACATCTCTGTTACAATTATAGTCTATCTACTCTTCACATAGGTTGGGCCAGGAAAGGGAGAGGGAAAAAGAAAACAAAACTATGTTTGCCTCTGTAATCCACCTCTCATTTCCATCAAATGGTCCTGACTTTAATTAACAGAGAGTTAAAATAGTGCAGTCAAAGTCTACTTATTGAATTTTTAAAGCACAGAGTCCAGACTGCTTGTTATTTATAATGGCAGTTACTAAACTGCCTTGACAACTTTCACTTTCGGTAGCAAAGACTCAGCAGAGGACTGATTCAGGCATAGCACCAGTGAACCAAAGGAGTAGATCTACATATCGGAAATGGAAAATCAGGTCAGGAAATCAACCTAACAGTTTCCAGTGAAGATGATTTGGCTCTTTTGTTACGTATTTTAAAACAACAGAAAGCCTCATTTTTCACTTGTTGATACCGATTTATCGAAATCTGGTATAACTCATGATGTCGACAGCAGAGAAATCTGGGGTTTGAAGCACTGCATAGTTATGGAGTAGCTAACTCTTAGAATAAAAGGCATTATATTCAACTGTATGAAGCCAGGTATACGTATTTTTTTCTCAGACATTAGTTTTTCTATTCTAGTACAAATTTCATTTTCTGTTTTTTCATTGTCTCTTTCTTGTTTCTGTTAGGGAAGGCAGCTGAAAGTATCAAATATACCTACACATAACTCTGAAGTCCCACATTATTTTTTCTCATACACTAAGAACATAATTACATTAAAATGATGAAATTCAAAGTTTTACATTCTGAAACTGCTCTATTTCTAAGGTTATGTAAACATTTGATTACTTATATATTACTTTGAAAACTGGCCTACTATCTGATTAGATGAATGTCGGCAGTATGACTAATGAGAATTTGAATATAAGTAGGTACAGAATATACGCCGTCATGAACCACAAAATGGTGGAACGCATGTACAACCATAGTCTCCTGAGATTTTCATGGAGCTGAAAAATTCCTACCACCTGGTAGTGCCATAGCCAACATAATGTCGTAGCACAACATATTACTCACATGTTTGTGATGATGCTGGTGTAAACAAGCCTGTCATATAAAAGTATATGATATGCAATTATGTACAGTACATAATACTTGATAATGATAATAAATGAATATGTTACTGGTTTATATATTTACTATACTATACTTTTTATTGTTATTTTAGAATGTACTCCTACTACTTATATTTTAAAAGCTAACTATAAAAAAGCCTCAGGTAGGTCCTCCGGGAGGTAGTCTAGAAGAGCATATTGCTGTTACAGGAGATGACAGCTTCACACGTGTTATTGCCCCTGAAGACCTTCCTGTGGGATAAGATGTGGAGGTGGAAGACAGTGATGTTGATCATCCTGACCCTAAGGAAGCCTATGCTAACATGTGAGCTTGTGTCTTAGTTTTTAACAAAAAAAAAGTTTAAAAAGTAAAAAACAAATTAAGACAAAAATCTAAAAAGCTTATAGAATAAGAATATAAAGAAATAAAATATTTTTGTACAGCTCTACAATGTGTTTTGAGCTAAGTATTATTATAAAAGAATCACAACGTTTAAAAATAACGTTGATAAGATAAAACAGTTACAGTAGGCTAAGGTTGATTTACTAAAGAAATAAAAATATTTTTTATGAATTCACTATAAGGTAAGTTTACAGTATTTATTAAGTCTACAGTCATGTTTAACAATATCCCAAGTCTTCAAATTCACTCAAACCCCACTTACTGACTCACCCAGAGTAAATTCTAGTCCCACAAGCTCCATTCACGGTAAGTAGCCTATATAGGTATACCATTGTTTAATTTTTAAACCATGTTTTTACTCTATACTTTTTATGAGTAATTATAGTTAGATACATAATACTTACTATTGTGTTACAATTGCCTGCAGTGTTTAATACAGTAACCTGCTGTGCAGGTTTGTTCACACAATGACAAGATCACCTAACAATTCATTTCTTAGAATATATTCCCATTGCTACGCAGCACAGGTATCTGTATCATATTTTGAGTCCTCCTCATTATCAATAAATTATTATTTTATTCATTTTCACAAATGAAATCATTAAATGAATTCTTGAGAATATGGCTCTTTATAGTTAAAATGAGTCTGGTATCTGAAAAAGCCTTAAATTTTGAAAGAAGAATTTATATGAACTTTGAATTTCTACTTAAAAGAAAAAAATGCATATACAATAATAACTCAAGTACTGTTAAAAAAAAAATTCTAACAAATGAGAACAAAAGTTCCAGTCTAACTTGAACCTGGAGTAAGCTCCCTGTTCTGTCTGGTAGCCATCTCTTAATGATGAGTCAATCAATATTCACTGGACTTAGTCATGAGCCACTGTTACTTCTTTTCTATTTAAATGTATAAGAAATAACTGAATTTAAGTGAAAACTGAGGAATCATACAAAATGGAGGAGGTGGTTCTGTACACAGAAGATTGGAAACTCAGTTTTCAGGGTCAGAATTAGTAACACATGTGACTGACTGTAAAAAGTCAACCTAATAGACTAGAGCCAAAAAGCATCAACCAGAGAGAATGACTTACAATACCATCTATTAGCTAACAACTCCCAACTTTGCCTCTAGCCTAGGTTTTGTACTAAGCCCCTCAAGTATCCAATGATTTTGGTAAATCCACTTTTGTGTCTCACCAATATTTCATCTCAACATGTTCAGAAGTAAACTCTTGAATTGCAACTCCTAAAAATCAAAGTTTCTCCTACTTCAATAAATTAGGCTAAATCTATACAAATGCTCAAACCAAGACTGAAAGATGTTTTTTAAACTCCTGGGTACCTAGCCACCCGTATTCATCCACAAACTATTATAAAATTTGATACAAAATATATAGCTCAAATGCATACACTTCTCTCTCCTGCCACCATTAGAGTCTAAGCCACCATTATCTCTAGTCTGGACTAGGGTTACAAATTCAGACAGTAGGAACTAAGTTAGAAATTACAACTAGGTAAAAATTATAAGTTGTGAGACACACTGCTTCTCTAAACTGAGATAGATAAATAATAAATAAAGCGTAAAAATTATTGTAAAGGTCTAGATGAGGAAAAACATGATAAACATTTACATGCATCAACACACAAAAGAAACTCCAAATGTGAGCAAGGCTTAAGCCAAATACATACTGGTCTCTGAGTTCAAAATTAGACAGAGATACCTGGGAGTTCAGGTTTATGTGGTAATAGAAACTAAGGATTTCAAGTGAGACAGTGAGCCAGGGGTAAATTCAATGTTTGAAGCCAGGAGCTATAGCAGGACTCTCTTACAGGAAAGAAGAGTCACAGAAGCCTACGCATACCACTTCCAGGGGCTACAGGAGGCTTCAAGTCTGCTGCTGGGATTTCTAATACAACCACTAAAACTAGGAAAAATGGATGGGTAAAAATTTGACTTAGAAAGAACTCTAGATATTAAAAAAAAATGAATAGAGTAGGTAGGACCAATGAATTATAGCCAGGGATAAAAGTAGGGTTCTCAAATATGACCTGACAAAAATATTTACAAAGTACTACAGCTGATATCACAGTTAATGGTAAATATTATCTTCTTCTAGAGATCAGGGTCTGTTAGACATGATTTTTTGTAGGCAACACTGTAACATTAATCCTAGCTATATCAGTAACACACATAAAAAAATAGGAGAAACAATAAAATAAAAGGCATAAATATTGGAAAAGAATACCTACAGCCTCTGCCAGTCATAGATTACGTGAATTTGTCCATAGAAAATACAGCAAAATAATTAGAGAAACCTAATGGAATTGGTAAATAAATTTAGCAAGGTTACTGAATATAAGATAAATAAACAATGTTGTATTTTGTTTCCATAAACTAGTTACAAACAATTTAGAAAACATAACTGACCTATGATGTAATTAGAATAGCACAAATAATATAAAATACCCAGGAATAAGTTTAATTAGAAATAAGCAAATATCCTCACAAACCAAGAAAGCATTTTTAAAAGCAATTTTAAAAGATCTAAATAAATGGAGAAATGTACAATATTCATGAGTAAACTATTAAATGTGTTAAGAATGTCAATTTTTAAAAAATTGAATAATCAAAATAATCCCAATCAAAATATAGCCACAATTTGTGTGGAAATTATCAAGGCTGTTCCAAAACTTATTTGGAAATGCAAAGGCATATGAACAGTCAATACTGAAGTAGAAGAACAAACTTAGAGAGTATGTAGTACCAGAAGTCAATACATACTATTAATTTATTTTTAAACAGTGAGATATTGATGCAAGATTCACAGATAGGATAATGAAACAAATTAGAAATCCCAGAAACAGACTCATACATCTCTAAGAAAAAGTAAGAAAAACAGTTTTATACTTGCATAGGAATATTCCTGATCAATGAAAATATACCAACAACTATATAAAGATATTAATCAGGCTGGGTGCGGTAGCTCACGCCTGTAATCCCAGCACTTTGGGAGACCAAGGCTGGCAGATCACCTGAGGTCAGGAGTTTGAGACCAGCCTGATCAACATGGAGAAACACTGCCTCTACTAAAAATAAAAATTAGCTACGTGAGATGACACAGGCCTGTAATCCTAGCTACTCAGGAGGCTGAGACAGGGAATCACATGAACCCAGGAGACAGAGGTTGAGGTGAGCTGAGATTGTGCCATTGGACTCCAGCTTGGGCAAAAAGAGTGAGACTCTGTCTCAAAAAAAAAAAAGATATTAATCAAAAGAAGCAATATATAAAATTTTATATAAAGTATGACATCATTTATAGAATGTAGCAAATAAGTAAACTTAAAATATATAGTTATGCATAAATAGATTGTAAAAATATTTTTAAAATGGGGCTATCTTTGCCACAACAGCCAGTGACAACCTCTAGATATGATGGAGAAGGCTGTGATAAAAGATAGGCATAATGTTGTTAAAAGAACTGCCATGTGTGTACCTATGCAACAATCTTGCGCGTTCTTCACATGTACCCCAAAACCTAAAATGCAATAAAAAATAAAATAAATTTTTTAAAAAAGGGCACACACACAAGAATCAAACATAAAGGGAAAAAATAAACTTGCTTTAAAATTTATTTTACTGTTAATAATCAAATCTATAGAGTAAGACAAGGTACTGAAAGACATATAACAAAATAATTTATAACCAAAGAATATATTCATACAAATCAATTACAAAAGTAAAGAAGCCCTAATTAAAAAGGACAAAATACTTAAAAGGGAATCTGAAAAAGGAGACATTCCAAATGATGTATAAACAAAGGAAAACATGCTCAACTTGATTAGTAGTCATCAGTGAAAGAAAATTAAATCCAAAATGAGATTTATAAACGCAGTGATTGAACAATTTGACTAAAAATAGAAACTGATAATACAGTGTTAGTGAGTATGCAAACAGTTGGAACTTTCATATGCTCATGATGGGAGTGTAAGCTGAAATGACTGCTTTAGATCTCAGTGGTTTCCTACTGTGGTTGAACATAAGCAAACATTATGATCAATTACATTTCTAAATATATATATTTTAGAAAGGTGTCCACACACACCAAGAGTTACATAGAATAATGTTCATGACACTATTAATAATAATAATCCAAGACTAGAAAAACATGTCTTTTAACCAACATTTAAAACATAAATTTTTGGTACAGTCACACAACAGAATACAATACAGTAAGAACAATGAATGAATGAAATATAACTGCATGCAACATCGGAGATGGACATTATAAATATAATGATGAGTAAAAAAGATATGGGACATATAACAACATTCTAGTTAGTACAACATTTTAAAACAAGCAAAAGCTAATTACAAAACTTAGAGATAAATGTTTGGTAGCAAAAAATAAAAATGTAGCAAGAAAATGATCAAATCAAGCTAGTGCTTACCTTTGGAGAGGATGAAGTGTGGAGGATATATGGATTATGCAGGGCCATCAGAGAGCTTTGAAAATATCAGCACATGATAGCTCTTAACTTTGATATTATTTGTGTAAGTATTCTTATATAATAAATAATGAAGCTCTTTATTTTATTCACTTCAATCAAGTTATTGCATTTCAATTAAAAATATAATAGGCCAATGCTCCTCTTGGATGTATCCAACTGAACAAGACCACGTCCTAGGTTTATACCCTAAACTGAACAAAACAAAATAAGGGGTGAGAATTTTCTAGCCCTTTCCTGATACAAGGGCAGATGCCTCATAGTTACAAAGGACCTGGAGAGGCTAGATTACAGGTAATGAAATCAGTGTAGTGGTGCACAAACATCAATTTAAAAAATAGAATATAAGATGCAGTAAATATAATAAAAGTAAACTTATTTTATGAAACGTTTTAATTTTTATTTGTACATGTGTACACACAGACATGTGCTGAATAACCATGGAATATATATTTCTCAGCATAGCATAGGGAAAAATATTGATAAATACTGCTATACTGTATGAGGAGAGTCCTATCAATTAAGCTCATATTTGCATTGGATAGCAAATTTTAATTACTATTTGAGACAGAATATAAATTATCCTGTAAAAGAGAATATATAACTAAAAATAGTAGAGCATGGTGATGTGTGCCTGCAGTCCTAGCTACTAGGAGGATTGTGTAAGTCCAGGAAGTTGAGGCTGCAGTGAGCTGTGATTATCCTACAGTACTCCAGCCTCAGTGACAGAGTGAGAACTTGTCTCAAAAGAAAGATAGGTATATATTCTTTTTTAGATTTATATATATATTAAACATATTTGATTTATATGCATGTATGTATATATATGTATGTGTGTATATATATATATATATATATATAAAATACATAATATTTCAGGGGAGAAAACATGAAACTTTCAGGATGAAAGCTTATTAATAATTATCATTTAAGTTCTAAGCTTGAAAAATTTCAAAAGCCATATGGAAGGGAGTTGACAATTTACTGACACAGGATAATGAGCAAGAATCTGAAGGATGATGTAGAAATAACATTATTTCTGGCAATTAATTACAACACAGCAAAGGCATGCATGCTTGAAAATAATGAGTTCACAGTTTATCAGAAATTATCACTTCCAACATATATTCTCAGGTAAGAATTCAGTGAGTTTTGAAACATTCTGCATGAAATTAAATTCTGGAGTTGTGTTGTTTCTAAAAAGTGAGTTAAGCAACTTATTTCACTAGTAGTAATGATTTTTTGGTGGTATACAATGGCTTGTGAAATTACAGAGCTGATAAAATCTAGTTAGTGATTTTTTTTTTTTTTTTTTTGAGGCGGAGTTTCGCTCTTGTTACCCAGGCTGGAGTGCAATGGCACGATCTTGGCTCACTGCAACCTCCGCCTCCTGGGTTCAGGCAATTCTCCTGCCTCAGCCTCCTGAGTAGCTGGGATTACAGGCACGTGCCACCATGCCCAGCTAATTTTTTGTATTTTTAGTAGAGATGTGGTTTCACCATGTTGGCCTGGATGGTCTCGATCTCTTGACCTCGTGATCCACCCGCCTTGGCCTCCCAAAGTGCTGGGATTACAGGCTTGAGCCACCGCAGCTGGCCGGCTAGTTAGTGCTTTTTGATAGTCGGAAATCATGACATTAACTGGAAGGAAATACAAGTGGAGGCTGGAAGTTTTCCTTACCTACCCAAGGGAAAGAGTGACTCATTTAAAGAGTGAATTATTTTTCTTAGAGACTAACTACCTTTTAAATACAGAGGAACTTTTAAATAGAGAAGAACTCCCCAATTCTTAGATTTCTAGGGAGAGGTATCTTTGTCAGCTCTATATGAGAATGTTGCCAAATATTGCTTAATCATGTTCATGAGAACGTTAAGAAGCAAAAAGGATCGTAGCCTTCCCAGAATCTCCATTAAAGCAGTACGTAATTCATTAGTGAAGACCTGAATTAAAGGACAGGCAGTACCATTCATTACCTGTGTCAGGTTGTACAAGACACTATCCAAACTAAATTAGCCCTAGCCAAACAAATTTGATACATATCAATGAAAGATAAAGCACATGACAATGTATGTTAAACTATACAAAACTCATAAGTGGATCACATTTTATTTTATTTGTTTCTTTTTCTCTTCCCCTTTAAAACTTGTGCCTAATAGGAACATTATATCCAAATATTTAACTCACTGGTTTACAAACACCAAACACTTTCATATACATCGTGTCTTTAGATTTATTCTCAAACAATGATGCAAGAAAGACAAATGCTTTATTCACAATGTGTAGAAGAGAAAGCAAAGAATTTTAAAAATGCAAAATATGTCTTTAAAAAAAATCATCAGGCAACTATACCAGAGTAGATTGAGAATATATGTTTTATTTCTATCCCTGCTAAATCCTCAAAAAATGAAAATGAAGAGACATAAAATATAACAAATTAATAAATCTATAGTTATATTAAGAATGAGAGAGGGAACTTTAATATATCAAATATTCTAAAATTTTCCTTGAATACATAGATAACATGGAAGAATTTTAGCCTACAACAAAAGAGAGCTTTTTATTGGACTTGGGAGCCATTCATTTTAGTGATAAAAAGTGGGAGTCTCTAAACTCAAAGCTGTCAAGCTTATGTAGGAACGGTGGTTGTGTAGAAATCAAGAACAATTGATTTTTTTTTCTACCAGGATAGTTGCTTAAATTACCCTCCTGTCTTTTCTGAATTTTGAGTCAGCAGAGTGCTTTTCCTCAGGCCAAAACATAAGTACTGTTCCCTAAAGAAATAGAAGAAAAAAGGAAGAAAGAAAGAAAAAAAAATTGCTTTGGAAAAAGTAGAGCTGCTGATGTGAGTCTTGTTGCAGAAAAAAGGCTCTTTATAATAATAGTGTGAAAGTCATTTAAAAGTAGTCTCATTTCCAAATTTCTACTTATATACCATCAGGGAAGTGCAGCCATCACACTTTAAAAGATCAACTGGAGAAATTGGTCTGAACCAGCAGTAACCTCTGATAGCCACTTATATTAAATATGCTATTGTTTTCAAAGACAAATCGGAGTTTTGAAAATAATAACAAAACCAAAAAAGGGTAAGAATTTTTTTTTAAAAAAGGAACAATTGTGCATTTAAAAATCTACAAATTTGGAGATGATAAGGAAAAATATTTTAAGAAAGAATTTTTAAAAGATTGGTTATATTTTATGAAAATATGTGGGTTATACAGTTCTACCTCTGGAAAGAAATAACTGATAGTTTCCCTCTTTTCAAAAATAATGAAAAACTGAATAAAATATATTAAATGACACTTTTCAGATTTTTGGACGTTGGGCAGAACAAAACTGTGACCTCTGCAAGAAGAAAAACAAATGGCAATTTAAGTGTATTAGAACTTTCTGCCTAGAGACAGTTTATTAACCAAAGCATAGATAGGTTGTCCAAACACAGTGTGGTGGGCTCATTGAGTTGAGGAGATATCAAGCAAAGTTCAGGATGGACAAGATAGCCAGAGTCTAAAGAAAGGACTAGTAGATAAAAATGAATACATAGAGAAAGAACTCCATGAATCTGCAAAGGAATTGTATTGAATGTTTACATGAATAGTCACCTGGGTTTGATGGGTAGAAACTCTTCAGGGCAAGGCCAGGAAGAACAGCCAGAAGCTGTAATGAGGACAAATCCCACACAGATATAAAAGACATCTGAAATTTGACCAAAAAGTGTGCTCATAAGTAAGACCTAAACAATAAGATGAATTGTAGATACTCAAAAAGTGTGAAGCATTTGCAGTAGGGTTAAATTTGTCCTAAAGTAAAAACAACACTGGACCTGTCGTAACAAGCTTATATAAAAAAAAAATCCTTGACATCCAAATAGGAAGAGAAGTCAAACAAACTATCTCTCTTTGTAGATGAGAAAATTTTCCAACTAGAAAATCCCATAGTCCCTGCACAAAGGCTCCTAGATCTTATAAATCAATTCAGCAAAGTTTCAGGATACAAAATCAATGTACAAAAATCAGTAGCATTTTAATACACCAATAACATTTAAGCTGAGCGCTAAATCAGTAACACAATCACATTCACAATAGACACATAAATAAAATGGAATAGGATACCTAGGAATACAGCTAATACAGGAAGTAAAAGATCTCTACAAAGAAAATTTAAAAACCCTACTGAAAGAAATCAGAGACAATACAAACAAATAGAACAAATATTCCATGCTTATGGATAGGAAGAATCAATATTGTTTAAAATGAACATACTGCCCAAAGTAATTTAGAGACTCAATGCCATTACTATCAAACTACTAATGACATTTTTATGGAATCAGAAAATACTATTCTAAAATTTATTTGGAACCAGAAAGAGTCCAAATAATGAAAACAATCTTAAGCAAAAATAATAAAGCCAGAGGCATCACACTACCCGATTTCAAACAATATTATGAGGCTACAGACAGACACACAGACCAATGGAACAGGTTAGAAAACCCAGAAGTAAATCTGCACACCTGCAACCATCTAACCTTCAACAAAGCTAACAATAACAAGCAATGGGAAAAGGATTCCTTATTTAATAAACGGTGCTAGGCTAACTGGCTAGTCATATGCAGAAGACTGAAACTGGACTGCTTTCTTTCACTTTATAAAAAAATCAACTCAAGATAAATTAAATACTTAAAAGCAAAACCTAAAACTACAAAAACCTGAATTCAGTCAGATGTAAGAGGTTATGGAGGGAAATAGTAAAAACACTGAAGCAAACCTAGAAAATAGCATTCTGGACATCAACGTCTGCAAATATTTCATAATGAAGACAAAAGAGCTATTGCAACACCAACAACAACAAAAAATGACAAGTGGGTTCTAATTAAACTAGAACTTCTGCCCAGCAAAAAAAAACAATCAATAGAATAAACAGACAACTTACATAATGGGAGAAAATTAGACAAAGGTCTAATATCCAGGAACAATAAGAAATGTTAAAAAAAAAAAAAAAAAGAAAGAAAAAGAAAATATCATGGAATCAAACATAAGGTAAAAGAAAAATATTTGATGATGGCCTAGCTTCTTCCAAATATGATTTTTAAAATGTTAAAGCAGAATAAATATAAAGAAAACCAAGACATCCAAAGCTGGATACAGATAAATAAAACCACCTCCACAAGAAAACACAGGATTCAATTGTTGAAAAATAGCAATATAAAAAACCTTCAAAGCTAATATAGTAAAAGAAAGATATAACAGATTCAAAGGAACAAAGATAACACTGAAAACAGGCTTATCATAAAACAAATGTAAGCTAGAGGCATTAAAACAAAACATTTACCCAATGAAAATTGTCTTCAAAAAGAAATTGAGGTAAAGAAGCTTCTAGAAAAACAAAAGTTGAGAGAGGGCATCACCAGCAGACCTATACTTTGATAAATATTAAGGCAAATTTTCAGGCATAAGGAAACTATACTAGGTAGAAAAGGATAAATAAGGGCAGAAAGAGTACATATGTAGATAAATATTAAAGACCTTTTTACTTTTAAAAATGTCTCTAAAGTTAATTGTTCAAAGTGAAAGCAGACTGGGAACAGTGGCTCATGCCTGTAATCTCAACCCTTACAGGGGCTGACATAAAAATACTATTTGAGCTCAGGAGTCTGAGACCAGCCTAGGCAATATGGTGAGGTACCATCTACACACACAAAAAATGTTTTAAATCAGCCAAGTGTAGTGGTGGTGTGCATCTGTTGACCTAGGTACTTAGGCGGCTGAAGTGGGAGGATTGCTTGAGCCCAGAAATAAAGGCTGCAGTAAGCCACATCACACTAGTTTACTCCAACCTTGGTGACAGAGTGAGAACCTGTCTCAAAAAAAGAAAAAAAAAAGTGAAAGCAGTAACAATGTAATTATGTGTTTAATACACTCAAAGAGGCCTTGAGAGTAACACCACACATCTACAACCATCTGATCTTTGACAACCCTGACAAAAACAAGCAATGTGGAAAGGATTCCTCACTTAATAAATGGTGTTGAGAAAACTGGTTAGCCATATGCAGAAAGCTGACACTGGATCCCTTCTTAGACCTTATACAAAAATTAACTCCAGATGGATTAAGATTTAAACATAAGACCTAATACCATAAAAACCCTAGAAGAAAACATTGGCAGTACCATTCAGGATATAGGCATAGGCAAGGACAAACAACCCCATCCAAAAGTGGGAGAAGGATACAAACAGACACTTTTCAAAAGAAGACATTTATGCAGCCAACAAACATGAAAAAAAGCTCATCATCACTGGTCATTAGAGAAATGCAAATCAAAACCACATTGAGATACGAATTCACGCCAGTTAGAATGGCAATCATTAAAAGATCTGGAAAAAACAGATGCTGAAGGGAATATGAAGAAATAGGAATGCCTTTACACTGTTGGTGGTAGTGTAAATTAGTTCAACCATTGTGGAAGATGGTGTGGCAATTCCTCAAGGACGTAGAAATAGAAATATCATTTGACCCAGCAATCCCATTACTGAGCATATATTCAAAGTATTATAAACCATTCTATTATAAAGACACATGCACAAGTATGTTTATTATGGCAGTGTTTAAAACAGCAAAGACTTGGAACCAACCCAAATGCCCGTTGGTGTAGACTGGACAAAAAAAATGTGGCACATATACACCATGGAATACTATGCAGCCATAAAAAAGGATGAGTTCATGTCTTTTGCAGGGACATGGATGAATCTGGAAACCATCATTCTCAGCAAACTGACACAAGAACAGAAAACCAAACACTGCATCTTCTCACTCATAAGTGGATGTTTAACAGTGAGAACATATGGACAAAGGGAAGGGAACATCATATACCGGGGCCTGGTGGGGAGTAGGGGGATTAAGGGAAGGACAGCAGCAGTAGGGAATGGGGAGGGAAAACATTAGGAGTAATACCTAATGTAGATGATATGGGGTTGGATGCAGCAAACCAACATGGCATGTGTATCCCTATGTAACAAACCTGCACATTCTGCACATGTACCCCAGAATTTAAAGTATAATTAAAAAAAAAAAAAGAAACAAAAAAGAAAAGTTAAAATGTTCACAAGACCACTCTCAGGTTCTATAATTCATTAGAAAAGCTACAAAATTCACTGAACACTCTTACACTCTTTAGTAAAGTACATTACTGATCGATAATAAACTATATGAATAGATATTATAGATTATATTATTGAAATCAACCATGGGAAGAGATACATGAGGCTGAGCCCAGAAAAATGCCAAGCGTAGTTCTTCCAATTATCTTCTCCCAGTGAGTCATGAACAGAACTCACTTTTTCCAGCAATGATGTGTGACAATAAACACAAACTGTTGTCCATCAAGGAAGATTTGAGGTGAGAGTTTTTACCGGCATTCAGTCATGTAGACATTATTGACCACTTGCACAGGGGACATCAGTTTCCAGCCCCTCTGGAGGCTGGCCTGATATTGCCTGACCCAAGGTCCCTACCAGAAATGTGAAAAATTCCAAATATTTGAAAACAATACATTTCCAGATGACTCATGGATATAAAAGAAATTAAAAGTAAAATTAGAAATTATTTTATCTGAATTAAAAGGAAAACAAAGCATATCAAGAATTGTGAAATGCAGCTCAAGTGGAGTAAAGCTAAAGTTCACGCAAACACTCACAGGTGTACGTATATATGCAAATCTATGAAATACCCACATATGTATAAAGTATCTAGGTATTCTTATAATTAATAAGAAGGCATATTTATGTGTATACTTTTATGCTTTTTCAATTTTTTCTGTCTATATTGTCATCATGTTTTATGAATCCAATTATCTTACAGCATTATGTCTTAAATAATATGTAATTCAATGTATACTGAAAACTAAATTTTAATTTTTAAAATCAAATTTTAATTTTTAAAATCAAATTTTAGACAAGTCATAAACTATTATTTTTTTATAGTTCATTTTACAATGTTAATGCTCTAAACTTTGAGATATTTTTTAAAAAATGAAGTTTGGTTGATAGAGAATAGTGAGAGAGAGAGAGAGATGGCAGAAAGTGAGCAAACAAGAATAAATGTTCTCTATTAAAATTATTAAAGTGTTCAATAATAAAACTAAAAGATAAGAGAAAATTATGTAGGTATTTGGCATAGACAAAAACAGAGTAAAGATGGAGCAGTTTAAGCTAAATTATCTTTCTGTTAAATAAGTCAATACCTAATAAATAAAGGGATACATGAATAAAACTATAAATACATTATCTAGAGTTATGGAAGAACCTACAGAACAACAATTGCTTAAAATAATTACCTCTAGAAAGTGGAACTGGATTTTACGTAGAAGAAGGTAACTTTTTTCTTTTTTTATGCTTCTATACCATGTAGGGGAGAAATCTGAATCTATCTATATATCTACCTCTTAAATACAACGTCCTGGTAGTTTATTGGTAGCTGTTCCTTAGAATAAGGTAAGGATTTTCATTTATTTAAACTATGAGGGTATACTACCTGTATCTATTTGTATTAAAACAATAAAAAGAAAGAGAAAAGAAAAACTTGTCATTGGATATGCATCTCAGGTTTTGTTGTTGTTGTTATTTTATCTTACTGCTGATTTTATCCTCATCTGATTGACAGCAATGTGACTGAATTCTTTATGGGAAATCAATATTAACTATTTACTTCCAAATGACAGGCAAATATACTAAAAGTCCTATGAAAGCCACATTCATGTGTCAAAACAAGCAGCCTGTATATCCTGGATATTGCAACATATTTCTACATACAGATATAGGTATGTATGTTTACATATGTGTTTACACAGTTCTTTAAGCAGTCCTGTTATACATTTAGAAATTACAGGTATAAATTTACTTTTCAGGACTTGATCCAATTATCAGGGATGTAAATTTAGCTTAATCAAAAGTGTAAAGATATAATAGATGCTATCAGATACTCAAACACTCAACTGTTAGAGATAGAAAAGAAAATCTTCCTATGGTATATGGAATATGTCACTTTTCTTCCAGTTGGTTTTAGACTGTATAATCAGACTCTTGCATATAGGTCTGGTAACCAATATAAAAATGGATAAATTCTAGTGGGGCATGTTTTGTATGAGTACTTTTAATTTTCTTTTTGTCTTTCTATTTTATAGGCATGCATTTTTCCTTGAGTCTTATCACTACTATCAATAGTGTGCATAAGGCTCTTAATATTATAGTGTCATAAGAAAGAGAAATTAAGCAGGAGAGTGAGAAACAGGAACACATAAGCTGTTATGTAACTACTCCATTGTTCAATTTAAAGAGCATTGTTGGTAAACAGCACATTGTCTTTTGCTTCCATAACTGTACATTTGAGAATGACTGATGACTTAACAAATTTATGTTCTGCAGCCCACAGAGTGAAATGTACTGTGCGCAGCTATGATTGGCCTGGAGGTGTACAATTCATCTCACTTTATAATAGTTTGTGATCAGTTATACAGTCAGTTTTCTTCTTGGAGCTTCTTATCTAATTTCTCATCTCTTAATTGCTTTATATCTTGTTTGCAGCATGCAATATCAGCCATGCCTGTTCCTAAAATGGTGTAACACAGTTTCACTATCTAGAAGAGCTAACAGCAACTGACAGAAATGTATTCTGTCACAGTTCTGGAGTCTAGATATCCAAAAGCAAGGTGTTGGTGGCATTATGCTTTTTCTGAAAAGTCTAGGGGAGAATCTGTTCCATGTCTTTCCCTTAGATTTTGGTATTGTCAGCAATCCCTGAAAATCTTAGTGTGAAGATGCTTCACTCCAATGTCTGTGACTCTCATTAGTGGCCATCTTCTCCTTCTGTCTCTATTTTTGTGTCTCTTTTACTCTTCTTAAGTGGGTACAAGTAATACTTGATTCCTTAATCCAATATGCAGTAGAAACCACCATACTATTATATGGCCTATAACATATAACTAATTACATGTGTAGTGATTTTATTTCCAAATAAAATTAGATTTCGAGCTACTGGGTGTTAGGAATCTAACATAACTTTTAGGGAACAAAATTCTGCAAACAATACATTTCCAGGAGGAACATGGCTGGGAATATCCTACTAATATGGTTTGGCTGTGTCTCTACCCAAATCTTATCGGAAACTCTAGCTCCCACAAATCCCACATGCTGTGGGAGGGACCCAGGTGGTGGTAATTGAATCATGGGGAAAACATTTTTCATGCTATTCTCCTGATAGTAAATAAGTCTCACAGGATCTGATTGTTTGATAAAGGGGAGTGTCCCTACACAAGCTCTCTTCTCTTGTTGACTCCTTTTACTTTCCACCATGATTTTAAGGCCTCCCCAGCCACGTGAAACTGTGAGTCCATTAAATGTCATTGTTCTTCAAATTGCCCAGTCTCAGGTATGTCTTTATCAGCAGCATAAAAATTGACAAATACTGTAAGTTAGTATCAATAGAATGGGGAGCTGCTGAAAAATACACCAAAAATTTGGAAGTGATTTTGGAACTGCATACAAACAGAGGCTGGAACAGTTTGGAGAGCTCACAAGAAGAAAGAAAAATGTGGAAAAGTTTGGAACTCCCTAGAGACTTGTTGAATGGCTTTGACCAAAATGCTGATAATTAAATGGCCAATGAAATCCAGGCTAAGGTTTTCTCAGATGACGATTAGGAACTTATTGGGAACTGAAACAAAAGTGACTCTTTTTATGTTTTAGCAAAGCGACTGGAAGCATTTTGCCTCTGTCCTAGAGATCTGTGGAACTTTGAACTTGAGAGAGATGATTTAGGGTGTCTGGTGAAAGAAATGTCTAAGCAGCAAAGCATTTAAGAGGTGACTTGGTTGCTGTTAAAAGCATTCAGTTTTAAAAGGGAAACAGAGCATAAAAGTTTGGAAAATTTGCAGCCTGAAAGTGTAATAGAAAAAACAAATCCATTTTCTTTGGAGAAATTTCAAGACAACTGCATACATTTACATATAAGGAGTACCTGAATGTTAATCACCAAGACAATGGGAAAAAATGTCTCCAGAGTATGTCAGACACCTTTGCAGCAGCCCCTCTCATCAGAGTCCTGGAGGCCTAGGAGGAAAAATTTGTTTCCTGGACAGGACCTAGGGTCCCTCTGCTGTGTTCAGTCTAGGGACTTGGTGCCCTGCTTCTCAGCCTCTCCAGCCATGACTAAAAGGGGCCAACATACAGCTCGGGCCATGACTTCAGAGGGTGCAATACCCAGGCCATGGAAGCTTTCAGGTGGTATTGAGCTTGCGGTTTCACAGAAGTCAAGAAGTGAAGTTTGAGAACCTCCACCTAGGTTTCAGAAGATGTATGGAAAATGTCCAGGCAGAAGTTTGCTGCAGGGGCAGGGCACTCATGGAGAACCTCTGTTAGGGCAGTGTGGAAGGGAAATGTGGGGTGGATGTGCCCTCTGCAGTGCCTCGCTGGGGTGTTGCCTAGTGGAGCAGTGAGAGGAGAGCCACTGTCCTGCAGATCCCAGAATAGTAGATCCACTGACAACTTGCACCGTGCACCTGGAAAAGATGCAGACACTCAATGCCAGCCTGTGAAAGCCACCAAGGGGGAGGCTGTATCCTGCAAAGCCACAAGGGTGGAGCTGCCCAAGATGATGGGAACCCACCTCTTGCAACAGCATGACCTGGATGTGAAACAAAGAGTCAAAGGTGATCATTTTAGAGCTTTAAGATGTGACTGCCCTGCTTGATTTCAGACTTGCATGGGGCCTTTAGCCCCTTCATTTTGGACAATGTGTCCCATTTGGAATGGATATATTTATTTCATGCCTTTACTCCATTGTGTTTAGGAAGTAACTAACTTGATTTTGATTTTACAGGCTCATAGCCAGAAGAGATTTGCCTTGTCTCAGATGAGACTTTGGACTGTGGGTTTTTGAGTTAATGCTGAAATGAGTTAAGATTTGGGGGGACTGTTGTGAAGGCATGATTGTTTTTGAAATATGAGGACATGAGATTTGGGAAGAGCCAAGGGTGGGATGATATGGTTTGACTGTGTCTCCACCCAAATATCAACTTCAATGGTAGCTCCCACAATTCCCACATGTTGTGGGAGGGACACAGTGGGAGATAATTGAATCATGGTGGAGGGATTTTCATGTGCTATCATCCTGATAGTAAATAAGTCTCAGGAGATCTGATGGTTTTGTAATGGGAAGTTTCCTGCACAAAGTTATCTTCACCTTCCACCATGATTGTGAGGCCTCCCCAGCCATATGGAACTGTGAGTCTGTTAATCCTCTTTCTTTTGTAAATTTTGCCCAGTTACAGGCACATCTTTATCAATGGTATGAATACATACTAATACAACTACCAAGAGCCCCATATCAGAATTCCTACTTGGTGGTATGGCACAGTGGCTCATGCCTGTAAACCCAGTACTTTGGGATGCCAAAATGGGAGGATTTCTTGAGCTCAGGAGTTTGAGATCAACTTGGGCAACATGGCAAAACCCTGTCACTACTAAAAATGCCAATGTTAGCCCAGCATAGTGGCATACACTTGGACTCTTAGCTACTTGGGAGGCTGAGGTGGGAAGATCACTTGAGTCCAAGAGGTGGAGGTTGCAGTGAGCAATAGTTATGCCACTGCATTCCAACCTGGGTAATAGAGCCAGAGCCTGTCACCCCACAATTTTTTTTGACTTTTCTATATTTTCTTTGAACTCATTGAGATAACCAACACTTTTCATACCCACTGACTGACTAAAAAACAGGCAAGTATATTTTATTAGTGTTTGAGGATATCACTAATCTTGCTTTTTTAGATTTATTACTTATTCTATATTTGATGTGATTCCCATCTTATTCTTGGCTCCATATCTCATTTATATAAATTAGAAAACACTATTTTTTATACTATGGCTAGGGATACCATTGCTTAGGTATCTAAAATCACAGAAGCAGAAAGTAGGAAGGCACTTATCAGGGGATAGGGGTAAGGGGGAAATGTGCAGTTTCTTTTTCTTTTTCTTTATTTCTTCTTTTTTTTTTTTTTTTTTTTTTGAGACTGAGTCTCACTCTGTTGCCAGGCTGGAGTGCAGTGGTGTGACGACCTTGGCTCACTGTAACCTCCGCCTCCTTGGTTCAAGTGATTCTCCTGCCTCAGCCTCCAAGTAGCTGGGACTACAGGTGCATGCTACGGCACCCAGCTAGTTTTTGCATTTTTAGTAGAGACAGGGTTTTACCATGTTGGCCAGGGTGGTCTTGATCTCTTGACCTCGTGATCTGCCCACCTTGACCTTCCAAAGTGCTGGGATTAACAGGCATGAGCCACTGCTCCTGGCCATAGTTGCTTTTCAATGGGTGTAAGTGTCCATCATCCAAAATGAAAAAGTTCTACAGCTCTGTTATACGATAATGTGCACACAGTTAGTAATACAGCAATGTGTTGTTCTGGCTTCTTGAGCTGTAAAGTGCAAGGCAATAACACTTAATAATAGAGTGTTGTTCACAGATTAGAAAGGAAACTGACAGTATATCCTACAATGTATATCTCTGTCATGGTTGTAAAGCTTCAATGTTCTCTGTTTGTGTTGTTTGTCATTTATTTATTCACTCAAGCATTAGCTTGAGCACCTCCTTCATGCATATCACTAAACTAGGTGCTTTGAGGGATAAACATACTGAAAAATTTATCATTTAGTGAAAACACACACACTTATTAAGCAAAGCTAAACATGGTAGTTTTAAAGTGCTCTTGAAATATAAACACAAAAAAATGCTGGAGTGGAAGGAAGACACAAGGAAAATAATAGTATTTATACTGGTTTGTGAAAGTAGATAAGGACTTTCTTAAGCCTCAAAAAAGACTAGCAGAAAGGGCATTCTAAGCAAAGTATGAACAATCCTGCAAAAGCATGGATACAGGTGGAGGTTTAGGTAAATTCTAGCAACATTTTTTTATGACTGCACTTCAGGTATGAGACCTGAAGGCCAATGACAGGGAAAAAACAGGTGGGAGCCAAAGCCAAAGAATCTGAGTTTTACACCAAGGCAAGGTCAGCGAGCATAAAGTATGCACTGAAGAAAATGCAATTTTTGAGGAAAGTTGTCAGGGTCACCACCTGTAGGGATCTGTCCTACGGACCCTGACTCAATGACGGATGAATAAAGTACACTGACACATAGATATTATGATTTGTCAATTTGGCTGAGAGTCTGTGTGGCTTCTTACTAGATTCCCTAGAGTGCTGTAAACAGTTGCAACTGCAGGTCCTCCCCAGCCAGTGAGACTCGCATTTATTTAGTAAAGTTTAACTGACAAAGGCTTGAGTCCTCACCACTAGAGGCTGAAAGATTAAAATACAGGTTTTGATGCTCAAAGCAAATACAATTAGGGGGTAATATCCCTGGTCAACCTCCCCCCAAGAAGGACATCCAGCTCACAGTTTAGTTTTAAGACCACATGAGTTAACAAGTTAGTTAAGTAAACTCCCTCATATGCCCTAGCTATTTGCTTTACTTATTATTATTTTTTCTTTCTTTGAGACGGAGTTTTGCTCTTGTTACCCAGGCTGGAGTGCAATGGCGCGATCTCGGCTCACAGCAACCTCCGCCCCCTGAGTTCAGGCAATTCTCCTGCCTCAGCCTCCTGAGTAGCTGGGATTACAAGCATGTGCCACCATGCCCAGCTAACTTTTTTGTATTTTTTGTAGAGACAGGGTTTCACCATGTTGACCAGGATGGTCTCGATCTCTTGATCTCATGATCCACCCGCCTCGGCCTCCCAAAGTGCTGGGATTACAGGCTTGAGCCACCGCACCCAGCTTGCTTTACTTATTAACTAAATGTAAAGGGGATTTAGGCTGCCTTCAGCTGAAACTTCACTGAAACTGTGAAAAAACCCTTAGGCCTTCCAAAAGTGTTTGAGACTATATTCTGTAACTTTCTCTACTATTTTTTCCTTAATATTTTTTGTCACCACCCTGAGTGAATTCCCACAGAAAGTCTACAAAATTAAACTGGTAACATATTCCATGTGAGGGTGAGGGGGGAAAACATGAAATCTGAGTTTGAATGCTTGAAGGAATCTTCAACTAGGACACTCCAACTTAGCTGCTTTATTTTTGTAGATAAATACTTTGCTGACCAAAAATAATGAGATCTTATCAAATTCCCTATAGATAGTTAATAATAGTCTGAATTACAGTCAGGAAACTAAAGTCTCCAAGTCCAAGCTTCATAAAAAGTTAAGACCAAATGTCTAAACTACAAAGTAAACTAATTCATCATTCCACCTTCAGCTCTCACAGTCTTTCTCCCACTTTCTTCTTCATGTGCTCTGAGGTCCAGCCAAACTGAACTTACGTAACCCTGTATGTGTACAATGATCTTCTGCCTCTATGACTTTCCTTATAATACTCTCATAAGTTGCTCTGTACCTTTTCCATTAATGCTTGCCTACACTATTTAGCCCTCAAAACCCAGCCCCAATGCTGCCTTTTCTAAGACCATATAAATTTTCCTCACTACTCTACCCCAGTCAGTAGTAATAACTCTTTGTGAATTTCCACAGGACTGTGTGACTCTCTTGATGTGTACTATATTATATTGAAGTTATAGAAATATATCGTTTCAGGCAATAACCTAAGGGGCTCTCAAATATAGCAAATCTAGAATATTCACATTCAGTGTTTCCCATAGCATCAGCCCCAAACTTATCAAATAGATAGAGGCTAATGAGTATCTCTCAGATACATAAATCAATACTTTGGTTTAACATGTGGGGGATGAAACCAAAAGAGAACTATCTTTGTTTTTCTTGCTATGTGAATACTTGTTTAATTTGGGCATAATTAAATATTAAATAACTCAATATTCTCTGTTATGCTATGTTAATCAGAATGGTAGTGTTCATTTCTAGCATAGCCATCTGTTTTGGGACACAACTCCTCATTTTCAAAAAGACATTGAAAAGGTAGATTTATTATAAAAGGTTTACTGCATCAGTCCTCACCCTTTTCAAACTTTCATTGCTAAGTAATTTTTTTTCTTGACATGCTGACAGAAGAAGCCATAATATATCTCCCAGGCAACCAGACATGTACACAGCTGAGATCGTTAAAATAAACCTAGAGTTTATCCTAAGTGTTAAGGAAAGGTTTAAATTGTCCTGCAGACTGATATAATCACATGGATAGTGAATAGGTCTTTATTTCTATGATTTTATCCACCTGCTTGTTCCAGCTTGGAATTCCAGAGGTGTATTCATTTGGCAACTGAAAATGAAGCTATTCATCTCTCTGAAATTAATCAATATGAACCCAGAGCTGATCCTCAGTGTTAAACAAAGATTTAAATAGTCATTCAATAAACATAACACCCTACATAACGGATGGGTTTCTATCCCTATAGTGATCTTATCTGTCTGCTTACTTGCTTGAAACCATTTTGGGTAAAAACAGGGGTAGAGAATTGTATTATGCAGTCAGAATTGAGGCTGATGGTGTTTCATTGCCTTAAATTCATAGTACAGTGTAAGTGATGTGTTTTAGATGTGTTCTTAAAGCAGACTTTGAGAGAGGAAAGGGTCTTGTGTGTATTAAAAGAAGAAAAACAGATTCTGTAATCAAGAGTAAGAAGGACGCCTCTAGTAGTTCTTTCCAATTTCATGAAAAACCCTAGAGACCAACAACAAAATAGCTCCCTCATTATCAGTGTTTTGAGATTAATCTAGGAGTTTGAATTATTCAGGTAATTGTTCCTTATGTATCTCAGAGGTTGGGTCTGTATGCACAAAGTTAAAATTAAATATGTAAAACTGAAATGATATATATCAATGAAATGATTGTTCCTTGGTATTTCCCTTTCATTCCCCCCACCTCTTTTTTTTTTTTTTTTTTTTTTTTTTCCAGAAAATACCATCATCATTAATCTAGCTGCAGAAGCCAGGTGGCATCCTCAATATTGCCCTCTTCCTTGCCACTTACATTCAACTGACCACCAAATGTTTGCTTATTATTTTATAAATACCTCTTGAAAACATATACTTCCTTCCTTCCACTAGTTTAAGCAAACATCATGCATCAAATTGCACCCATTCTGTGATCACTCCAAATTAATGCATTCTTCATACCTCATTCACTCATTTATTCATGAATTCAAGTACGTACAGGTATACTTCATTTTATTGCATTTTGTTTTGTTGTGATTTATAGATAATCTGTCTTTTAAAAATTGAAGGTTTGTGTCAACCCTGGATTGAGCAAGTCTATCAGCACCATTTTTCTAATAACATGCTCACTTTATTTCTGTTACATTTTTGTAATTCTTGCAATATTTGAAACATTTTCATTATTATTATAACTGTTATGGTGAACTGTAATCAGTGATCTTTAATGTTACTATTGTAATTGCTTTGAAGTGCCACAGACCGCACCCATGTAAGATTGCAAAATTAATCAATAAACGTGTGTGTTCTGACTGTTCCACCAAGTGATCATTTCCCCATCTCTCTTTCTTTATGGCTCCCCATTTCCTAGGGCACAACAATATAGAAATCAGGCTAATTAATTACCTGATAAATGGCTCTAAGTGTTCAGGTGAAAGGAATAATTGCACATTTCTCAATTTAAATCCAAAGCTAGTAATTAATAAGCTTGGTGAGGAAGGCATATCAAAAACTGAGACAGGCTGATGGCTAGGCCTCTTGTGCCAAACAGCCAAGTTGTGAATACAAAGGAAAAGTTCTTTAAGGAAATTAAATGTGCTACTCTAGTAAGCACACAAATGATGAGAAAGAAAATTAGTTTTATTGCTGATATGGAGAATGTTTTAGATCAACCCAGCCATAACATCCCCTTAAAGCAAAGCTTAATCTAGAGCAAAGTCTTAAGTTTTTTCAATTTTCTGAAGGCTAAGAGAAGTGGGGAAGCTGCAGAAGAAAAGCTGGAGGCAAACAAATGGTTTGTGAGGTTTGAAAAAAAGAAACTCTTCTCCATAATATAAAAGTGCAAGGCGAACAGCAAGAGCTGATGCAGAAGCTGCAAGAAGCTCTTCAGTTCTTGCTAAGATAACTGATGAAAGGGGATACACTAAACCACACATTTTCAGTGTTGATGAAACCTCCTTTTGGAATAACATGCCATCTAGAATTTTTATAGCTAGCAGGAAGTCAATGCTTCCCTTCGAAGCTTCAAAAGACAGGCTGAGCACTCTCATTAGAAACCTATTCATGTAGTGACTTTAAGTTGAAGCTAATCCTCATTTACCTTCCTGAAAATCCTAGGGCCCTTAAGAATTGTGCTAAAACTTCTCTGCCTGTGCTTTATAAAAGTGAAAACAAAAAGCCTGGATAGCCGGGCGCGGTGGCTCAAGCCTGTAATCCCAGCACTTTGGGAGGCCGAGGCGGGTGGATCACAAGGTCGAGAGATCGAGACCAACCTGGTCAACATGGTGAAACCCCGTCTCTACTAAAAATACAAAAAATTAGCTGGGCATGGTGGCACGTGCCTATAATCCCAGCTACTCAGGAGGCTGAGGCAGGAGAATTGCCTGAACCCAGGAGGCGGAGGTTGCGGTGAGCCGAGATCGCGCCATTGCACTCCAGCCTGGGTAACAAGAGCGAAACTCCGTCTCAAAAAAAAAAAAAAAAAAAAAAAAAAAAAAGCCTGGATAACAGTATATATGTTTAAAGCATATATATATATATATAGAGAGAGAGAGAGAGAGAGCATATAGTTTCCTGGATATTTTAAGCCCACTGTTAAGAAAGAAGAAGATTTATTTTGAAATATCACTCCTCATTGACAATGCATCTGGTAACTAACCAAAGAGAACTCTGATGGGAATGTACCAGGAGGTCAATGTTGTTATTATGCCTGCTAAGAAACATTCATTCTGTAGCCCATGGGTTAAGGAGCAGTTTGACTTATAAGACTTCTTATTTAAAAAATCCTTTTTTTCATATGTTTCTTGGCTACACAAAGGTCTTCTTTGGAAAAGTGTCTGTTCATATCCTTTGCCCACTTTTTGATGGCATTGTTTGTTTTTTTCTTGTAAATCCACTTTAGTAAGGTTATAGCTGCCATAGACAGTAATTCTTCTGATGGATCTGGGCAAAATGAATTGAAAATGTTCGAAAAAGATTCACAATTCTAGATTCCATTAATAACATTTGTGATTCATGAGGTGGAAATCAGAACAGGAGCCTAGAAAAAGTTGAGTTCAACCCTCATGGATGACTCTGAAGGGTTCAAGACTTCAGTGGAAGAAGTAATTGCATATGTGGCTGAAATAGCAAGAAAACTAGATTTAGAAGTGGACCCTGAAGATATGACTGAATTGCTGGAATCTCATGATAAAACTTCAATAGATGATACATTGCTTCACATAGATAAGTAAAGAAAGTTTTTTTTTTTTTTTTTGGATTAACTTCATTTTAATAAAGGCACATCCCACACACTATAAATCCAATGCCATTTGTGAAGAGATTGCTTTGATTTGCTCTTGGGGAATATTACTCTCCATATATATATATATATATATATATATATATATATATATATATATTTACAATATCTTTATTAAAATAGAATACAATGATGGACTAATTTGAAACTATAAATTATGAATAATATGACAAATATAAATTTCACAGAACTAACAACTAACTGGGAAAAATCTAATACCTTCTCCACTCTAATGGACATTTTATTACTATTATTATTATTATACTTTAAGCTCTGGAATACATGTGCAGATCTTGCAGGATTGTTACATAGGTACACACATGCCATGGTGGTTTGCTGCCTCCATCCCACCACCACCTACATCAGGCATTTCTTCCAATGTTATCCCTCCCCAACCTCCCCACACCCTGTTATCCATCCCCTAGCCCCTTACTCCCCAACAGACCCCAGTGTGTGATGTTCCCCTCCCTTTTTTGATGTGTTATCATTGTTTAACACCCACCTATGAGTGAGAACATGTGGTGGTTGATTTTCTGTTCTTGTGTCGGTCTGCTGAGAATAATGCTTCCCAGATCTATCCGTGTCCCTACAAAGGACATGAACTCATATTTTTATGGCTGCATAGTATTCCATGGTGCATATGAGCCACATTTTCTTTATCTAGTCTATAATTGATGGGCATATGGGTTGGTTCCAGGTCTTTGCTATTGTAAACAGTGCCACACGAACATATGTGTGCTTGTGTCTTTATAATACAATGATTTATAATCCTTTGGGTATATAACCAGTAATGGGATTGCTGGGTTGAATGGTATTTCTATTTCTAGATCCTTGAGGAATTGCCACACTGTCTTCCACAATGGTTGAACTAATTTACACTCCCACCAACAGTGTAAAAGTGTTCCTATTTCTCCACATCCTCTCAAGCATCTGTTGTCTCCAGACTTTTTAATGATTGCCATTCTAACTGGCATGAGATGGTATCTCAATGTGGTTTTGATTTGCTTTTCTCTAATGACTAGTGATGATGAGTTTTTTTCTCCTATGTTTCTGCACCACATAAATGTCTTCTTTTGAAGTGTCTGTTCATATCCTTTGCCCACTTTTTGGTGGAGTTGTTTTTTATTGTAAATCTGCTTTAGTTATTTGTAGATTGTGAATATTAGCCCTTTGTCAGGGGAAAACTGGCTAGCCATGTGCAGAAAGCTGAAACTGGACTCCTTCCTTTCAGCTTACACAAAAATTAACTCCAGATGGATTAAATATTTAAACATAAGACCTAACACCATAAAAACCCTAGAAGAAAACCTAGGCAATACCATTCAGGACATAGACATAGCCAAGAACTTCATGACTAAAACACCAAAAGCAATGGCAAGAAAAGCCAAAATAGACAAATGGGATATAATTAAACTTAAGAGCTTCTGCACAGCAAAAGAAACAATCATTAAGATTGAACCGGCAACCAACAGAATGGGAAACAATGTTTGCAAGAATGCGTTTTCTTGAGAAGAAATCTAATCTTGATGAAGATGCTATAGACATTTTTCAAATAACAACAAAAAAATCAGAATATTGGCTAGGCATGGTGGCTCACACCTGTAATCCCAGCATTTTGGGAGGCTGGCCAAGGTGGGCAGATCACTTGATGTCAGGATTTTGAGACCAGCCTGGCCATGATGGTGAAACCTCATGTCTACTAAAAATACCATCCCAGCTATTGAGGATGCTGAGGCAGGAAAATCACTTGAACTTGGGTGTCAGAGATTACAGTGAGCCAAGATTGCACAATGCACTACAGCTTGGGTGACAGAGCAAGACTGCATCTCAAAAAAATGAGAATATTATATAAACTTATTTGATAAAGCAGTGGCAAGATTCAACAAATTGAATCCAATTTCTAGTAAGTTCTACTGTGGGTATAATGCTGTCAAACAGCATCACATGCTGCACAGAGATCATTCTTGAGTCAATTGATGCAGCAAACTTCATTGTTCTATGATTTTAAGAAACTCCCTCAGCCACGTCAACCTTCAGCAACCACTACCATGATCAATCAGTAGCCATCAACATAAATGGAAGACTCTCCACCAACAAAAAGGATTATGTACAACTCACTGAAGGCTCTGATGATCATTAGCATTTTTTAGCAAGAAAGTATTTTAATTGAAATATGTACATTGTTATTTTAGATATAATCTGATTACATATGTAACAGACTACAGTGTAGTGTAAACATAACTTTTATAAGCACTGAGAAACCAAAAAAAAAAAAAAAGTGCGACTTGCTTTATTGCAATCATCTAGAACCAAATCCATAATATCCTTCAAGTATGGTTACATTGAGCACCTACTCAGGACCAGGCATTATTTTAGGCAATGGAAAATATTCATAAATAAAGCAGAGTTTCTACACTTATGGAGCTAGCATTCTAGTTTGGGGAGATGAACAATAAAGAAAAGAGTCATGCAAAGTTACATAAACAGAGATATATAAACAAAGGTCAAGAGTGGTTAGTGCTGTGAACAGAGGGAAGAAAACAAAGCATATAGGGAAGGCCTTTTTAAATATAGTATCCAAGAAAAGCTACTCTTATATGGTGATATTTAAGTCAAAACCTAAAAAAAACAATGGAACTTATGAAGAACAGGGGAAAGAACATTCCAGGGATAAGGAGGAGCAATTGCAGAAGCCCTCAATATGCTTATTACATGAGGAACAGCAAGAAAGCAGTGTTACCGGAATGTCATGAGTGATGAAGAGAGCAGTAAAACATTAATCAAAGAGGTAACAATGGCAGGGGAGCAGAAGATGGAGGACTTTATAGGCCATGCTAATGTCTTAGAAATTTATTTTTAGTGAGATGGGAATCCATTAAAAGAAGTCGAGCAGAAAAGTTACTGAACCACTTCGAATTTTGAGAAGGACTCTCTAGCTGTTGCACAGAGTAGACCCTATAGGTACTATTAAGAGTGAACAAAGAGAAACCAAGTATGGGTCTTTTGAATTAGTCTGACAAAAGGTGTGTGCAGCTTGGACTATAAGGTCATTTTGGAGAGGTGAAAGAGGATAGACCTCCAGGACTTTGGCTTTATCTTGAAGGTACAGCAGAAACAATGTGTTGATATATAACATGTACATTGCACACTGTGAGGAAAATAGAGGGATCAGAAGCGACTCCAAGGTATTCAGCCTCAGCAGCTGAGAGGATGACACTACTAGCCTTTGGGACTCTTTGAAACTGGAGAAGGATCAGAGTCGTTTTTTTGTGTGTTTTTGTTCTTACTGATGCTTGTAATTGGGGTGGTTTGTGGAGGGCAGAAATTCAAGACATCTGTTTTGTTATATGCCAGATTTGAAGTGCTAATTAGTCTGCCATTAGGACTGTTCAAGTGGCTTATAGGTTGTAGAAGTATGGAGTTTTAGAGGAGTGCTTGGAACAGAAAATCTAAGCATTTCAATTTACAGATCACATTTATCATCAAGGGACTGGAGAGGATACCCTCATGTATAGATGTAGAAGGAATATAGTTCTGAGGTCTGAGTGCTATGGCACTACCATATTTGGAGGTAAGAACAAAGAGAAGGAACCAGCCAAGGGAACCATGAGGGAACAGTTAATGAGGTAGGAGAAAAATCAAGAGTAATAATTTCTGCAAAACTGTGATGTGATCACAATACCTTTTTGCCCAGTAGTTCTCATTGACTTAAGTTTTACGTTCTCCTTCCTATGTGTTTTTGTACTACCAGAGTTGAAGTACATACCAGACCCGCAAGACCATCTGAGTATTTGTTGGCTCCTTCCAGTCAGAAGCACTGAAAGGAGAATTGCAGATGATAGAAAAGGAGTAACTATAGTTTTGATTCTGGGGGCAATTAAAGCAGGAGCTATAGTATTCGTGAGGAAATTGACAATGGCACATGATGGCAGCTCCAGCTGAGTCAATGGAAGTTTCAAAAATTCAGCAACAGGACAGGCATTGTATCCTAGTGCCTGGGACATAATAGGTGATAAATATTTACTTAAATAATTGAGTGGATGCACCAGAAAAAAAATCAACTGTTTTCTCTCCTCTAGCTCCTACCTCCAACTAAGGATTGTCAAGCCCTGTCAATAAGAGGCATCATTTCTCTCACATCTGTTTTCTTTCTGTTACCACTGTCATCTCTGGGTTCTTATAGTGCACACCATTATAGTGACCTAAATATTCTCTGCTTTGTGCATCCACAGCCATTTTACCATCAAGGCTGCTATTCAGAGACCTCCAAGGATGATTAAAAATTAGCTAAAGATAATGTCTTATTTTCTAAAACTATCTCCATTTTGTATATTTTAACTTGCCAGGTAAGAATGCCTGATATTCTGATGTCAGGAACACCCAGGAGCTACCCTTCACTAGAGCAGATAGATGATGTTAAGCATTTGGAATTAGAATCTCAAACAAAAATTTTCTGCACCACCAGGCCTTACCTGACATTCATAAAACATTTGCATTTTCATTTCTCTGCCCAGATGCAGTTGTCTTTTTCATCCAGTGGGAATGAAGAACTATTCAATATTTCCCTGTGGTGGATTAACCTAAACCAATCCAGAACAAACTTTTTCTTCTTGAAGGCTTACATTACTTCTTAATCACTTTATTCCACCAAGAGGTTACTGATTTTTCTATCTCAAATAAATAGCTCTCTTTGGTTACCCTTGGTGGTATGCATAGCAGGCTTGAATGCCAAATACAAAACAAGCTGAAAGAGGCAGACTGAAAGCAGGGAGATCACCTGCCCAGCATCCCCTAATGCAGTGAAATGATTGCATTGCTTTGTTGGTTATGCTAGCAGAGTGCATTTCTAATGCCTCTTGTCTTCATTCATGAGTGTTTAAACATTTTAATGAATATGTTATTTAGCATAATAAAGTCAGAGTCTGCTATTAAATTAATAGAGCAGTGTAACCAAGAATCCCATAACAGCACAATTTATTCCTGCTCAGTGTTACTGTGTTCTAAACACAGTATTCCTAGCCATTTGCATTCTCTGCTAGCCATAGATGTTGCATAAATTCTCTTTAGATGCAAATAATTACCAAATTCAAGTGTGTGTGTGTGTGCATGTTTGTGTACATTCTACTTCAGCATGTTGATTAAAAATAATGAGTCCTAGAAACAAAAAGCTTAGTTTTAAGTTTGGTTCTAGTAGCTGGGTATCCTTAAGCCAATTACATTCTCTCTGAGGTACAGTTTTCTCATCAGTCAAATGGGTATAATAACAGGATCTCCCTTGTTAGATTGTTCATATAAAATAAATGAGATATTATACACAAAGCATAATTCCTGACACATGTTAAAACTCTATAAATACTAGATATGAATATTATCAAATGTAAGAGCTGAACAGGGTCATCATTAACCCATAGGAGCTTTTTGAAAATTAGAACAAGTAACTCCTTTTGGGAGGGGAAGCAATTCAGTACAGTACTTCATGAGTGAAACATGAACTGTATTTTAGCCTGCAATCACCTTCTTAGCTGAGCATGCTTAGACAGAGTTCCATTGGTCCTAGAGCTGATCTTGCTTTCTTCCTCTCCACTTCAGTCACTCTCATTCCTTTCTTTTTCCCTTCTTTCATCATTTTAAGGATTTTGGAAGGAGTTGGGCTTCCCATGATCAATTGAAAATGCTTTCAAAAAGAAAGAGGCAGTCTCCCAAAGTAAAGATTTTGTCTCTTTAAATTTTTGATTCCTGAGCACCTAGCCATGGACTTATTCTGTAATGGAAACAGCAAATGAGTGAATAAATGAATTAATAACAAAAAGGGTACGCCACTTTATTGACTTAAAATTTAAGTTAGGCTTCAACTGATCCATTCTGTCATCTGGAATCTACTTTAAATATTCATAATATCATCAAAAAAACAAATATTTAAAATTGATCCACAGAATCAGGTTGTATCATAAAAGTAACCATGTGATAAGCATATGTAATTGGTGAAGGAAAACTAAATGACATGGAAAATTAAATTCTTAACTACACATTGCCCTCAACATAGGAATTGATCTCAATTTAGGAAACAGTAGTTTAAAATTTTCCGCAAAATAGTCTCACTGTTTTTTAATCAGACCTGAATTCATGATTACACAACCAATCAATATTCGGTAATAAAAGATACTAAAATATTTAAGTAGTTGACTCCTTTCTGCTGTTGTTTTACTAAATTAGCCAACTTTTTGAGATCTGATTGTCTGGTGACTCAGGTAATACATTGGGTATAAAAACAAAACTATTTTTTTCTACCATGTCATCAAAAGCATATATTTCTAAATTATCTTACATTCAAACAGTGTGGCAAGGACCAAATGCAAGCACAGAACAATAGTACTCACTCATTCAATGAATCACAGACATGCAAAACCCAGCGAGAGGTTTAATGTTGATGAAACAAGAGTCACAGTTAAAAATAATCACACTTATATACAATCCTGATATGACTGCAGAGTTTGTATCGTATTAAGGACAGAAAAAAGCATTTTAATTGTCTCAGTTTCACAGTCTAAAGAAAATCCAAATATCTAAAACAGAATTCTTTAGGAACCACAATTTAATAAATAAGTCTACTCTGACTTCTCTATTTAAAATTGCAGGTTATCCTCACATCCCATTCCTGACATTCCTGAGTTTTCTTCTCTGGTTCTGTGTTTTATTTTATCTAGAGGATTCATCACTTTCTACTACCATGAAATCTAATTATTTACTATTCCTACTGTCTGTTTTCTGTCTTTATCCCCTGTACTCAAACTAGAATACAAAGTCATGTCTAAAACAGGCTAGAATGTGTGTGTTTTATCTCACTAATACATACTGAAAACAGTTTCATGAACACCTTAAGGATCTCAACTTTTGAATGAAGAGGATTTATGTAACTCTTTTGATTAAATATTTTATTGGTTTTTGTTACATGTAAATCAAAACTTATACCCTTAACCAGGGCCTACGATAGCTATGTGCCCTAACTCTTCCTCTCCCCTCTTTTCATGTTATCCCTCTTCCCTTTTGCCTATGTCACTGCAAACCTAATGGACTCCTTTTAAGGGGTAAATATGCCAAGCTCTATTCTGTATCAGAGTGTTCTCACATGGTAGTCCTTCTGCCTGCAATATTCTCCTCCCTACCTCCTTTTCTGTTTTGGATTTTCATTGGCCAACTTCTTAATGTTTAAGCACTTACTGAAAGGTTATTATTCTAGAGGTGTTTTCCCTCATCACCATAAACAAGCACCACCCACCATCACACGTGTATCCTATATACTTCATTTTTTCTCCAACCTAGTACCAAATACAATTTACAACTGCACATTTGTGTACTTGATTTATTGTATACTTTGTTCCTCCATTGGCCTCTGTGTTTCATGAGGATAAGAACCTCAGATTTCACAAGTGCTTTGCTAGGCCTAGCACAAAATAGACACTCAATAAATGGTTGATGAGTAAATGAGTACACAACATAATTATCTTAGAACAAAGCGAACAAAGTTCTTAATTCTTATTTGCAGAAGATTTTTCTTCAAGAGAACAAAATAAATACCGTCAGTGGGCTTGACCCCATATTTCTCAGAGTTAGACTTCTGATTCTAATTCAGAGTCAAAATGAATTAAATCATATGTTCATTCTTCATTAAGCTTCAGCATGGCCATGTGATACTACACCTGCAGCTGTTCAGAAGTGTCCAGATGTCTACTGTCATAACTGAAACTGACAAGATGTTTGAGCAGCTTTTGAATATATTATTGGTGAGTATATGTTTTCAGAGAGAAGACTCAAGATCTGATTAATATGCAATGCAGTTTGACCCTAAATCCTACCCACTTTTATTTTATATAAGTTTATTACTCCTCACTCAGTGCTGTAAAGTTTAATTAAAGTCAGTGGCTGCATCTTGATTACGCTAATTACTTGACAGGTAGCTCATGAGCATTTATAATCCTAAATACTCAGCAGGCATCAGTTTCTCCTATTTGATTCTATGAAACTATTTTTTTCTTACTACCAATTATTGAAAAGACATTTTGCTGGATATTGGAAAGAGGGTGACCTACTATCACTGCTTTCAGTTAGGGATATAATGGGACATGACCTAAACCTTATTTAGTAGTTGTGCTTGTTTTTGTTATTTTTATTTTTATTTATCTATTTGTCTCAGGGAACTTAAAATACAATCACCAATATACACTGATTATTAAATTTGCACAATAAAATATGCATGTTTAAAAGTAACTACGTCACCAACACATTTCTGTACCATACTCATATAACCTGCTAATCTGAACTTTCTGCCATGTCATTTTCTCTTAAAAGCATGTCTTAAATCTCACCCCTACTGAAGTTGTAGGGATGAGATTCCTTCCATCTCAAATCACCACAAATTCCTTCCATCTCAGCTCTGTGATGTCTATAAAAATTACATCTGTTACTATGTCTTTTTTGTTTATTTATATGTTATCTAACATTTCGGAAGTTTTAAGTATACATATCTTGTTTTCATGAACCCTTTATTACATCTTCATGACAAAGACTAGATTATATAATTGTATTCCCCACAATGATTATTATAGCACTAGAAAAAATATTTCATTTATATTCATAAAATAATGGAAATAACATTAAAATCAACTATAAATTTCCTCTTTAAGATTTATTTAATATTAATCTACTTGTAATTTTAACCTGATTCCTGCTATCTCACATATTACGGCTATTACAAAATGTTTGGTGCCAGGATTTCTTTACTTATTTTCTCCACTTTTTAAGTTTGTAATCCCCTTCAGCAAAGAGTAAACATTATATGCAACTATCCTCAGTCAAAGGAAAGAACAAAATCAGGAAGTTGATTCATTTTGATTCCGTCAGTTTTCAGAGGGGTTCCTTATTCTGAACTTAAGGTCTATCATAGCAGCCATTTGCCTGAAAATCAAATTTATCAATCACAAAGGATCTCAGGTGTAGACTGTTGAATTTGTTTCCATTTAAGATATATATCTATATCTAGCTACCTGTGATTGATGTATGTATGTCTGTATCTAATCAATCATCTATTCATGTGTATATGTTTATGTGTGTCCATATAATCATAGAAATACATGGACACAAAATGGGAGAGGTAAAGAAACAGAAGAGAGAAGGAATCTTGAGGCTTCTGGATCTCTGTAAAGGCCTTCTTGAAAACACAGAAGAGACCCTTAACTTTATTTTCTTCATGAGTTTCTCTCTTTAGTCCTGAACTCTAAAGAAAGTTTAAAGAATTAAAATGACAATAAAATCCTCACCTAAAGTTCATGCTTACAAAGTTTACCTATCTGGTATATTAAATATTTTAAGTTCTATTTTTATGTCCATAATTTTTCATTTCCACAGTAAGAACTCCTTTATGTGAAGTTGTTAATAGCTACTTCCTTAAAAAACTTCTTAAGAGGGTTTCTATTAATATGTTTCACCAAGAGAAGACAGCATGTTGGGCTATTTCATAAATCTCTTCCAGATACAAGGGAACAGCCTGCAGAGAGAACTGTGAGCACCTGCTCTGTTTTCACTGAGGATAGACTAGAAGGGGTCTCAAGGAACAAGAGTTAAAATGGCAGATTGAGTATACCCATTGAACTTGCTTC
Source organism: Saimiri boliviensis (assembly GCF_048565385.1). Lineage (NCBI taxonomy): Eukaryota > Metazoa > Chordata > Mammalia > Primates > Cebidae > Saimiri > Saimiri boliviensis. Next base: position 105,493,588 of record NC_133454.1, on the reverse strand, counting down.
CTCCTGAATCTTTATTAAACATATACTGATAATGTTTGGTTGTTGTTATTGCTGTTGTTTTTGAGATGGGGTTTTGCACTTCTTGCCCAGGCTGGAGTGCCATGATGCAATCTTGGCTCACTGCAACCTCTGCCTCCTGGGTTCAAGCCTCCCAAGTAGCTGGGATTACAGGAATGTGCCACCATGTCCAGCTAATTTTTTGTCTTTTTAGTAGAGATGGGGTTTCACCATGTTGGTCAGGCTGGTCTTAAACTCCTGAGCTCGGATGATCCACCCTGCCTTGGCCTCCCAAAGTGCTGGGATTACAGGCGTGAGCCCCCGTGCCTGGCCTGTTGTTGTTTTTAAAAAGACACAGGGCTAAGAGAAAAAGAAGGGATAATATCAGTGAAATCTGGCAGCCAGAAGGTGGATGATTGTGTGGTAACTCATCTTTCAGCCTGAAAGCCAAACCCTGGATTTTTGTTGATAAAAGTAGATAAGCAAATCAATTTTTATCAAAGAATTCTCAAGAGCCACAATCACTGTCAGCACCAGGCATGATGGAAATGGAAGGGAGAGCAGCTGGGACACTAACAAAGAGCACTGAATGAATGCTGTTTGGGAGGTGATCTGTTGCCAGATTATTTCCAGCACTCCACATATTTGGGAGGCTGCCCCTCCCCCAGTATTCCGATCTGTTATGTGAGGAGCTTAGAAGTCACCATCTCCTCCCAACGATTAAAAAGCTGAACAAACTGAGAAATCAACTCTTCTTAGATCCGTCAGAGGAATGAGATCTCAGGACAAACCACTGCCCCAAAGTTGGAGAGACAGACAGGCAAGTACTGTCAGTCACAACTTCCCAGAGCAGAAACCCACAAGCAGAGACCTCTGCAGCAACGATTACTGGGATAGGAAACCCTGAATTATAATTGATGGATTCCTCGAGATTGAGTGCGGACAAGTCCAAGAGTTAAAAACTCCTGAGGGACTAAATAATAGGTGAGTTAACATACTTTTGTGAGTTTTACCTCTAGGAGCTCAACTAGGTTCTCACAGTGAATACTTAAGAACTATCCCTCATGCTTCTAGCAAGAGGAGAAGAAAAGTAACCTTTTGAAATAGACCAGAGCATTTGGTTTTCCTTCATGAGTACTGCCCTCAGGAGAAATTATTTCACCAGAGCCTGAACTATTTGAATTTTTAGTGCTTAACTGACCTGGGGAAAGGAAAACACCACATTCTAGCTCATTTTAGCCATTCTGTCCCACCCAAGTGGAATGAAAAATAATTGACAAGCACTTGAAGTTGAGAGTTCAGAAGGACAGGTTCATTGAAAGACTCATTTAATCACAGGACTGTAGAATGCTTTCCCTACCCCACACCTTACCACACTTCACTAAAGACACATACAGCAGTTCCTTTTATCTGGTACATCACATTTGGCTACCAAGAAAAAATTACAAGGTACACTAAAGGCAAAATACACAGTTTGAAGAGATTTTCAAGGTGAAAATAAAATATTAAAACTGTTCTTGGAGTTATTTCTAAAAAGAACTAACATTTATCTAAATCATCACAATTGTCTATTTTGGAAAAATGGGATTCACAAATGAATCCCTAGCCAATAGGTGTTTGAGAATCATGTAAACATCACACATAAGAATGCTATGTTTTCTAGGATTGGACATTTTCAGTGATTGAGAATCAGTATATTTTGTAAATGGAAATACTACAATTAATAAATGCCACTAATAAAACCAGAATTCTATAAATAGAATAATGACTTTTGTTTTCAAAGTTGATATGTTAGAATGATGTAAATGAAAAAAATGAGATATTTTGTGGTGAAATTATCTCTGGGTAAACATTGCAGCCATAAGCAACATAAGCAAGTATTCTCCCAGCAAATGAGAAAAGGGTTAAAAAAGTAAAACTTCAGCAAACTAAGAATAGAGGGAAACCTGCTCAACTTAATAAAAAAAATATACAAACAGCCTATAGCTAACATAACACTTAATGGTGAAAAAGAAGATTTCCCACTAAGACTGGGAACAAGGCAAGAATGCCTCCTCTAACCAATCCTTTTCAACATCATTTTGGAATTATTTGCAAATGCAATAAAACAAGAAATGTAAATAAAGAGACACATATCGGGAAGTAAAACTGTCTTCTTTTGCAGGTAACATTGTTATTTATATAGCAAATCTGAAAAAAACTAACAAAAAAGCAAATAAGCATTTACAGTCATCCCCTGATAGTCATAGGTAATTTGGTCCAAAATTCCCTACAAATACCAAAATCCAAGAATGACAATTTCTTCAGAAAGTGAATATATGAGAGAGAGCAAGATATTCTGACACCTAGACAGAAGTTACAACCTCGTGTAATGTAATCACGGAAGTAAAATCCCATCTATCTCCATAGTCTGTGGGTTAGAAGCAAGTTACAGGCCCTACCCACATTCAAGAGGATGGGATTACAGAGGTCATGAATAAAAATCTGTTGAAGTAATTGAGGGTCCATTGGAAAGCGTGTTCACAATTGCTGAACATAAATTTTCATCATGAGAAAAATGTTTTACATCTAAATTTAGGTAGATAAAATTATAAACTGTAACTTTTGAATAAATATAATTCCGTCGCTTTACTTCCCCGCACCTATCCCACTCCCACACATTTCTGTACCAATTTTCTTATATAAAAATATCTCTATACAATCCTTACTACGCAAATATTTATTGTCATGGTCAGGAATTCTTTTCTTAAAGAGAGAAAAAAAAAACCCTGATTATTGGACTAGATCACATTGGTACAAATCAATGAAGATATATAGAAGACATTGGCGTTCTTAGGGTCACACTGCTGCCACCCTGACGTAAGTTAATTCCCAACTCTTGAATAGATGAAGGTTAATAGGCCACTGGCAAACCTAGGGTTTTTACTCAGCTGAAACTCCAGTATTGCGGTTTTATTTAATTGATTATGCTAGTTTAGAACTGTCCTTTCAGAAAGTTACGGTAATTTCTTCTTTTGAAAAATGTCTGTGTATGTCCTTTGCCCAATTTTTAATAATCTTATTTGTTTTTTTTCTTGAGATGTTTGAGTTCCTTGTAGAGAATGAATATTAGCCCTTTGTAAAATGCACAGCTTACAATGATTTCCTCCTATTTTGTAGGTTGCCTGTTCACTGTGTTATTTCTTTAGAGATGCAGAATCTCTTCAGTTTAACTAAGCCCCATTTGTCTATTTTTGTTTTGTTAAGGCCTGAGTCTATGAATTCTTTGCCTAGACCAGTGTCCAGAAGAATTTTTCATAGGTTTTCTTTTAGAATTTCAACAGTTTTAAATCTTACATTTATGTCTCGAATCTATCTTTAATTTTTGTACATGGTAAGATGTATAGGTCTAGTTTCATTCTTCTGCACATGGCTCTACAACTTTCCCAGAATTATTTATAGAACAAACTATCTCTCTTCATTATTTATTTTTGTCAACTTTGTCAATGATCAGTTGGCTTTAATATGTGGCTTCATTTCTGGGTTCTCTATTTTATTCCATTAAGCTGTATGTCAATCTTTGTACCACTACTGCACTGTTTTGGTTACTATTACCTTGTATCATAAGTCAAAATCAGATAATATGATGCCTCTAGCTTTGTTATTTTTGTTTAGGATTGCTTTTGCTATTTGGGCTCTGTTTTGATTTCACATGTATTTTGCAGCAACATGAATAAAACTGGAGGTTATTATCTTAAGTAAAATAACTCAGAAACAGAAAGTCATATACTGTATGTTCTAACTTATAAGCAAGAGCTAAATAATGTGTACACCTAAGCATGGAGGGCGGAAAGACAGACATTAAAGACTTGTAAGATAGAAGAGTGAGAGGGGGGTGAGGGATGAGAAATTACCTAATGGTTACAAGATATACTTTTGTGTTATGATTACACTAAAATCTCAGACTTCACCAACACATAATGTATGGACCTTGTACCACCAAATCTATAACAGTACCAAAATAAAGAAAATGACTATGATTTTTACAAGGCTCTTACCATACAGCTAAAACAGTCAGAAAACAAATGATTATTCCCTTTTCTTTACAGATGAGGTTAAGTGATGAATGATTACAGGATTATTATACAGTTGATAAACTTGTGGTTGGACAACTATAATGAATGCTCTGATGCTCACCTAAATCCTTCCTTCACAAATGGGAAGACTTTGCTTTCAAATAAACAAAGCTACCTAACCCAAGTTTTCATTCTCTCCCCTCACAGGCAGCCCATATCTAATAACTGATGAATATGAGAACATATGTACAAGCTTCCCTTCTCTCAACCGGGGTCAATTTTGAAGGGCAGTCACAGCTCCAGGACTCATTAGAAGGCCAACTGAAGTCATAAGTCAGAGGCACCTGTGTCTCCATTCAAATTCTTCTTCCAACCACTCACTTCCTCACAGATATTGTTGCTTATAGCACTCCTCCATAAACTTCCTCCATACAAATTTTCATTTCAGATCTACGTTCTGGGAAAACAGATCTATGGCAACATCTTAGCTGTAACTTTCTAAACTTGGATGTTTGAAGAATTTATCAATTTAGGAATTCTCAGCAGGTTGTTTACAATAGGGATGAGCAAAATGATAATAGCAATGATAGTCGATATTGTTTGACAGTGTCCCTATCCAAATCTCATCTTGAATTCCCACGTGTTGTGGGAGGGATCTAATGAGAAATAATTGAATCAAGGAGATGTTCTTTCCTGTACTGTTATGGTGATAATGAATAAGTCTCATGAGACCTGATGGTTTTATAAAAAGGAGTTTCTCTGCATAAGCTTTCTCTTTGCCTGTTGCCATCCATGTAAGATGTGACTTGCTCCTCATTGCCTTCCACCATGATTGTGAGGCCTCCCCAGTCATGTGGAACTGTTAGTCCATTAAACCTCTTTCTTTTGTAAATTGCCCGATCTAGGGTATGTCTTTATCAACAGTGTGAAAACAGACAGGAAACAACAATAAAATAAAGTAGGAAGCAAAGGGAAGTTTTTAGGGTAGATCATTCATAGTTTTGTAGCAAATAGTATTTCTACCACTACGAGTATATCTATACTAATCATAATTATAAGGCTAATCATTGAATCACAAGATTAACAATACTGATCAACATGTGCAACAAATCCATGTTATCATTGCCTGTAGTGCTTAGTTTGAAGTTTTATTTCCATTATAGTAAAAGCCATTAGTTACTACCAAGATAACAAAAAGATAAAAAAGCCTTGTTCAGCTCTTTTAATTCTTTACATTTGCATTCTGGAAGGAACTGTTTTAAGAATGAGAAAATTTGCCAAGTTTTTCTCTGGTGCCTAAATTTAAAAAATGAAATCAACAAAAAGTCTTTCAAACCTAATTGAATCACAATAGAGCTACATGGTGAAAGGTAAAGAATAGGTGAGGGAGACAGCTTCCTGACATTTTAATTCAGAGAACTACACATGTTTTATAGTCTAAAAGTGCCTACTTATGTGACTACCAGGTCACTTGAAAATAAATGCACTTTTGATTTCGAGAATACAGTCAAGTAAAAAGAAGCATGAATAATCTTTAAAGATCTTTGAGATTGATATTAGAGCTCAAAATAATAATTATTTGTCTTTCTAGTGAATAAAGAGAGAGTAAAGAAAGGCTAATTAGTCCCCATGCAAATAAAATTACAACACTTTAGAGCTGGAAATATTTTTATAAACCCTTTAAAAGAAACACAGGCATAATTGTGACCACATTGAAAGGTAATATTTGTTTATCTATTACAACTGCAAGTCTTTTCTTCAGTCATTGTCATTGTCATATGTCTGAAGAAAAGAAAGTTCCTGCTGTGATACAAAGCATAAGTAGAATATTAATAATGCAGCAAACCCTGGCTTCTCATTCAATAAACAAACTGATCCCATCAGAAATTTATAAGAAGAAAGAGAAATGCACTACCTCTTAATGGCCCCCTGCCTGCCTAATTACTGTTTGGTTATAGTGTCTGAAAATTAGCATAGATATAGGTCATACCTCAAAGCATAAATATTACATTCCACCAAATATTCTTCATACAAATATAAATATTAAGTAAATTTACCATGCTGGGTTTTTGTTCAGCTCTGAAAGTTATATAAACACTCTAATTTAAATTTTATGTATGCCTGAAGCTTAGTTTATTCAAAAAATTGATTATTTTTATTTATTTGACACAGGTCAAAGATATTTGTCTCCATTAATAAAACATGTACTGAACACTATGTGCAAAACTGTGCTAAGTATTATGGAGAATGCAAAAATGAATAAAATTTCATTCTTTACTTAATAAACTTAAATGATTTATCAAAATATATTCAATGGAACTAAAGTTTTCATAAAACGGAGACTTCTGAGTTGTCACAGGAGGAGAATAAGGGCAAGTTGAAGGAGCTCACATTTTCTCAATATTATCTTTATTTAATTTCACCTGTTTTAATGCTTGTGAGGAAGTCTTCATTAAATCAAATGCATTTTTTTGTTTTGTTTTGTTTGAAAAATCAGTGAATGAGTTGGAAAAGAGCTAGGTAAATTTCTATGGCTTAGTAATTTTTATCACAGGCCTTTTGATCCTACATATATTAAAAGAACATGAGAGAACAGTATGAACAACTTTAGGCCAACAAACTTGACAATTTACACAGAAATTTGCAGATTTCTTTAAAAACAAAGTTACCAAAACTGACACAAGAAGAAATAAAACTTCCAAATGCCCCAACACTTATTTAAAAACTTCAATTTGTAATTAAAGTTTTTACACACACAAAAAATGCTTAGGCCTTAATATCTTTAACAGTGAGTTCTGCTGAATACTGGAAAAAAAGACATAATGTCCATCATATAAAAACCTCTCAGAAAACAGGGGCTGGGTCTCTGAATCTCTAATACTAAAACATGACAAATACATAAATACATAAATACATTATAAGGAAAGAAAATTACAGAATGGCCAGGCATGGTGGCTCACACCTATAATCCCAGCACTTTGGGAGGCTGAGGAGGGCAGATCACCTGAGTTTGGGAATTCTAGACCAGCCTGACCAACATGAAGAAATCCCGTCTATACCAAAAATACAAAATTAGCTGGGTGTGGTGGCCCATGCCTGTAATCCCAGATACTCGGGAGGCTGAGGCAGGACAATCACTTGGACCTGGGAGGCAGAATTTGCAATGAGCCGAGATGGCGCCACTGCACCCACTGCTGTCCAGCCTGGCAAAGAAGAGCGAAACTCCATCTCAAAAAAAAAAAAAAAAAAAAAAATACAGACTAATAACTCATGAACGTAAACACAAAATCCTTAATAAAATACAACAAATTAATTTACTAATTTCTATACAGAATAATACATAATGACTATGTAGAGCTTATTGCAGCAATACAAAGTTTATCAAATGAAAATCAGTTAATGTGATTTCTATATTCATAAAGTAAGGCAGAAAAGCCATATAATCACCTCAATAGATACAGTAAAATAAATGAACTGATTCAACATCTTTTCACAAAAACAATTACCAGCAAACTAGTAATAAAAGGAAATGTCCTGAAACTGACAAAGAAAATGTACAAAAACAAAAAAGCTAACATTATTTTCATTATTCTTAAGCAAGAAGCATCAAAAGTTTCAATCAAAGACTGAAAACAAGGAAAATATTTCCACTCTCTTCACTATTCAATATTGTACTAGGTACCAGGAAAAGCAATAAAAAACACAGAGCAAAATGAGGAAACATCCTTCTGTCAGAAAGTTTATATGTTTTGGTATAACGAGAAATAAAATATGACCTTTAATAAAGTATGAGAACATATATAGTTGTTTTAGTTTAGGGGTCGGTCTAAATATGTCTCAAAATTCATATGTTAAAATCTGAACCCCAAAGGTAATATTATTAGGAAGTGAGGCCTTTAAGAGGTGAGTGGTCCATGAGGGCAGAGTCCTCATGAATGGAATTAGTATCCTTACAAAAGAGGCTCAAGCAAGACCCCTCATCCCTCTACCATAAGAGGCACAACAAAAGGCATCACCTATGAACCAAAAAGTTGGTTCTTGCCAGACATCAAATCTACCAGAGCCTTGATCTTGGAATTCCCAGCCTCTACAACTGTGAGAAATAAATTATTGTTGTTTATAAGCCGCCCAATGTAATATATTTTTTTATAGCAGCCTAAATGGACTAAGACAGACACAGCCTGGAGGGATTAGTTATTACCATTTGACTTATATATAAACACACTCCAAACTAATATAACATGGCTAATCTCCTGGCTGCATCATTACAAATGGAAACTGAAAAATATCCAACAGCTCAGACGTATGCCATAATCATAAGCCTTCTAGATTATCCATTTGTGATCTATAAACTATTGAATTAAAACACAAAAGAAAAAACAACACACACACATCATTTCTGAACTTACTGCTCTTTGAAAACACATATTTTATATCTGAGAACAATCAAGTGTACATCCATACCAACTCTGAAAAAAATAGGTCTATTCAAAATGCAAGCTTTCAGAAAATATGCATGCCCGTGATGACACCTATGTGAGGCACAAAGCTCTAATTACCATAGGACAATCAAACCTGCATTTAATTCCTTTATTCCTCTCCCAGACCACACATGCAGCACTTTTGAAATCTAATTGGCATGAAAGGCAGGATAAACTATGCACAACAAATTGGGTATGAAACAATGTCCATTAAGATTATCCTCATTCCACAAAAGCGTTGTTTGGAAGTTTTTTAAAACCACTGAGGGGTTTGAAATCTTCTTTAATTGACCTGAGTGCAGTCTTGGCTGAGTTTTCTGGGAGTTGTTTGGTTATGACTAGATGCTTTTCCTCAAAATGCTACTCTTTGGAATAGGCCTTTTTTTTTTTTGAGACAGAGTTTCGCTCGTTACCCAGGTTGGAGTGCAATGGTGCGATCTCGGCTCACCACAACCTCTGCCTCCTGGGTTCAGGCAATTCTCCTGCCTCAGCCTCCTGAGTAGCTGGGATTACAGATATGCACCACCATGCCCAGCTATTTTTCTGTATTTTTAGTAGAGACGGGGTTTCACTATATTGACCAGGATGGTCTCGATCCCTTGACCTCGTGATCCACCCGTCTTGGCCTCCCAAAGTGCTGGGATTACAGGCGTGAGCCACCGCACACGGCGGAATGGGCCTTTTTTTTTTAATATCAAAAGAACATGGCATTACAATCAAGGCTACTCGAGAACATGATCAATTAGTCTTTTGAAAATGGAGGTTCTTAAAATCAGATCATTTTATTAAGCTTGGATACTAATTACAATGGAAGAACAACAGATGCTTTGAAACAAAACCTATATTACTATGTTCCTTTTATTCAAAACACTACTGAAAGAAATGTAACATCATAGATGATCGATAGTAATTCTCATGGAGTCTTAAATATTATTGTTTAAAAAGTAATGTCGTCCAGGAAGAAATTCCATAGTGTGCATGTTCTGAATGGACTTGTTTGTCATACTCTGACTGTCAGGGCACTAATCACTTACTTCAATTACTTATTTCAATTATTGTTTACTTGGTGCTTATTCTTAAAGAACTTAAAGCTCCTGAAACAACTGTCATAGTGATCCTTTCATGTACAAGTCCTACTGCGTAATATGCACTCATATATCATTGTGGAAAGAAGGAGGAATACGAGGAATGGGGAAAGAAAGGAAGGCAGGATGAAAACGGGGGGGGAAATAAGCTTTTAACTTGCCTGATTTAATTTTTTAAAAGTTTAGTTTATAATGGAGTGTAGTTTTTTGTTTTTTTTTTTTTTCTAAACTTGTCTCCTCATGGGACTCTCTGGGGATATTAATTAAAATAATCAATAATTTTCATCTCTATGAGATACTTTCCATCAACATATAAACAAATTATTATGTTTACCATATTAAAAAGAGAAAAAACTATTTCTCTTCCTTTCTCCACTTCCTGTCGTCTTTGTTATATGATCAAAGAGGTTGCACGGCTTCCCCAGCCACATGCAAGGATTAAGGTGAAGCCTAAACACTAGAACTGGGTCTCCTGTCCTTATGCTCTTTTATTATTCTAAACACACAGGGAGCAAGACGACAGGAGTTGATCACACAATGAGATCATCTCTGGCACTCACCCTCACTCCTTCCTGCAAGGCTTGACTCTGAGCTCCTTTCCTGGCCTGACTATGATGGCAAAGCAGTCTGTTTTATAATTATATTCCTTCACTTGGCTTCCCAGTAGTGAGCTTTTCTGATTCAACTACCAGACTAATCTGAAAGGAGAGGCCAGCCTTTTTCTCAGCCAGGATGTGTTCAGTGTGCAGATTTAGGGTTAATGTGTCTTGGCTCTCCATGACTGTAGAAAAAAGCACCTATTCTTAAGCTTGGCATTGGACATTCATCTCGGCCAGGTTCCAAGCTGTAACTTCAATATTACTTTCCTGCTTCTACTTCTGCTCTGCCTATACCTATAGCAGCCTGGATTGCTTAAGAATGAATATGTCCTGAAAGCAAGCCTCACCTAATTACTGTTAGAAGGTGGTGTACGAATAGCCAAGCTTTTTCATCCTTCTTCTTGGATACTCTAAAATACACATCTACAGTGGCTCCCAGAGTCCCTTATAGCATCAAATTTTAGTTGCCCACAATGTTAATTTGCCTAATAACTTATACTTTACTGGCCATCTTCCCATTCCACTCTCACTTCTCTACTTCCTTTACATTATTTTCTCTGTTTACATCCCAAAATAAATTAAGTGCACTTTAATCCTTGCCTCAGAGCTTGATTCTTGGAAAAAAATTAAAGAACAAAAAATACTCTCAACTGCAAACTTACATTCCAGCTGGGGATTACACATCTCCATTCGGATGTTTAATAGGCACTTCAAATGTTACATTCCCAAAACTGAATGCTTGATTTTCCATTTCCAAAAAATGTTTATTATATCTGTTTTCTCTTCTCAGTTGATGGTCTCCAGCCTCTAAATCATTGTTCACTCATCTCCATTTCTCACAGTCTAAGAGTTCCCCACCGCATTTAATTCACTCCAATATTTTTTCATATACTATTTATCTTATTATATAATCTACTTATATGTTATATGATACTATTACTGTCTGTCTCACTTTGCTAGAATATAAACTCCATGAAGGACTAAATTTCTAACATGTTCATTGGGCATCACTTTGCTTTTTATACATTCATAGTCTGGCTTATGTCCAGTGATTATTTTTTATACTTGAGAAGTTTTAGATTTATTTATTTTTATGGAAACATGATTGTGTGAGTATTTCTACATAGATAATTGTGAAATTGGAGTGAAAGTGGAAACAAATCAAACTAATAATATTGGTGGCTGGGGTCTGTAATGGTCACGTGAAAGAAAATATTTTTATGGTAGTTGATTTCAAAGATGCACACACATACACACACACACGCAGTTGTTTAGATGCTCTTAAATAATATATTTTTCTTTTATTTAGTTAGAATGATAAATAGTTGGGTACTTTTTGTAAAACATTTTAAGTTCTAATGTGAAATGACACATCATCAAGGAGATCATCTTCTAAATTTTCAAGAGAAAATTTCTGGAAAGTCACCAAAATTATTGCAAAAAAAAAAAAAAAAAGCACTAAAAGCAGAGCTCCCTTTTACCTTTGTTTTTAAACAAACAAACAAAAAAAGGCCAAAGTTACCTTTTTGTTATATTTTTGTTGTAAATTTTTGAAATTTTGGCTATTTCTCAGAGGCATGTATTTCTACTTCTCCATTTAAAGAGTGGAAATATACTAAATGCTGAATGAGTAGCTAGTGTTTGCTTTTCTTTGCTTGTTTGTTTTTCATATTGGTGATGTTTTTGTTTTATGAAATAGTATTGCTTTTATGAAATAGTATTGATTTACTCTTAGGAAAACATATTTTATAATGAATTTGCATGTTGGCTTAGTAAGAGCTTAAAATACAGAGGCTGATTAAGGTATTGCAATTCTGTTATGGAAACAAAAATAGTATGATGTAATCAAATAACACCCAGTTAAGATAAATAAGCTGGCAAATTAGGCAGCTACTTATATTTTGTGTTTTCACTAACAATCAATGTCCCCTATACCCTAATATATCCTTCTGCTTGACTTTATTTTAATCAAATCTTCATCTGTACAAAGAACCTGAAATCGTTTCTAAATTCTCATTCATTCCGATTCCCAACAATTTAAACCCAAGCCCTTTAAGACTACCTCTAATGACTAAAGATAAACTTTTCTTAAAAAGCAGTAAGTGCTAGTGTTTGATTAAACAAACATGGGCTTTGCTTGCTTTTATCATACCTGTGTTCAATTACTCCTATAGATCACTGTGGTCTTTGTATGACAGTGGGGAAAAAACAAAAACAAAAACAAAAACAGAAACAAACCTAGCTAACTGTATATTTGACTTTTTGAACTTCATTTTCCTCAGTCATAAAATGAAGGCAAAATAGTTTGCATGGGATGTTAGGAAGAATGCAATATATGTAATGTGTGCCTGACCCACAGAAGGTATTCAATAAATAGTAAATGTCATTATTAGTCACTTCCGCGTCTCTTTCATATCTCTATTCATCTTATAACTGAGAATATTTTCCTTTTTATGACTTAATAAGCCCTAGACAATAACTGCTTATTGGAGTCTATTTCCTATTTCAGAAAACCATTTGTCTTTCCTAAACAACTGTTAAATTTTTGCTTCCTATTTACTAATAAATAACTAATCAGTTGCTGAATCTCCTTGAATCACAAAAAGCTCTAGAAGTTTTAAGTTTCATCAGCAGCAATTATATGGCTCCTATGGTTACTATATTTATTTTTTTTATACTTAAACTGCAATGCTAGCCAGCAACAAGCTTTTTTGTTGCCATTTTTGGTCAACCATTTCAACCTTTTATTAGAAGTGTTGGGATGTAATAATTGACATTAAAATTGTATGTGGTTACATAAAAAGTGAAGAACTATTATTTTAGACAAAATAATAATTTAGCCCCCTGCGTATATGTTTATCTTGGCATTCTCTTTAACACAGGTTTTTACTGAGAAAAATAAGGGGTAAATATGATTATGAAACAGATTGTCCAACTAGTTTTCATGTCTTTTATAAACATTTCAAATGCAAGCTACAAATACTTCACTTGATTAAAGCAGGATCTCTAAAAGACACATACCTGATAATATTTTGTTAGTCTAATTTGAGTTATAACACTACTATAAATACTAAAAATCTGTTTGCTTAAAGTCTCATACCAGTTTTATTTTCACAAATTTATTGCACATTTGGTGTGAATTAATGAGATATTAAGTCAGACATAATCATTGAATTAAGAGGATTTTTTTTTCTGTAACCTTCTAGGGACACATTGGCTCTAAGATATATAGCAGGTATTACTTTCACAGTTCTGTAGAACTTCAGTTTAGTTTGTGTAACACTCCTTAATAGCCTGAAGACTAGCTTTTCTTGTCAGGTAAAAACTAAATTCCCCTCATCCATCGTTAAAGATTATTTATCAAGATGCTGCAGATGAATTAGTATAAGCACTATCACCCAGTATAGCCCAGCTGGATTACCTTAGCTGGAAGGAGTTCTTGAAATTAAGAAGCTCAGTAATGATAAGGAAAAAAAAAATCACTCATTCTTGTTATTCCCAGATTCTGGGGTGGGTGGGGAAAGAGTGTTGAGAGGCAAACATCTGAGAAGGAAATAATTGTACTGCAATTTATGCAGCAATTGTTGACCATGGGTGCACCTGTCATTCATAACCCAGGATAGTAGATCTAACTTTCCTAATATCTTGGCATATACTGAAATGGAATATATTCATTTTATCTTCTTTAATTCTTTTTAAATGGTTGATATTTGGGTAGCTTTGAGTGTTGCTAGTTCTTCTGAAAACAGCATTAAGAAGAAATCTCTTTAGGTAGGTGTTGCTTCAATATTCGACAAGTATAAGATATTCAAAGTAACTACAAGGTAGAAAACATTTTTCTCAGGTCTCAAACTACATCTTCTTTTGTTTACAGAGATGGAGGAATAACATTCCTTAATGCTTATTTGACTTCAAAAGGCAGTGATAACAGATTTGTCTAAAGATCCATTTCCCTTCATGTACGTGCCAGAAAGCACTGCCTAACTTTGTCAAAAATAAGGATGCGAAATTAAGAATGAAAAAGAAAGAATTTTGGGGAACATATTAAAGTCTGTAAGTCATTATTTTTGAATATACAATAAGGGATTAATAAGATAATATTTTAAATCTTAATTCAATGGAAAGATGAGCTTTAAAAAGTACACATTTGCTTGGTAGCCTTCTCTTTTCCTGAATGATTTTTTAATCCCTTCTGATGTTCTGACATTTTCCTTTGATACTAAAAAATACACCTGCCAGCTGAAATGTTATAGAAACCTATTTACGCAATCAATTCTAACTCCCTGCTATTTTCAGAAGAAAAAATACAATTTTCCAGAATATAGAAAGGTGTGAAACTCTGCAATGTTTGATTATAATTATTTGTCTATAATTATATCCCACTCTAAACTGAATTAAAGAAGGGAAAACTACATTTTAAAAATATTGTTTTAAAACTATTTTTAAGTGTCTATAATTAATATACTTTCTCTGGAAGAAGCTAGTTGCTGCTTCATTCATCATCATATTTAGTTCAGAACTTCTTGACAAATTAGGGAAACTGAGAAGTTTATTAGGTAATCTAGTTCTCAATGTCCAATAAAATTACTTATTTATATTCTTCTGGCACCTAGAGGGCATCCTAGGCCAACCAGCCTCCCACTAATCTGCCACCAATGGCAGGAAAGATTAGGAAAATAATAGCCCTAATCAAAATGCTGACTCAGAAAATCCTGAATAAATAGATAGTTGTTATTGAAGTCCTGTGTTTTAGCATAGTTTGTTTATACAGCAGAAGTTAACTGATACATGACATTTAAACCAGTCTCTTGTTTTTAACCAGTATCAGTGCCATTATCATACAACCTCCCACTGAAAGAAATGAAAATTATTAAATAACGTACCTAAACATCTCTTGATTCAGCCTTCAAATCACCTTTGTATTGCAAGGGTCTTTCTGTGCGCTGTGAACATCCAGTCTGAGTTTGCAGTTACTCATTGAAAGAACCTGCTAAAAACAGAACACACGCAACAGGTTAATTTGTAAACTACTTTTCTCATTACAAAGTAAACAAGAAAAGCATTAACTTCATCCAGAATTTTACCTTCATTTATGAACAAAGAATGCAAATTCTACCTTGGGTTTGAAAACCAAACAAGACCTTCCCATCCGGCTGAGCCAGGTGCTAAAGTCACTTTGCATTTAATTTCAACTATATGAATCAATGTTAGTATACATGTCTTACAAAATGTATTACTTTCCCCATCCAAACTGACGATGCTTAGAAGATCAGGAAGATCAAAAGGCAAATTATCCTAAGATGATATGTTCTCACCAAATGTCACAGTGGCTGCTAGAGTACGCTGGAGCCTCCAGACTTTGGATCTCATAGCCTTTCACTCCTGTATTTTTCTGTGTCATAGACTTGAATCCATCTGTGCACATTTACTTACTTGTCTTACATCAATTAATATTTCAGTCTTTAAAAAGACTCCCATATCTCGTTGAAAATCTTTATAAATTAATGTGTAATTACAGACATTTCCTAAACAAGATGAATGGAGGCCAATGGAATAAACAATAATTCTTGTGTTTTTATTTAAATGTAAATCAGATAGCCGCATAAGCTCTGTGTCAAAGCAGTCGTTCAAATATGTCTTTCAAGCATATTTCAATGTCTGTTTAGATCGGGTCAGTAAATAGAGACAGCTTCCTCTACCCCCCCAGCTTCGGCAGCCTCTTTTTGACCCTAAATATATTAGGTCTTGTCTGTAGTGCAGAACTCCACCATCCTACATCCAATTATATGAGGTTTACATTTTATTATGACAATGACTATTAAGGTAATTTAAAGAACTTTGTTTGGATCTTTTCATTTACTATGGCATTATCGCTAGATTTCTCTCTGTTTTCAAAATTTCTCTGACCTTTAAATATTACTATACAATTAGCAGCCAATAATAACAATGTTCAGATTTTTTTTTACATGGGAAACATCAAGTGTTAGACTTATTTGAATCTCTAAAATAATAAACATTTTAAACTAGCAAAGAAGAAGATATCATGGCTCTTAATATAGCTGTGTTACTTTACCAAATCAATCATAGTGTGATCATGCTATTATTGTCTTTCCTTTTGAGTTAGCTCTAAGTATTCTACACTAAAATTCCACAGAAAGATAATTCCACCCTGAAACAATACTTATCAGTTTCAGGTATTTCTGAATTTCTCTCAGTAGCCTATATGTTTTTACTGGTGACAGATTTATTATCATTTTTAAGAACTGCAAAACAGGGGGGTGGGGCAAAAAAAAAACTGCAAAACAACCAAGAAAAATAATTTTTTAAATGAGAATTAATCATAGGTGGGATTTGGAACTATTCTGAAAATTACCATATCTATTTCCATTGCCAAAGCTTCCCCTCTCTGGATATTTGCGTATCAGAAGTACCTCCAGTTCAACTTTTTCAAAACAAAGCTTGTATTTACTGTGCTTTCCTGTATTTCCGTATATTTTTATTGTCTCCATGTTGGTAAGTTGCATTATCATCTACCCAGTTACCAGTTTAGGAATCTGGGACCCATTCTTGAATTCCACCTTTCTTTCTGTCATCTACCTGAAATCAGTCACTAAGTTCTGCTCGTTCTGTCTCCTGAAGGCCTCTTTGATCCATTCATTCTGTTACTTCTACTCTAGTCTGAGGTAATCATTCTCCACCTCTATTAATGTGTCTCAGCTGATATTTTTACCTTCCCTCTTTTCTTCCCTCCAACCTAACATATCCAGAAAACACAAATATGATTGTATAACTCTCCTTCTCCGACACTTCCAAGGCCACTGCCTTTGAGATTTAACTTCCAACGACTTCATAAAGCCTTTGTGATCTTGCCCATCTTTTCCTGCCTTCCTATCTTGTAAGCCTCTCTCTGAACTCTGACATTCTACAAGCTTCACTAAATTCTCTCCATTTTGGTCCATATCATACTCTGTCACACATCAAGGCCTTCTGTATGTTGTTTCCTCCTATGGGCACTCTCCTACTCCCCCTTATTGATGCGGTTGAATTAATCATTCCATGATTATTTCTTACACATATGCTTCCATATGCACACACCACAAACATATATACTGCCCTCCATGATAGAGAAAATCCTCTGTAGTACCTTGTGCTACCTCTAGCACAGAACTTACTATACTGTGTTTTTAAATGTGTATTTCATCCAATAAACAGAAAGTTGGGAATTGTGTTTTATTTCCAATTACCTATTCAATGCCTATAAAAATGTCTGCTCTGTGGTGGGTATCAAAAGGTATTGAATAAAACCACAAACAGAGGAGGTGCATTAATACATTCCATAGACAGTTCATCTTAAATAAAGCATGGCTTACATAAGGTTTTAACCAATAATGAACTGTGGATAATGCATAGGTGAGTTTGTGCATAAATTCCTAAGCACCTTGTATGCCATATTTCTAATCTACTAAAGACATAATATTCTATGTTGCTAATGAAAAAGCACTTCAAATGCTTTAGATACCATACCTAGTAGTGGCAAAAAACTAATTGTGAAATTTTGCTATGATACAAAAAACTACCTAATCATTCATAGCAGTTGGATACAGAGGTGTCTATAAATAATACTAAAGCTTATTTTCTCATTCAAGAGCCCCTAATTTGCCTTAATATCTTGGCAACTATTCAGGTGAGATGATATATCCATATGCCATAAAGTACAAAAAATATAATTTGTGCATACCTCAAAATTTTAAGACATGCTATCAAAAGGCCAATTTGTATATGATCGAAACTGAATATAGTACCTCTATAATGTGTTATTTGGGGAACTATGTTTAATTATGGGCCTAACTGATGTTCAAAGACTATTGTGACCTCCTTGGAGAAAGGGATTATGCTCTAATTATAGTCTCTTAGAAAACAATGAGAACTCAATCAGCATTTACGTAATGAAAGAAAAAACAAAAAACCACAGCAATACAGAAAAAGAAACACATACACATACAGTAATAGCTGAATCAAGCATCAGAATCATAAATGAAAGATAACACATTAGGAGGTGGAAAAAACTGATGGGTGTGTTCTTGGCCATCTAGTCTACTGGAATCTATGTAGGTTAATATGCTTTAATTTAAACTTAATTGTAAGAAAACCAAAAGTTCCAGAAAGTCTTTTCTTTAATAAACAGCTTTTGTTGCATGAAAATGTGATGAAGACTTCCTAGAGTTCACCTTCTTTTCTGAGCACTTAGAGGTTTACACATCTCTAAACCTATAAACTTAGGCTCAGCTATATAAGTATCTCTAGCCAATGGCTTGTAAGCAAATATAATGTGTGTCACTAAAAGAATAAATATTTAATTTTAGTGAGAGTGCTTTTGTTTGTTTGTTTTGTTTTCATGCTGTATCAAGGAATTCTCACAATCTAAATAGTACATACTTCATGATGAAAGAAGTGATTGTGTTTGTATTACTGAGTGGTGTCATGGGGGACATTTTTCTATAACTACCAAGATTCTGAGAATAAATAAGCCCTTTGTTGTTTTAAGACTCTGAAATTTGGGGGTCTTTGTTATCACAGAGTAACTAAACTAGGATTAATACAGCTTAAATTTGCAATTACCAGAGCTGCTCAAATTGCCCAAATGCAATAATAAAAAAGGAAGAGAAAGTTTCCAGAAATCTGAAAGTACTTCAGTTCACCTTTTTGAGACTGCACTGCCTGAAGATTTTTAGTCTAAAAAGAGTCTCTTCTTGAGCATAAAGTGACTCAATGTCTATATAAGTCTTTAATTACCTTGATATTTAACAGGTGAAGTAGAGAAGTTAATATAGACAATGAATGCAGTCTTAAGCAGGTACCCCAGGGAGGTACAAAAATTGGTTGTTAGTAGTGGTGACCTTTAACTAACAGAAGAATGGAATAGCACTGGCCACCTTAGGGATTTAATGTGGTTGTTTAAGAAAAGAGATTTCCTGTTGAAGGTGGCCTTTGGCAGCTATTGCTGTATTTATGCTGTCAGCAATTCAGCCAACACTGTGACTTTATGTTCCAAAAATGTAGACCAGGATAAAATGAACTAATGTACTTTTTACTAAAGAAAATTTTATTGCCATTAGTTTAGAACTTTAGACTAAAATAAACCTTAAATATCAATTATGTTTTCCTAGATTAGAAAGTTTTGATCCAAAGAGTACCTTGTTCAAGGTCAGAGGCAGATCCAAGACAAGAACTCAGGTCTCCAAATTCCCAAGCCAGTACACCCCAATAAATATTTAAGGAACAATGACTGAGACTTACTTAAAATTTTTATTTTGAAAAGTTCTGAATCATCAAATTCTAGCCTTAATTTTTGTTTTTTGATTCATGTACGTGATGAAACTTGACCTGGCAGGATAATTATCCATCTTTCACAAACAGCCAAAGCAAGAGAGAAAAAGCTGAATATTCCATTGGTATTAACATTTCAGGCTCATAGCTCTGGACAGTACATTATTCCCAAAGGAAAACGGCAAGTGAAAATGCAAGTCTGAAATGTTCAACCTAACCCCTTCATCCTTTAGGTCTCAGGTAAAATGGACACCGCTGCAGGAAGCCGTCCCTGGTTCTCCCTAGCATACAGAACTGGCCTCCTGGACATACAACCTTTACATTTTCAGAGTCCTATGCTTCCTCCATTGCCATCATCTTCAAATGTTTAGTAATTTCTGAATAAGAGAATGAAATTTCATTTTGCATGGATCCCTTGAAGTTATATGGCCAGTCCTAATATTGTGTTTATTTGCTCTGGTGTTTGGTCTGAGAACACCTTGCATTTCTCCTTCATAGCAATAACTATGTTTAATTATGTAAGACCTTGTTTGCTATTTCTTTCCACTTTTATAGTGTCAACTCCAGGAAAACAAAGAGTAAATTTTATCTTTTTTACCTTTTCATTCATCGTGCTTAGTAGAGTTGCTGTATTAAAACAGCTTTGATAAAAAAATTGTTGATAAATATACAGGTGAATAAATCAAACTGATTCATTTTTAGTAAATGGATAAATAAAAGAAAATTGGAGAAAATTTTGCATTTGAATAGAATGGTAGGCAGCCTGGGGCTTTTTAGGGAGGTGCAAAAAATGACAGCAGATATATAGAGAGGGAGTAAAGTACGTCCAGTAAAAGTCAAACAAAAAAGTTGGCGCTTGTTATATGTGGAAATATAGATATTGTCATGAACTTTTAAGGTACAAAATGATAACACAGTGCCTATGTTTTTAGGTTGAATTTCATATCCTTGAACAATGTATTCCTCTGCTTCTGTAATAGGAATAAAACGTCATGGCATATTTTAACGATTTGGTAAAAAATTTCATTCACCATCAACTATGTCACAA
Organism: Saimiri boliviensis; assembly: GCF_048565385.1. NCBI lineage: Eukaryota > Metazoa > Chordata > Mammalia > Primates > Cebidae > Saimiri > Saimiri boliviensis. The sequence goes on along the minus strand of NC_133454.1, from coordinate 105,472,996 downwards.
GCTTTATTTGACTTAATCCTCATAAAATCCCTGTAAGGGAGGTTCCAATTTTTTTTTAAGGAAATTGAAACTTTAAAATATTAAATATTTTTCCCAATGTAACATGAGAAAAGGAAGTTACGTAATTTGGGAACAGGTTTCTTTGAGAAAATTATCAAGATTTTCCTACCATTTAAAGAGGTGTTCTTAGCTTAAGCCTTTACTTTTTAAGTGAATATGTAACTACTCTGATAAACCAGCTCTGTGTGACTCCTGGAAGAGAATCACAGAAGTAAAATATGCTTAGCATCAGCTATGTATTCTATGAGAACATTTTCTAGATGAATTAAAACTCAAAGAACTTAAAGGATGCCTCTGGAAAGTTTCACTTTTTGTAAAAGTCCTGGAGGAAGATAAGAAATTTTGAGATGAATTTTTCACCAAAGATATTCCAATTACAAATGTAATAACTTTTTTCCAGAAAGAATCAGAGGAGGGAGAGAAAAAAATTGGGGGCCAGAGCAATACTGCATAACATCTTTTTAAACATGACAATATTTAAAGAAAATGGAGCTCCAATTCAATAAAAAATATGACATAAAACAGTTTTATTTGATTCTAATTTTATCTACTTAAATCATAAAATAATTAAAACAAAATATTCAAGTCCCATCACTTTGAGATAGCTCTTGGCAACAGCCTCTGAGTAAACATTTATGACCATATTTACCTAGAAGTTTACTGTTATTATTCATAGTTTTACATCATTACTTCTACTATAATTAACCATTAAGTAAATGTATATTATGCTGTCGTCTTTCTCTTTAGGTACTAGCTATAGTCCTGCTACACAGATGTCAAAGACAGAAACATATCACTTATAGCCCTCAGTAGGTTGGAAATAAATGTGATATGAAATTTGGATGAGTAATCTGATTGCTCTACATAAAGAATATAAAGTCTTTACTTCCATATGCCAAAATAAATTCTATTTTATTAAAGGGCTGACTTAAAAAAAAAAAGAAAGCATGAAATTACTAGGTTATCAGTATAGGTTTGAGGAACAGAACAGCTAAGATTTCATTTTGGCTTCACTGCTTATTAGATGTGTGTCCTTAAACAACATAATTTATCTCTCATACCAGTCTCTTAATCTCTAAAATAGAGAACATAATTTATTTTATAAAATTGTTGTAATAGATTAAATTAGATAAAATATGTAAAGTTCTTAGTATTTTCCATAGGGATATAAGTATACAGTTATGTTAATATCACTGTTATGGTCAATCAATATGAATCACCCCTCATAGATTACTTTGTCAGGTTTAATGTAGCAAATTTAAATAGAAATAATAAACAAGATATATATATTGTTATTCATTTTAATGTTGAAACACTATCTAAATAAGTCTCAAGCAAAAGACAGTTTTCTACTTGCCATTATTTGTGCACAATTTTTTAAATTTTATTGTGATAAAATGTATATACATTTGGAAATCACAGATATTAAGTGCACAATTTGATGTGTTTTCACACATGTATAAACCTGTACAACCAACACTTCAATGAAGATGTAGACTAGTCCCATCATCCCAGAGAGTTTTCTCATAGCCCTTTCCTGTCAATCTTCATACTTCAAAAGAAATTACCATTCTAATGCTCATCTTAATGGTTTTGCTTATGGATTTTGTATAAAAGGACTCAAATATTTAGTATGCTTTTTTTGAGTGGCTTATTTCCTTAATATGTTCTTGAGATTTAGTCATGGTGTTATATATATTGCTAATAATAACATTCCATTAAATGAAAAATTATATCATAGTTTATTCCTATACTGATGAACATTTTCCACATTCTTTTTTCCTTGAATTTCTTAGATAGGTTTACAATTGGGTTTTAAATTTCTAGTCTTCAAATTTTATCAGATGGACCATCTCAGGATCTATTTGTATTCATTACTGTTTTTCTTATGTTGTATTTTGTGTTATATTTTTCTGCTTTGTCACATACTTATGAATTTATAATTAAATACTTAGATAATATAGATCCTACATTTGGGGCATCAGTTATACTGTCTTTATTTAAAAGGTATTGCATTTTAGTCTGGCTAACGGTAGTAGTTGTAGCAAATCTTTTCCGTACTTTCACACATTTTTTTGTTTTTTCCCTGGCAATTTTTTAAGAAAATTGTTATAGACAGATATAATGAAATAATTATACCGTGATGGTAATATATGAGTGAAAACTCAAATCCCATGACTTTGAGACAGTTCTGGACAATAGCCTCTTGTATACCTCTCATGTGAGTGAAAACTCATATACCACCACCTTATAATTGTTAAAACTTTGCTACATTGATTTGGTTATGCATCTATTTGTCAATCCATATGCCATTTGTTGATACATTTCAAAGTGAGTTGCAAACATCAGTAACCTTCACATCTGAAAGTTCAGCATTTCAGGCTTGTTTTTTAGTATGGAACGACACTGATTTTTGTCCTTAGTCTTGAGAGCATATTCCTTCCTCCAAGATGTTGTCATTACTGTCAAGGTGGGGATTTTCTATAGCCTCAATTGAATGCTTGAGGTTCTCACCAAGATGACTTTGACTGCGGTATAACTCTAATGTCTCCCAGCACCGTATGACCAGCAGTGTCTCTGTTCAGATCTCAGTCTCACAGTAGCCAGTATCTTTGTAAAGTCTTACTGTGTGTATGTATCAGGCAGACCAGTGTTCAGGAAGTTCTTTCTTAAGCAGACAAACCTTATAATAGCCCTACATAGCTCTCTTCTCTTTATACAATGCCCCATTAACACTAGCTGCTTCACCACCCTAGAACTCATCACTCTTGAAGTTTCACTCAAACAAAATCTTGTGCTCTGCATAGACTTCTGACCCTTGCTTTAACAATGAAAACAGCACTGTCCAAAAGAACATCCTGTGATGATAAAAAACATCCAATTCTACTGCCCAGTATGGAAGCCATAAGCCACGCATTGAGCACTATGAATGTGTATTGTTTGCAGCATTGGATTTATCATTTTATTTAATTTTCACTTTAATTTTCACCTATAGCTAATGGCTGCTATGTTGGACAGTTTGGGTCTAGAAAAACGTTCCGTTCCTAGTCATATAGTAGGCATACGTAATACTATTAATTATTATTTACTCTCTCCCAAGGTTCACATTACAGTATGGCCTGTTGGTAAAGCTTGATAAGAATGGTTACATACAGTTTGTCCAATTTTATAGATTTTTATTGGAAAAAGTCAAATTTAATATCAATTACTCAATTATTTCTGGGACTGGTGACTTTTATTTAAATAAAAATATGGATTAGTTTTGCTAATACTGATTGCCTAGTAAAATCCATGGTAGAAAATAGAATGTAATATTTCCATCAAAACTGGGTCAGGTCACATAACTTGCATTCCTATGGCTTGTGTTCTTTGACTTCTCTAAAGTACATTTTATCTTCCGTGTATGGTATGAGCAGAAAAAAAAAAAAAAAAAAAAGCCTTACAATTCCTAGTGCCTCCAACTTTGGCTTGAAGAGTTACTTCACAGGATGGGGTTTGACAAAGAACAAACAAAAAGCAAAAAGGAATAAATAAAGCAAATTGCTACATAATCATTTGGCTTAAAGAAAGAGAACCGAAGCTGCAGTCCAGGTGGAAGCTGGTTCGCTGACCTTCCTTTGCACTGTCTTTGATCTTGTATTTGCCTTTATCGTACCATTTGCAACCTAGAATTTGGTTACTGTAACTAGACTGAGCAACTTGAGAACAAATCTTTCATGTCTGTGTTGTTAGGCCCTAGTACAGTACTTAATGCATAATATACATCCATGAACATCTGTTAAGTGAACAAGCAAAGGAAATACTCATTCCATCTGTGCCTGTAAGTAAACTGATTAAGAAGAGCAAGAAGTTTTAACTTAAAGCCTTATTTTTTCCTCAGGTTTGTGAGAATGAAGAAATTTCCTAAACACCTATCCCTAAAGGTAGATCACAGGAATCACAGAAAACAGGAACTGTTCTCTTAACTGGTTATTCAAACTTAGGCCTTGGCAGAGCCTCAGTCTTGGCTTTCAACAGATTTATAGAATGTCGTGGAGCAAATCCATCATCACATACATAGAATAATAAAGATGTTATGTTGCTTTAACTTTGAGATCCAGACTTCCAAGAAATTTTCACTTTTTAGCCCAAAGGCATGGATGTGTACTAGAAAAGACTGTTTAAAAAAGCAGCCCATTATTTTATTTTCCCATATTTGTGGGGTGCTACTCATTAATTTTGTCATTTATACAGTGATCTAAACTCAGAGTGCATGCACAACATTAATAAAATGTTTTATCCATTTTCTGCTTAATTCCCCTACTTAATTTTCTTGCCATTGAACATTTTGCTTAATTCAATTGGATGCATGGTTTCTTCTTTAGATCTACACAAAATTACTGAGAGTTCCTCTGCAATTCCAAGTAATCCCACAAAGAAAGGCATAAAGACTCAATTACGAAGTGCGTTAAATATAAGCTGCACTGTGGATGGGAATACATCTCTCTCTACAAGTTCAGTGCAACGTGAAAAAAGATGAGAATGCAATATGATAAGATTTCAACAGGCTCACATGGGGGAGCATTTTGCACATTTACACAATTTCAAATGCAGCAAGCTCTCTTAAACATAAAATATTTTTATAAAAATATGCCTCTGATGTTGAAATTCTTTGCAAAAAATAAAAATAAAAACTCACTGTTGTATTTGGCAAACTATTACTAATAGTCTATTTTTTATGTTTTAAATTTACTATTAATATTCAAAGCAATGAATATACACATAATTTTGTGCAATTTTCCATTTTTCTTCCTACCAACAACGTTTGGAATTAGTTCAATTCTGTATACATACATTTAAAATAACAAATACATAGAAATCTCCCTCTAGGATAAAGAGAAGGCAGATTCTATGACCATAACACATTATTTAATTTTTAGGTTCAGTTTTAATTTTCAACCTCCACGTTTCCTTTTCTTCATTTTCTTTCTTTCTTTTTTTTGTTACTCATAACTTCTTGTTACATGAATATTTACCGATGGAGATAGCTGTCTAAATTTGACTAGAGTTAGAAGTTAGACTTTTCAAGCGTATCTGATAAACAGGGATTAGTGTTTGAGTTGCTATGATTCAGCCAATACTGTTAGGTATTTCTATCTCTGTGAATGTATTAAATTCTATAATGCTTAGATATTTGGTAAAAGCTATTCATAAGAAAATTTAAAAAAATAATGACAAATAGATCACACTGCCAATTAATCATTTTGTTCTTAGGGAAGGGAAGAGCAAAGCGATCACAGCAAATCAGCAGCAGTGATTGTGCAAGAGAAAATAGCCTAGAAAAGAACACTGACTTTTGATTATTGAAAAGTGAAAAAATTTCATTTGACATCTAAATATGTCGTTAATTTTATGAAGACGGGTTACAGTGGCTTGTGAATAGTTATTACTAATGCAAACATACTTGTTCTTTTGACATCCTACTCCCTCAAGAGTACAAGCACATAATTAATATGATAGCAACACACTCTGTTTAGAGAAGAGTGAAAAAAGCATGGCTTTACATCTTGTCTTACTATCTAGCAGCAACACTGACTTGATAAATACTTGGCAGAAGAATGTTCATCCTTTTGTAGCTTGATTGCCCCTATGCCTGTTCCTCTTATTGCCTTCATGAATTTATTTTCAGCTTGGGAAAAAAAAAAAAAACAAATACAATGAGTCTTTAAAGGAAGTAGGTCAACTTCTCATTAGAAAAAAAAAATAGTGAAAATAATAAAAATAAAAGGTTTAGCAACATGGAATCCAATAAGGGCTTTTCTTTTGCCTTTTCTTCTTTGTATGTTATCCAACTCATATTTTTGGCTAAATTTTAGAACATTTCTTAACTTTCCTTTGGCAACCCTTAGTTCTCATTCTATAACTTTTTACTTTTTCACTTGTGCAAGTCCCTTAATATTTCATTACGTGTTGGCAAAGATGCTCTCCTTAACCACGTTTTAGGCAGGCCCACTGGGCACGTCCTTAAGAGCCCGGTGTTAGCAGGAATCTTATCAAGTCAGTTGAGCCAGAATTCCTCCTTCTCTTGATGTTTCCTTTCAGTGATTTTCTTTTAACCAACCCCCAACCACCACCACTCCACCCTGCTCCACAACTTACCCTAGTTTCCTTGTTGCTGTGGAGTTGAGCCCAATCTCTCTGGCTTACTGCAAAACTCCTTTGCAGAAGTCCCTATACCCCCCTCAATAGTCCTGAATAGTTTGCCTTACCATTTTAATAAGAGTCAGAATAATTTCTTTTTTAACAACGTCATGAAATGGTTCTTCTTGGCTGGGCGCAGTGGCTCACGTCTGTATCCTAGCACTTTGGGAGGCCAAGACAGGCGGATTATGAGATCAGGAGTTCCAGGCCAGCCTGGCCAACATAGTGAAACCCTGTCTCTACTAAAAATACAAAAAAATTAACTCCTGTGGTGGCAGGAGTCTGTAATCCCAGCTACTTGGGAGACTGAGGCAGGAGTATAGCTTGAACCCAGGAAGCAGAGGTTGTAGTGAGCTAAGATTGAGCCACTGTACTCCAGTGCCACTCACTCTGGGCAACAGAGTGAGACTCCGTCTCAAAAAATAAAAATAAATAAATAAAATAAATGGATCTTCTTCCCTAGCTGCGGTAATGGGAGACTGGTTGAGGAACTGTTTCAGGTTATTATTCTTTGCCTTGCCTGAGAGACTTCTCCCTGCCTTCTGCCTCATCAAGCTCAGTGCTTTCTTGTTGCATATCTATTATGGCGTTGAAAATGAGGATAATTTAACAAAAGCTTCATTTAGTATTTTATTATAAAATAAATATGTATTTATAGATTGTGCATAATTTTTTGAAATAAAGAAAACACAAAAGGAAACAAACACATTGAAGGACCAAAAGGCTAAGAAGAACCTCCAGCTGTCCATCGGCACAAAATAGCTCAGTGATCTTTCAAAAGGCACATACTGTGCTCCTCTCACTGACTACCAATGAAAGAGGTGCCCCTTCCTGAAGTGTGGCGGGGGGCCAGATAAATGGCCTCAGGGGGCCACATGCAGCTCTTGGGCCGTAGTTTGGGGATGCCTGCTCCACATCCTCTCCAGCACGTTGTCTCTAGATTTTTTAATGATCACCATTCTAACTGGCATGAGATGGTATCTCAATGTGGTTTTGATTTGCGTTTCTCTAATGACCAGTGATGATGAGCATTGTTTCATATGTTTGTTGGTCTCATACATGTCTTCTTTTGAAAAATGTCTGTTCATATGCTTCACCCACTTTTGAATGGGTTTGTTTGTTTGTTTTCTTGTAAATCTGTTTTAGTTCTTTGTAGATTCTGGATATTAGCCCTTTGTCAGATGGGTAGGTCACAAAAATTTTTGCCCATTCTATTGGTTGCCAGTTCACTCTAATGATTGTTTTGTTTGCTGTAGAGAAGCTCTGGAGTTTAATTAGATCCCATTTGGTTCATATATATATATATGGCAAATGATATGTTTGAAAGTTTAGAGAAGGAATAAACCAATGTATTAGGTAGACTTACCAAAATTTTCACAATGTATAAAAGTGGAAGGGTGAATCAAATATATAGAGTCTCTCTTTCCAACACTTAACAAGAGAAAAAGTCAAAGACAAATGGGGGAGCAAAACTAAATTATCCAGCAATAGCTTAACAAAGAAAATTTTGAAAATCTGTATCTAACTTGAGAGTTGGAAAATTCCCCACCACAGCCCCTACCTGCCAAAAGTAGAAATTAAGAGAAGATTAAATAAAATTCTATAAAGTTTCACTAGTAAATTCTATATTGGCAAAGATGGACCAAGGCATCAGTAGACAACCTTACACATAGTCAAGAAAACACATTCACATCAAGACCTCAATAAAACAAGAAAAGCAACTAGAGTTTCATCTTCTAGGGAAGTATGCTAAGTTAAAAACACTGCAAGATAAAATGCAGAAGACCTAGTTTAATTTTAATTTCAGATTAACAGCAAATATATATGTAAATATAAACAGACACATACTCACATATAAGTGTGTTTGGATGTATGTATATACACAATTAACAAGAGAAAAATCAGACAAATAGAGCAAAAAATAAGTTATCCAGCAACAGCTGAATAGACATTGGTATATGTCCTCAATATTGCAAGGGCCATATTTATACTAAAAATATATATTTGATGTTTATATGAAGTTAAAATTTAACTGTTCACCATATGTTTTTATTTGCTAAATCTGGCAACTCTTGGTTAGAGCCATAAGCTGATGACCAGTGGAGTAAAACACATCTCTGGATGAGTAAAGAATTCTGGAACAAGATTTGCAACAGAATCTATCCTAGTTGAGTTGTCTCCTCCTCTCATTTTCTTACCTATAGAGCGAGAAAAATGTTTGAAAAGTAATCCCAATAACTTAAACTGTAGCTCAAACCACCAAAAAGAAATTGATGCTTAAAAAAATAAAGAAGTTGAAGTGCAATAAGAAAAGTTATCTGAGATTATATCAGGGCAAATTGAAGATCTGGAGATGCCCATAATAAAGTTTGGTGGTAAGAAGAGATATGACATGCAACCAAACAAATATACCAGACCTGGATGGTAAGATGAGGAATAACTTCAGTGGGAATTTGTGAGGAAAGTAAAGAGAGAAAAAAGAAGGAGCGAAGAATGAGAAGGAGAAGTAGAATAGGGGAGAAGAAGAAAGAGGAGATGGAAGGGAGGAAGGGAAGGAGGAGAAAGGGAAATATAAATGAAAGGCTCACTGGTTGCATGGGAGGAGAGGAGAACTAGCCCAAGGAAGGGAAGCACATCGCTACAAAAGCTAAGATTCTAGGAGAACTTTAAATGAATGGGATTTCAAAAAAAGACTTAAAGTTCTAAAAGACATCAAAGATCACTTGACTATAACAACATAATTCATTAAAGTTGAGTTTACAAAAGTAAGAAAATATTCAAAGTAACTCAATTACAAAAATAATAAATGAATTAGAAAAGCTCAAACTGGCATGTCTGAAAATGCAATTACTATTAAAGATAAAAGGCTTGATATGAACATAGTGTTTGCAGAGAAACAAGCCAAAGATTAAAGCAATTAAAAAAAGCATTATACACATGGAAGACAAAGACCTCTGTATGCATGTGTGTGTTTTGTGTGAGTGTGTATGTATGCAGAAAATCTTTCCTTAAATGAGGAATTTAGTGTGTTATGTAAAAAAATATGCAGGCCAGGTGCAGTGGCCTGTAATCATGCCTGTAATCCCAGCATTTTGAGAGTCCAAGGCTGGAGAATCACTTTAGGCTGGGGGTTTGAGACCAGCCTGGTCAACATAGCAAGACCTAATCTCTACCAAAAAAAAAAAAAAGTTGTTTTAAATTATTTAGGTATGGCATTGAATGCTGGTAGTTTCAGCTGCTTGAGAGGCTGAGGGAAGACTGCTTCAGCCTAGGAGGTCAAGGCGGCATGAATGCTGTGATCACACCACTACACTCCAGCCAGAGCGATAGAGTGAGACCCTATTTCTAAAAATAAAGAACATGCAATATAATTGGAAAAATGTTGGTGATTAACAATCATAAAATATGTACCAGGTACATTCTCAAACTTCATAAATGAAGGACATGAGCCTTCAAGAGTATTGGCAAGGAAAACATTCAACAGCAAGAAGAGAAAACAGACTGCCTTTAGGCTTCTCTACAACCACATTCAGTGATATGAAAAAGGAGTTATGAACACAAGCTTCTGGGAGGAGAAAAAAGTCTCACTCAAAAATATTCTACTCATACAACTTATCATTCAACTGTAAAGATATCAGAAATGCATCTCAAATCTGATAGAACTCTAGAACTATAGCACCCATGAACTGCTTTTATAGGAAAAAACAAAAACAAAACAAAACTGATGGAATACAGCTAACCAAGGGATCAATAAAAATAAAACATAAGGAATAAAAATTATAATAAAATGGCTGCTGGTGAACATTAAATCCAGTGAATGTTTTCCTATGACTGAACATCTGGGAAATTGTAGTTGTAGGACAGAAGGTAAATTTTATAAACTCTAACAGTTTAAAACATAACTAATAAATATGGGAAGGTTGTGGTGGAAAAGCAGGAGAAAATATGAGAATGCTAATTTTTCTTTCCCCAAAGTAAAGAATTCATTATTGCTACTACAAGCTGAAAGTTGTAGTTAAAAACCACAAAGATTGCAACCAAATAGTAGAATTAATCCTTCTGGAAAGAAAAAATAGCTTAGCTTCAATCTCAATGCTATTTCTTTTTTTTTTTTTCTGCCAAATTCAAGTAAACTTTAACTTAATATTTTAATTATAAAAATATTGTTTTTCTATATGCATTTCTACACACATGCATATAATAAGACATATCTGAAAGGATATGAAACAAATATTAAAACTGGTAAGATTTTAGATAATTTTTAGTTTTATAATTTTGGGTAAAGCTTGAATTTTCTCTTATGACCCTATGTAATTTTGATAGGAAAAAACTACAAAGTTGTAGTGACATGTGAAGTCATTTTATAGGCTGGTAGAAATATTTCTAGCATTTGGGTTTTGTTTTTGTTTTTGTTTTCTATCTTTTATTTTATCAGTTCAAATACTATAGAAATGTCTTGAGAGAAGATGATTGCATTTGTCTCACTATGGGAAATATTTGGTCCTCATGGTAGCATCCTTACCAAAACAAATGAATGAAAGACAATACGCAATGGAAGAAAGTAGTGTTGTTGTAACAGTTTGTAAAGAAATCTCTGATCTAGATGTTTTATAATAAACTATATGGCCACTCTTACTGGTCCCATTCACATGTTGATCCTGGAGAGCATGGTTCTGGACACAGTTGTTGCTTAATAAATACCTTTTGGGGTTTTCTGTATAATAACTTCAAAGAGCTTTGCCTTATTGACAGGTTATCGAGTACAGGTCAACTAAAGTCAATAAATTTTGATTAAGAGCTGTACTCTGTCCTAGATGCTGTTTTTATGCCCCGTGAAAGTGTACACAAACCAAATGTGCAAATGTTCAATAAAGAATCTGTAAAGTTAGGCTCAGGTAGGAAGAGGTCTGTGCCACATGGCCTGAAGATCAGTATGCAACCCCCATCAGGTTTTTGCATGATCTTTTTATATATTTCCAACATTTCAAATGGTTCCTTGAATTTTACAGTGGTTTTCACATGAAGATTTCACATAAGGTTGATTCTAACATCCACCACATTCAACATGCCCAATGTTTTTCTTCTTCATTTCAATCATACTACTGTTAATATTAGCCACCTGATTTACTTTTCCATTTTCCCTTCACTTTAATAAAACAAAGCAAGATGCAATAAACATTAATGTAACCAATACAGCTAAAACTGAACAACTGATCTATTTTGCATGAGTCAATACATAAAAGTCAGATTGAAACCAAAACAAGTTTCTGTATAGAATATGAAAATGCCAGGCATGGTGGCCAATAATACCAGCACCTTGTGAGGTTTAGGTAAGAGGATCAGTTGAGAGCGGGAGTTTGAGACCAGTCCACATAACAAAGCAAGAGCCCATCTGTATGAGACATATAAAAATTAGCTGGGCATGGTGGCATGTGCTTATAGTTTCAGCTACGCAGGAGACTGAGGGAGGAGGATCACTTGAATCCAGGAATTTGAGGTTACAGTGAGCTGATTGTGCCACTGCCCTCAAGCCTGGATGACAGAGTGAGGCACAATTCCCCACTGCCCCCCAAAAATATGAAAGTGTTAAGTGTACAAGTCAAATAAATGTTCACCATTCAAGGACCAGCTTTAACATGAAGAGCACTAGAATGCTTTGCTTTAGGTCTCCTTTAAATTTGTTGAGATAGGCATTTTGGAAATTTGATCACAGAAAGGCAAAGAGGAGTGAAACTGCCTATAAATCATCACAGCTGTAGAAAGAGAGAGTTTTGGCCAGAGACCAAAACATAACCAATAAGCCAAAGGTAGTAGAATAGTTTTAATAAGTGTTTACCCTAACCTGAATATGAAACACAGGGAATGACAGGGCTATTAATGAAACCTAGGCAAATTTAAATAAATGCTGCAGCCCCTGGAAAATATGCCTAAGGCAGTTACAACAGCACTTTAGCTAGAGAATGTGATAAACATCTCCTCCACACAACTATCCTTCTTTAAATATGAGGATGAACATTTGCAGAGCAACGTTATAAATATTTCTGGTATTGTTACAACTAGAAAAAAACTAATCCTCTATTTGGATCCTCACAGCTGTAGAAATCATTATGTCTTCAGAAGAGGAAGGTAAAAAATAAACCTTCAGCTCAAATGAAATCTTATTTTCATGCAAATATCCCTAGTAATATAACAGAAGGAAGAGAAAATGGAAATACGGTAAATACATATAGTCAATTGTCTGGAAATAAAATGTCTGTCAAAAGCCAATAAGTATTTTGAAAATTCTTGTTTCCTGGCAAGAAATGTAAGGAAAATGAGGTACTTATATGCAGAGGTGGTCATTATTTGGCACATTTAGAGAAAATCTTGATATTAATTTTTTATTTTGTTATATTTGAAATATTTAACTTTCTAGTACTTATCAGAGCACATTTTATTTTCATTTCAATTTATGGCTTTCATTAGGTACTCTGAATTTAGACCACCTGAGATTGCATCTTTGTGAAATTCCTGGAAGTTTTAGGTCTTAGGAAAAAAAATCCATGAAGTTCAGTGCTTTAGTTTCCTTGTTTGTAAAATGGAAATAATAACAGTATTGTCCTCAGAAGATTGTAATAAAGGTTAAATAAAACAATAAAAAGCACTGAGAATGATGCTCAGCTCATAGCGTATATTCAATGCAGGTTGGCTACTATCACAATTGATTTATCTACCAAACAACAACAGTTGTCTACATTTACGTGCTAGAAAAAGATCTAAGTGTTATAGTAAATAGGCAGATGTGAGCAGGGCAGGAGAGGGCCCGCCCCACCAGGAATGTCAAGTAAACCATCAAGTGACGGTCTGGTGGCTGTTAGCTGTCTCTCTAAATAATGGTCACAGCCAGAACCAAAGAAGCAGTTTCCCAAGATAGAAACACCTACCTGAACTGGCAATCAGCAGCTTCCCAATAAGATTTCAGGAATCGGGCAAGCGGGCTCAAGTATGCACATCGAAAAAGAAAATGTCAGAATTTAACTGGTATATGACTTTCCAGGAACACCCACCAGAAAAGGGAAAAACGCCTCAGGTGAGCATGCCTACAACGCCAATAAACGCACTGCGCATGCTCACCTCCCAAGTGCTAGCAGGCGACTGCTCAGGTAGGCAGCCTACTGAAAGGGAAAAATCAAGGGAAAAGGGATGCGAGATTCCAGGTGTATGCCAACAGATAAAACCCCAAGTCAAAAGGTAAAACCCTGTATTTGTTCTTTAAGATGCCTGGTTGACCCTCTTCCAAGTGTACTTTCCTTTCTGTTCATTCCTGCTCTAAAGCTTTTTAATAAACTTTTACTCTTATTCTAAACCTTGCCTGGATCTCTCCCTCCACCTTAGGCCCCTCAGGTGAATTCTTGCTTTTGAGGAGGCCAGAATTGAGCTTGCTATAGACCTGTACAGATTCGTCGCCAGTAACCCAAATACCCACCACCAACAATGTGTTTTACATGTATTAACTCACTAAATCCTCCCAGAGCCTATAAATTAGTTGCTATCATTATTTTCTCCTTTTAACAGAAAAGGAAACTGGGTAGCTTAAAGTAGATTTTCGAGAGCCTGTGTTCTTCACCATCAAGTTGAAACCACCTTTGCCAAAATTATATCAGTGAGAAAATTATGATAATGAAAGAGATGCGAGCTAATCTACCTACCATCTTGCCTTTCTCTTAATTATTCCTGGGCTATCGGGCTAACTTCAACGCATATTTAGGCTGTAGTTTAAATGATAGCAGGTCTCCCCCAAAACTCAACTGCCTTTATAAAGCTAATGGGAGGCCATCAGTTTTGGGAATTGGAAAGAAGAAGCCTATGTCCTGATAAGGCACAGACATAAATGATCGTCAGCCATTATCCGGGAGGTTATAAGATACGCAAACTTCCCCAATTACTCCTTCAAACAACACCACTCTTGCAGATTGGCTTTTTAAGATAGTTTACAGGTTTTTGAAATGTCTGACATCCATAGTTCTACCTGGACCAGCCAACTACACTTTTGCAGCCCCACTCAGAAGTGATTCAGCCCACAGGACAGCTTCGATCTGCTATGCCTTTGAATAATCCCTAACTTACTAACTTCAAAGGAGATAATTTGAGTACTAACTCCAACTCCCACCCGGTATGGCCAGGCTTTTGTCTATTAAACTCTTTCTTTACTGCAGTGCTGTGGTCTTTCTTTATGCAGTGGGAAGGAAGAACCCCTCGGGCAGTTACAAAATGATTCTCAACTTCAGCTGTACCACTAGAATCATTTGGGGGAACTTTGAATAGTTCTGATTCTCATTTGTATCCTAATTAAGTTGGAATCTCTAGGAATGGCCTCAGCAGTTTTTAAAACTCCTGAATCATGGCATTGGGCTACTCCATAACACCTGCCTTTCAGAGTGAAGAATCAGAAAGATACTTAAAGTGAAAGAAGAAAACCTGATGATGCAGGTTTTCTCACAGCTACTCCAGGTTCTTGTTACAACAGCTAAACCCAGAAGTCCAATGTGTCTACAAATGAAATGAAGTAAATAAGACCCAGCAGCAATTGCTTACTAAAGCAATGGGAGACAATATACTTACCTTTGTTATGATTAATGGCCTCAGTAGGAAGGAACCATTAGCAATTCCATTAATCAGTGTTCTGTTCACTCTTGCTCTGTGGACCATAACCATGGGGTAGCTTAAGAAATAATAAACTATTCTTGTCAGCGTGTAATCCTGATTTCTTGTTATGTGAGGCAAAATTTGAAATGAGAAGTTCTGTTTATTCACAGCTACATGTAATAAAGCACATTTAAATGAATTAAGAGCATTATAAGAGAAAAAATGATTCCTGATGAATACTATTACTAATGTTCTTTCTTCACTTCTATTACTGTTCATTTCTGTATTTATTCATTACTCAACAAATATTCATTGAGCATGTTATATGCTACACACCCAGTGTGTAGCATATTACACATAGGATCACATTGATAAAGATGATCAACATGTTCCCAGTCCTCCTAGATTGCACAGTCTGTCATGTTAAAAAATAATAACAATGATAGTCATAGATATTTGTTACAGTGTAAGGTAGACTCTATTCAAGACCATTGCAATAGATATAGAGACAATGGAAATGGGATTTTGTAGTCAGAGAAATTGGGCTAAACTCCAAATACAGCTGGGCAAGTGGGAATTTATAGCCTTGGAGCAGTGGATGGAAAATTACTAAGAGGTAATATTAGAAGTAAGTAGGATTCTGTCTAAACTGACCTAACAAGATTCTTGGTAAAGATAGGCCAGGGTGATCAAACATTATCTTGGAAATGGTGAAGGGTCAGGAACCCAATAAGATACTGAGGGTGAGAAATCAAGGGTGGGGGATTCTTTCTAAACTGACTTATTGAGATTTTTGCTAAAGCAGATTTTACAAGGAAATGCACTGAGCACGAAAGAGAAAGTTCAGGAGGCTTACTGAAGATTGGCCAAGCAAGGAGTCTTTGTCAACCACTAAGCAAAAACATGAAAAGTTTTTAAAGCTAATGACTAGCATCTAGAATTCTAATTTCTTTTATCATCTCCAATCAACATTATAACTGTTTATCTAAGGTTCTAGGCCAAATAGCAAATAGTAAACTTTCCAAAAGTCCTTTTAAGTTTGAAGACAGATTTTTAAAATACCCTAAGTAAGCATCTACCCTAAAAGTGATATTAGTCTGCAAAAGAAAATAAATGAATAAGTTTTATCTCAGTAAAATGCCAAGAGAATATTTGATAATATTCAGGATATGGAATGAGTTAGTGAGAACAAATTAATTTCTCAGGTAAAGCACAACAGGCATGATTATGTTATTCATCAGAGATCATACTCAAAGCAGATAATAAATGTGTGTGTGTGTGTGTGTGTGTGTGTGTGTGTGTGTGTGTGTGTACATGCTATATACTCTATTGTCTCAGGATCCTTAGGGTGTTGCTTTACTAGCTGGAAAACTTGTGGCTGGTGGCACCTTTTCATGAAGTTTTGCTGGAGCCTTGCTGGATTTGTTACTCCAATTCAGCCTGGCAGTCTGCACTTAGTTTGTGCTACTGCATCAGATCCCCTGCCTGCCAAAGGCAAGCCAGGCGCCAAGCACTGGGTGGTGTGTGAGTGAGGGAGCATGGGGTCTGGCCACTGCACACAGCCAGGCACACCAGCTACTACAGCGGGGTGGGCAGCCCCAGAATCTGGCACAGGTGCCGGCTCCATGCAAGGCTGCATCTGCATCAGATGTACCACTAGTGACTTCTGCTCCCGCCACCTGTGGGTGGATGGGGGAACTCGGTGGTGCCTGGAAGCTTGGAGACAGCAGAATTGCAGAGGCCAAAAGAGGACGTTACAGTCCCGGCTCATGGAGCCCCTAGGTCTGGGCTCCCCAAAGGGCCACAGCTCTACCCCTCTTTTTGTCCATAACATAGCAAGTAGGGAATGGGGGCCATTTCAGCCCTGTTTGTCTTGTAGTTCTTTTAGTCCTGCCATTTGATGAGTCCTGAGTTCTTGTTCCACATCCAGGGAGAATGAGGAATGTGGACAACTGGTGAGGGAGCAAGGTAGAGAGGAGCTTTATGGAGCAACAGAACAGCTCTCAGAAGATCCACAGTGGGTAGCACTTTTCTGCAGGCAGGTCATCTCAATGAGGGTCCAGTTCTCAGTGAAGAGGAGACCTAGAGTGGGTAGCTACCTTCCACAGGAAGGTTATCCTGATGAGTGTTGAGCTCTCAGCAGAGAGGAGACCTGGATTGGATAATTCCTATTCATAGGCAGGTCATCCTAACCAATCGAGAGGAGCCAAAGTGGGTAGTTTTTTTCCCCACAGCTGGTAGTTCCCACATCTGTGTGAGTCTGGCTGGGTCCAGGGATTTTATAGGCTCAGAACAGAGGAAGTCTGTGCTGATTGGTCCACAGGTGGCCATGGGTGGGCCTGGAAAAAGCAGCATCAGTTCTTACTCTGAGGTGTGGACTCCACTTGAAACTGGCAGCCTGGCTCTCAGGCTTCAGTGACTTGGAGGTGAGATTTCACCATGACCTTCCCCTCCCTCCCAGGAGCCTCTCTGTCTCCTACTGCCATCAACATGCCCTCCACAGCACCCAGGCTATTCATGCTGAGGTGCTCCTGTAGGCCTACACCAAGCCACTCCTGGCTCCTCCTCAGTCTCTCTCCCATGCTTGGCAGTGCCCAAAGTCTGGAGGAAATTGATGTAGCATGGGGCTGGCATGTGAGCACTGCCCTGAGCATGCACATACCCAGCTGGGTTGCCACAGCACCCAGGCTCAGCCTCAACTATGCCAGGGAGCAGAAGCTGGCCCTTTCAAGTGTGGGGGAGCAAGGGCCTTCCTGGGCCCTGACGGTAAAGGGATGCCCAGGTCCAGATCCATGGCTGGCCAGCTGCAGCTATACCTAGGAGCATAGGGCTCCTGCCCTACAAACTCAGTAGAGGGCAGGGCTCTTACCTGTTTTCAGCCCCTGCCAGCTCCATGGAGCACACATCCCCAGCTGTACCTCCCCCACTGTGGCCAGAGTCTTTGCAGTGGCTGCTTCAGATACCACATCACTGCCATCATTATATATTACACACACACACACACACACACACACACACACACACACACACACGTATGTATAATACAAGTCTTGCTTTAAGAACTTTAGGCATGAACCTGCCATTCTACCTTCTCAGAAGAAAATACCTTAATACGTGATCCAAAACACTGTCAGTAATTTGATAGTTTTCAATTATCTACAATTCAAATTTTAACCTTTTCATAGTTTTTAGCAAAAGTTGTTTCTCAACTAGTCCATTTATCCCAGTTATATTTGACTTTTATAAAATAAGTTTAAAACATCCTAAGATAACATAATCAGGTAAAAGAGAAAATTGATTTTATTTTCTCATCACTCCTGCCAAGGTGGATAAAGTTATAGTCAATACCTATAATTCCAGCAAATGGGATTCACAATGCTACCTGAAAATATGGCGACTTGGCATATTGAATATTTTAAGCTGAAGGAATTTGAAAAACAACAGATGGAGAAAGCTCTCTCTGATCTTTCTTTGACTCTTGTTACCTGACACAAGTCAAGAAACTCATGTGAGAAGGGTCCTCTCTACACCTAGAGAAAAGGAGCATACTTTTCTTCATCCTAAAGATTAACGGAACACAGAGAGGAATCCAAATAAATAGGTGTTGCAAAGTTTCCCCAGTTTATTGCATTTAACTCATACACCCTTTGCTATGTTTCTCCATGACCCTCCGCTCTTCAGAAATCCTAGTGTAAAAACACTAAGGTTCAACTTCTACAGATCTTTATTTCCTGATGAAAGCTCCTGTATTAAGCTATTCTCATGTTGCTATAAAGAAATATCAGCCGGGTGCAGTGGCTCAAGCCTGTAATCCCAGCACTTTGGGAGGCTGAGGCGGGTGGATCACGAGGTCAAGAGATCGAGACCATCCTGGTCAACATCGTGAAACCCCGTCTCTACTAAAAATACAAAAAACTAGCTGGGCGTGGTGGTGCGTGCCTGTAATCCCAGCTACTCAGGAGGCTGAGGCAGGAGAATTGCCTGAGCCCAGGAGGCGGAGGTTGCGGTGAGCCGAGATCGTGCCATTGCACTCCAGCCTGGGTAACAAGAGCGAAACTCTGTCTCCAAAAAAAAAAAAAAAAAAGAAATATCTGATACTGGATAATTTATAAAGAATATAGGCTTAATTAGCTCACTGTTCTTCAAACTGTAGAGGAAGAATAGCAGCTTCTGCTTCTGGGGAGTCCTCAGGACACTTACAATCAAGGTGGAAGGTGAAGGGAAAGCAGGCGTGTCTTACATGGCTCGGGCAGGAGGGAGAGAGGGAGGGAGGTGCCACAAACTTTTAAACAACCAGATCTTGTTTAAACTCACTCACTATGTAATACCAAGGGAGGATGGTGCTAAATCACTCATGAGAACTCTGCCCCCATTATCCAATCTCCTCCTATCAGGCCCCTCCTCCAACACTGGGGTTATGATTCAACATGAGATTTGGGTAGGGACACAGACCCAAACCCTATGAGCTCTCATGTCAGTAAAACTTACATTACATAAATGTGCATGTTTTTTCTTACGAATTTTTCTTTTACAAGGGCCCCAGCTAACAAACTTAAAACGGGTAGAAGAACAAGATACCTGTCCTCCCCTACATCACCAAGATATCCTTGCTCAATTACACCCTTCCCATATCATCTATATGCTACAAGAAATATGCTAAATCATTATTGTTATGCTAAGGAAGAGAGAGCATTTATGTTAAAATACTAGTTGACATTATAAATAATTATTCTTTTTTATGATAACACAGTGGCATTGGGAATAATATATATTTCTTCATAATTGTTGCCAAAGCTTCTCCTAGGAGTTTGGCGCAAGACAATGAAGAATAAATAAACTATATTTTAAAAGAAGAAATATTTTGTCAAGTTAAATTTTATGCCCAAGTCTTTTTCTATTCCTTCTTGCCTCAGCTCCTCCTTAATACCTGAGGATTCTTATAATTAGAAGGAATCTCCACTCAAATTTAATTATAGTTGAAATGACTGTGTGAATCTACTTAATTTCATAAATTCTCACTGCTGAAAACCGTGGAATGTTGGAGATAGAAATAAAATAGCATACAGCTGCAAGTGTCTATTTAGTACCATCTGGGTTTTTATTCAAAATATATCCATTATCTAGTCCCTCACACCTGCTACGCTCCCTTAAAGCCTCATGAATTCACGCTGAAAGCGAAGAGAGAAAATATTTTCTTCCATGCTTGTTTTCTCCCATACTTCTCCCACAAAGTTATGTTTCACACGATGTATTGATACTACATAACGACAAACTTACGGAATTCTTTCTTACTAAGATTCGATGCCTGAAATATTTTTTATTATCATCCTATAACCTTTATGAGTTGCTCATAATTGAAGATCACTGAAGAGATTAGAAGACAGATCTTATGTTAATGGCTTCCCTTATCTGACCAAGGCAGATTCTACCATTAACCCCACTCCCAGAAGGAAGATTCCTATTTGGAAGAAGATTGACTCCTAGCATGTGGAGTTGGTAATTCGCCTGTCCAGCTCTAGGAGAGCATCTGGCTAGGGAGACTGTCCTTAATATTAGGATGAAAAAGCCCAACAGAACGTTAGTAACTTCCAGTTGAAGTCCTAACCCTATCCTCTTTTGTGAAACTAATATATTAGGGTATTCTTCCAGTTACTAACTGCCAAATTCTCCAACATGGGTAATGCATTTTTCTCCTGTGAATCTGTCTATTGTCAGTCAATTCACATCCCTCCAAACACTTGGACCTAGATCGGTAATTGAAAATTTGTTCTTTCAAGTGTCAAAATTCCACACATACTCTTGAAACTCATAGATGTTTCTGAGGGAAAATATCACAGACAAGTAGATAATTTTTTAAAGATTTTTCTAAACACTACAAGGAGCTTATGAGTTTCCCCCAAATATCTGGATTCTCCCACTGCAGAAATTTAGGTCATAGCCCAGAGTATATGTAGATATAGCTAATCTTAGGAGGATTTGATATATATCACTGCTTCAACTGACAATTTGTTTCAACTACAAATTAAGTCCGAAGGAACTAGAGAATTAAAAGGCAAAATTGTTAAACTCTTTTGTTTGCCTTGAAAGAACAGAAATCTGCTCTTTGAAAGTTAAGGATTCATGTGACACCCAATTGAAGTTTCCATGTTTCTAGCAGCCCAAATTCTAGACTTAGGTGAAGATGATTTAGATTTTTGTTGGACCAAATGAGTTTAAGCCAGTTAATGCAATCCAGTCATTGTTACAAACAAACAAATGATGTAATATGTCCCAAATATTGAATGGGACATCCTAATATGTCCCATCATTGCTTATCTAAAATTCAAATTTAATAGGAAATCTTGTATTTTATTTAGAAGTCTTATTTATAATTTCTCTAGAGCACTAAAAATGATTGAGAGTTAGTACAACACAGTGTCTACACTCTCCATTTATAATACCTTTTTTATTCTTTGTTGTTTGGATTGTTTCTCTTTCGGGAAAAGAGTAAATGACAGATTATGAACAAACCTTAAGTAACAGCACTTTACTGGGCAAAAATGTAGATCATTATATCTAACTATACATAAATCACTGCCAAATAAAAATACAGAAAATCTCAATAACTCAAAGCATTATAAGCTCCATCTCTGATTCCTAAAATAATAATTAGTCATTTACGAAGACTTTGAGGGAGTGGTAAATAGAACTATTAGAACTAAATGAGAAAAAAAAAGAAGGGTAAGGGAATGCTAGCTCCTTGCTACCCAAAATATAGTGCCTGGACCAGGATCATCAGCAAGTCTGGGAGCTAGTTAGAAATGCAGACTCTCAGGATACATCAAGACCTACTGAATTAGAATTGGTTTCAGCAAAATCTTCAAGGGATTTATATACACATTAACGTTTGAAAAGATCTGTTATTGATCATGCAATTCAAAGAAAAGGTAAATATGAGCATTAAGGATCACAAAAAGGAGTCAAGAAGACACAAAATAAGGAAGTAAAGCATTTTGAATGTAGATTTCTTTTCCACTAGCCAATTTCTATAAGCAGCAAGTAGCCTAGTTCCTGTGAATAGGAGTTGTCTAGGTGAAAGGACATCCCTTGACCCTCCACACTCAACAAACCTAACCAGGTGAATACTTAAAGCTAGTTCACTGCCCTTTATCTACCACTTCTCTGAAATAACTTAGGATATAACCCTACACATTTGAAAGAGGAATAGTAGGCACTTTCTAATCGAATTTAAACTTGAGCAAACAAGCAGATATAATTATTCCAGGTACATCAGCAAAATCTGCAGCCAGGATACCAAGTCGATTTTGTTTTAAGTGCATACATATTGATAAAAATCTGATCTTAACTACATTTACTTGAGAAATATCCCTAGTATAATATATGATAGCCATGAGAATGCCAGTGACAGGATATATTTAACTGGGTTTGTAATCTCATTCCCTCAAAATTACCTTGGGAGAACATGGTCATTTTCCATCCAAGGACGAGAAATATCAATATGTATAATAAAATTGAATCATATTTTATTTAGATAAATTATTTTCAGTATTTTTAAAGTGTTAGCACAATTTTTTCTGAGCACTTTGACAACCTTCTGAGAAATATCTAATTTGTGAGTGCTGCCTAGCAAAGAAGGCATAATGATTCAAACACAAGTTAATTACATTTATATACTCAAATAACTGCCCCATTTATCAGAAGAGAGAAGGAAATACATAGGAATTGGTTGGGTCAGGTAATTGGCTACTTGCAAAATGGAATTTGCTATTTGCTATTTCCTAATCAACTGATTTATCATAATTTCTCAGGCTAAGCCTCTAGCACCATTTCTGTCAATCCATCCATAGGAAGCTAAGTTAGAGTGTGGTTGCATTAAAGCTACAAATACTCTGGCAGGATTGCATTTTTGTGTTTCCCAGGACGGTACAGGTGTGTAACAAACTATCCTAAGAAGCTTGCTTTTTTTTCGTTTCAGAGGCAAGTGACAGGTATTTAACAAAGGAAATCAGACTGTTCCCATGGAATTGGAGAGAAATTAGCTTCAAATTATCTCTACCAAGTATGCCAAACCCCTCAATACAAACACACAAATCTATTATCTCTATCTCTCCATGTTCCTTGCAGGCAGAATTCTAATTCCATAAGATCAGTTCCTTTCCATTCAGCCACTAATAAGAGAAGAAGCTTCTTCTCAGAAGTGGAGAGTGAATGTGTGTATATGCCAATCAAGATACTTAATTTTTTTTCTCCAGTAATTGGTTTGGAAAGAAGTATATAATATCATTTTGCACAATGTGATTCTGCTGAGAGGTTAGAGTTTTCTCGACTTTTAAAAAGAGGTGCATAAAGAGAAACTTCCACTCCTTTCTCTCAGTGAAATTATCTGCACAAGATACTTGGAATTACAAGCAGCCATACTGGGGCCATGAGAGCAGCTGACATAAAAAACCAACACTCTGAAGTTGGTAGAAAGAAAAAAATAAGATCATATAACTGAGCCAGTGAAAAAATCAAATCTGGAACAACCTAATCTGTTATGTAAAATAATAAATCTATCTTGAATTTGGTTTCTTTTTACTTACAGCCAAAATTTCTTAACTAACAAAGACCACTAGCCAGAGAGTCTATCATTCCTGTCTGATCTGTTTTAGAGAGACAAATCAGATGGAAACACAGAGATCATTACACAGGTGTATGATGACTCACAAAATGCATATACCTAAATAAAGGGAAGAGTGTTCTGCAAACTTAAGACAAAATGTTATTTCATTCAATGCCAGGGTAGATCACTAGTGTTTCCTTTTATAATATAAAGGCATCTGTACACTATACAACATGTAATCTACTTAAAATGATATATTTCTGAGTTAGTAATCAGAATTTAAAATAACAGGCTTCTTTGTATCTAATATGATCTCCACTTAGGTTCCTATTAACTAGTTTTGTATTCATTGTATATGACATTCATTCAGATTGCCCATAGCTATCTTCCTGAAATCTATGTTTCAAGTAAAATCCTGAACTGAAATTGGCTTAAAAATCAAGATAATGTATTGGCTCAAAAAAATCCAATTGCTCTAATTATGGTATCTACAGACAAAGTTCCATTTTCTCAGAAGTCTAAACAAACATCTCACAACTAATTGGCTGTGATGTGTGTATAACTCCAGGCTAGAGTGAAGAAATAGAGCACAATTGTGCAGACTAATCATTGCCTACTCCTGGAGCATGATTGGAGTTAATTCTACCTAAGCCAATTGGCTGATGAAGAAAGGGGAACGTCCAAAAATAAATAAATAAATAAATAACCATGGTCTTCTTGGTGAGATAAGTAAGGAAGAATGAATGTGATGGAAACAACAAATAAATATTCATTACATCATGGAGAAATTAACATTAATTATTTAGAGACCATGCATGCAAATGAGTAAAATTTTGTTTCTGCTTATTATGTTTAAATCCTGCTATTTTTAAGATCTCATTTCTATTTAATCAGTTTAGGGATAATGGTTACAATTTTGACCCACTGGAAATACACAACATTACAGAAATTTCACAGATACTGCAGTACAGCTCTTAAGTAACAAGGCAGGTTGATTATACCTTGCAAAGTTTTCATGTTCTAACATTAAATTCCAAATGTGTCCAAAACCCTCACAATGTCTGTCACTTGTTCTCTGTTGTAAGCACCAAGAAAACTGTCCACAAAGGAAATTTCAGAGAAAGTCTAAATGCACTTTTGTCTATGATTAAATTCTGTGCACACACTTATCCCACCTTTTTTTTGGTTCCTCTCCAACACCTCCACTTGGCAGATTACTAGGTGGCAGAGGGGGAGAAAAAAGGAATTTTCTATCCTTAATTCTAAAGGAATATTAAGGAGAAATATTAGTTTTTAATGCCCACAACTTTCATATAATAAATTTTTCTCTCACATTAAATACTTGCACAGTGTATTCATCTATGCCCCATTTAGCAACACGTTATACAATTTTTAGCTAATTGTGTGTTGTTTCCTGTATAAGATTACTGCTATGTTATGTCATTCATCTTATTGTAAGCTTTCTGCTCTCTTGAACATTGCAGCATATGACATTCATTATTATTACTATACTTTAATAGTTTTAATGAGGTAGGGCTTGGTGATTCATAATAAAGATTATGCAATTTTAGACTTTGCAATTTTAAAAGTGGCTTATTATCTGCTCAATTTACCCAAAGTTATTTCAAATATATATCAGATTACAAAGTTCAGGTAAAAATTCTAGCCATTCAAGCCAACATCATAATATAATCATCATCTGATGCATTTATTAAGAATCAACAAGATCCAGGCAATACATTGTATTGTAATTGAATTGTATTTCATTTATTTATCCTTTCATTCATTTATGCATGCATGTATTCAGGCGCATTCTAAGTTAGGTATTATGTATACAAAATTCAGTAAGTCACTGAATTGTCTCCATAGTTCACTATTGTCCATTCACTTGGGCAATTTATCAACTTACCTGAGTCTCTCAGCTTCTTTGTGGCTCAAAGCTCTCATCTGCCTGGTGAAGATATTAACAGTACCTACTTATTGCCTATTTTTTATTTTTTATTTTTCTTTTTTTTAAGACAGGGTCTCACTCTGCCCATGTTGGAGTACAGTGGCACAATCACGGCTCACTGCAGCCTTGGCCTTGCCAGGCTCAGGTGATCCTCCCACCTCGGCTTCCCAGGTAGCTGTGACTACAGGTGCACGCCACCACACCTGGCTAGTATTTTGTATTTTTTGTAGAGATGGGGTTTCACCATGTTGTCCTGGCTGGTCTCAAACACCTGAGCTCCAGAAATCCTTCCACCTCAGCCTCCCAAAGTGATGAGATTATAGCTGTGAAGCAGCTTGCCCAGTTTACTGTTTTTTAATGTCTGTTGTGACCTTGAAATAAGAAAATACACATGAAGTGTTCAGAATTGCTCTAACAACCTAATATGTACTTACTAATTGTTAGCTATTATTGTTTGTATTATAGAAGGAGAGAAAGATTAGATGAAGTTCTATTAATTTATTCAATGTGTTCTAAGTACTGATGGCAGTGGTGGCCTCTCTAGAGTGGCTGTTGCATGATGCCGGCTGCAGTCGGGGAGGCACAACTAGGGCTGCACGTTCCATGGAGCCAATGAGTTCAGAGAACAGGAGAAAGCCCTGCCCTCTTCTAAGGTGACTGGGTTGGAGCTTTGTGCTCCCTGGGTACAGCTGTGGCCACCCAGAAGCAGCTGCAGATTCAGCCATCTCTGTGTGCTTGGCGGCCAGGAGCAGGCAAGAGCTCTGCCCTCCCATGTGCAGCTGCAGCCACCCAAGCTGTGGCTGCAGAACCAGTGATCTGCATTCTCGGGACCAAGAAGGTCCCACCTGCTCCCACAGGTTTGGAAGTGTCTTCTTCCACTGTCTGGCCTCTCCCCATTCCCAGTGCCCACCACAATCTTGGAGTAAAGTTGAGGCCAAGCCTGGGGGCTATCACAACCTGGCCAGGTATGTGCACGCTTAGGGCAGCACTGGCATGACAGGCCCTTGCCATCTTGGCCTCCTCTGGATTTGTGTGCCAACGAGCATGGGAGGGAAGCTAAGGGGTTGCCAAGGGCAACTCAGCACTGGCCTGCAGGCACCCTTCAGCAGGAACAGTCTGGGTTTGATAAATAGCAGTAGGAGGTAGACAGCCTCCTGGAAAAGGCATGTGTCCTGGGTGAAGCCCCACCTTCAAGCAGGGGAAGACCTGAAACCTGGAGGCCAGCCTGACAGTCCTGCAGACTGGAGTGGAAACTTACGTTTTTCAGTGTCTGCCCACGGCCAACCACAACCAATCAGCATGCATTTTTCTCCCCTATGAAGCCCATAAAAACCCCAGACTCAGCCAGACTCTAACACATGACAGGACAATCAGCTGCAAAGAGGAGCTACCTACTCCAGGGTCTCCATTCTGCTGGGAATAGAGCATACATCAGGACAACCAGCTGCAGAGCTACCCACTTCAGGGTCTTCTCTCTGCTGAGAGCTGAGCAAGATGTAGGGATGACCAGCTGTAAAAAGAAGCTACGCATTCAGGGTCTCCTCTCTGCTGAAAGCTGAACACTCATCAGGACACCCTGGCTGCGGAGAGGAGGTACCCACTGCAATTCTCCTCTGAGCAGTTCTATCTTTCAATAAAGCTCCTCTTCACCTTGCTCACCCTCCATTTGTCCATGTACCTCATTCTTCCTGGGCATGAGACAAGAACTCATGACCCACCTACAATGAGGCTGAAAGAGCTGTAACACAAAGAGGACTGAAACACACCTCTTGCTTACAACATTGCAGGTGCCAACAAGGAGATAAGAGCTGTGGTTCTTTGGGGAACCCAGACTTTGGAGCTCCCCAAGCCAGGGTCATGACACCCCTTTTGGGACTCTGTGGTTCATAGCATCTCGAAGTTTCTGGGTGCCATCATATTCCCTGGTGCCAGTTGTGGAAGCTGCTTGAGGGATGCCTGGTCCAGCTGCAACTTTGCAGGGAGCCAGTGCCCATGCTGGCACCTGGAGTTCCCTGCCATGCCACAATGAGTGTGCCTCATTGTGCACAGTGGCTGGATCCCACACTCCCTCACTCACACATGCCTCACGGCCCTGCTCCCTCTTGGAAGGCATGGGATGCAGGCTGTTAGCATGAGCTGAATGCAGCCTGCCAGGCAAAGTGGGCCCAGTGGGTCTGAGCAAAACTTGGGCAAAGGTGCCACTGGCCACAAAGTGTCTAGCTAGTGAAGCAACACCCTAAAGATCCCATAATAGTACTCCCTATATCCCATCTTATGCAAAGCCTTCAGAATATAGCAGACTATGACAGACACATTATCTGCCCTCATAGGATATTTAACCTAACTCACATATGAAGAAAAACACAATAATATTAAAAGGGAAGTGTAAAACATGGATAATACAATATAAAATATGTTGACTAGTATGTTTCATATCTTGTGCCAGTAATTCAGAGAAATCACTCATTTTATTATTACATGAGGAAGCAATGCTCAAAGAGTTATCCAAAGTCACATATTTTCTAAGATCTGAATACTTATTTTCTTAACTCTATACCATCAGAAATCATAACTTCCAGAGAGCAGTTAAGATAGTTGCAGATGTCTTCACCAAGAAAATTAAAAACTAAAAAAAATCACTTAGAAAAATACATTTGAAGTAACTAGCTTACATTAATACTTTCCAATGTGTATTCTGTAAAACTATCTTTGCATCAGATATTAATAAGATCAACTGATATTGGGAAGATAGCAGTAGTGGCATAGTTTATCTCCTTTAGTCCTATCATAAAATCAAAGCCACCAGGAAATAAATCCAAAACTCATAGAAAAATGGCAAGTAGATTGGGTGGGTGGCTCATGCTTGTAACCTCAACACTTTGGGAGGCCAAGGCAGGTGTATCACATGAGGTGAGGAGTTTGAGACCAGCCTGGCCAACACGGCAAAACCCTGTCTCTACTAAAAATACAAAAATTAGTCAGATGAGGTGGTGCTTACCTGTAATCCCAGCTGCTCAGAAGGCTGAGGCATGAGAATTGCTTGAACCTAGGAGGCAGAGGTTGCAGTGAGCTGAGATCATGCCATTGCACTCCAGCCTGGGTGACAGAGCAAGACTCTGTCTCAAAAAGAAAAAAAAAAAAGAAAAAGAAAGAAAAAAGAAAGCAGAAAAATGGCAAGTAGTAAAATGGCAAAGTAGCCTCATGACTCAATATGAGAGGTAGAAAGCTACCAGCAACCATAATACATGCAGAATATCAGTGTCTATGTGGAAGGAAACAAAGATAATCAAATATGTGTCTGATGAGTCAAAGAATAGGAAAATTTGGAAATTGTCAACAGATTTTTCAAGAGTGGGACAAGCTTTTTAACTAGATAGTGGTTTTACCCATATCTAGGTGATTTGAAGGCATCAGTTTGAGGTCTAAAAGGGTGAAGCAATTTGGACCTTATGTACTTTCTAAACCAATCAGCCAAATACCCTAAAAAAAATCAACCAAGGAGAAACTTTTGGAAATTGATTTGAAATTGGACAAAACAGCAGCAATAGAGAGAGAGAGAGAAAAAAGAAACGTCCAGGTAAAAACGGGAGTGAGGAACAGAGTAAGAATATCTCTGAAAGTATAAAAACACATGTTAAGACTTCAGAAAATAACAGAAGAAGTATTTATAGACCCAGGTTGTTAAAAACAGCTATGATGACCCATTTTTCCCTTCTGAAAATATGAAGAAAATAAATTTTAACAGAAAAAAATACACTAAAATTCCATTAAAAGATATCATAGTAAAAAAGATAATATGGATAAGAATTATATTTCTATAAGTAAGTTATAACAAAAATACCTTCTTAAAAACTGACAGACTGGGTACGGTGGCTCACACCTGTAATCCTAGCACTTTGGTAGGTTGAGGTGGGTGGATCATGAGGTCAAGATATCCAGACCATCCTGGCCAATATGGTAAAATCCTGTCTCTGTTAAAACTACAAATATTAGCTGGGTATGGTAGCACGCACCTGTAGGCCTAACTACTTGGGAGGCTGAGGCAGGAGAATCTGTTGAACCCAGGAGGAGGAGGTTGCAGTGAGCCTAGATCTGCCACTGTACTCTAGCCTGAGTGACAGAGCAAGACTCCATCTCACAAAGCAAACAAAAAAAAAAGTGATTAAAAAAAGTAACAATATTGATAAATAATCCAAAATATATAAATAAAACTATGTAAAATAGTTTTATTTATATATTTTGGAACAGGAACCATGAGGAAAACTCAGAAATAGGTTTTCTGAGTTTTCAGAAAAATTGATATTTGAAAACAAAATATAGGAAAAAACCCAGATATTGGAAAACATAAAAACTCAGTTTACAAATAAAGACTAACCCAGGAGGAACACATGGACAAATGAACACACACACACACACACACACACACACACACACACAAAATGCTTGAAGAGAAATAGAAGTGAAAAATTGTTTAAAAAAGTAAAAATATTAATTTGAGGAAAATATCAAATATAACAGGTAGATAATATTCAATGATATTTTTTGTATCACAATATAAAAATAATATATATTGTATATATTACTGATGTTCTCAAAGAAGAAAACTCAGTGTGCAAGAACAAATATTTTAAAACTATAATTTTAGAAAACTTACTTGTAATACACATATGAAACTAAACATTAAAAATCATATTTATAAACTTCATATTAAAATAGGTATTTATTTTTATGAAAATGCTATTTATATAATATAATTCCATTGATATTAATCATTAATAAATTAATTCTATAAAAATGCATCTTTTCACAAATATATGAAACTGCATTGTAAATGTAATGAGTTATGGTATTAGTTTCACATACTTTCTCATTCTTAATCTGATAAATTCACTAAACTTTCAAGTAATTATATAGCTGAAAAGCTACTACATGAAAGAATTTTGAACAGCCCTTTCTTTTAATCCATTTATTGTTTTCAGAATAATTATTATTCTTAAATATATGACTGTCCTTTTATCTCTTTTAAAATGTAAAGAAAAATGCTACTTTTTCTTTTGTTTAAAAAGTCAGATACTCTCATCCCTTTGAACTAGAGAATTTATAAAAAATATAATATCCCTCTGGACTATGTTGATGAAAACGACATAACTAAAGTTATATAATTTTAAGTATAAATTAAAGTAAGATTAGGCTCCCACTACGTTTGATCTGTCTTTACACATTTAACTCCTGCAACCCACAAAAACACTTACAATCAAGACCAATCACACTCACACCCAAAACACTGGAGGTCTAGAATGCTTTCAAATCAATCTATGCAATGCCATCTAGCCACCCTATTATTTCTCACAATCTTAACTTCCCTGGAAATTATTTTGTATTATTTGGCTGGATCCTCTCCACCTAGATAAGGCTTCTTTGAGTTAGTCCCTCCAATGCTCTTCCTTAAGCATGAAGTTACATTTTTCCTCTGGATCACTCTATTTCTGGCAGCTGTACAAAATACTGCCTTCCCTGTTCCTAAAACCCATAAGATCTTTGTAATCAATAGTTCTCCAGGCTGCTCTCTCTTGAGTACAAGCTAGCATCGGTTCTAATCAGGTCACCCAGAATGAAGAGAAGTCAGTGATGCCTCATACTGCCCCATCTTTTCAAAAGATCTTGGAGTGCTACAATTGAGAATTTGTCCTGCATGCAAATAAATTATTTTGTGATTATTCTGTGATTTGCTGTGATAATTTATTATTTATGTCCTAATTTTTCTTTGTATTCCGTTCAAGAATTAATTTAAAATTGCAATTGTTCACATCTGTTGAAGAACAATATCCACATATGTAAACTGTTTTCCATAGAATATATGCCATTCAGCAATATATTTTCCTTTCAAGTGCACACGTCAAAGACACAAAGACTTTATTTGTACAAAGGCATTCTGCAAGGTTTCTTTTAAATAAAGTAATTTAGATCTTGCCATACTAAAAGTACAATAAAAATATTGAACTTGATTTGCTAATATGGTTGTATAGTCGTTTATGAGAAGGCCTTGGAATAGTTTGGTTTTCTCTTTCTTTCTTTCTTTTTTTTTTTTTTTTCCTTGAGATGGACTCTCACCTTGTTGCCCAGGCTGGAGTGAAGTCTTGTGATCTTGGCTAACTGCAACCTCCACCTCCCAGGTTTAAGTGATTCTTCTGCCTCAGCCTCCTGAGTAGCTGGGATTACAGGTGTCTACAATGCCTGGCTAATTTTTGTGTTTTTAGTAGAGATGGGATGTCGCCATGGCTTGTCTCGAAATCCTGCCTCAGGTGATCTACAAGCCTCAGCCTCCCAAAGTGCTGGGATTAGAGGCATAAGGCACTGCTCCTGACCAGCCTTGGAACAATTTGAAGGAGGTATTATTACCTATTTCAGAAACTCACTTTCATCATTTTTTATCAAGTAGTTTATAGCATAAGGGAGCTCTACATAATGATGAAAAGACTGTAGAATTTAGTCTTTCAATCATTAATTTCTTATTTTCAGCAACTGCCTTAGAAATAGATGCTTTATAAAGCGATTTGATTAGCATGACGGGTCAGTGAAAACTGCTTTTAAAAAAAGTCAGAATTGTCAGATCAACAATTTTCAATGGTCATTTTTGCTATTGTTGCTCTGATTTAACTTAGTGAGAAATACGGGACCTAATTGTTATCTAGATATTGTCAAGATATTTCCAAGGTGTTTAACATTTAATGAACACTTTGTTCAATTATCTTAATTTTCGATATTTTAGAATAAGTATACTCATATTTTTAAAGAGAGCCAGTCTTTTAGCTTATTTGGAAAACTGACCATGGAGATATGGCAAATGAAAGAGAGAACTAACATGGTAGTACCTCTAAAACACTTCAACGTAAGTAGCAGCAGAAAGGCTAGAAAGAAATCCCAAACTCCAATTTACTCTGGCCAGCCTGCTGCAACTCGACATGATCATTATATACACATCTAAATTGTTTCTACTCTATGAGTTCGAGGAGCACAATAATTCCAAATTAAGCTACATCTTGCTGTTATAATTCTTCTGGTAGTCCTATAGAGAGAATCTGAGACAAAAATTTATCAAATAAAACTCTTTCGTGATGATGGTACTCCCTACGTTATCTGCAGCTTCGCTTTCTGCAGTTATAGTTACTTGCAGTAAATAAGGTTCAAAAACACTAAATGAAAATTCCAGAAATAAACAATCGATAAATTTTAAATTGTGTTTTCTGAGTAATGTGATGAAATCTCACACCATCTTGCTGCATTTCCCTGGGTTATGAATCATCTCTGTCTAGCTCATCCATGCTACATGTGTTACCTGTATACTAAGTTAGTCACATAGTAGCCCTCTAGGTTATCAGATTGACTATTGCAGTATCACAGTGCTTGTGTTTAAGTAACACTTATTTGACTTAATAGGGCCCCAAATTGCAAGAGTAGTGATGCTGGCAATTCAGATATGTCAAGAAGAAGCTGTAACATTCCTCCTTAGAGTAAAAAGGTGAAAGTTCATGACTTAATGAAAAAATACATTGTATGCTGAGGTTGCCCAGCCCCATAAAAGAACATCAAATCAAACAACTATCTACACAAAAAAGTCCCTTCACAAGAACCAAAACTCAAGTGAGTGATCACAGTACCTGCTTTTATTTTTTTATTTTATTTTATTACTTTTTAAAAAATTATTCAGAAAGACAGTGTTAAGGAAATGTCTGAAGCTTCCAAAGAAAATAAAGATAAAACTATAAACTTTTAATTAGATAAGCTAAGCTTCTATTTCACTCATTTCACAGCCCCACATCTTAACTGGCTTTTTTATTTCAAGATATAGAAATCTCTACTAAAAAGGAAAAGGATACTGGATATCTAAAAGATAGCTCTCTCTTAAAAAGGAAACATAAGAAAAAACATAAAGAGAGATATAAAATGGGAGAAGAAGTTATACCATTAAGAGTACTATCAAATTGTCTATGGTTTAAATTCTGTTGTTGTTAGCTTAACAATCCAAGTACCTGGTTTTAATATCACATCAAGGAAAGAGACACTTATGAAGATAGAAAAGATAGTCTTGAATTGCTTACACCACCTCCCACTTGGGCCTAAATAGACATCAGCAGCACATAGGCAATATTCTCTGTGGGCCATGGGTGAGACCCAGAGTGACTCAACACATGTCCAGCTGCAGCAGCCATAGGGAGACTCCTTTTGCTTGAGGAAAGGAGAGGAAACAGTAAAGAGAACTTTGTCTTGTAGCTTTGGCATTCGTTTGGCACAGAGGCGGTAGAGTAACAAGTGGGCTCCTGGTTTTCACAATTTCAGGCCTTGGATGTTGGATGGCATATCTGGACCCATCCTGAGTCAGAGGGAAGCCTGTTGCCCTGAAGAAAGAGATCCAAGCCTGGCAGCATTCATCACAAGCTGGCTGAAGAGCCCTTGGTCCTTGAGTGAACACTGGTGGTAGGTAAGCAGTACTCGCCATGTGCCTGGGGCGGTGGTGGCCATGGAAAGGTACTTCTTCAGCATGAAGATAGGGGAAGAAAGAGTGGCTTGGGTGCCAGCTCTGTCATGGTAGCATAAAGCACCAAGTAGATTCCTAAGATTCTCAACTCTAAGTCCTATCTCCCAGATAAAATTATTGGATTCACCCTGGGCCATATGGGGAGCTCGCTACTCCGAAGGAAAAGAGACAAACTTGGCTGGATTTATCTCATGCTGACCAAAGAGTCCTTCAGCTTTGAGTGAATATTGGTGATAACCAGGAAGTGTCAGCTGGGCCTTGGGCCAGACCCAGTGTGGTGCTGGCTTCATGTCTGACCCAGTGCAGTCACAATAGTGGTCGCTACGGAGGTATTTGTGTTACCTCTCCCCCAGCTCTGGCAGCTCAGCAGAGAGAGAGGAAGGCAGAGAGAGAGAAAGAGAGAGAGACTTCATTTGATTGGGGAGAGAATAAGAGTTTCTACCTAATAATCCAGGGAATTGTCCCAGGTATTACCCAAGACCAGCAAAGCAGTGCCTCTATGAATCTGCAGGAGTCTCAACATTACTGGGCTTGGGTTGCCCCTTAATGCAGATTTGGCTGCAGCAACCAAAGATTTAAACCACTCAATTTGCTATAAATACCTTGGCTGTGGGCAAATCTCATCTTGAATTTGCATCTCCTGTAATTTTCACTTGTCAGGAGCCACCCAGTGGGAGGTATTTGAATCATAGGGGTGAGTCTTTCCCATGCTCTTCTCATGATAGTAAGTCTCATGAGATCTGATGGCTTTGAGGGAATGTGTTTTCTTCCTGGGTCCACAAGGGGCTGTAGTTTCTAGGGCAGGAACTTCCCAGCGACATGCCCTACCTGCCTTCCCCCGTGTCTCTATCCGGGAGACTTAACGGTCTTTGTTTTAATTTCACGTGCTCAGGAAAGGATCAAAGATCAGTGAAAGTTTAAAGGAACTCTTTACATTGGCTAGGTGTCTTGGAGGAGGTAGGAATTCCTCCCAGGTTAAAAGTACCTGTTCCCCACAACCGAGTGGATTTCCCCCTCAGGGGTCCCCTTCCACTCAGTGTGGAAGCTGCTTTCCCTCTGTGGAATTCCATATTTGGGTCGCCTTCCACAATCTTCACAGAAGCTTTCTCTCTCATCTTTTTCTCTCTCCTTTTTCTCTTTCCCTGCCTAAATAAATCAATTTCTGCAAAAACTGTATGGGGTCCAATATTTACTTGCAAGCGTACCACTCCAGGCATGGTCCCCTCTCCCATTCCTGAGAGAGCAAGAGACCAAGAGCCTGGAGCCAAACCCTGAAACCCACAAATAGTTTTATAAAGAGGGGCTCCCCTACACAAGCTCTCTTAACTGCCAGCCTGTAAGATGTAAGTTTGCTCCTCATTTGTCTTCCACCATGACTGTGAGGCCTCCCCACCCCTGAGGAACTGTGAGTTCATTAAATCTTTTCCTTTATTAATTACCTAGTCTTCGGTATGTCTTTATTAGCATCATGAGAAAAGACTAATACAGTAAATTGGTACTGGGTAGTGAGTTGCTGCTATAAAGATACCTGAAAATGTGGAAGTGACTTTGGAACTAACATGCAGAGGTTGGAACCATTTAGAGGTTTCAGAAGATAAGAAAATGTGAGAAAGTTTGGAACTTCCTAGAGACTTGTTGAATGGCTTTGACCAAAATTTTGATAGTGATATGAACAACAGAGTCCAGGCTGAGGTGGTCTCAAACGGAGATGAGGAACTTCTTGAGAACTAGAGTAAAGGTTACTCTTGCTATGCATAGAGACTGGTAGCATTTTGCCCTTGCCCTAGAGATCTGTGGAACTTTAAAGTTAAGAGAGGTGATTTAGGGTATCTGGCAGAACAAATTCCTAAGTAGTAAAGTATTCAAGAGGAAGCAGAGTATAAAAATTTGGAAAATTTGCAGCCTGGCAACGCAATATAAAAGGAAACACCATTTTGAGGGGAGGGGAATTCAGCCCTGCTGCAGAAAACTTTATGAGCAACAAGGAGCTGAATCTTAATCATCAAGACAATGGGGTAAATGTCTCTAGGGCATGTCAGAGGTCTTCATGGCAGCCACTCCCATCATAGGCCCAGAGGCCTAGAGGGAAAAAGAGTTTTGTGGCCAAGCCCAGGGGCCCCTTCTGTGTGCAGCCTAGGGACAAGATGCCCTGAATCCTAGCTGCTCCAGCTGTGGCTAAAATTGGTCAAGGTAAAGGTTGAGCCCTGGTGTCGGGGTGTGCAAGCCCCAAGCCTTGGCATTTTCCACATGATGTTGAGCCTGTGGGTACACAGAAGTCAAGAACTGAGGTTTGGGAACCTCTGCCTAGATTTGAAAGAATGTATGGAAAAGCCTGGATGTCCAGGCAAAACTTTGCTGCGAGGGTGGAGCTTTCATGGAGAACATCTGCTAGGGCAGTGCAGAAGAGCAATGTGTGATGGGAAGCCCCACATGGAGTCCCTACTGGGGCACTGCCTAGAGGAGCTGTGAGAAAAGGCCCACCATCCTTAAGATACCAGAATGGTAGATCCATCCAGAATTGCAGGTCCACTGACAGCTTGTAGCATGTCCCTGGACAAGTCACAGACATTCAATGCCAGCCCATGAAAGCAGCCAGAAGGGTGGCTAGCCTGTGAAAGCAACAGCAAAGTCACAAGGTGGAGTTTCCCAGGGCTGTGAAAACCCACCTTTTACATCATTGTGACATGGATGTGAGACATGGAATCAAAGGAAATCATTTTGGAGCTTTAATATTTAACTGCCTCCCTGGATTCTGGACTTCCATGGGGCCTGTATCCCCTTTGTTTTTTCCAATTTATCCCACTGGAATGCTAGCATTTACCCAATGCCTATGCCCTTGTTGTATCTAGAAAATAACTAACTTGCTTTTGATTTTACACACCCATAGGCAGAAG
Organism: Saimiri boliviensis; assembly: GCF_048565385.1. NCBI lineage: Eukaryota > Metazoa > Chordata > Mammalia > Primates > Cebidae > Saimiri > Saimiri boliviensis. The sequence goes on along the minus strand of NC_133454.1, from coordinate 105,436,148 downwards.
GGACTTTGCCTTGTCTCAGATGATAATTTGGATTGTAGACTTCTGAGTTAATACTGAAATGAGCTAAGACTTTGGGGGATTGTTGGAAAGGCATGATTGGTTTTGAAATGTGAAGGCATGGGATTCTGGAGGGCCAAGAGGCAGAATAATATGGTTTTGCTGTGTCCCCACCCAAATCTCCCCATGAAAAGTAGCTCCCATAATTTCCACATGTCATGGGAGGGACCTGGTGGGAGGTAATTAAATCATGAGAGCAGGTCTTTTTGATGCTGTTCTCGTGATAGTGAACAAGTCTCACAAGGTCTGGTGGTTTTATAAATGGGAATTCCCCTACCCAAATTTTCTTGTCTGCTACCATGTAAGATGAGGCTTTGCTTCTCGTTCACCTTCTGCCAAGACTGTGAGGCTTCCCCAGCCATGTGGAAATGTGAGTTCATTAAACTTCCTTTCTTTATAAATTACCCAGTCTTGGATATGTATTTATTAGCAGCATGAGAACAGAAAATATATTTGGAAGGCCTTCCCAAGAAAAATAAGTAAAAACAAGCCCAAAGTGCAAAGATTATAATGAATACCTAACTCTTCAATGCCCATACATCAAAGAACATCCATAAGCATCATGGCCATCCAGGAAAACATGATCTGACCAAACAAAATAAATAAGGTACCAGTGACTTATCCTGGAGTGATAGAGATATGTGACTTTTTAGACAGAGAATTTAAAATAGCTTTTTTGACATAGCTCAACAAAATTTAAGATAATGCAGAGAAGGAATTCAAAATAATATGAGATGCATTTAACAAACAGCTTGAAATAATTTTTTAAGGTCAAGCAGAAGTTTTGGAGCTGAAAAATTTAACTGACATACTGAAGAATGCCTCAAAGTCTCTTAACAGCAGAATTGATCAAGCAGCAGAAGAAATTAGTGAGCTTGAAGACAGGATATTTGAAAATACACAGTCAGAAGAGACAAAAGAAAAATGATTGTAAAGAATAAAGCATGCTTGCAAGATCTAGAATACAATCTCAAAAAGGCAAATTTAGAGTTACTGGCCATAAAGACAAGGGGAGTGGGGGGGGGGGAGATAGATTGTGAGAGAGAGAGAGAGAGAGAGAGAGAGAGAGAGTGAGAATGAGTGAGATCTGTATCAAAAGCTATTCAAAGGGATAATAACAGAACTTTTAAAACCTAGGTAAATATGTCAATATTCAAATATAAGAGAATTATAGAGCACTAAACTAATATATCTCAAAAAGGCCTACCTCAAGGCATTTAGTAATCAAACTGCCAATAATCAAATATACAGAAAGGATTCTAAAAGCAGCAAGAGCAAAGAAACAAATAATGTACAAAGAACCTTCAATACATCTGCCAGCAGACATTTCAGTGCCAATATTACTGGACAGAAGAAACTGGCATAATATATTTAGAGTGCTGAAATAAAAAGAAAACTTTTATTCCAGAATAAACATGAAGGAGAAATAAAGACTTCGACAGACAAACAAAAACTCAGAAATTTTATCAACACCAGCAGTATTCTATAAGAAATGTTAAGGAGACTTTCTCAATCTGAAAGAAAAATGAATTCATGGGCTATAAAAAAAAATCATCTGAAGGTAAAATCTCACTGGTAATAATTAAATATACAGACAGAACAATACAGCACTGTAATTATGGTATATAAACTACTGATATCTTCAGTAGGAAAATTAAAAGATAATCCTATGAAAAATAATAACTGCAATAACTTTTCAAGATATATAGTATAATAAAATATAAATAGAAACCACAAAAGGTTTAAAATATTAGGGAGGATGAAGTTAAAGTATAGAATTTTTATTAAGTGTTTTTTTCTTGTTTGTAAGTTTGTTTACTTTTGCAATCCGTGTTAAGCTGTCATCGTGTTAAAAAAAGAAGTTACAATATGTTATTTGCAAGCCTCATGGTAACCTCAGATCAAAAAACTTACAACAGGTACACACAAAATAGAAAGCAAGAAATTAAGTTATACCACCAGAGAAAATCATCTTAACAAAATGGAGAAAAATAAGGAAGATCACAAAACAACCAGAACACAAACAACAAAATGTCAGGAGTAAGTCTTAACTTATCAATAACAACATTAAATGTAAATGGACTAAACTGTCTAATCAAAGGATATATAATGGATAAATGGAAAAAAGACCAAGCAATCTATTGCCTGAAAGAAATACACTTCACCTATAAAGACACACATAGACTGAAATTCATAAGATTAAAAAAGTTATTCCATGCAAATGAAAGCCAAAACAAACCAGTAGTAGCTATACTTAAATTAGATAAAATAGATTTCAAGAAAAAATGTCTATTAAAAAAGGGGAGATAATGTTATTGCATAATGAAAAAGAAATCAATTCAGCAAGAGGATATTAAAATAATGGTAAATACATATGCAATAAACACTGGAGCACCCAGATATATAAAGCAAATATTATTAGAGCTAAATAGAGAAAGATCACAATATAATAATAGCCAAAGAATTCAACATCCTATTTTTATCATGTCACAGATTATCAGAAAATGAACAAAAATATTGGAATTAATTCATAAAATAGACCAAATAGATCTAAGTTTCACAAAACATTTCATCAAACAGATGCAAAATACACATTATTCTTCTCAGAATATGGAACAGTTTTCAAGGATAGACATGTTAGTCCATAAAAAAAGCCTTTAAAAATTTTTTAAAAATTAAAATACTATCAAATATCTTCTCTGAATACAAGAAATAAAACTAGAAATCAATAGGAACAGAAACTTTGGAATCTATATGAGCACATGGAAATTAAATAATATGCTCCTGAATGACCAGTGGATCCATGAGGAAATTGAAAAAATTTTTGAAACAAATGAAGTAGAAAACAACTTAGCAAAACCTATCACATACAGCAAAAGCAGTACTTAGAGGAAAGTTTATAGCAATAAGCATCTATACGAAAAAGTAGAAAAACTTCAATTCACCTAGTGTTGCATCTTAAAGAGTCATAAAAGCAAGAGGAATCAAACTCAAAATTAGCAGAAGAAAAGAGGTAATAAAGATCAGAGCAGAAATAAATGCAACTTAAACTAAAAGAAATATCAAAAAAAATATGATATGAAAAGGTTTTGTTTGAAAAGATAAACAAAATTAACAAATCTTTAGCCAAACTAAGAAAAAAAAGAGAGAAGTCTCAAATAAATAAAATGAGAGATGAAAAAGGAGACATTTGATATCATAGAAATTCAAAAGATTATTAGAGACTAGTATGATCAAGTATATGCGAAAAAAATGGAAAACCTAGAAATGGATAAATTCCTAGAAACATGCATCCTACCAAATTTAAACCATGAATAAATCTAAAACCTGACTAGGCCAATAACGAATAATGAGATTTAAGTCAGAATAAATAGTCTCCTAAGGAGACAAAAAAAAAAAAAAAAAGCAGAAGATCCAGTGGTTTCACTGTTGCATTTTTCCAAACATTTAAAGAACTAATACCAAATAAGTTCAGACTATTTTGAAAAACAGAAGAGGAAGAAATACTTTCAAACTCAAACCCATTTTATGATACCACTATTACCCTGTTACAAAAAACAGAAAAAGACACATTAAAAAAACAAAAAACATACGAATGTTCTTCATGAACATTGATTAACACTCCTCTACAAAATATTAGAAAACTGAATTCAGCAACGCATTAAAAAAATTATGCATTAAGATCAAGTGGACTTTATCTCAGGGATGCAAGGATGATTCAGCATAAGCAAATCAATCACAATATGATACGTCATATCAACAGAATGAAGGAAAAAATATGATCATTTCAATTTATGCTGAAAAGGGATTTTATAAAATTTAACATCCCTTTATTTTAAAAAGTACTTAAAATAGTAGGTAGAGAAGAAACATATATCAGTACAATAAAAGTCATATATGACAGACCCACAGGTAGTACCGTACTGAATGGGGGAAAACTGAAAGCCTTTCTTTTAAATCTGGAAGACAAGGATGCTGATTTTCACCACTGTTATTCAACAGAGTACAGGAAGTCTTAGCTAGAGCAATCAGACAACAGAAAGACATAAAGGACATCCAAATTGGAAAGGGATAAGTAAAATTATTTCTGTTTGCATATGACATGATCTCATATTTGGAAAAACATTAAGACTTAGAAAACTCAGAATAATAAACGAAATCAGTTTAGTTGCAGGATTCAAAATTAACATACAAAAATCAGTAGCATTTCTATATGCCAACTGCAAACAATCTGAAAAAGAAATCAAGAAAGTAATTTATATCAGCAACAATTACAATAGGATACCTAGGAATAAATTTAACCCTATAGTAAAAGGTCTTTACAATAAAAACTATAAAACACTGATGCAAGAAATTGAAGAGGACACACAAAAAAAGGAAAGATATTCCATGTCCATGGATTGGAAGAATAAATATTGTTAAAATGTTTATACTACCCAAAGCAATATAGACTCAATGCAATTCCTACCAAAATATCAATGATATCTTCACAGAAGTAGAAAAAAATTCTCAAACTTACATGTAAGAAAAAAACAAAAGACTCAGAATAGACAAAGCTATCCTGAGTAAAAAGAAAAAAACTGGAAAAATTATATTACCTGACTTCAAATTATACTACATAGCTATAGTAACCAAAACAGCATGGTACTGGCATAAAAACATGGTTCTCTATTTTATTCCACTGGTTCACATAGATAAATGGAATAGAATAGAGAATCCAGAAATAAAGTCATACACTTACAGTGAACTCATTTGCAACAAAGGTGTCAAGAACATATCTTGGGAAAAGCACAGTCTCTTCAATAAATGGTGCTGAGAAAACTAAATATTCACAAGCTAAAGAATAAAATCAGACCCTTATCTCTTGCCACATATAAAAATCAAATAAAAATAGACTAAATACTTAAAACTAAAACTGCAAACTTTGAAACTACTACAAGAAAACATTGGAGAAACTCTCCAGGACATTGAACTGGGCAAAGATTTCTTGAGTAATACCCCACAAGCCAAGGCAAACAAAGCAAAAATGGGATCATATCAAGTTAGAAAAAATAAATAAATAAATAAATAAAATAAATAAAAATAAAACTTCTGTATGGCAAAGGAAAGAAGAAATCTAGAGAGGCAGTCTGGCTACAGTGCCTTTTCACCACCTCACAGTGTGAACAAAGCCACCAAAGAAGTTTGGATTGCCATATGGAAGAAACTTCTGTATGGTAAACAATCAACAAAGTGAAGAGACAACCCCTGGAATGGGAGAAAATATTTACAAAATATCCATCTGGCACGGAATTAATAACCAGAATTATGTGGAAGGAGCTTAAACAACACCACAGGATTCCTGGGCAAGATGGCCAAATAGGAACAGCTCTGGTCTGCAGCTCCCAGTGAGGCCAACAGAGAAGGCAGGTGATTACTGCATTCTCAACTGAGGTACCTGGTTCATCTCATTGGAACTGGTCAGACAGTGGATGCAGCCCACATACAGCAAGTAGAAGCAGAGTGGTGTGTTGCCTCACCAGGGAAGTACAAGGGATTAAGGAATTCCCTCCCATAGCCAAGAAAGTTGTGAAGGACCATGCTGTGCAGGACAGTGCTATCCAGTCCAGATGCTATGCTTTTTCCATGGTCTTTGCAACCCATAGACCAGGAGATTCCTTCAGGTGCCTGCATCACCAGGGCTCTGGGTTTCAAGCACAAAACTGGGTGGCTGTTTGTGCAGACACCAAGCTAGCTGCAGGAATTTTTTATTATACCCTAGTGATGCCTGGAACACCAGTAAGACAGAACCATTCACTCCCCTGAAAAGGGGGTTCAGTCCATGGAGCCAAGTGCTCTTGCTCAGTGGATCCCACCCCAACAGAGCTCAGGAAGCTAAGATCCACTGGCTTGAAATTCTTGCTACCAGCACAGCAGTGTGAAGTTGACCTAGAACACTCAAGCTTGGTGGAGGGAGGGGCATCCACCATTACTGAGGCTTAGTTAGACAGTTTTTCCCTCACAGTGTGAACAAAGCCACCAAGAAGTTTGGATTGAGTGTAGCCCACCACAGTGGTGCAAAGCCACTGAAGCCAGACTGCCTCTCTAGATTTCTTCTTTCTGGGCAGGGCATCTCTGAAAGAAAAGCAGCAGCCCCAGTCAGGGGCTTATAGATAAAACTCCCATCTTCCTGGGACAGAGCACCTGGGGGAAGGGGCAGATGTGGACACAGCTTCAGGAGACTTAAATGTTCCTGACTACCAGCTCTGTAGATAGCAGCAGATCTTCAGCACAGCACTTGAGCTCTGCTAAGGGAGCTAAGGGACAGACTGCTTCCTCATGAGGAGACACCACCCATCAGGCATCAACAGACACCTCCTCATACAAAAGAGCTCTGTCTGGCACTTGGTCGTTGCCCCTCTGGAATGAAGTTTTCCAGAGGTATGAGCAGGCAGCAATCTTTGTTGTTCTGCAGCCTTCACTGGTGATACCCAGGCAAACAGGGCCTGGAGTGGACCTCTGGCAAACTCCAGCAGACCTGCAGCAGAGGGGCCTGACTGTTAGAAGGAAAACTAACAAACAGAAAGGAATAGCACCAACATCAACAAAATAGACGTCCACAAAAAAAAAAAAAAAAAAAAAAAAAAAAAGGAAAAACCTATTCAAAGATCACCAATGTTAAAAACCAAAGATAGATAAATCCACAAAGATTAGGAAAACCAGTGCAAAAAGGCTGAAAATTCAAAAACCAGAATGCCTCTTTTTCTCCAAAGGATCACAACTCCTCACCAGCAAGGGAACAAAATAGGACACAGAATGAGTTTGATGAGAGGACAAAAGTAGGCTTCAGAAGGTGGGTAATAACAAACTCCTCTGAGCTAAAGGAGCATGTTTTAACCCAATGCAAGGAAGCTAAAAACCTTGATTAAAGGTTAGAGGAACTGCTAACTAGAATATCCAGTTTAGAGAAGAACAAAAATGACTTGATGGAGATGCAAAACACAGCACGAGAACTTTGTAAAACATATACAAGTATCAATAGCCACATTGATCAAGCAGAAAAAGCGTTTCAGAGATTGAAGATCAAATTAATGAAATAAAGCATGAAGACAAGATTAGTAAAAAGGAATGAAAAAGATCAACCAAAGCCCCCAAGAAACATAAGATTATGTGAAAAGACCAAACCTGCATTTGATTGGTGTACCTGAAAGTGATGGGGAGAATGGAACCAAGTTGGAAAACACAGTTCAGGATATTAACCAGGAGAACTTCCCAAACTTGGCAAGATGGGTCAACATTAAAATTCAAGAAATACAAAAAACATCACAAAGCTACTCCTTGAAAAGAGTATAGACACATAATCATCAGATTCACCAAGGCTGAAATGAAGAAAAAAAAAATGTTAAGAACAGAAAGAGAGAAAGGTCAGATTACTCACAAAGGGAAGCCCATCAGACTCACAGAAGATCTCTGCAGAAACCCTACATGCCAGAAGAGAGTGGGGACCAATATTTAACATTCTTAAAGAAAAGAATTTTCAACCCAGAATATCATATCCAGACAAACTAAGCTTCATAAGTGAAGGGAAAATAAAGTCCTTCCTAGGCAAGGAAATGCTGAGGGATTTTTGTCACCACCCAGCCTACCTTATAAGAGCTCCTGAAGGAAGCACTAAATGTGGAAAGAAAAAACCAGTACCAGCCACTACAAAAACAAACCAAAATGTAAAGACCATCAAAACTGTAAAGAAACTATATCACCTAATGAGCAAAATAACCAGCTAGCATAACAGTATCAAATTCACACATAACAATATTAACATTAAATGTAAACAAGCTAAATGCCCCAATTAAAAGGTACAGACTAGCAAACTGGATAGAGTCAAGACCCATCAGTGTGCTGTATTCGGGAGAACCATCTCACTTGGAAAGACACATATAGGCTCTAAAGGGATCAACGCAATAAGAAGAGCTAACTATCCTAAATATATGCACCCAGTACAGGAGCACCCAGATTCATAAAGCAAGTTCTTAGAGACATACGAAGAGACTTAGACTCCCACACAATAATAGCGGGAAAATTCAACACCCCACTGTCAATATTAGACAGAACAACAAGTCAGAAAATTAACAAGGATATTCGGGACTTGAACTCAACTCTGGACCTAGTAGACCCAATAGACATCTACAGAACTCTCCACCCCAAACCAACAGAATATACATTCTTCTTAGCACCATGCCACACTTACTCTAAAATCCGACCACATAAACAGAAACAAAGTCAAAAAACCACCTGATTATCTCAATAGATGTAGAAAAGACCTTTGATAAAATTCAACACTGCTTCATGCCAAAACACTCAATAAACTAGGTATTGATGGAACATATCTCAAAATAATAAGAGCTATTTATGAAAAACTCATAGTCAGTATCACAGTGAATGAGCAAAAGCCAGAAGCATTCCCTTTGAAAACTGCAACAAGATAAGGATGACCTATCTCACCACTTCTATTCAACATAGTATTGGAAGTTATGGCCAGGCCGATCAGGCAAGAGAAAGAAATAAAGAGTATTCAAATAGGAAGAGAGGAAATCAATTATTTTCCTTGGCAGATGACATAAAATTATATTGAGAAAACAGTATCATCTCAGTCCCAAAACTCCTTATCCTGATAAGGACCTTCAGCAAAGTCTCAGCATACAAAATCAATGTGCAAAAATCACAAACATTCCTATACACCAATAATAGATAAACAGAGAGGCAAATCATGAGCAAACTCCCATTCACAATTGCTACAAAGAGAATAAAACACCTAGGAATACAACCTACAAGGAATGTGAAGGACCTCTTCAAGGAGATCTACAAATCACTGCTCAAAGAAATAAGAGATGACACAAACAAATAAAAAAACATTCCAAGTTCATGGATAGGAAAAATCAATACCCTGAAAATGGCCATACTGACCAAAGTAATATATAGATTCACTCCTGTTCCCATCAAGCTATCATTGACTTTCTTCACAGAATTAGAAAAAAAAACTACTTTAAATTTTATATGGAACCATAAAAGGGCCCATATAGCCAAGACCATCCTAAGCAAAAAGATCAAAGCTGCAGGCATCATGCTACCTGACTTCAAACTATATTACAAGGCTACAGTAACCAAAATGGCATGGTACTGGCACCAAAACAGATATGTAGACTAATGGAACGGAATAGAAGCCTTAGAAACAGCACCACACATGTACAACCATCTGATCTTTGACAAACCTAACAAAAAAAACAAGCAATGGGGAAAGAATTTCCTATATAATAAACGGTGTTAGAAAAACTGGCTATGCAGAAAACTGAAAGGTGGACCCTTTCCTTATACCTTATACAAAAATTAACTCAAGATAGATTAAAAACTTAAACATAAGACCTAAAACCATAAAAACCCTAGAAGAAAACCTAGGCAATACCATTCAGGACATAGGCATGGGCAAAGAGTTTATAACTAAAATACCAAAAGCAATGGCAACAAAAGCCTAAATTGGCAAATGGGATCTAATTAAACTAAAGAGCTCTGCATAGAAAAAGAAACTATCATCAGTGAACAGACAACCTACAGAATGGGAGAAAATTTTTTGCTATCTATCCATCTGACAAAAGGCTAATATCTAGAATCTATAAGGAACTTAAACAAATTTACAAGAAAAAAATCGAACAACCCCATCAAAAAGTGGACAAAAGATATGAACTGGTACTTTTCAAAAGACCTTAATGTGGCCAACAAACTTTAAAGAAAAAGCTCATTATCACTGGTCATTAGAAAAATACAAATCAAAACCACAATGAGATACCATAACACACCAGTTAGAATGGCAATCATTAGAAAGTCATTAGAATGTCAGGAAACAACATCCTGGAGAGGATGTGGAGAAATAGGAATGTTTTTACACTGTTGCTGTGTGTGTAAATTATTTCACCTATTGTGGAAGACAGTGTGGTAATTCCTTAGAATGCGAAATATATTTTGACCCAGCAATCCCTTTACTGGGTATATACCCACAAAATTATAAGTCATTCTACTATAAAGACACATGCACACATATGTTTATTGCAGCACTGGTCACAATAGCAAAGACTTGGAACCAACCTAAATTCCCATAAGTGATAGACTAGTTTAAAAAAATTGGCACATATGCACCATGGAATCCTATACAACCATAAAAAAGGATGAGTTCATGTCCTTTGCAGGGACACAGATGAAGCTGGAAACCATCATTCTCAGCAAATTCACACAGGAACAGAAAACCGAACACCACATGTTCTCACTTATAAGTGGGAGTTGAACAATGAGAACTTATGGGCACAGGGAGGGGAACATCACATACTGGGGACTGTCAAGGGGTGGGAGGTATGAGGAGGAATAACAGGAGAAATGCTTAATGTCGATGACGAGTTGATGGGTGCAGCAAATCACCATGGCACATGTATACCTATGTAACAAACCTGCACGTTCTGCACATGTATCCCAAAATTTAAACTTAAAACAATCTAATGATCCAATTTTAGGGAAAAAAATCTAATAATCTGATTTTTAAAAATGAGCAGAAGATCTGAACAGACGTTTCTCAAAAGGAGACATATGAAGGAAAAACAGTAATATTAAAAGGTACTCAACACCATTGATCATCAGAGAAATGCAAATCAGGATTATAATGAGACATCATCTCACGCCAGTTAAAATGTCTTTTATCCAAAAGATGGGCAATAACAAATGCTGCTAAAGATGAGGAGAAAGGGAACGCATGTAGATTGTTGGTGGGAATCTAAATTAGTACAGTCACTATGGAGAAGAGTATGGAGGTTTCTCAGAAAATTAAAGATAGAACTACGACATGATCCAACAATTCCACCACTGGGTATTCATCCAAAGGAAAGGAATTTGGTATGTCAAAGCAATCTCTGCACTCCCATGTTTATTGCAGCATATTCACAATAGCTAAGATTTGTAAGCAACCTAGGTGTCCATCAATAGATGAATGGATATTGAAAATGTGGTACATACACACAACGGAGAATGATTCATCCAAAAAAGAAACAGGAAACAACATGGATGCAACTAGAGTTATTATGCCAGTTAAGTGAGATAAGCCAGGTCCAAAAATACAAACCTTCCATTTTCTCACTCATTTATGAGAGCCAAAAATTAAAACAATTAAACTCATAGGGATAGTAAAATGATGGTTATCAGAGGCTAGGAAGGGTAGTGGGCATGGGAAGGGAGTAGGGTTGGTTTATGGGTACAACATAGAGTTAAATAGAATGAATAACATATAGTATTTGACAGCACAACAGGGTGACTACAGTCAAAAACTACTGTGCATTTTTAAATAACTAAAAGAGTATGACTGGAACGTTTGTAACACACAGAAAGGGATAAATCCGTTAGGTAGTTGAAATCCTCTCACACACACACACACAAAAGAATAATTCTTTTTTTCATAGAATTGGAAAGAAGAAAAAAGGAATTCTGAAATATAAATAAAAAATTAAGTTACAGTCACAGTTCATAAAAAGTACTTAGTTAAGATAGAAAAAAAAGTAAGACCTGAAATTTTATTCCTATGCTTTAGAATAAAATTGTAGAAGGTCAGAGGAGTAAGAAAACGTTAAGAATTATAAACTGGCACCCTAATTTTGTGTTTGTAAGACCTGAATATAAACATATGCTAATGAACAGCAATCAGATTCAGTCTTATCCTGGGTTTCAGGCATTCATTAGGGGCCTTTGAATATATCCCTTGAAGATAAGGGAGGACTGCTGTACCTGCAATAATAATCGCTAATGTTTTTTTAAGTATTATTTATGAGTCAGGCACATTGTGAAGTAATTTTTGATGTATATATAATTATTAATTTTGTGTGTCAATTTAGCTGAGTCACATTATTCAGATATTTCTCCTAATAAGAAAGTTCTGTTGTCATGGATCTGGGGAGAAATAATAAATCATACTCATTTCAACAACAACAACAACAAATTTTAGAGAACATGCACAGGGTATGTGTCAAGTTATTTTGGTTTATATCCCACAGAGTAGGACTTATTATCTAATTCCTACAGCATGCTGACATGGCGCTGATCGAATATCCACCAAATTTTCTAATTATCTGCTTAAAATTCTTCCTGTATACATATGTTTACCTTTCAGGGACATAATTTGATTTGGATATCTACCACACTTACGTGGCATATAATGATTCATGTACTTGTTATGAAGAAATGGATTTCTTTTCCATGTCCACTTATTTCCACAAAGCAAACCTGGTCTCAGTCCAGAGTTGTAAAGAAGCTAATATACCTCCCAAAGTACCCAACTCATGATTAACACAGTCAGGTCACAAAGGCACCACTTAGCAGTTCTGGAAAAAGGCCTAAATTACTGCCAGGCACTGGTTCAGATGCCCCAGGAATTTGGCTCAGCATATTTTTCCGTAGCTCTGGGAAGCATGCTAAATCATACTTATCATGATTGCTGCCAACAGCGATGCTGAATGGATGCCACAGTTTTTCTAAAACATTTTGAGAGATACTTCCTGTGGTAGCACATTCCTATGCTTTAGAATAAAATCGTAGGAGGTCGAAGGAGTAAGAAAAGGTAAGAATCATAAACTGGCACCTTAATTTTACAGATATAGAAATGCAACCTCAAAAAGGCAGATAGGATAACTTGTTCAAGTGTACCAAGAAGCTAGTTGCGTGCTCTATTTTCTTCTTCTTATTTTTTTTAATAGACGGGGTTTCACCATATTGGTCAGGCCGGTCTTGAACTTCCAAACTCAGGGGATCCGCCCGCCTTGGCCTCCAAAGTGGTTGGATTACAGGAGTGAGCCACCACATCCGGCTGCGTGCTCTATTTTTTTATAAATGTTTGGTTTTGTTCTATCTCCACGATCTCATGCTCCTCCTTATAAGGTATGCTTGTCAGCAAAATCAGGCCAAAATAATTCCATTGAAACTGTAGGTTTTTATCTTCTGTCTATTCTTGTATTCCTTTCCCTGTATCTTACCCCAACAAGTTGTTTTTCTTATATTTACTAATGCTGGGAGCAGCCTTCTCTGAGTCATTTTGAGTTTATCATGATTTTTGTCAACCACAGTGAAAACACTTTCTTTTCTTTAATGTGTAAGACAGCAAGTCTGTATCAGGCAGGCCCAGTAGTGAAGCCCTGAACCTGGCACATTCACAAGACGTTAAGTCAGTTTTACCTTTCAATTCTCTAACTATAAGCCCTGCTGCTCACGTTTTCCAGACATAAGGGGTTTCTGCATTGTTCCTGCCACCAACAGCAAAATCCAAAGTGGGTGAGAAGAGTGAAACCCAGAAGGCTGGAGCAAATGCAGACAGGTCAGGGGATGCAGAGGAAGCCCAGAGAGACATAGTCCTTGGTGGGATCAAAATGGACACCTTTCCTGAATTTCAGTGTAGTTTATCCCATATGTAGAGGGCAACAGGAAAGCCATCTAGCGTTTATTAAGTTTTTCTTCTCTACCACAAACAGTTCTCAGTGCCTTAGGTATGTTACATCCTCTACAGTTCTATGAGTAGATATTACTCAAGATTTACAAACAAAGAAACTGTAACTCAATACCCAGGTAGTAAATGACAGAAACAGGACCCAGACCCCAGAGTCCTTGTTGAACATTATGTGCCTGAAAGGCAAAGACATTTCAGGGGATGTAAAAATATGAAGGACACCAGAAAATGCCACACTAAAATATGCCTCTTTGTTGTAAGGATTATTTTGAGCTGAGATTTTGAAAAAACAGCAGAAACAGGAGGAGCTTTGAAAACAGGGTAGAAGTTACCTTTTTGCAAAGAAAATTTACATCTATAGGGGAAATCTCTATTTGTAAGGGTGTCTTTCTCTTACCAGCAAAAGAAAAAAATGACTAAATCATAAGAAATTTTTATTAATGAGGAAGGCAAAGATTGAAATCTACAGACGAAACTTACTCTCGTTTGCTGGACTTTTTCATGTCAGCTTCCCATAACTCTCCTCTCCCACCCCCTCTCTCTTTTGTCTTTAGCAGAAGATGGTATTTAAGCCTCAATTCTAAGCCACCACTCAGATTTACTTATTTTTCCCTGAGTATCTTCTGTGCATACATGAGGTATACAAGTTAATAAACTTTGGTTTTTCTCTTGCTAATCTGATTTTGCTATAGGGCATCAGCTAAGAACAAAGAATGGAAGGAAAAATATATATTTCTTCTCCTAGAAATGCTCATTAGAGAAAGCAATTAATTTCAAAACAGTTAAGAAAACCCAACTAGTTTCTCAAAACAGTTACAACCTAGACTTTCTGATGATTATTGATTAAAGGGCAAACTCAAGACTTTTCAATTCTAAACCAAAATCAGAATGTTCAATCAACCCAGTCAAATGAGTTAATTTAATTAACTTAAAAAAAATAAGCAACATTTGGCCAGGCACAGTGGCTCAGGCCTGTAATCCCAGCACTTTGGGAGGCCGAGGCAGGTGGATCACATGAGGTCAGGAGTACAAGACCAGCCTGACCAACATGGCAAAAACCCATCTCTACCAAAAACATAAAAAATTAGCCAAGTGTGGTGGTGGGCACCTGTAATCCTAGCTACTTGGGAGGCTGAGGCAGGATAATTAATTGAACTGGGGAGGCAGAGGTTGCAGTGAGCCAAGACCATGCCATTGTACACTATCCCGGGCAGCAGAGTGAGACTCTGTCTCAAAATATAAGTTTTTTTTTTATAAAAGCAAAATGTATTTATTTTACTAAAACGAATGGAAATTTACCTTGAATAATTAATCAGTTCTATCAAAACAATTTGGTGACACAGTGCGAATGCAAGCACCCTCTTGGGAAAAACAGCAGAATAGTTGAAACACACAGCATGGACTTCCATAGCTACCATGCTTTCGAAAAACAAGGTGAGACCACAAGGATGCTTAAATATCAAAGCAAAAACTGTTAAATCAATAAGATAGCAAATGAGCAGCTGAGGTAATGAATGAAAGAAAAAAAAAATTAGAGAACCAACTCTGGAATGGACAAGTGTCTTGAAAACCTTTCTGTAAACTCACAGAAATTTTGCAGTTTGAAGTTGAAGGACCCACAGATTGAATTAACAGAAGTTCAATTTGGAAGGTCACCAGTGTATAAACGAGATCTCCAATAACAGCAGCAACTGAAATGACACCAAGCAGGATTGCCATTAGTTATGTAAATGTGGACGTCTATACTGACAGCCTGATGGATGTAGGTTCAGAAGGGTAAACAAGAACCAATTCAAACAGTGCCAGCTCAGAAACAATAGCAGGTCTCAGTGCAGGTAGCAAGGAGCATGGGACAAAGATGAATTATCTTGTTACAAATTGAACTAAAAAAAAAAAAAGAAATCTTTATTTTGCATGTAAGGTAACTTGTTAGAAAATTAAGTTCCAGTAAAAAGTAGTCAAAACACGGTGTTATCATAGTTATTGTGAGAACAAATGAACATCGCCTACAATCTTTTGACCTGGAATAAGGAATAACGATCTTGACATCAAGCTTAGTCCTCCAGATTAAAATGTCTCATTACCCCTGACACATTCTTAATTTTTTTAGTAAAATATTAGTTAAAACATAAAATAAACAACAGCACAAGAGGACTAGGATTCTCAAGGAAATAATATTGGGAAAAAATTTAGGTTTGGTTTGATTAGTATAAGCAGTCAGTCTGGGAGCAGAAAGAAGAACAATTTAAATAACTTTTTGTATGTCCAGTAACTCTGCCTACCTTGAAAATAGTTCTTGCCTACCTTGAAAATAAAAATAGAGAAATAAACAACAGCGTGGACCTATTCCAAATGTACATTGCCACTTGAGAAACAGAACATAGTCTGTGACACATGCGAAAAAAAAAAAATGAACACACTCCTTGACTCCTGTCTATATGCATGTTCTTTGCAATGTGACTTTGCATTCCTGCCATAAATAAACAGAGTCTTCTTCCTTTCCCCTTTAACCTAGGCTGACCTCCTAACTTGCTTATTCAAGAAATGTGGTGGAGGCAGAGTCAATGTTGTGCCAGTTCCAAGCCTAAAGCTTGAGTCCTTCTAAGCTTCTTTCTCCTGGAAACTTGCTCATCTGCCATGTAAACAAGCCCAGTCTAACTTGAAGTTAATGAGAGACCCTGTGGAGCAGATATCAGCTGTCCTGAGTGAGGCTGCCCTAGACCAGCCACCCCTAGCTGATCCGACACCAATAGCAAATGTCAAGAATGAGCTCTGTCAAGGAAGACAATTGCCACAGTAAGCCCACCTACAATTTCTCACCTACAATAAAGCAAGCTTAATAAATGGTCCTGCTTTAAGCCCTTAAGTTTTAGGGTGGTTTGTTTCATAGCGTAATTGATACTTCACCAAAAACATCATTAGGAGTACAGACTCCCTAAATAAGAATTTACTAGTGCAAGCCAAACATAATATTAGCATATGTTTGGCAAAGCATCCTAATAGAATGCTATTTGTTTATTTATTTGGAAGGTATGATGTTTTTATTTTCTTTGTATTAAAACCACTTCTTCTTTATTTATCTTAGTATAGATTTTTGTTTCTATGATGAGGTGAGGTGACAAGGTCAGATTTTTAAAAATTGTAGGAAAATGAAAATGTCAGTAGCTGAATTAAAGAATGCATTGGATGCCAAATAAAGCAGAACTGATCTTTAGAAAATAGATTCAGTGGAATGGAACATAAAATTGATACATTCTATCAGGATGCAGAGGGAAACAAAGAAACAAATACTAAAATAACGAGAATTCATATAAACATTCCAAAGCTATAAAAACTAAAACTGTGATATTGGAACAGGGAAAGACAAATTGATTAATGGCACACTTTTGGTCAATGGTCCACCTCCCATTTCCCTTTTTTTTTTTTTTAAAGACAGGGTTTCACCATGTTGGTCAGGCTGGTCCTGAACTGCCAACCTCAGGTGATCCACCCTCCTTGGCCTCCAAAGTGCTTGGATTACAGGCGTGAGCCACCATGCCCAGCCAAACCTCCCATTTCCAAGGTCCCCACAACATGAATAAAGAATTTTTAACGGAACTGTTTTTTTTTTTTTTAATAAGAGGATAAAAACTATTTTTTGTGTGTATTTAAGGATATACATATAATAAAATTATAAGAAAAGGCAATAAAACATAAATACAAGATTTGGGGATTCATTAGTGGTATAAAGTGAATAGTAAAGTTTCATTTCTTAAATGGGATGATAGGTACAAAGGTGTTAATGGAATTATTCTGTTACCTGACATATATATTTTATTGTTCTATTTATTCAAGCAATGTTTAGTGAGTCATCTTTTATAAAAGATATCTTAGAATTAAAAATATAATGAAAAGTCAAGTGTATAAAACGAGTTTTAATTTAGAGTTCTGCATTGAACATCTAACTCAAAAAGAGATACATAAGTCCATATATACAATTAGAAATATTGATAAATGTGTTAGCTCTTATCACTGGAATCTAACATTAAATACTTACTGAATTTTTTAATAAGTTTATAATAGATCCTAATCTTTAGAATCAAGTTTTAGAAGCCTATGGGACTTTTAATAATACTACATTATGTTTATCATTGCAACCAAACTGTGATCCAGCAGATATGAATTGGGTAAGAATGATGAAAATTTATTTTATGTGACAAAATGTAGGTTTAAGAGAAAAAGATTCAGTCACTGAAATAAATACAACTACCAGAACTACTATACTTTACTGAGTACTTTTTTATATATTTGGCATTGTGCCCTGTGTGAATTACTCAAGTAATCAACACCTTTTACAAAATGACAGTCGAGCAAAGCTTTTGCCTTCTGTAGAGAGATATCAGCACCTCTGATAAGTTTAGACAGAAAGATAAAGTTATCCATTTACTTGTCAACCAGTTGCACAGTCAAGTGCTCTGGAAGGAATAGAAAATCTTTTGAGGATATATTATCAAGAATCTCTGGAAAACAGTTGACTTATATGAAGACAGCTGTATTGAAGTTCCTCAAATCAGAAAAGAGGCATTTAATGAGCAAGGTACCAGCCAGAACTCCATGACCTGGTTTCATCTACTTTTGTAGAATAATAGAGAGGATTCCATAAATAACATACATCTCATCAGTCTAAATTCTGAATCAAATTATATTTAATAGAAAGGAATCACTATTTGTGGAGAAAAATATCTTATTATTGATAAATATTAGGCTGGAGCATATGTTTTTATTTAAAGAGAAGAAGAATTTCTTACAGCAAATCCCAGAATTAGACTTAAAGGCAACCCTGAATCAGTAAAGAACTATACCTATTGGCCAGGCATGATAGCTCATGCCTGTAATCCCAGCACTTTGGGAGGCTGAGGTGGGCAGATCACAAGGTCAAGATATCGAGATCATCCTGGCCAACATGGTGAAACCCCGTCTCTACTAAAAATACAAAAAAGTTAGCTGGGTGTGGTGGCATGCGCCTATAGTTCCAGCTACTCCGGAGGCTGAGGCAGGAGAATTGCTTGAACCCGGGAGACGGAGGTTACAGTGAGCCGAGGTCACACCACTGCCCTCCAGCCTGGCACCTGGTGGCAGAGTGAGATTCTGTCTCAAAAAAAAAAAAAAAAAAAAAAAAAAAAGAACTATCCCTATCATAAAGCAGAATATGAAAGCTCTGGACCAGTACTACACAATCTTCACCACAAAATGGAATACATGATTGCTCTAACAAAAGAGAGGAAGTATTTGCTTATTATCTCTTTTCTTTTTTTTTTTTTTTGAGACGGAGTTTCGCCCTTGTTACCCAGGTTGGAGTGCAATGGCGCGATCTCGGCTCACCACAACCTCCGCCTCCTGGGCTCAGGCAATTCTCCTGCCTCAGCCTCCTGAGTAGCTGGGATTACAGGCACGTGCCACCATGCCCAGCTAATTTTTTGCACTTTTAGTAGAGACGGGGTTTCACCATGTTGACCAGGATGGTCTCGATCTCTCGACCTCGTGATCCACCCGCCTCAGCCTCCCAAAGTGCTGGGATTACAGGCTTGAGCCACCGCGCCCGCTCTCTTTTCAAATAAACCAATTATATAACCCATTCTAACTTCTCAGGAATACAACGAATAAAAGAAATACAGCTTTTCACATCTCACTTGCTTACCTAATTGGACTCAATCATTTAGATGATATAGCTTCTCCATAGAGGAGATCAAATAGCCTTTTAAGACAGACCTTGCTGTAGTTTAGTTGATTGCCCTTGCAAACTTCATGATGAAATTTGATCCCAACGGAGCAAATCCCTCCTGAATAGACTAATACCCACCCTGTGGGGAGGCAGTGAAGGGGTTCTTGCTCTGTTAGTTTCCATGAGAGCTGATAGTCAAAAAGAGGCTGGCATGTGGCCCACTTCTTACTTCCTCTGTTGCCATGTGATCTCTGCACATGACAGCTCCCCTTCACCTTCCACTGTGAGAGGAAGCATCCTGAAGCTCTCAGAAGATGCCTGATCTTTCAGCCAACAGAACTGTGAGCCAAATAAACCTTTCTTATTCATAAGTCACTCAGCCTCAGGTATTCCTATGAAGCAACACGAATGGACTGTGCCAGAAAATTGGTACTGGGGAATGGGGTGTTGCTATAAAGATACCTGAAAATGTGGAAGTAGCTTTGAAACTGGGTGTTGGGCAGATATTGTAAGTGTTTGTATGGTTGAGAGGAGACAAAAAGAAGAAAAGTTTGGAATTTCTTACAGATTGGTTAAGTAATTATAACAAAGATGCTGATAGAAATACAGTCAGTAAAGGCCATGCTGAGGAGATCTCAGATACAAATGATGAATTTATTGGAAACCAGAGAAAAGCTTAGCCTTATTATACAGTAGCAAAGAATTTAGCTGCATTGTCCCATGCCCTAGATGTTTGTGGAAGACCAAACATAAGAGTGATGACCCAGGATATCTCATAGCAGAAATTACTAAGCAGCAAAGCCTTAAAGAAGTAATGCAGCTACATTTTTTTTTTTTACAGCCTACAAACAAATATGACAGCAAAGGGATATTCTAAAGGTGGAATTTATAATTAAGAGGGAATCACAGTGTGAAAATTTGAGAAATTCACAGCCTGCCCATGTGACACAGAAGAAAAGAGCATTTGCAAGACATATATCCAAGGATGCTCGAGAGCAACCATTTGATAAAGAAATTAGCTCGACTAAAAGGGAGCCAGATGCTAACAGTCAAGACAATGGAGAAAAGGCCCTGAAGATACTTCAGAAATATTTGAGGCAAAGATTCCCATCACAGGCCAAGATGCCTAAGAGGACAGAAGGGCCTGCAGTGCTATTGCCCCACACTGTCTCAGGTTGCTGATCCCCACATCCCAGCTGCTTCAGTTCCAAATGCAGCTAATGGGGCCCAAATACTGCTTGGGACACTGCTCCAGAGAGCACAGGCAATAAAGCCTTAGTAGCATCCATGTAATGCTAAGTCTCTAAGTCTCCAGAATACCATAGAGGTAGAGGCCTGGTGTCTTCCACTTAGATTTCAGAGGATGTATCAGAAAGCTTGTTAACATAGACCTGCCTTAGGGTAGAGCCACAGCAGTGGACAGTGAAGCCATGGGAACAGGAATGTTGCAGTTACCCTAGAATTATGGATCCACCAGCAGCATTCAACCTCAGCCCAGAAAAGCTACAGGCACCAGACCCAAACCTGTGAAAGCAGCCACTTCTGCCATGCCTCTCAAAGCCACAGGGCCAGGGCTGCCTGAGGCCTAGGGAGCTCACCCCCAGCACCAGTGTGCCCAGGATCTGGGACATTGAGACAAAGGAGATTATTCTGGAGCTTATATAGACTTAATATCTGCCCTGATGGATTTTGGACTTGCATAGGGCCTGTTATTTCTGTCTTTTAATCTATTTCTTCTATTCCTCCCTTTTGCACTAGGAATGTTTACCAACTACCTTTGTCATCATTGTATCTTGGAAATAAATAACTTATTTGATTTTACAGGTTCATAGGTAGAATAAACTTGCCTTGAGGCTCAGATAAGACTTTGGACTTTTGAGTTGATACTGGAATAAGTTAATAATACTTTGGGGGACAATTAGGAAGGGATGATTGTATTCTGCAATATGAGAAAAACGTGAGTTTTGAGGGACCGGGGCAAAATGCTGTATTTGGTATCCTTCCCCCACACTTCATATTGAAATCTGATCCCAATGCTGGAGGTGGGGCTTTATTGTGAGGTGTGTAGGCCATGGGGGCAGATCCCTCACAAATAGATTAAAGTCCTCCCTGCAGTGGGATAAATGAGTTCTGCTCTGTTAGATCCTCTGAGAGCTGGTTATTTATTTATTTATTTGAAAAAGAGTTTGGTATATTTCCCCTCTTTCTCTTCTTCCCACTTAATGGTGTGATCCCTGCACATGCCGGCTCCCCTTTGCCTTCCAATTAGAAGTGGCAGCAACCTGAAACTTTTACCAGGTGCCCAACATTCCAGTCAGCAATTATAAGCCATATGAGCCTTTGTCTTCATAAACTACCCAGTCTCAGGAATTCCTCATGGCAACATAAAGTGATGAAGACAGACTTGTCTGCCCCTTCACGAAGCCACTTCTCACAATAGCAACCACTGATTCTATAGATATCCTCATGGACAATGTAGATTTTTGTCCAGAGGGTTTCATTTTTGCTAAGTTAAATGGCCAACATGTGCTAAGTATTTCAAAGGCTTTGTGTTTGCTGAGCCTTGAGTGGCCCTAAATATTTGCTGAGCCCCAAGATGTCCCATACCTTCACTAAAACATGAGTTACTTCTCAACATTGCCGAAGTGTGCTTCCCTTTGCCTGATTCTCAATGGGTACATGCAGTACTGCCTCTCAAGAAAGAGCTAGTTGCCTGTGGACAAAGCTTCCATTAAGTTGCAGTGAGGTTAAAATAACTCAGGGCAAAAATCTAAGTTCCGTTCCCAGTTTGCAAGAAGTAACAGCCAACCACGTAACTGTGCAAACAAGTCTTGTGGGCTAATGTAAACTTCCAAGGCTCCAAATCAACAAACAACAAATGAAGTCCAAGACCTAAATCTAGGGGACATGTTCCCCACTTACAGTCATTTGAGTGTATATTTTGCTTCCCCAAAATTCTTCTCCCAAATTATTTCTCAAGCTTTGTGCCCCAAAATATATTCTAACAATCATAAATTAAATTACTCCCTCAAAACAGCATCTAACTTCCCTGTCATCCAACCTCATTTTTGACTTAGGGGCAAAACTTGTCTCTGTAAATGTAAGACATGGAGAAAACCAAATGGGAACAACTACACCTTGCAGGTAAGCTGGCTCCCAACGAAGACAAGAGAGAGAGGGTAGAAATATACATTTCTAGTTTCACCTTCCAAACCCAGGTACATCAAACCCACCCACCGCAGGAGAGATATAAGTGGGTGGCAGGAGGACAAGTGTGTTACACTAATGGACGGTCCTCCACCTGGCAGGAGGCACAGGAGTAAGAGTTCTTTTCTTTCATTCCTACTTTTCTCCTCTTATAATTCAAATTTTACACCCAGTGGTATATCATGCTATTGTGCCTTTGTCTATGTCATTTCCTCCTCCTAGTACTTCTTTTGGTCACCTTCCTGTCCACCATCTCAGTACTCACAGACACATTCTCTTCCCTCTCCCATGAGTAACTTCTACTCATCATTCAAGCTCAAGTTTAATGTCCTCTTTCCAAGAAGTCTTACATTCCCTCTGAAGATCCTGGCACTCTCAAATCATTCTCATAGTTCTCTAGGCTGTTCTGTTTCCAGGCAATGACCATATATATTAGAAATATCTATGTATATGCCTGTTCCTTTATTAAAGGAAAATGGTAATTAATATAATAATGCAGAGGTAATAAGGTAAAATATGAATTCCTATAACACAAATTACACACATGAAGTAATTTTTATTGCGATAGAATGCTCTTAAAAATGTAACTTAAATAAAATACAGGAATAATAGTATTTGTGCAATGTGAAATGTACATTTCACAAATGTACATTACATTTCTGGTAATGTTTCTGGTATCCTTGTGCAGAAGCCATAACATTAGTGAGAGTTTTATGTTCTGACATCAACTGATTCATTAGCTTATTTTAAAAAAAGTCTTATGAACATGCTTGAATGAAATAAATTTTATACTCAGAAACAAAGATGTCTGGGTGAAGCTGAGGAGTGAAGACTTCAAATCATCCTTAAAATTAGAAAGCAGCTATTATTTTTTAAATGCTCTTGTCGGGCTAGTTATTCTTGCTTTACTAATTAGTTTCTTAACAGACTTGTTTTTTCCTACAAATCACTCATATTGGCTAGCTGTTTATAATTGGGAAAGACAAAACTGTTCTCAATGCAGAGACGAGTTGTTTGTCAAACAACACTAAAATGTGCCCAGGTTGTACCTAGCTTTGTAATATCCTAGTTGGTACCCAGTTTATATCCTAGAAGCAATTTTAATCTGTTCATGCACAGATAGTGACTCCTCAGAGGGTCTTGGCTGTCTGAATACCACGATATCATCTAATGTTTTGTAATTTACAAATACCTTTACTCATATATTATTTGAGCATCACAACAATTCTAGATGGTCAATGCTATCATTTTCCCATTTTTCAGAGGAGGAAATTAAGACATGTAGCAGATTTGGTTTCAAATGCAGAGCAACTTATTCTAGTTCCAGTAATATACATATTATGCTATAGCTACACCTGGCTCAATCCTAATAGGTCATACAATAAGCTCATTTCTGGTACACATCTAATGCAGTGCCCACTAATACACAATTCATTATTCATGATGGTGACTCATTCATATAAAATAGTTACATTCATCCACTCAACAAACATGTCCAAATTCCTTGTAGAGAATGAAACAAATCCATGACTAAGGAAGATTGAAAAAACTTACTAAAGACAATAATATACATAGTTTTGACTTAAAAAGTTATTTTTTACTTGATTAATCTCAATAACCTAGTGACTGTACATTATTTACCTATTTATTATATTTCATTTTTTTAAAGTTATTGGCCCAATTCAGTTTCTTTGAGTTTATTAATAAATTAATTTAATAGGTTAAACCATATGAAAAGACCAGCCTTAAAAAAGTTCTTGACCTGTAAAAACAGTAATTTTATATGGTTTAATTTAGTTTTTCTGTAAATTGGGACAGAACAGGAATATTCTGTCTCTCTAAGTCAGCAAACCGATAACATCAAATTTGACAAGATGCTATCCAGCCTAAGACAGACTAGCAATTTCCTAATACTGTCAGCATTTTAGAAATAAATCTCATATTTAACATTATTCAATGCACTTTGAAGGAAGATTTCTGAAACTTTTTGGAATGAATTTACCTATATTTACATCACAGGAATATAAATACCACAACAGACACAAGTGTGTCAATGTGTTACACAAGAAGCAATATTTTGTAAGTATTTCAAATTACATCAGTCAATGGCAGTGACTCATTAAGTCAATTTTTCCAAGTTTGTGCATTTTATAATCTCTGTGGATTTTTTTGTTTTTGTTTTTGAGGTTTCAGAAGAGAATCCTTTTTCTTACCTTTTGAGCTTCTAGAGGTGCCTTTTTGGTTCCCTTAACTCATGCCTCTTCTTCCGTCTTCAAAGCCAGCAGTATGGTCACATGTTCTTCTGTGGTCAAATCCGCCTCTCTCTCATATGGATCCTTGTAATTACATTTAGTAGCTGCCCAGATAATCCAGGATAATCTCATTTGAATATTCTTAATCACATATGCAATGTCCATATTGCTATATATGACAACATTCACAAGTCCCAGAGATTCGGTCTTGAATATCTTTGGGGACTATTACTAAGCCTACCACCCTTCTTAACACAACCGTGCTGTGCTGCGAAATGCATTTTTTCTGAGATGATATCTCTTTGAATTATGAATATAAAATATAAGAGATCTAAATTATCTTATTTGAACTTCACCTTTTACAGATTGTGAAACTGAAGTCTCCTAAGGACTTCAATAAACTATCTTGAGTGACATGTGTTACTAGGAGCAAAGCTGTGACTAGAGCTCAAGCCTCCCAATAACTACTGCAATGTTTATTCCATCATCATCCAATAGGGGAGAAAACAGACACTTGGAAATAAAAGTTTGGAGGCAGTCATATGTGGAAAGTTCAACACACTAAGGTAATGTTGCTATCGCCCAAGCGCTGAGACAAGGACAGACCCTAGGTTATACAGGGCTTATATAGGCTTTTAGAAAAGTCAATTGATTAATTAGTCTCCTTTGTTTTAGTGCTATTTGTTACTCTGTCTGGTTCAGAAATGATCCTAAACTCACAAAAAGTGGGTATTAGTGGCTTTCTCATAAACTTTTATTAACTTTTTTTCATATCTACCCTTAAGGAATGATTTAGTATAGCAGATAGGAAAGAGAGGAAAGAGGAGAGAAGGAATTACGTACAAAGGAGAGGAAGAGGGAAAGGGAGGGAAAGGAAGGGAAAGGGAGGGAAAGGGAGGGGGAGGAAAGAGGAGACAGAGAGAGATTTTCTTAGGAGACAATAGGAGGCCTGTCTAGACAGCTCTAACTTTCTTAATAAACACAGGGGTCATATTTTTTGTTATTATAGGACTTCATGTGAAAATTGTCTGTAGAACTTTCCCATGAGTGGCATATGACCATAACATAGAACATTGATAGCCTGATGTTGAATTTGTGCCTTCTGTGTTGATTAGGATACGTTCAGGTGAAAGTAACAGACCACTTCCCTGACAGTGGCTAACACATAAAACTCAACTTGTTTACTTAACAAGAAATCTAAATGTAGGCATCTCAGGGATGATTCTACAACTTAGTAACATCATTAAGGCACCAAACTTCCCATGCTTCCACAGCACCATCCTCAGTACGCCGATTCCAATCCTCAGTCCGATTGCCTTACGGATGACACCAAACTGCTGTCACAGTTTCACTCCTACTGTCTTACTGCAATAACCCAAAGCAGGAATTTCATTTGGAAAGGGAGGCAGAGGCAAAACAATACATCTTTTCCTGCCTCTCTCAAGAAAGAAAATCTTTGCTAGGATTTATCAATAGACTTCTCCTTACATCCCAGTGGGCATAAGTGTGTGAAAAGCTTTCTAAAGATAATTCACTACCAAAGGGGAATTAATTTGTTATGATGGCCTTAGAACATTATATTCTGCGTGGCACATTGCTACATATGGGGCAAAGAAACATTCTGTGATGAGAAAGAAACAAGGAAGTATTGTCAGTCAGGCCAAAGCAAAGTGCATGCCACCATGATCACATATATACCACCTCAGCTGCTTATCTGTCCCTTCTTCACTCAGGATTCCCTATCTGGGCAGCTGATGTTCTTTTATTACTCCAGGCAATATATCTATAAATAAGTCTCTTCTTCAACTTATAACTCATTTGAAGGAGATGATAGATTAGATGGATAGATAGATAGATAGATAGATAGATGATAGATAGATAGATAGATAGATAGATAGATAGTAGAACAGGTAGAAGGCTAAGGACTAGACACAATCTTCAGTGGCTGTTATTTTTACAAGCTGTTTTCTTACACACAAAGTATATGTTAAAACAACCATATACATGGAAGAAGTTTTTGTGAGGTTTAGAAATTACATAGTATGGTATAGTACAACCCCAGTTTCTGAGGTTACTGTATGTTTTAGTTGGGCTAGAACAGTTCCATGTAACTGTTGCACTGTATACTTTGAATAGTGTCTGTTTTAACTTTCATAAATGTTCTGGCATGGACTATAAATTATGCAGTCACATTACCTAGTGCTTTTTTCTCCACAGTGTATGAGAACATAGAGAGTTTAGAATGTTTTCATTTGTTTGTTTGTTTATCAGACAGGATGTCACTCTTGCTGAGGCTGGAGCACAGTGGCGTGATCATGGCTCGCTGCAGCCTCAAGCTCCTGGGCTCAAGAGATCCTCCTGATTCAGTCTCCCGAGTAGCTGGGGCTACAGGCATGCACCACCACACCCCAATTATTTTAATTTTTTTTTGTAGAGACGGTGTCTCACTGTGTTGTCCAGACTCGCCTCAAACTCCTGGGCTCAAACAATTCTCCCTTCTCGGCCTTCCAAAATGCAAGGGTTATGGACATGAGCTACTGTACTTGGCCCAAGTTTAGACTTTTGATCAAAAGCAATAGAAAATTCAACCCAGAATAGTTGAGGAAGAAAAGAAGAATCCATCGGCTTATGTAACTGAAACTTCCAAAGAAAACTTATTCAAGCATTATATTTGAGGTCTTGTGTCTTTTTCTGTCACTCAGTAAATTTACCTTCAGGGAATAAACACAATCACCTCTGACAGCCCTGTAGGTATATCCTAGCCACCTACAAACCACAATAAGAGATGCCATCATTTCAAAGGCTTTGGTAAAAGATTCCTGGCTAGGAGACTTGGTGGCCTGAATTGAGCCATGTGCCCATCTCTAAATCTACTGTAAGGTTCAGGAGGATAAAGTATTTTCATACTCCAAGCCCAGGCTTCATGACCATCTCTGTGTCTGGGAAAAATTTTGTGAAGTTAAGGAACTTAGCTCTGTTGAAACTTATGTAATAGCTTCATCAGAGGAAAATCACTTCTATTATAAAAGAATTGAAAAAAGAAAGCTAAGTGAAACAGATGTTCACTATCCTCAGGGACAATTCTTTGAAAAAAATTTTCACAAGATGCATGAGATCTTCCACCTTTTACTACTGCAACATGGCATGTGTCTTCTAGCTCAGCAATGGGCCCTCTATTTTCCTAAAATCCATTATATTCATAACATTAGAACAGAAATTATAGTCCTTTATTGTAATAAAGTTTACTTTGATTCACATTATCCATATGACTGCGGTTTCTAATTGTAAAACCAGAAGCGCATGGAAAGGAAAATGAATCAAAATTCAAACATACAAGCAATGCAATTTGTGTTTAAATTTCTCTTTTGAATGAGCTTTTCTCCCCCTACTTTTTATGCCTGGTTCTGTTTAAGGCATGGAAAGAGTCATGCTTCTAATGACACATAGAGAGTTTAGACTACTGAAGTATCCCGAAGTGCTGACGTGTGTTTAGAGAGGCCCTGCCTTTGCTTACTACTTTGCATAGCCTTTGTTTGGTAATTATCCTGCCGACAGAGGGAAGGATTGACCCCACACCTAAAATTGATAACATCGTCAAGATAATAGCATCATACATCACTTAGGGCATATAAAACGTTTGTTAAACACATGATGGGACTTTTTCAATAGAGCAGGGTAGGCACCCAAGCTGGTGTAAGGGGGCAGCTTGAGGAAAGAGAGAAACAAGTGTCTCCGGTCTTGACTGTGGTTAGGGACTGGGACTAGGATGAGGAGGGTGAGGGTTCCGGCTTGTGGGCAGAGGATTGTAGGATTTGATTCCACTTTTCTATGGACTTATTTACATGTGAGACAAAGGGAGAGATAGAAAAGGTGGTGCCTCAAGCTGTTAGAAATCAAAAATGTTTTAAAATGGAGGAATCTGTTTTAGAAACTCAACTCTTCCCCATCTTGTTTTAGAAACTCACCTCCATCACTGACTAGCTGTGTGCTCTTATTAAGTGATGTCAAGTTTCTGGGTTCACTTATATTTTCAAAGAAGGCCACCTTACTTTCTTCATAGCACTATCGCGATGATTAAATCATAACAGTTGAGAGCTCAATGCTTTGCACGATTCAGAATAAAAATATAACAAATATTATTTACCCTTTCTCCTGTGCCACTTTAACCTTCTTTATACTCCTAGTGCTAAAGTCTAGAAGGCCATTTTGATTTAAATATCTATTCAAATATGTGTGTGTGTGTGTGTGTGTGTGTGTGTGTGTGTATATATATATATATATATATATATATATATATATATATAACTGACCTTCTGTATCCTTATGTTCTACATTTGTGAAATCAACCAAATGTGCATCCAAAATTTGTTTTTTTGAGAAAGAATTTTGCTCTTATCACCCAGGCTGGAGTCTAGTGGTGTGATCTCGGCTCACTGCAACCTCTGCCTCCTGAGTTCAAGTGATTCTCTAGCCTCAGCCTCCTGAGTAGTTGGGATTACAGGCACCCATCACCACACCCAGCTAAGTTTTATATCTTTAGTAGAGGCTGGTCTGGAACTCCTGACCTCAGGTGAGCTGCACACCTCGGCCTCCCAAAGTGCTGGGATTACAGGTGTGATTCGCTGCGCCCAGCCCAAAATATTTTTTTTTTTTTTAAAAAGAATGGTTGCATTGGTACTGAACCTGTATAGACCTTTGTCTTGTCATATTCCCTAAACAATATAGTATGACAACGATTTACATAACATTTACATTTTATTAGATATTATAAGTAATCTAGAAATGATTTATATATACAGAAGTATGCTCATAGGTTATTTCCATATTACTGTGCCATTTTATATAAGAGACTTGAGTATCCATACATTTTGGTATTCATGGAGTGTTCTGGAACCAATCCCCCAAGATATCAATGACATCTGCGTATTTATTCAAATAAATACAAAAACATGTAAACATATTCAAATATGTCTATGTTTGTCCAAATATGTTTGTTTATCAGAAAAGAACCACAGGTAAAAGTAAAAGTTAACTCAAGAGAATGAACGGCTAAAGAGCACAAAATGTTGGTGCAATAGCTATCCCAGTAACTTCAACTCAACCTCCATAGACATCAGCCTGCCTTATATACATATGTGAATTATTCCATATTATATCCAAAATAATGTTAAGGCAAATATCCTTTCTTCTGTGAAGAAGGTTCCAGATGGATATAGGAAGTACCCTCCATGACACGTCATTTACCTTTTCCTCAGCTTTACAAAATTTAGACAAGCATCTTCCTGCCTCTAGGACCCTAATGTCCCTTTCCTTAAAGCATTTACTTTGAGAAAACTTGGCACTGTAAATTCTTTCTCTGCCCCTTTAAAGTATATGCAAATCTTCTCCAGTCTCTTCCCAGCTTTACAACCCTGGAAATTCCTTTTTCAAGAACCTGAGAACCTCTCTTTGAAATGTCATAAATCTTCAAGGAAAATAGCCATCCTATCTCCCAGTCTTCATGAGAAGGTGAGTGTCGTGCTCCAAGTTGTAAAACTACCTCCTGCCTTGAAAATGTGAGCAAGTTTTTTCCTATGGGGAAGGCCAATTAGCAGACACAGAAGGCCTATGATTCCCCACCACCTCTCCAGCTCTTAAAAGCTCTCCAGCATTTTGTTTCAGTAGAGTTGAGCTCACGTGTTGGTTTCTGGCCTCTCTTTCCTATTGCAATAGCTTTAAATAAAGTCTTTCTCACCTGTTAAACTGTGTCAAGATGCAATTTAGCTTTCACAAGCTCTCTTAACATCTGATTTTGTCATTGCTTTGTTTGCGGAAAGCAGCTGGTTGGCTTTTCTTTCTGAATTCTCTCTCACTCCATGTGTGTGCGTGGACAGGTACATGCATTTGTGCCTGCATGCATCTGACTGGGAAGCGCATGTGAATTCTAATGCATTACCCAGGGAAGAAGAAATTTCATTTGAGCAATAAGTATACTCTACATAAAACTTGAGGAACCTACAACTGCTCAAATGTCCCTCTGTGACTTCTAAAAGAGATATGTACATACCACAGATTGTTTCCCTCTCATGGATCAAAAGTTGCCATGTTGTTTACTTCAGTGTGAGGAGAACAGTATTGCCTTCTGAGTATGGATAACCCTCTGGGAGGGAGGGTAGCCACACTTTTTAAAACATGGGAAAGCACTAGAAACGTTCTGGATGACTTGCGACATTTTAATTTTCCAGGCTGGGCAAGGTGGAGCATACCTGCAGTTCCAGGTACTTGGGAGGCTGAGGCAAGAGTATTGCTTCAGCTCAGGAGTTTGAATCTGCATTCAGCTATGATTGTACCAATGCTTTGCAGCCTGGGAGACAGAGTGAGAAAATTATATAGAGATATAAATAATTTTGAGGAGGTTCCCACTCTGTTTCCCAGGCTGGAAGACATATACATAATGCATCTGTTACAACTGAAATTTCACATCAGTGAAAAATTGCCCTACCACAGAAGGAAGTACCCCATTCCTTGATAATGCTGACCTGTTGCTGTCATGGCAATGAGGTAATGCTAACGTGTTAGTGCCTGAATCAGAGGACCTGGAGCCTGAGAAATGCATGGCAGAGAAAGAAAAAATATATGCAGAGGTAGGTAGATCTATGACAGAAGGACAACAGGTGGCTCCCGTAACAGAAAAGCTAGTCAAAACATTGTTAGAATCAATTTATTTGCACTAAAGCTACCTCTATTTGCAAGTTTATGTAATTTATATAAGTTACATATCCAGATTATCTGAAAACCTACAGTACAATTTACATGTATAAACATTTGTGATCTGCTCATCAACATACTCCTACTCTCAGAGTTTGAAAATATAGTGTATCTGTGAAGAAATTTATAAGCAAAATCAAAATATTGCAATCCTAAGATTTTGTACCCTTTAAGATAATTTCTGGTCACCTAAATCAAGGTGTACCATATGCTATTAGTTGGAGTAAAAATAAACAATAGGGAAGAGGAGAGATAGGCTCATACGTTCAGCCTCAAAGAGCAGAGGATTGTCAGGAAAAAAAATCAAAAACAAAAATGAAGGGTTTATTCAATAATAGCAAGGAATAGAGCTCCAGGAGAGAAGCTGCTTCAGGAAGATAAGAGCAGCAATCAGAGAGGCCTCCTCAAAACAAGGAGGAAAATCTAAGTGAGTTCAGAACATTTCTTTCCAGTAATAAAGAGTATATAAATGTTAATGCTATCCTGAATATTAAAATACTCTTTGTTTAAAATTGCTGAGTAAATAATGATAGAAAACATATTTATTTGCTGAAGCTTTAAACATGTTTTCTCCTTAAAAGTTTCTTTTTAGGGGTTGGGGTGAGCCCTATCCTGCCCCACTTATGATTTTTTACCTTTTTTATAATATCTTATTATATTTTCATTTTAACATCTGTTAGGTAAGTTAGTTAAATTATATTTTATCTTAAATGAATGTTTACCATTTTAAATAATTTTAAAATCATTTTTATATCACTGTACTAGTTTGTCATTTTTCTAGGATAAAAGATGTTGAGAACTAAAGCCATTTATTTCTATATATAGGTTGGACACTAAAGAACAAAATTACCTTCCCTCAGAGAGTTTACTGTCTACATAAATATTACTATTATTCCACTGTCTTCATTAGCACAAGTTTACTATTATGTGAGTCTCTTGCCCAGGCAAATAACTGGATTGCTCATTACAAAACCTACCTGAAATATCTACCAACTCTGCACCTAGAAGCATGAAGCTATGCCCTAAGACTCTTATGAACCCCTTGCCTCAAAATCCTTGTCTTGCAGCTTTTGCCAATCCTAAACTATAGTATCATGATTCTTATGTAGTCCTATTTGTCGTCTACCCAGCAAGGCTGGTATTAAAAGATACACCTTATCTTTCAACTGTCTAGTAAATTTTCTAGTAAGTTCTAACCCTGTATTTTCCTCTTTGAAACATTATCAGAGCTTTGGATGTAATGTCTTCCCTTAACAAGGTAAACAATAGATTATGATATTAGAGATGGAAACAGCCAACAAGGCTCCTGCTTAAATGGCGAGACTCCCCATGCTACTGCTGAAGGCTTGAACGCCAAAGTCAAACTGTATCTTGCCACCAGATTTCCTGACCAAAGAGGACAGGAATAATGTTCTCACATAGCTACTGTTACGGTCTTCCCAACTTATCTTCCTTCCTCCCTTCCTCCAGTAACAGCATCCTTCTTTCCGTGGGAGATCCACTCCATATGGTTTGGCTGAGACTCTCCCCTCTCACATTCCAAAAGTGTAGCACATGATACTGTTGCAGAACTTTCTCCTTAGTTCAGCTAAAACTCAGCTCTTGTCACACAAACGGGCAAGATTAGACTCGCAGTCACATAGAAGGGTGAAGAAAATGGAATTTATTGGGTGAAAAGGAGAAACAACTCCCAGAAAACCAAGAGAGTCCTGCTAGCAGGTTTCCCGCCTCACAGACTGAATCGCAGGTCACCACAAAGGAACAGGAGGGGCCAGGCTCCTGACCACTGCCAATGGCACAAACTTCCCCAGGCTCCACTGCGTTGTACCGGTGTGCAGGTGGGCATTATTCAGAAAGAATCACTTGGGAAAAAGGCATGCTTCATCCAGGACCAGCAGTCTGGTTTTTCAGCCTTCAGGCTGTTTTCAGGCTTGAAGGCAGGGTTTCCTTTGGTGGGAACCTGAGCTGTCTCTATCCATACCAACCTGTACGATAAGGGCAGCCCATCCTCAAGACACAGTGCTGAGCACATTGTTATCAGTGTAAGAGACCTGAGTTATCCCAAGTTACTGTCAGCCTATCCCAATGGGTCTGTAGCAACTGAGTCCTTGCCTCCTTAGAAGAAAGAATTTGACCGAGGGGCATAAAACAGAAAAAGATATCGAGGCAAGTGCCAGAGAAAAAATTGAAGTTTATTTTAAAATGCTTTAGAACAGGAAGACAGGAAAATTCACTTGAGAGAGACCTAAGCGTGCACATGAAGGTTAAAGGGAGAAGGTTGAGTGCCCCATTTAACTGGGATCCTAGGACTTTTCTAGGCTTATCTCTTTCCCATGATTCTTCCCTTTGGGTGAGCTTCCTGCTTCCTACATGCACAGTGCTTTCTTTACCCTGTGCCCTTTCCAGTGTAGTGTTCCTCCACAGCCAGAAGATCATACTTCACCATTTCTGTCTCTTAACAAGTATGTCAGGAAGTTGCTTCTCCCTGGGGTCTAAATTTGGTTAGCAGTTTGATAGTAACAGATGTGGCCCTTTAGGAAATGGCCTTTCCTTGGGCACTGCTGAATTATCATTTTTAAAGAGGCAAAGCGATAATCACTGAACCATCACCCAACATCCTTAGTGGGTGATGGGGGTCGGGGTGAGCCCTCTCCTGCCCCACTTATGCCTCACTACCTGTAACAACATGAGCCAAGATGACATAATCAGAGGCTCTCCAATGACTTTGCCTATTTTGGCAAAGGGATATTGTCTTCTCTGGAATCTCCAACTATTATTATTATTTTTTGAGACTGAGTCTCCCTCTGTTGCCCAGGCTATATTGCAGTGGCACAATCTTGGCTCGCTGCAACCTCCACCTCCCGGGTTCAAGCGATTTTTCTGACTCAGCCTCCTGAATAGCTGGGACTACAGGCATGTGCCACCACGCCCAGCTAATTTTTTGTATTTTTAGTACAGACAGGGTTTCATCATGTTAGCCAGAATGTTCTCAATCTCCTGACCCCATGATCTCCCACCTCAGCCTCCCAAAGTGCTGGGATTACAAGTATGAGCCACCACGCCCAGCCCTGGAATCTCAAATTCTATAGCTGATTTATGTTTGGAGTTGTTAGCGGCCATCTGTCCCAACCCCGGTGAGAGCTTATTTGGGAAGGAAACCAGAACAAAGACAAAAAGACTGGAGGGAAAAAACCAGACAGGTCTCCCCAGTGACTGGTATCTCCTGAATCTAGCCTTTGCCAAAATCTTACCCTTGCATGTATCTGTGAAATAATTGCACCATTTAAAATTAAATGATTTTTTGTGGTAAATGATTAATGAATTTCCTTTTTAGTTCAACTTAGAGATTGAATTTCTGACACTTATAATCAAGATTTCTTCTGTGACACAGAGAAGAATCACCCTAATGAACAAGTCTCACTGAGATGAAGTTAGTGACCCCAGGGCAGGGCTATAAATGCTTCCCTTTAGTTATTATAAAGCTAACATAAGTTTCTCAGGAAGTGTCCCTAGGTATTTCCACTAACCTTGGACTGGCTTCAATTGCATTTGAAACTTCTTGGACTTGGGCTCCAGTTGAGGGTCTAATGAATATGTTCTTTTTATTATTGTTGTAACAGAGCTAGTTGTAAGGAAAGTACCATGCTCTGAGATTGAATCAGGAGTCCTTTATTGCCAGCAACCAAGAGATGGCTAACACTCAGAATTCTCTCAGCCCCAAAGAAGGGGTTTGATTCCTTTTTATACTTTGTTTAGAGAAGGGGGGTGGCAAAGCAGAATTTTACAGAAGCAGAACAAGCAAGCTAGTAGGAGGAAGCTGGTAACCAGCAGGCAAGAGGTTTCCAGGATTGTTGGTTACCAAGGTGGGTGGCAGGGGGTACTTTCCAATCACCAAGGGGGATAGGTTATTCACAATAGCAGGTAGACTCCCCAAGTAGGATGTGGTTACAATGGTTACAAGGTAATGGGTACAGCGTAACTCAACTGTGTACCCAAAGGAGAAATGGCGGGAGGGAGAGGCTAAGATGGAATTTGTCAGGCTTACATCTAAGATGGAGTCTGTTAGGCTATCACATTGTGAGCAGCAAAGCTTCTTCTCACACCTTGCCACTGAGAGCTTCATTCACAGTTCACTAATATTTATGCTGTGTGGTTGCCTCTTTTATGTATCTTGTAAATATTTTTTATGTTCATCTAGAAATCCTGATACTTAGACTCCAAACCATATCTAAGAAGAATCAACACACTCTGCCAAGGGAATACATTTTGCTTTTCTTCCTTCTACCCTTGCTCAAATAAATATAACTAACCTAATCAAAGATACTCACAGGCCTTGGCATAGAATAAAAATAAATAACTGAAAAACCATAAGGCAAATAGTCATTTAGTCATTTCTGCTTTAGGGAAAAAAGAACTAATCTTTGGCTGAATTTAGAAACCTGAAGAAGGGAAAATATTTATTCTGGATCCGACTTTATTCCAATCTCAGTCATGTATATTATTTAAGTAGTTCTTCTGATAATTTATCGAATTGCCATACACAAATTGTCTGGCATATAGTAGTCATTGTTAAATAATAGTTTGCCTTTACTTCTCCTAATTCTCTGCGAGAGACAATGTATCCAATGTTAACAGAGAAACTAAACTCTGCAAAATGTTTTGAAGTGGCTTATTCTGAGCCAGTATAAGTGACCATGGTGTGGGGAACGTTTGCAAGAGGTCTTGAGCAGTGTGGTTGGGTTATAGTTTGGTTTTATACATTATAGGGAGACAGAATTCGAGGCAAAGACATGGAAGGCATACATTGGTTTGGCCCCAAAAGAGGACATAATAGGCATAGGAGGGTTTCAGAGATTCCTTTGTTGATAGATTGTTTAAGGGAGTTAAGCTACTGTCAAAAGATGTAAAGTCAGTAGAAAGGAATGCTGGAGTTAGATAAGCGGGTTAGCCAGATGTGGTGTTCACACCTATAATCCCAGCACTTTGTGAGGCTGAGGCAAGAGGATTCCTTGAACCCAGAAGTTCAAAAATACCCTGGGCAATAAGCAAGACCTCATCTCTACAAATTAGAAAAAAAAAAATTAGTTGGACATGGTGGCATGTGCCTACAGTCCCATCTACTTGGGAGGCTGAGGCAGAAGAGTTACTTGAGCATGGGTAGCTGAGGCTGTAGTGAGGTGTGATCTTGCTACAGCCCTCCACCCTAGGCAACACAGTAAGAGCCTGCCTCAAAAATAAATAAATAAATAAATAAATAAATAAATAAACAAACAGGTTGTGGAGACCAGAGTTCTTTTTACGTAGAAGAAGCCTCATAGGTAGCAACCCTCAGAGAGTATAGGTGGTAAATGTCTCTTTGCACAGTTTAATTTATTATTATTATTGTTGTTATTTTATAGATACGGAGCCTCACTATGTTGCCCAGGCTAGTCTTGAACTCTCGGGCTCAAGTGATCCTCCCACATCAGCTTTGCAAAGTGCTGAGATTACAGACACGAGCCATACCATACCTGTACTTTCTTCAGATCTTTATAGGTGTCAGACTCAGTTAATCTCTCCTAGATCTAGTAAAGGCCTGGAAAGGGAAAGCATGGCTGCATGAATGGAGATTCTCTAAAGATACAAATGTCCCCCACAAAAGACAGCTTGCAAATCCATTTCAAACATGTCAAAGAAATACATTTTGGGGTAAAACATTTTTATTTCCTCCAGGATCTGCTACCTGTCGTGTGATGGTATACCAGAGTCAGGTTTGAAAGTAAGCTACATTATACTGTGTGAGATTTAAAAGCCTGTTTAATGAGATTGTATGGTTTGTAGGTTGTGACAATCCTTACCTTGCATGGCCTTGGGTTTGTTTATAATTTGGTATCTTACAGCCACAAAGAATCTGTTTAGTCAGTCTTGAAATCTCTATTTTGTCATTAATACTGGTCAGCTATGCCTGAACTCCAAAAAGGAAGGATGAAAGTGAAGCATGTCTGGCTGCTCTTCCTGTCATGGTCATGACTGAGAATTTATTTTTTCAGGTTTCTCTGGGGTATCTTGGACCAAGAGGGAGTCCATTTAGTCTGTTGGGAAGACTTAGGATTTTATTTTTGGTTTACTTCAGCAGAAGCTAGGTTATGTTGTGTTAACAAATCACCTTAAATCTCAATAACTTATAACAAAATAAAATTCCCTATGGAAATTTTACATCCATCTGAGAGCTGATGCTGATAGAGCAGCCTCTAACTGGGACATTCCTAGTATTGCCGCAGAACTTGACAACCCATATCCTGGTGCTAAAAACTGCCACTCCCATTTTGTTAACCAATGAGGAGGGGAATTTGATCCTTCCCCAGAAAAAGCAGCAAATACTTTGGAAAAATAATATAGTCTACTCTGTGTGAGGAGATATTTGCCCATGCCCTAGTATTAATCAACAGGAGTCAAGGAGAAAAACAGGGTACAATACTAAAAGTTCAGCGATCCTGTTATCTAACAGAGAGGATCTGGTCTAAAGTAAGACATTCTGCAGATTTCAGTGGACTCTCTTGTTTGAGCCCATCTTTCTTTGCAAAGAACACTGTAGCAACCATTTATTGGTTAAAATGATACCAGGAAGAAGACATACAGAAAACTGTGGTAAATTACAGACATCCCCAATGACAATCCATTTAGTGGTCTTCCCAGGACTTTTCTAAATCTGATAAATTGGGGATTTGCAGATGATTAAACAGGTCATTCTCTTTTTGGTACATTTTCCACATACAAGTTCATCATCTTCCTTACTAATAGTCTATAATTATTTTAATGTCTAAGAGAAAAGTAGAAGAGAGAAAATACTTCTTTTCTTTGTTGATAGATTTTTTTTTCTATCTTTCTTGTTTTTTCAGTAAGAAAAAATATCTAGGCCAGACAGAGTGGCTCACGCCTGCAATTCCAGAACTTTGAAAGACACAGGCAGGTGAATCACTTGAAGCCAGGAGTTTGAGACCAGCCTGGGCAACATATCAGACCCTGGCTAGCCAAACAAACAAATTAAAAAAAAAAAAAAACTGTGTTCACTTAGTTTTATTATTTTTTCTTTTTTTCAATACTAGCAATAATTTCTTAGTATTCTCTTGCTTTTCTGATATGGGGCCTGCTTATCAAATAAGAATCAGCTTCCTTCAGAAAGCAAATTATATCAATAGTGAAGAGCAATATGAGTTTCATTTATGAAACCCAAAGGAAGAAAATAGAGCACTTGATCCAGCATTTCAGTACTCTTAATGATTGCATTGACAATGTTGTCAAACTAAGCCACTGGACAGAATGAATCATTAGGATGCCAAAAGGCATTGATTCAGGGACTATGAAAAGCAATAACATTGATATGGAGTGTTACTGGGTTGCTTTGTATATTTTGTAGCCAATCTGTTCATGCACAGATTTCTATACAGCCTTACTCCATAAAACTCACATCAGAATCCTACTTGGCATTTAGTCAATTCCTTTTCCCAAACATGCCAGCTTAATCTTAGGGAAGTTTGAATAAAATGCTATAGTAAGGGAAAAAATAAAATAACTTGCAATAAGATCCTAATATAAGAGGAAAAGATAGAGGCTCAAGATCTCTAAAGTATGTTAGCGACAATTTGTTTCATCTAGTTCAGAAGGGCCTTTTAATTGTCCTTTTTGAAGTAACTATAATACAATAATTTATTTGGGATGGGTCGAATAAACTAACAGGATAAACAAAATTGGTACGATAATTACTCTTACTCTTCATGCCAACTAACATCCTAGCATGATGAATTACAAGCATTCTATCACAAGGAGGCTGGCTAGATTAGCTTCACGAGCTTATTTAAAATGTGTTATTTGAACAAAGTGAAAAGGAATAAGTGAATAAAAATTCTCCCAGAAGCTATTATAAATAATTCATGCAAAATATTTTTTTTAATTAGTAAAAAATTCTCTTTAAAGTGGGTGCACAATTTACCTACTATACCTCCTATTTCCAAAATTAGCCTGTATTCTGGAACCACACCAAGTATACAGAGATCTAAAAAAAAAAAAAAAAAAAAGTAATATAGTGCAATTTCAATTTATGAAGGGCATATATCCCTTTTGGTTTAAAAAACTTTATCATCAATAGGGGCATGGAATTTACTTTATGCTGTAGGGGCAAAAAGGTTGTATCTTTTCCTCACCCATTGCAAGGTACATGGCTGATGCCCTTATAACAAAAGTTAGGTCAGCAAGAAAAAGCATAACAAACTCATTTAACTAAAGTTTTATGTGGCACAGGAGGAGACTGCATATTTTTATACTTAGGTTCCATATAGTGTAGAGTGATGTCAGAAGTATAATTAGATGAAAGGAGTATGATCTAATGGTAATAAACTGAGAGAGGAACCCAGCAAAACCTGTTTGTTCAAATTCTTCTTGGTCTTTGTCTCATCCCTTCCTCAAGGTATGCGGCAGGATACCTGCCACATGAGAGTCTTCAGGAGAAAAGAGAGAGAGTCAGAGAGTGACATTTCTAGGTTTGATGGCTTGCCTGGGGGAGAGGAGTTCTATTTTCTATGGTCCACCTTGTAGAAGAAGAATTCTAGCTTTAATAACTTGTTTCAGAGGAGAAATGGAGGAAGGAGAAAAGAGGGTGGGAGAAGGTCAGACAGCACTTAATTGCTTCTGAGGCTCTTTCAACGTCCTTCAGTTCAAGGTACTCAGCCTGCTAAAGCACCATGCTTTGAGGATCATTTTCTGAACCCCAACAATGCCTTCAATGTAAAAATGGCAATGGTGCTCTACTGAGGAGGTTGGCTGTCCTCAGCACACTCACACTTCCATTAACCCGAATCCAATCTAGTTGCTGGATTGAACCACTATTTATGCTTGTCTGAGTTAGAAGAACTCAGCTTTTATTACAGCTCTTCTAATTCAGTCATTCAACATTGAAAACATCATTTAAAACTGTCAGAGTTTTACTTCCTCTTTGGCATAAAGAGGGGGATGTTTCTTTCAACTCTGACAATCTGTAATTAATATAGTAAATAAAACTCAGCTATCTTTGCATACATAGCAAAGATAATAAATTTCACAACAGAATTACAATTGATTTACCCTTTCTACTGTTGCACTAACAAAGCCAAAACATAGAGACAATGCTGTAATGTGAAAAAGGTTTTCTTCTTCCTACTTGGGTCTGGTGGTTGGGGTCTACAAATTAACTGATAATAAACAAAGTAACAAAAGAAAAAACAAGATTTATTTACATGTTCATGTACAATAAATAAAGGTTTATACTTATATATCAACTTAGAGAGGGGACTTTTAGGGATTCAATGGGAGAGTATGAAAAGTTTTATTGGGCATGTTAATGCTAATGGACATGAGCATTCTGTCTCCAAGGCAGCTGAATTTTGTAGGAAACTATTAGTCCGGTTTCATACTGCTTTAAAAAACTATATGAGACTGTGTAATTTACAAAGAAAAGTGGTTTAATTGACTCACAGTTCCACATGACTGGGAAGGCCTCAAGAAACTTATAATCATGGCAGAAGGTGAAGGGGAAGCAAGGCATGTCTTACATGGGGGCCAGAGAGAGAGAGCAAGGGGGGAAGTGCCACACTTTCTTTTCTTTTCTGTTTTTTTGAGATGGAGTCTCACTCTGTCACCCAGGCTGGAGTGCAGTGGCGCAATTTCAGCTCACTCCAACCTCTGCCTCCTGGGTCAAGTGATTCTCCTGCCTCAGCCTCTCGAGTATCTGGGATTACAGACACACATCACAATGCCCAGCTAATTTTTGTATTTTTAGTAGAGACGGGGTTTCATCATGTTGGCCAAGATGGTCTTGATCTCCTGACCTCATGATCCACCCGCCTCAGCCTCCCAAAGTGGTGGGATTACAGGCATGAGCCACCACTCCCAGCTCATACTTCCAAACCATCAGATCTTGTGAGAACTCACTATCATGAAACAGCATGGGAGAAATCTGCCCCCATCATTCAGTCACCTTCCACCAGGTTCCTCCCCTCATATGTGGGGATTACAATTGTTGATGAGATCTCTGTAGAGACACAGAGGCAAACCATATCACTTCTTTAGAAAGGAGTTACTGCCAGCTGTATTTTCAGGAAAATAGGCTTTATTCAGATAAGGGGAAGTTCAAGTAACCTTTTTTTTTTTTTTCCAGCATCTTTGTAGCTCAGACATTTTCACTTTAAAATAATCTTTCTGCCAACTCTGGTGATCTAAATCTATCCCCACAATGTTCTTTCTGTAGATTTATAGAATTTAAAACCGTCTTTACGTTGTCTTCCAGAAGCAGTGACCATAAACATGGTCTACTGCTGGAAGGAAGATTTTTATTTTTTACAGAACCTTTTGCTTGGACTTTCATTTGCATTTGAAAGAGTGATCTGCTAGGCTGTATTTGTGATTTAAAGATAATTACACAGCATGTGGCCACATTAAGTTTGGAGAATTTTTTCCTTAAAGTCACTTTCAGAAAATAAGCAAAAGCCTAAGGTTTAAAAAAAATATTATAAGATTTGTAGTCCTTACATAATTATTTGTCCTGAACAAATTTACATATGTGTGTGTGTGTGTGTGTGACTATTACTTAAGTTGCTCAAGGTTGGTCTTCTCAGTACAATTTCAATACTTTAGATTTCATTCTTGTATCTTCAAGGTTAGTGATTTTGCCAATTTAGATTTATTCCTAGGTCACTGTAAACTTGAAACTTAAAGGACATCAAAGCTTTTATTTTCCATTTCATTTTTCTTTCCTCTAGGCCATAGATGAAGATCTTACAGCCTTTAATGAATAGCTCATTTGTCCTTATACTGACCGAGTTTTACTATCTTTTTAATCAAATACTTGATATATGAAGCCATCTCCAATCTTGTAGAATGATGAAGGAATCATAGCTGACAGCTAAAATTTAGGTCTCCCAGCAAGACACACACAAAAGCCAACTAAACTGATAAAAGTTCTTCCCTTTTAGGAATTCAGAACTTAAACCTGAGAAATAAACACAAAATTCTAAGCCCCCCAAACAAGTGAATGAACGATTTCTTGGACACAGGAACGCCAGAGAAACCTTGGAAGCTGAGTTCCCAGCCATGACAGGATGGAAGGTTAGACAAGCCTTTTAAACCCTTCCCTTGCTAACCATCATTAGGCTTTCTTCCCTAAGGTGGAAGCAGAAACCAGCCTTTTAAAAAGACTCCACCATTGATATCAACCAACCACCTGACACAGTTCCACTCTTTCGTGTTTTGACAAAACAACCCATCAGGATTTTTCCTGATAGAGACCACCTACCTCGGAGTGGTTCTGGCTAGTCTACTGAGGATGCACAGTGAGGGTTTTCAGGTGCTTTGCTTCACTTAAACCTCCACCCTCAGAGCATGCTAACACTGCTATTTTTTTAACATGGGACCAAAGGGAGGGCATGAAGCACAATTGCACATGTGCATGTTTTCCTTTCATAAATATTCATGTCTTCTTCAGTAGCTTACTGAATATGTATATACGGCTATCTCATTCAGCATAAATCCCTTCTTATTCTTCCTATCCTCAGAGGATTTGTTTTGGCCGCCTTCCACAGCCTATGCTTCCAGTCTATCAGAATGGCCACGCTGTAGGATCCTGCTTAGCTGATTTTCCTTTTTCTTTTCTTTTTTTTTTTTTTTTTTTTTAAATCAGAGACAGGGTCTTTCTCTATCACCAACTAGAGTGCAATGATGCAATCATGGCTCACTGCAGCC
Organism: Saimiri boliviensis; assembly: GCF_048565385.1. NCBI lineage: Eukaryota > Metazoa > Chordata > Mammalia > Primates > Cebidae > Saimiri > Saimiri boliviensis. Next base: position 105,392,935 of record NC_133454.1, on the reverse strand, counting down.
TCAATTTTTCAGGCTCAAACAATTCTCCCATCTCAGCGTCCCAAGTAGCTGGGACTACAGGTGTGTATCACCATGCCTGGTTAATTTTTTTAAGTGTATTTGTTTCAAAGAGGCAGGGTCTCACTATGCTCAGGCTGATCTTGAACTCCTGGGCTTAAGCAATCCACCTGCCTCCATCTCCTGAAGTGCTTGGATTACAGGCATGGGCCACATGTGTGGCCTGCTTAGCTGATATTTTATACAAAATAATTGCTATGTTTTGATCCTAAACATTCAAGGAAAAATGGACTACATTACTCCAAACAAGGAAACATTTGTTCATGTGGTCAGCAGTTCTCAACCAGGGGCATTTTTTTTACTTGCAAGGACAACTGATAATATTTGAAGGCTTGTTTGTGTACTCCAACTGGGGAGATGCTACTGGGATCTGGGTAGAGGCCAGCAATGCTACTTATTATACATTGTAGGAGACCAGAATATTCTACACCAGAATATGAAGAAAGGCAATTGAGAAACAGAAGGACAGCTTTCTCCTCCCTTGCTCTATTTGCCTAACCAGGACATACATTTACAAAAACAAAAGGTATTCTCCCCACAACTCTTCTGCTAGGAAGAACAAGGTTAACCACTGAAGTAAACTTTGAACACTTATTGTCTGAATATGATACCAGAGGAATCTACATTAACAAGCATCACTCAGTCGCCCTTACCTGTCATTTATTTGCCTTCCCACAAGGTGCTGCCCTGAGATACCAAAAATACTTTTACTTTTTATTGTCACTTCTTCAAAAATTTTTATGTACTTTGTTGAAGATGTTATAAAGGTGATGTTCAAAGTGATCTATGTGAGAATGACTCATTCCCTGGGTATCTCCCATGTCCATATAAAATATAAATGTTAATAAGCTTCTGGGTTTTGTTGTTATTGTTGTTGTTGTTAATCTGTCTTTAGATGCAGGGGTCTGTTCCAACTAAGAACCCATCAGAATTGAAAACTTTTTATTTTTCCCCCTATAATATTCTATAATGCAAAAAATGGTTCCCTCCTCTCCCTTCCCACCAGCACACACACACAAATAATTATCAGGCTCAATACAGGAAAACACACACAGATTGAAAACCTCTGTTATACCTTGAGGACATATGGCTTGGTCTATAGACCCCTACATAGTGGGTGCTCTATTTTTAACTTTACCAGAAAATGTATTCATCTAGATTACAAAGTTAGGAGAGATTTGAGTAAACATTGATTTATTGTTTGTTTAAAAAATAAAAATTGACAAAATAAAATAAAAATCCTTCTTTTAGGGATTAAAATGTGATATGTAATATGATTTTTGCTAACATGAGTTTACCCACATACTGAGACAGGTGGCCTACTAATCCTGAGCTGACAAGTCCTAGATTTTCTATATGCTGAAACAGAAGACCTAGCCAAAATATGAATGATAAAAGTGTATTGTTGGTATTATATAAGTTTTATCCATATGAAATAAAATAACTATTCAAAAGAGAAACACAGCTAACTGTACCGAATTTTCATCCAATGGACATACAAGAAATATTGGTGATGCTTTTAAAGGTTGTATTTCTCTTCTACAATCCTATTTACGAATAGGTAAAAATTCAGAATATTAGTTGAATCAGGCCTCTGCCCAGATGAAGTATTATAATTGATTTATTCTCCTTCACAATGAAAAGTATGTTATTATCTTTCTACAGTAAAAAGTCTAAAGATGTTATTCCTTCAAAATAAAAATCTACTGTTTCCCTGCCTAAGAGACCCTTCACAAAATAATTCCAAATGAGTTCTCCAAACTTAATTTCTCTTTTTTCTATTACCTGTGATCCCACCGCAAAGGGTTTTTGCTCTTCAGTTCTTCACCAAGTGTTGCATGCATGCCCTTTCAAGATTTCCTGCCTTTATACATTTTAATGTGAGTATCATCTTGTCCTAAGCAACTGTGGATGCCATGTTTCTGCTCACACATCATTAATTGCAGAGTTTTCCAAACCTAGCCCTCTTATTTCCCTTCAAATGCACTAACACTTTTTTCAAAATTTTTAACCTGTACCACTTGATCATCATCAAAAACTGGTATTATAACTATTTTCCCACATATTCTTGACTGATTTTATTCATTATTGTATTCCTAACCTGCAATTATGACACATAGTAGATGCCAACTTACTGTGTTTGCTGAATTCGTGCTTATATATAGGAATTGATTTTGTGACAAGAATTTCAATTACTATAGTTTCATTTTGATTAAGGCATTTTATGAACTCACTACACATGAATAAGGTATTGATTTGATGGTAGAAATTTAAATGTTTTCAATGAACAAACCATCCACCAAATAATGATGAATGTATGATCATTAATAAAAATATTGATATTTATTTGAAAACCTAAGATATGTTCAACATTTGGTGCTATAATAATCTGAATGTTTACGTCTTTCTAAAATTCAGGTGTTAAAATCACCCATTTGATGGTGTTAGTAAGTGGGGTGGAAGATGATTAAGTCATGAAGGCAGAGCCCTCATGAATGGAGTTAGTGTCCTTATGAAAGAGGCCCCAGAAGCTCCCTCCCCACTTTCATCAAGTGAAGTAACAGCAGGAGGATGGCCATTTATGCACAAGTAAATTGGTTTTCACCAGATACTGAGTCTGCCAGCATCTTGCTCTTGGAGTTCTTTGCCTCCAGATTAATAATAAACAAATTTCTGTTAATTATAAGGTACCCAGTTTATAATATTTTTGTTATAGAAGGCCAAATGAACTGAGAGAAAAGTCTTTTCCAGAAGTGGAGCACTTCTGTAACAGATACCTAAAATGTAGAAGTGACTTTGGAGCTGGGTTATAGGTAGAAGCTGGAAGAGTTTCAAGGTTCACACTAGAAAAAGCATACATTGCTGTGAACAGACCATAAAGGATAATTTTGGTGATGGCTCAGAATATGACAAGAGCTATGGAGAAAGCCTTGGTCTTTTCAGAGAATACCTAAGTAGTCACACTCAGAACGTCAGTAGCAATATAGACGTTAAATACTATGCTGATGAGGTCTCAGATGGAAATGAGGAACACATTATTGGAAAATGGAGGAAAGGCAATCGTTGCTATAAAGTAGCAAAGAACTCAGCTGAAATCTATGTGTCCTAGTGTTTTATGGAAGGTAGAACTTGGAATCACTGAAATTGGATATTTGATTGAGGAAGTTTTTAAGCAAAGTGTTGAGAAGGCTATGCCTTGGTCTCTCTTGAGTAGTTACTGTAAAACACAAGAAGAAAAATAACAATGACAGAATTGTTAATCAAAAGAAACCAGAACTAGAAAATCAATAAAATTCTCATCCTGTTCATATTAAAAGGAATGGAAAAGCCCATTTAAGAGAGAAGTGTGTGACCAAATGACAATCATTGATGAGTATGAATTTACCATATCACGAGAAGCTATTCATCGATACAATGGAACAATGAGGACAAAGGAATTTTGGAGATGATCAGGGCTTCTAGCCTATGACAGAATGATTTTGAAGGAGAAGTTATGGTCCCCTGCAGAACTTCAGTGCTCTCTGTGTGACACCATAGCAAGAATCTGTTTCTCACATTCCAATGCTGGGCTCCTCAGCTGACACAGGTACAGCACAACCCACTGTGACTACCCCCGTAGAGAGTACAGGTTGTAAACCTTGATCATGTCCACACAGTGCCATCTCTGCTGGTACACAAGAGTGTGTGAGCCATAGAGCATGGCTACCTCCACGCAGATTTCAAAGGATGCCCTAGAGACCCACAGGGCCCCAGCAGAGAACCACCATGGGAGTGGAGCCACTACAGGGGGTCCCTACTAGGGCAGTCTCCAGCAGATCTCTGAGAGTGGGTTTGCCTTAAGGATCTCAGACCAGTAGGCCCCCAAGAGGACAATTCCAGCCCAGGAACCATAGGCACATTACCAGGCCTGGAACTGTAGTGTTGGTGGGGCCATGCAGAGAACCACTTTAGGCCTAGATGGCAGAACATTGTGTCAAAGAATATTCTTCTCTTCTTAAGATTTTGAACTTGTATGGGATTGTTACCCCTTTCTTCTTTTTTGTTTATCCCTTTTGGAATGAGAATATCCAGCTTATGCCTGTCCTACTGAGACAAGATTGTTCCCTTGACCTTGATTCCTTTCGTGGGCGGGAACTGGAATGGCTTGTTTCACTCAGCCTGCCATTGGCCACTTCCTGCAAGAGTGTGTGAGCAAGTGAGTATGGGAGCTGTAGGGAACAAATGCTGGAACTGGCTTGTCGCTCCACTCTGGCTGGAGCAGGCTCTGTGCAGGCCCCATAGTGAGGTCCAAACCCCTGCCCTCTCAGTACCTGGTTCCTGTCCAGGTGAAGGAAGAATCAGGTCACACAAACAGATTGAAGGGTAGTGTTTGCAGAGGACTTTATTAGGTGACTTAAGTGGCTCTCAGAGGAATAGGGGATTGGAAAGAGGACGGTACAAGAAGAAGGTGATCCTTCTCTGAAGCCGCACATCTGAAGTTAGCCATGTCTGTCCATAGTCCCTGACACTCAGTTGCTTCTCTGCTCACTATTCAGCCACTTGTCTCCCCAGTGCTAGGCTACTTGTGTTGCTCAAGTATTTATGATGGTCACAGGAAAGGGACATGGCAGGCCAAAAAGGCAACATCTTGGCAGAAAAATGGGGTCAGCTATTTTCACGTAGGGTTGCAGCTCCAGGCTTCAGGGTGGGGTTTAGCCAGGAGCCAAGCTGTTTTATATCACTACCATTGTATTTTTGAAGCACATAGCATGTTTTATTTCATAGGCTTACAGTTATAGCACAATTTGCTTCATGATGAATTGTACCTAGAGTTTCATCTATATTTAATTTAGAGGCTATTAAGATGAGATGCTGGACTTGACTTTAAATTTAATGCTGGAATGAGCTAAGATTTTTGAGGATATTAGGATGGTATTAATATGTTTTGTGTAAGAGGACATAAATGTGTCCCCGATCAAAATCTACACGCTAAAACCTAATTACCAATGTGATAGTGCTAAGAGATGGGTTGTCTGCGAGGTGATTTATTCACGGGGGCAGAGCCCTCGTGAATGGGATTAATGCCTTTCAAAAGAAGCCCAAGAGAGCTGCCTTGCTCCATTCCTCCAGGTGAGAGTTTACCATCTATTAACCAGGAAATGGGCCTTCACCAGATATTGAATCTGCTGCTGCTGTGATATTGAAATTCTGAGATTCCAAAACTATCAGAAATAAATTTATGTTGCTTATAAACTACTCAGTTCTTGGCATTTTTTGGTGGTAGTACCAAAAGACTAAGAAACTTGGCAATTCTGAGTGTAAACTATGACCCTGATGTTAAGAAACCTATAGTCAAGTTTAAATACAAGGCAGGCTCAGAATGGGAAAGAAAAATAAATAAAATAATCCAAAGTGTTTATTACTTTCTAGCACACATTAGTGCTCAAACAATTTGATCTTAATCGTGATAACAATGATTGCGGTGATAAATCTAAGCATCAATTGAGCTATAAAGACATTAAAGATCTTATAGACATTAAAGGGGAAAGATCAGGTGGATAGCAGATCATGGCAAGACTTCATGAAAAGAGATATAGGAACTAGATAATTTGAAAATGGGGAGAAGATATTGTTCATAGACAGTTGGCATATGAACAAAGGTGTATAAGCAAGAAAATGGTCATTGTCTAGGAAAGATTAGAGAATAATAGGTAATGTCTAGGTTGTATTAATAGGATATTTTAAATGTCTGGTATCAAAGTTTGATTTTTATTCTGAATGTTATTGTGAATCACCAGAAGGTTATGAGTAGGAAGAAGAACATTGAAAGGTGTACTTTGAATGAGACTTGCAACTATGTCCTGGGGAAAGGTGTTGGTTTAAAGAGAGATAAGTAAATAACTAGTTAGAAGATTACTTAAGTAGGACTTAAATAACAAAGTACTGTTTGAGCAAATATCACTTATCTTTGTAAATCATTCTAGCAGAAGAAACATGTTAATATGTGGTCAACTTTCCAAGTAAATCTATAATTTTTTTGAGAAGAGAGATTTGAATACAAGAAATCGACCTAGGATGATAAATAAGATATAACATAACATGATAATATCCTTAACTAAAGGATACACATAATAACAGAAAGAGATAAAGGGAAGAAAAGCTGAGAGTTACTGGGGAAGACTTCATTAAAAAAAAGTGACATTTGAATTTATTCTAAAATAATAATAACATATAAGTGGCCAAAAAGCAATATAAAAAAGACATTTTGATGGAAACACATTATAAGCAAAAGTGTAGAGATATGAATCAGCGTAACATGTGCTTAAGACAATAAGAATAAAATGAATGGTTGATGAATCTATGCAGGGGTTAAGAGAAGGGCAGATATATTAATAATGCCTAATTAGGTATCCAAATAGAATAGGAGATCAAGTTGTGTTCATTATCTAATTATCTACTCCATGCAAAGCATTGGTTAATATTTCCAGATGTGGGTTTGTTTAGTGCTCACAACATTCCTACAAAGTCAGTATCATCTCCTACCTACAGATGCAGAAACTGAGGCTTGTAAAGCTTGAGTTAGAAAACAGGAGCTCAATAAACATTTTTGAGCCCCCATTATATGGCATAAAGTGCCAGAGTTATTGATATTAAGTATTTGAATTCACATCCATTTCACCCCAAAGACCTTGCACTCTTACTATTCCATGTTGCCACTCTCCATTTGACAACCCAAACCCATCACAGAGTTTTGAATAAGTGAGTGGCAGGAGGCAACTATGATTGAAACTTCAAGTTCACACTAAGTATAACATCCTCATGTTGCCTAACAGTGTTTTCCAGCTCTATGTTAATGTAGTGTCCCTTTTATTGCATACTTTAAAAAAGTCTCTTAGTCATAAAAAGTAGTTTCTATAACTGGAGTTATAAATGGGGCCATAAGCTGGTGCTTTGCAATTCAGATGAAATCATTAGAAGGCAGCACTGACATCCTGTCTTACACTCCTCATGCGGAGGGTGGCTCAGACTCTGCAGGCTGCAGACCTGAGCTGAGACACATCAGAAAGAGCAAGTTAGTGGGCTACTTTGCAGAGCCTTCAGAGAAAGAAAATCACATCACATCATTTCACAGCTATGTGTAGAAAGCCATAATAGGCTTAAATGACATTTAAATTAACTGGACACATGCTTACAGTGACAATTATAAAGACCTTCAAGCGAACAAGAAAATTAGTCTAGAAAAGAAGCTATGTCTAAAACTCCCTATTAAAAACAATGACTTCTTACTCTTTCTGCATACATGCACACACACACACCCCCCCCAAAATACACACACCCAACATACATGCATACCCCAATATATACACACATTTCAACATGCATGCACACACCCACATACATACACACCAACATATATGCACACCCCAACATACACATTGCAACATACATGCACATACTCATATACACACACACCCCAACATGCACATGCCCCACCACACACACACATATCGCAACATACAGATATACGCACCAACATATGGACACACCTACCAGCACACACACAAACACCAATATACACACCCCCGACACACATATGCTCATACACACATATACTAACATGCTTGTGCACACATATAAACACCAGTCACTTGCAGCTGATTTAACTGCAAAAATGATGTCTTACAGAAAGACTATTGTGTTTTTTATTTTAATTTTTTTTTTTTTAAACAGAATCTTGCTCTGTCACACAGGCTAGAGTGCAGTGGCACAATCATGGCTCACTGCTGCCTCAACCTTCTAGGTTCAAGTGATCTTCCTGTCTTAGCCTTCTGAGTAGCTGGGATCACAAGCGTGTGGCAATGTGCCCAATTTTTTAATTTGAATTTTTTGTAGAGATGGGATCTCAGTATGTTGCCCAGGATGGTCTCAAATTTCCGGGCTCAGGCAATTCTCCTGCCTTGGCCTCTGAAAGTGCTGTTATTAATGGGTGTGAGCCACCATGCCCAGCTGAGGAAGATGAGTTTAAGATGCACGTACTGCTAAATTTCAGCCAGTCCAAATACAACAATCACAGAATCTTAGACAAAAAGCTACACGAGTTTAATAAGCAGCAAACTTATTTACTTATTTAATAGGATCTTCATGGAATATTTGCCTCCAGAGTTGAAGTTAAGCAACTAAATGTTGTGGAAAGAATATGAGAACTACAGGGCAGGCACGGTGGCTCATACCTGCAATCCCAGCACTTTGGGAGGCTGAGGTAGGTAGATCATGAGGTCAAGAGTTTGAGACCAGCCTGAGAACTATAGTCTAAACAGAGTTCTAGTAACCACTTACCATTTACTAGTAATAGGACTTTAGAAAGTTCCTTATTATCTCACTCTAAGTTTCATTGCCTACAAGATGAGGTATTATCTACTACATTGCATGGTTTTTGTGAGTGATAATAGAGATCAAGTGAAGTGACTATCCTGTGTCAACCATAAACAAAGGGTATTCAATGAATACTAAGCCTACTAACCTTGCCTGTGGTTGTCTTGTTTGGGACCCCTGAGAAGCAGACCACAGATTCAAGTGTAAGCAGTTTGATAGGGAAAGGTAGAAGGAATGCAGAGAATGAGGCTGATAAAGAATGAGTCATGGCTGGGCACGGTGGCTCACGCCTGTAATCCCAGCACTTTGGGAGGCCGAGGCGAGAAGCTCACGAGGTCAAGAGACCAAGACCACGGTGAAAGCCCATCTCTACTAAAAAATACAAAAATTAGCTGGGTGCGGTGGCGCGCACCTGTGGTCCCAGCTACTCGGGTGGCTGAGGCAGGAGAATTGCTTGAACCTGAGAGGCGGAGGTTGCAGTGAGCCGAGATGGCGCCACTGCACTCTAGCCTGGCGCCTGGCAACAAAGCAAGACTCTTTCTCAAAATAAATAAATAAATAAATAAATAAATAAATAAATAAATAAATTAAATTAAATAAAGAGTGAGTCACCCAGCCACAGGACCTTGAGAAACAAGCTCAATTTCACTGTAGAAATCTGGGTAACGAAGTAGAACATACCTTAAATTTTAGCAAAAGAGAAGTGAAGAAGCTGGGCTCTAACTACTCCCCATCTTTCCTGGGCAAAGGGATGCCTAGTGTGGTACTAGCTCTCTGGCATTTCTCCCTTATCATTTATGCTTGCCTAGGGTGCTCCCGTGGCCAAAATAATAATAATAATGATAACAACAGCTCTTAAGCACAGTCACACGTGTTCATGGTAAATAACCTTCAGAGTCAAGGAAGGGAGGGTCCAGAGGATGTGGAGGACATCAACAACATCTACTAAAAGGATATATAGGAAAAATATTTTTTAAATGTCTTTTTTTCCAGTAATTACCAAGATTCACTTCTCATGCCTTTGACTTTTCTAAAAATTCCATGGGAACAGTAACCATGAGGGTTTCGTTTCCTGATTTATCCCAAGCTTCCTGTACATAGAAGATACTTCATAGAAATTTTGATACATTTTATAATATATACTACTTATTCTTTACTTCTTAAGCAACTGACACTGTGGTAAGGGCTGCGGATACATTATTGACATATTATTTAATTTGACCATTATTTCTCTAGGTTTGTCATGTAACGGAGGACAGAAACAGATGAGAGAAATTAGAAAAATATACTATATATCTGACTCCTGAATCCATGAGCTTAATTATCACCATATCACCTACCTCCTCACTCTCACACCTTTGCAGACCTCCTTCACTTCTGCCTTCTTTCAATATCACAGCATGCCTTCAAATTATCTCTCTATAAAGGGAAGCCCTTTTCCTCTTCTGCAAATTTCTGCTTATGTTGAGGATATCAGACTCAGATCCTCCAAGCCATCCCTGATGCTGCGCAACTTCCAGGTACAATATTCACAAGTTTATGGATTAGTGTATGCTACCTGTCTTTAACTGATTCCCTGCTATGTGCTAATGAGATGTATGACTTCGATCTTATTCTCTTATGAATGTTTGTGAAAGTTCACGTTAATCTGGACATACGTGTCATGAGAGAAACAATAGTTAAGGACCACAAATGAGGTACACAAGTAATGCTGTATACAAAAGTAAGATGACAAGATTATAAAATTTTCCAAAGTGTTTCTGTATTTCCCTTTCTTCTCTTGCAGAAGACCCACTATTTCAAAGTACGATTCCATCTTACAGAGAAGAATAATCTGTTTTTCTTTTTTCATATCCTGTCGGTTAATGACCCCCTTGTAATCATAGTGAGTAGCTGGAAGTTAGGTTATTCATTACTGCTTTAGGGCTGTCTAGAACTGCAAAAGTTCTTAGGAAAGCTTAAGACAAAGTCTTTAACTTTTGCCAGTTTCTTCTCAGGCTTAGCTGCTGGAGGAACATATTTTTTTTAAGGCTTTGTGATAATTCAGCAATTAGGAATTTCGGATATAAAAAAAGTCTTTTAAATTCTAAAGAAACTAGATTATGCAAAATAAATACTTATATCTCAAATGGGGACAATGTCATCAAGATGACGCTAATGTCAATAATACCATGTTGTACTGGTTGAGCACAAACAACAGCTATTTATTGTCTACAAGGAAATGAGAATATCTAGGCATGGTGGATGCAAAGAGAATGAGATGCTCAGAGTTATGTCCTGGGAGTAGTGGAAGAAGGGGATGCAGAATGATCTCGTGTCCTAGATGGAGTTTGAAGCACAAATGGAAATTTTCCAGGTCAACTGCTGTCTCTCTCAGCCACTCAGAAGTCATAGAATTGTCCAAGAGATCTGATTGGCTCTGCTAAACAAAGGAGGTCATGAATCTGCTGACTGTGATAGAGATCTCTGTCTAGGAATTTATGCCATTTTCTCTAAAATGATAATTAAATGGCTTTTAACAACAGTAAGTATATGATCTATTGATAGAGAATAAGGAAAACCATCCAACATCAGAATCTCTCAGTGAGTCCTAACATGCCTCAGTATTGAGAAATAAATGAAATACACCATAACCTGTACATTTGCTTAAACAAGACAATTGCCAGAAAGCCTCTAGGTAGGCCCCATATTCCTTCAAATCACTTATATTGATTCCAACTGAAACCATGAGGTGCTTATGTCTGTAGCCAAATGAACTACAAGGCTTCTACTACAAGGACATCTTCATTCATATTTATTGCCTTGGAACCTATTCTACACTTACATTTTTCCCTTGAGTAGCCGGGTCTATAGGTGAATGCCACCTGGACTGGTGATTTCCTTTATAAGCATTTAAAGCTATTACAGACAAAACGACAGTGGCAGAGACAAATACATCATATACTCTTTTGCCTACCAATAAAATTAACAAGGCTAATCTTCTAATATATTGGCTCCAGATTTTTTTTTAGATAAATGAAACAGATCCACTTGCAATCCCCTTCACAACTCTGCCCCGTAAAATTACCTCCTTCCCTCTTTGAAGGCATCACTGTTTCGAAGTTTGTGTTTGTTCCTCCTGTCTTTTCTATATATTTTTATATGTATAATTAATATTTAATTATTTTGTCCATTTTTAACTATTCTTTCATCCTATTTAAATGGGACATAGAAAAGTATTACACAGCTTGCTTTTTTTCACTTGACTCTATATTTGAGGATCTATCCAAGTAGATATATTTGGATCTTGTTACCATTTTATCTGATATACAGTATCCCATCCTATGGATTTGCCAGCATGAAAAACCTATTCTCATAATAATGTTGACATGGTCTAGATGTTTTATCTTGGCCAGTTCTCATTTTGAAATGTGACCTCCAACGTTAGAGGTGGGCCTTCTGGGGAGGGCTTGGGTCATGGGGACAAATCCCTCGTGAATGACTCAGCAACTCCCCCACAGTGATAAGAGAATTCTCATTTGATTAGTTCATGTAAAAGCTGGTTGTTTAAAAGAATCTGGTATCACCTCTTTCTCTCTTGCTCCCTCTCTCACCATGTGACATGCCTGCCTCCTCTCTACCTTCTGCTATTATTGTAAGCTTTCTGAGGCCTCACTAGAAGCTGCACAGATGTTGGTGCTATGCTTGTACCAACATCAGTTTATCTGAGCCAAATAAATCTCTTTTCTTTATAAATTACCCAACCTCAGGTATTCCTTTATAACAATGTAAAATGGATTAACCACAATTACATTACTGATAAAGTATAATTTTCTATTAAACGTTTCATTCTTTTTTGTTCTTCTTATTCTTAGGTAAGAATCCTGTCTCTATACACCACTTAGCATAGATAATATATGTTTGCTTACAGTTATCTACTGCCTAGGAACTAGGGGCTGACAATTTAAGACCCAGATCTATCCATAGCCACTTACGTTGACTTGGATTTGTCGCATTTTTATGGGTACCACAGTTATTTCATCTGCAAAATTAAGCGGAATGTTAGGAAGAAACCCCAAACATTCAGAAAAGTCATTTCCCATTCATTTTCATCAACTGTTCTGCTGGGCTGGTGAACATAATTCAGAACCAATAAAGCAGGAGTGTGAAAATGAATAGCATTTTTAGATATAATTTTATGATCCCATTTATGGTTAGAAAATAAAGACTTCTAGGGTTGCCATTATTTATGCTTTAAATCATATAGACAGCTATACCATGCATGGGTGGAATGGCATACAATTCGAAGGGTGACAGGACATACCCCATCTTCACCCCATGCAAGCACCTTACAATACCATCACCTCACCTCCCATCAGCTCTCCAGAAATCTGAGTTTGTCTTTTTGTAAAGAAATGTTCAGGTATATCTTGGTGGCAAAATGGAGTCATGGGATAGTGATAGGATTGTAAGGAACTATTATACCATTTCCTAAAAGTCTTCTTTCCTCTGAGAGTTCCCCTCCACACCTGTATGATCTGCCTCCTTGCTTCTTCAGCCCCATGTGCACTGTCCATAATTTTATCTTCTTTTAGTATTGGTTTTCTCTTTCAGTATACCAAGTTTCTTTACATGACAAAGGTTTTGCTTTTGGCTGATTCAGTCGGTCCCTTTGAGTCATGCAAATAAGAGGTGAAATGTTCTCTCAGTCCGGAACATTGTTCCTCTGCTCTTCTCTCAGTCAATTCCTACTCATCTTTCAGATTTAGAAACTAAACTTAAAACTAATCTTTCAAATCAAAACTAAACTTAAAAACCAGGTTACCCAACTTTTAAACATTTTATGCTCATTACTAGCACTTAGTGCAATTTTAAATGAATAGTTTTAGTGGAACAGTTTGGTTGATATCTTTCTTTTTCATGCAATTCTCAGCTGTGTCTAAATCTTTTTAAAAATGTTTTTAATTAAATAAAATACATTTTAGGGTCTGCCTATGTTGTCAGGCTGGCCTTGAACTCCTGAGCTCAAGAGATTTCACCACTTCAGCCTCCCTACTAGCTGGGATTTGCACACCGCCATGCCTTGCTCTGTATTTTTCTTTATTGCTCTGCCAGAGAAAGCAGTAGACACTCAGTGAATTTTCACTGCAACTATGAAAGAAACTGCTCTCAAAATGCTGGTCCTAGAGTGGAAAATTATGTGCAAACAAGTACAAAAAGAAAACAACTTAACATTATTTGTTTCTAGGTGCATCTTCTATGAAATGGTGGACTGAAAATTCACCGTCCTCACTCTTCCCTGCTATTGCTCTTTGGATTGATCACTGAGTGATGCCCAAGTGTTTTTCTTTTCAAATAAAAATTAATTTGTTTTGTTATTTCTTCAATACATTTTTAAAATTAGAAAGAGAGGAACATTAACTAATGTGTCAAATTCCATCCAGAGTGTGTTTTGTTCTATGCTATTTCTAGTATCCAGCTTTTTGTCTTTTTCTTTCTTGGTACCATGCATTTGTTTTCACAAAAGTAACATGATTTCTCTTGGCAGTATCATCTGCCTTTTATTATCTCAATATAGACATCTGAATTTGTGTTCACTCAGCTTAGAAAATCAAATGCATGTGTGTATGTATAGACACACACGCAGCGTATGTATGTGTATAAGAAAGTTTGCCACGCATAGGGCTTTTTTTTTTTTTTTTAAGATTTCCAAGCTTACAAGACAGTTGTTTTTAAAAGCTTTTGTTTTTCTCTCCACTATTCCAGAGGAAAGGTTCTGACTGATCTCCAATTTCTTTATACCCGCAGTAGAAAAACTTAGTTCTAAGCTCTGTGAAATAGTATGATTGACTTTAGCATAAGAGACCAAAAAACAAAACAAAACAAAACAAAACAAAACAAAACAAAACAAAACAAAACACTTCATTATAAAAAGTGATACAGATTTTTATGCAGCTGTGATTTTCTACTGCATAAGTTAATAATTAGGTCAGTTGTTCTCAAATTTTTGCATATATCAGAATCACCTGGAGTGCCTATTAAAATGCAAATTGCTGGGCCACACACTCAGAGTTTCTGATTCAACATGTCTAGGGAGGAATCAGAGACTGCATTTCAGTTCTCAGGAGATGCTGATGTTAGCCATTCAGTTTAAGCAGCTGCATTACATAGTTCACAGACAGGGATGTTGTTGGAACAAGTGAGCTGTATACTTGAGGTTCTTGCTCTCAAAGAAGATCCCTTTGCAATGACAGAGATGGCCATTCTTGATGAACTGCTTAGTAGGATGAACAGAATTCTGGCAATGCTTGACTAAGGACTTGGGAAAGTATATCTTCCTACCCCACCTGGAAGAGTGGATTTTAGTTATCAAATATTGCTTTGGAATTTTTTTTTTTTTTTTTTTTTTTGCCATTTAATAGCCCTGTGAACCAGGACAAAATTTGTTTTCTTTTCTGTGCCTCAGTCTCTCAGGTATAAAGTGGAAATAAAACGATCTATTACCAATAATTGTAAATATTTATAAAACAACATGGTAAAGACCTTCACATGCTATGTAGAAAACAGTAAGTGAAAACAAATCTGAATTTCCTCCTCTCAGTGAAGATTCATATTGGATAATTCATAGAACATGTATTTCAGCTTTTTCTTTTGGATACATTCAAGTTAGATAATATTCCAAAAGTGATTCCCCAGATTGGCAATCAATCTGGGCAGGCAAGAAAGAAAAAAGGCTTGGAGACTATTTGTGAAGTCAGCCCTATTGAATCATGCAAATAAGAGGTGAAATATTTTCAAAGACCAGATGAGAGAAGAAGGGGGATTCAATTATTGAGTTTAGATGTCCACATTATCCCAGAAGCAAGGAGGGCAATTCAACCTAATAATGTCCCTTCAGATTATAGGAAAGGTTGTCTCTGTGGCTAGTAATGTAGGCAGGCTATGTATTTTTATTAATGTTCCCAGATGGTGTCTTCCCAATCTCACAGGAAACAAATAGCTTTGGAGAAATAAGCAAGTACTGAGGAATAGTCTTCCTGCCTTCTACGAAAGGCAAGTAGCCTGTAAAGACAAAGTCTCTGTTCAATACTAGAGTCTCCTCATTAGTATTAGTTCTTCCATTAAACTAATTAAGATGAATTACAAAAATACATTTTTCCCTGTATTCTAGAATTCTTGGTGTGGAAAAGCAGCTCCATATTTATATAATTCACTGAATTTATACTGGTCTCAAGAAGGAAAATCTTCATGAAGAAAATCTTCATGAAAATAAAAATTAAAAACAAACACACAAGCTTTATTCACTGCAAAGTCATAGGGGTAGAATCTGGACTGATTAGATTTTGAATTGCTTTAAATAATTAATATAAAATCGAAATTTAAAATTTATATTACCCTAGGTAGCCCTTTTCTTTGGTAATGTTTTATTTATTTCTGAATTGGCATGTCGCATTATAATGAATCATGGTCTTACAGTAATACGGCAAAAAGACCTACCTTTGGCTGAGGAAAGAAGCACCTCAATTAAATTAGGAAGTGAATTAAAATTAAAAGAGGTAATAGAAGATAATAAGAGGTACTCGATAAAGATTCAAAGCTTATGTTAGAGAAACATGTCATATAATTCTACAGACTGAGTTCAAACCAAGTTCCCTGTTTATTAACTATGCAACCAGAACATATGCTTAAATCTTTGGGTCAACTTCCTCATCATCACAGTGGTTTATAGAGCACAACTAACAAAATGACTGGCACATACTGTGTGATCTATTTTTCCTTTTTTCCTATTATCTTCAAAACTCTGGTAGGATTAAGCTCATTGGTGAGATGGAATGATTAAAAAATGCTCAAAGGTTTACCATATATCATTTCAGTGATGTTCAGATAAAATTTTGTCTACACTAAATATAAGTAACTTTTCAAACCCCAGCTGAGATGAACATAAAATTGCACTCTGTTTATCAGTAAGTAGCTTTTCCACTATTACCATTTTCCTATAAATAACTTCTTTAGGGAAAACCAAAATACAGCATCTAAATGTAATCATGGACAGAAAGAGATAAATTATTTTTTTAAAAAAGGGAAAATGGCAAACTCACTAACAGCATTATATTAGATAATGATTTGGAACTGCTTTATCAGTTTGATTTCATAACACTAATCAGGAAAGGATTGGAGTAAACAAGAATTGAAAATCTTATCTCTGCCTTCTCCAGAGTGCAGAGGACTTGCCCATAAATTATTAATCAATATTCAAAAAAAAAGAATTAAAGTAAATTATATATTTCTTCCATGTAGGATTTAAACTAACTCATTACTGGATTTCTAATCATAGTCACATGACAAGATATATTTTTTTAAATTTTCAGGTGTCTCACTTCATCAGCCAGTCTGATATATATTTTTTAATATTTGATAGTAAATATTTAGGTGAATAAGACGAAAAAATGAAATGTTCTTATTTCTTATTGTCCATATCAGTCATTTCACTTATAGTCAAGGTGATTTCTGCAACAATAATATCTCATAATGCAATCCCAGAAGCCTACCCAATCACTTCAATGAATTTCCAGCAAGTATGAAAAATAAAATGCCCTTTATGATTAATTTAATGGTTGGAGATACAGTTGTCCGGATTTCTCTCTTAAACTGGCTGGTGTAGAAGCCTCAAACTCCCTCATATAATGAGAAAAAAATGGAATTAAGCTTGAGAGGCTTGAGCCATTATAATGGTTAAATGATATTTCTCTATTTTCAAACCATGTATCTTAATTTCTGCAATATAATAGTAAGGGAACTCAGAAAAGAGATAGCTAATAAATGAAGGAATATTATGAGATAATAACTACAATTCTCTTTAAAGGTCATTTTAGATGAGAAAGTATAATGCTCTATTAATACTGCTTGTCGTTTTAGGACTGGGCATCATTTTCTTAGAGAAATATAATCTCAGATGTCACTTTTCTTCCCTCTCTGTCTCACAGACACACAAAACAGATTAACATCTGACAAAGTGTTAATCTTGAGAAATGCCTTGCCTTGTAATGGATTTTTAAAAAGGAAAAAATTATTCTGAATAAGGAAAAATGTTCTATTTCAAGTTACCAAAATATATCTCATTTCTCTTTCTTTGGTTTTCTCTGGTTGTTCAATCTCTGAAGAATCTTTTTCAGATCTTTTTATTGTTATTGAATTATTATTTATAGTAAACAATAAACGAGTAGCAATACACTGATATTCAGACAATAATATTATTTTCATATAGTGGTAAGTAATATATCATTTTTATCTAATAATTTTATAAGTATTACATGATATTTACTATTTCCCTTAATGTTGAATATATAAATTACTTTTTATTATGTAAAATAATGCTCTATGAACACTCTAGTAAAAAAAAATTACGGGTGTTTAGAAATATGTCTTCTTATAATTAGATTTTGCATATTTCAGTCTGACTCAGAGTAGGTACACACACATACTCCTATTGAATTGTGAATGTAATACCTAATATTAAGACAATATTCTAAGAACTGTTTGTGTCATATGTGGTGCAAAGACCACAGATCCTCAAGGAAATATAACTGAGAATTCTTAGGCTCACTCAAAATTTAATGACCTGGTTTCTTTAATGTGCATGATCATCTACATCCTGTTCACTAACACTCGTTTCCTGGTATCTTTACATAACTTCTTAGCATTCATCTCTCTATGCCTCATTCACATCCTCCTTCTAAAAAAAAAAAATTATGCTTCACTTGAGAAAATTTTTCTCCCTTTTCTCCATTATAAAATTTTAAATACAATTGTCTATTTTGTCACTGATTTGATGTTTTATTAGCCAGTAGATAAATACTTAATTGAGATGTTAATATGTGACCAGCACTGTAATGTATAATACGAAAAAATACTACCTTAGTATAGTTCTGTGTGAACTGAATATATGGTGGTTTCTATCATCAAATAATTGACATATGTTGGGCAATATAATGGCTCAGATTTCAGGTTAAGATAGAGGATAAACAGCATAGGCTAAAGTAATTGAAAAACATTTACAAAAGTGCTAAGAATTGATAAAAAATCTTGAAATAAAAATGAGTGAAATTTGAAGCAGGAAAAAATGGCCATGTCAGGCCAAAAGAAAAAGTTAAGGAAAAGGCACTAAAAATAACCATATTTATAGATGTAAGATACTGTTAGGGAGGAGTAAGAAAGAATTAGCTATATAGAATAGAGTCCAAGTCTAGAGAGTCTCTCAAAAGAAAATTTGGGAGTAAGTAGAAGAGGTCATATGGTAAAATATATTTCAGTGACTCTTATAAGCCAAGGTATTGTTTCTTCAAAGCTTCCATTTCTGGAACACAGAAAATGGCTTTTGTACAGCATGGCATGGAGGGGAAAGAGATGAAGATATGCATGAATAGAGGCTATAGTCTTGGGAGGTCCAGCTGCTCAGGCCCACCTGCTTGCCCTAAAGACAGAGGACATAAATAGTCTCAGCACATCTGAATCGTCTAATCAGGGGAAGCCTGTGTGGAAGCTCTGGACTAGAACATATTAAACAATCTAGGGTTGGTCCAAATTTGTTTGCTTCTGCTCTCAAAAGGTAAACTTTAATAAAATAGAGAATTTGGGGTAATAAAATTGTGGACATAAAGGATGTCTCTGACAGATGATCAGAGACTATGGATTTTGTTTTGTCAGTTGAGCTTTTAGCAATCTTTAAAAAATGCTACCAATCTAGTATAGAGACTACCAACTTAGTATAGCGACTTCTTTTTACAACATATATTGTCTACATAATTTGCCATGTAGTCGGATGGTTTTCTGTGGAAGTGATCAATGATATAGGCATGGATAAATTCAGTGGTTGGTTAATGTGATCACCAATTGTGATCACTAATCCAAAAATGTGAAAGCAAAAAATATGCTCCTGATAAGATCTCTAACGCTATCAATAGAGAACAAAATCTATTCATGCATTGTATTGAATCTAGCACATTCTTGAGCTGTCTGTGTCAATACTAAGAGGAATTCCATAATAAAATTAAACAAAAAATTTCAGAATCTCATCTTAATCCTTTATCTTAAGTATGTGGAAAAACAGAATCAACGAGGTGAAGTAATATTTTCAAAGTGACCGAGTGAATGTAATTTCCAAGACAGAGCTAGAAACCAAGTTTCTTTATTCCAGGCCAGGGCCCTTGACAGAATACCACTCTGACCTATTGGAAATTTTATGTAAATATTAGAATACAATGTAGTCAGGTCCCAAAACTTTTGGCAAGTCGTCACATTCCAAAGATTTAGTTGAAGCCAGTATAATTTCACTCCTCTATCTTTATCAGGTTCTATAAGAATAAAAGCAAAATATATCAGTTCACTATCACTGTGTAACAAACCAAGCCAAAATTAACAGTTAGAAACAACTATTTATTTAGCTCATAATTTTGTGTGTCAGTAAGTTGCATGGAGCTCAGACAAGTGGTTCCTCTCATCCTAGGTGTAGTTACTTACATATCTGTGATCAGGTACTGGATCAGCTGGAGGCTGATTGACCTAAGATGGCTCAGCTAGACTGGCTCTCCTCTGTACCACATGGTCTTTTATCCTTCAGCAGGCTAGACAGACTCTGATAACATAGTGACTGGGAAGAATTCACAGGGAGATAGTGAAAGTATGCAAGGCCTCTTACTCTTACAGCTTAGGCACATAACTAGCACAATATCATTTTAATTGCAATTTGTTGACTAGAGTGAGTCATGAAACCAGCCCGTATTCAAATACAGGATAATAGATTCTACATCTAGATGACAGATGATGTAAGTCAGATGTTAAAGGTCTCTTAATTTGCAAACAACTTCCACAAAGAGAAGAGGTTTTCATAAATATTCTTGCTGCATTTACAACATTGAAAATAAGGTAAATTGGAAGTTGAAATAAGTGCTTACATTCTATATTAACCTAAGCTTGTGACAATAGGATCGATATCCTTAAATGTATATCTTCAAGTATAAAAACAGACTGGGAAAAATCATTTTTGATGAAAAAAGATATTAGCAATATTCACAATTGTGAATAGAAATTGAAACTAAGTACAAATGGAAGTAAAAATATCTGAGACATATTCTTCTTACATATTTGCCTATATATTTCCAGTCTGCTTTGCTGATTGCATTTTTGCTGCTAGCCCTGCAAATATTTGGCTGCCATAGGAGTCTGTCCATGGAATTTTTCTCCTTTATCTTTACACTCTCAAACCAGATGTCATCAATCCCATCACCTAGAATGTCACAAATATGCTGATGGCTGTCAAATTTAATTTGCCATTGAGAGCTTTTTTCTAAACTCCAGATATTTAAGCAATTGTCTAACCTACATTTCCATTGCCCATTCAAATTTATCCTGCCCTAATCTACTGAACAAATTTTTGTACTAAAATAAAATATTTTCCAAGCATTTTAAAATCAAGATGAATAGCACTACTAGTATCCATCCAATGTTCAGGTAAAAACTAGCTCTTTCCTAAATTCCTTATAATTATCCATCAATTTTCTTACTTAGTTTCTAATTCCAAAATACATGTTAAATCTGACCACCATGTTCAGTCCAACTAACATCGCCTCTTATCTACAATAGTCTCCTACCATTCTCCTGGTTTCTACAGCCTATTCTCTATAGAGCAGTCACAATAAGCTTTTAAGAAAGTACAACAGACTGTGTCATTTTCCTGCCTCAACATCACTAGTAGTACCCCCAGTATAATTAGATTAGAAATTAAACTCTTTACTTACTACAACAACCTAAATGGTTGCACTTAACCTGTACTTTGACTTCACATTCACTTCATCTCTGCCCTCCCTTTTGTTGTTCCATCTAAGTCTTTATAAACGTGCTGTTTCTTCCATTACAAATATTCCAAATGGCATAAAATTTGTTTATTCTGCACGGCTGCATCCCCTTCGTTTGGGTGCCAACTCAAATGGATTAGTTCTAGAAGGTTAATCTGAGACCTTAGCCATCCTAAGCAGAATTCTCCCACCCCAATTACACTACCATATGGCATTTTTATATTTTTATCTTAGCAGTAAAAATAATTGAAGTTCCTATCTCTCATTATTATTATTATTATTATTATTATTATTATTCTTCTTTTGAGACAGGATTTTGCTCCATCACCCAGGCTGGAGTGCAGCTCATTGCAGTCTCAAACTACTGGACTCAAGCAATCCTCCTGCCTCAGCCTCCTGAGAAGTTGGGACCACAACTATGCACCACCATAACTAGCTTATTTATTTAATTTAATTAATTTATTTATTTTATTTTATTTTTAGTAGAAACAAGGTCTCACTATGTTGCTCAGGCTGGCCTCAAACTCCTGAGCTCAAGCAATCCTCCACCTCAGCCTCTGATAAGATTTGGCTGTGCCCCTACCCAAATATCATGTTGCATTCCCACATGTTACAGGAGGGTCCCAGTGGGAGATAATTGAATCATGGGTGCAGATCTTTCCTGTGCTACTCTCATGAGAGTGAATAAGTCTCAGGAGATCTGATGGTTTTAAAAATGGGAAACTCCCTGCACAAGCTCTCGCTTTGCCTGCCAACATCCACTAAAGATGTGACTTGCTCTGCCTTGCCTTCTGCCATAACTGTGAGGCCTCCCTAGCCATATAGAACTGTCTACTTAGTCTCCGGTATGTCTTTATCAGTGGCACCAGAACAGACTCATATAGCCTCCCAGATAGTTGGATTACAGGTGTGAGCCACCATGCCCAGCCTTTCCTTTTGAGTTTTTTTTTTTTTTTTTTAATTGTTTATCTTTCTCTCCTAGAATATAATTTCATGATGACAAAGGTCTCTGTTGTTCACTACCGTTCTCATAAGAGATGTTTGTAAATATTTGTTAACCTCTAATGACCTACAATAATCTGCTTACTGAAATATATAGGGCAAACGCTTTTGACTGCTCCCCATGCCCCTCCACCGACTCAGTAGAAATTTAATATCTCTGAGGCTAATTTTTAAATTTTGTTTTGTTTTGTAGGAGCACACTTTAAAGATTGTTGACTTCCAAAGGCCTATTTTCTTGGGCCTTGAGTAACTTAAGGACAAACTTAAGAACTTTATGTCTAATCACTGAATAATTAATAATTCAAGCTATATTTCTATGATCCTAATTCCCAACGCAAATACTGCCCTAAAATATTTGTTACACTATGTTAGCAATTATTAAATCTCATCGTAAAAGAAGTAAGCCTAGATATCAAGAAACTATTGGATAAAGGAAACTCTCTTAAATTGTCCAAATTATTTAATCAGAAGTTTTGGTTTCTTATTTTTCAGACCAGGACAAGATTCAATCTTTCATGTCTCTTAAGGTTACCAATGATACTTCTCTCCTCTCACTACTCATAAAATGACTACAAATATTATAAAAACAGGGTAATTTATGTAAATAAATATACAATATTTGGCAAAAGGATTAGATGATTTATATGTGTAAGTTAAACTATCTTTCAAATTAATATGTTTTTCAGATATTATAATTACCCTATCTAAAAATAATTAATGTTAATTATTCTAGGACTCTGGAAGCAAACCTAAATGCCCACCACCAAAAAAAAAAAAAAAAAAAAAAAAAAACAAGAAGAAAAAAAAAGTAAATAACCCAATGTGGCGTGTTTTTAAACTCAAAGCTGCCAAAAAATATACAGCTACCTAGTTTTGGACAGAATTTCATAGATTATAAATTTTTCAGATGGCAATTAACCTTAGTAAAATATTTCTATCTACCTTAAATGTCTTAGCCACTTGTTCTGAATATAAAATACCCTACTGCAGATATTAACTAACTGCTTCCTTGTTCAGTGTAGCATGAAAAGTTTAATAACCCAAATATTTTCTTCTCTATAAATTTGTGAATGGAATAGTTAAGACCGTGCTGTATTTTTGTTCATTTGAAAATTGATACCGTACAAAGAAGTACTGGATTTTTTTTTTCAATAAGCAGCTAAAAAAGGCTCTGTTTATATTTGACAGGGCCCAAATCTGATTAAGTTTAAATGCTTGTCATATTTGTAAAGACTGGACACAGGCAGAATGCTTTCTGCTTTGCGACTTTTTCTAACCTGTAAGATTTACCGAAAAACCTACAAAATAGCTTATATTTCCTCAAGCTTTGCTTTGTGGTCATTTCATTCTCTGGATGATATCGTTACAATTTTTCTTTCCTTTCAGATACAAAATCATGCTGCACTTCTCTGACACAATGAAAAAAGAAATCTAGTAATACTGAACTTTGCTTCTGGGTTTCCAAGATCAGCACGTTGCAAAGAGTGAACCAAATCTACTTTGTCAATAAGATGCCAAAGTTCTTGTCCTGGTGAGCATATTAAAAAGGATGATTCTGAAGAAAATGTGTCAGCAATCATTTGGCATAACCTTAAAATACAAAAACGGTCCTGAAAAGGAAAACAGAAAAGAGGCAGCGCATCGAAAAAGTAACAGTTATTTTCTCTATAAAAGGAAGACAAGGAATTCAATTTATGGCCATGGTGTAGTTACAAGAAATGAATTTACTCTACTCTCCTGCACAACTAGAAAACCAGACAAACATATTACTCAACGGGTCTCAAACCTTGAACAATGGACATATGGGACTGTGATACCAGAGGGAAGTAAAATCAAAAGAGCTTTGTAGCTGTTCTAGGTTATTGTATGGCCTGGGGGAAGATTCCAGGCTGTAGAATAGGGAAAGAAACCCGGAACTAAACCCAGAAGTCTCATTGTGTGAAAGAGACAAAAGTAGGTGTGCAGGATGGGGAAGGTGACTAGAATTTGTGGGACAGAGTACTGGAAGGAAGAGAATTGCCCAAAGAACTCAGAT
Source organism: Saimiri boliviensis (assembly GCF_048565385.1). Classification (NCBI taxonomy): domain Eukaryota; kingdom Metazoa; phylum Chordata; class Mammalia; order Primates; family Cebidae; genus Saimiri; species Saimiri boliviensis. The sequence goes on along the minus strand of NC_133454.1, from coordinate 105,368,659 downwards.
ACATAGGAGGGTCCCCCAAAGTCTTACCTTAGTATTGATCGGTGTATAAGGGAAAGGACACTAGCTGGGGCTAGGAAAAGAACTACTGGGAAGGAGAAGGCCGAATAATTTCCAGGGTTCACACAAGGCTAGAAATAATTTACCTTTCCCTGAACCAGGTAGAAATGCTTCCTATTATATGGCACATCAGGTAAAGTTCTCAGAAAGACTCCTTATTTTTGGAGTTCAATGACATCTAGACTTAAAAAAAAAAAAAACAGTTTGAAACCACCTTCAAAGAACTTAAAAGCAAGTCTCAAAAGGAGAAAGTTGAACCCAAATAACTTTACTGCATACCAGGAAAAAATCAAATACTATTGGGGAAAAAATATATTTTACAAGGACCCATACAATAAAACACATATGAAACATGTAAGAATATTTGAGGGGAAAAGGAATTGAACTGATTTAGGTATTAAATATGAATAATTAGAAAACAGAAACAATGAAGGGGTTTTGCAAGGGCAAGTTATAATCACGTGCCTTGAACTCAGGAGTATGATTAGTTCAATGCTGTCTACCTGACGTCAAAAAAAGAAAAACAAAGAGAAAAAATTGAATATAGAAGGTGAGATCACAAAGGTGAAAGGTGTAACAGCTATATGAACATCAAATGGACAAAGCAGTGTGCTTTGTTTCATTTTTTCTAACATATCTTTGCAAATAGGCCCAGAGATCCAGCAGTGAAAAATGAATGAGGCTCTGTGAATAAAATAACGTGTTATAAAAGTAAAGCTGCTTTACTTCTACTCTGATTTCTGGGTAGGGTCACAATGCAAAAAGAAATATGATTCTGTCATTTGTCCAGAAAAAGCCTATATAAAATTTCCCAATTTAGAATTGGAAAGAAATTCAGGGATCACTTAGTTCAAACATTTCAATTTTTTTAAAACATGGAAATAGTGGGCCACCATTCTTAAGTGACTTGCCTAAAATATATACTAGGTGAGTAGAATAATTGTGCCTAGAACCCCATTTTATACCCTGTTTCATGAGGTTTCCATCTGCTTTCCCCCACTGAACTCATGACCCACTTGAAGAACAAATCAGATGAGGCCACACTATAAACTATTATGAAACAATACTCAAAGACCCAAATAAAATTCTACTTTAATCTGAAGCCTTTAGAATGAGTTTCCCCAGTACTTGATTTAGGGTTGCTTTTATTAAAAACATGCTTTTGGTTTCAATACTTACTAGTGAGATTATATCAGTCTTTAAAAGATTAAGACCCATTTTTTTGCCTAAATAAAAAATTTGAAAAAAATTAAATTACATTAACTTAAATGAAATATTTCATGATCCTCATTTGAAGCCTGAAGTCATTTATGGTCATAGGTAAAGAAAGTACAGAAGATTCCACCAGATCATTTCTTACCCCAAAGACATAACCTGGGAGTTGTGTCTTGTCATTTTTTTTCTAGAAAGTTTGCATTTATTACTGTTAAAACATTCTTATAATTAATTAGGTACATTAAGTAAATTAATCTCTCTTTCAGATCAATCTTCAATTGTAGAATTTATATCACTTTTTGTTCTTTTCCTCCAAGGCACTGTTTCCAGTTAGTACTGTACATCCATGATTCAATATTCAGCAGTGCTTATTCTATTTATTATATCCCATGTGGATTGAATTTTTATATAGTTTTTGTTTTTCCAGCTTTGATTATAGAGCTAGGAGGTACATGTGCATAATTGTAGCAAAGACATATTGTATGACACTAAAGTTGGGCATATAAATGAATCTGTCTCCAGGGTAGTAAGCATAACATCCAATAGGTAGTTTTTCAGCCCCTGTACCCCTCTGGCCCTTCTCCCTCTAATAGTCCCCTGTATCTATTTTTCTCATAGTGATGTCCATGTATACTCAATATTTAGTTTCCACTCATAAGTGTGGACATGTGATAACTGGCTTTCTGTTTTTGTATTAGTTCATGCTTAGGGTAATGGTCTTCAGCTGCATCCATGTTGCTATAAAGAACATGATTTGTTTCTTTATTATTGCTAAGATGTAGAATCTATTATCCTGTATTTCAATATAGGCTGGTCTTATGACTTGCTCTAGTCAACAAATTGCAATGAAAATGATATTGTGCTAGTTATGTGCCTAAGCCGTAAGAGTAAGAGATCTTGCATACTTTCACTATCTCCCTGTGAATTCTTCCCAGTCACTATGTTATCAGAGTCTGTCTAGCCTGCTGAAGGATAAAAGACCATGTGGTACAGAGGAGAGCCAGTCTAGCTGAGCCATCTTAGGTCAATCAGCCTCCAGCTGATCCAGTACCTGATCACAGATATGTAAGTAACTACACCTAGGATGAGAGGAACCACTTGTCTGAGCTCCATGCAACTTACTGACACACAAAATTATGAGCTAAATAAATAGTTGTTTCTAACTGTTAATTTTGGCTTGGTTTGTTACACAGTGATAGTGAACTGATATATTTTGCTTTTATTCTTATAGAACCTGATAAAGATAGAGGAGTGAAACTACACTGGCTTCAACTAAGCCTTTGGAATGTGATGACTTGCCAAAAGTTTTGGGACCTGACTACATTGTATTCTAATATTTACATAAAATTTCCAATAGGTCAGAGTGGTATTCTGTCAAGGGCCCTGGTCTGGAATAAAGAAACTTGGTTTCTAGCTCTGTCTTGGAAATTACATTCACTCGGTCACTTTGAAAATATCACTTCACCTCGTTGATTCTGTTTTTCCACAAACTTAAGACTATTGATGTTAATAATATAATAGACAAATTAAAAATCTACTGTAAGTTGAACGATTTATTTTGTGCTAGGCACTTTTAAGTTTTTCCTAATATAACCCTCACAATGTTTCTGATAGTTAGGTATTATGAACTTCATTTTAAATCAAAATAAATAAATTTCAAATACAAACAAGATTTCTGATCTAGCACAGATAATAAATTATAAAACAATTCAATTTTACTAAAGCTCAATCCAATAATCTCTAGAGAGCAAAAGAAGTTAAAACATGCCCTGGTCAATTGCAACTTGGATAAAAAATATGATGATTTTAAGTTTTAACAGGGTTCATCCCCAATATATTCATATTGCCACAACACCCATCCAGATTAGCATGGCGCAAGATTTTTCAATTTTAGTGAATTATCATTAACAGTAATTATATTAAATTAAGCCAGGATGATTACAACAGACTTGTATTGTGTACTTGCAGCATCTGCCATCTAGTAGTTTATGAGTCATACGTGCAGTAAACATAGTTCTCATTTTTAACACATGGCTAAATCTGAAAAGAGACCACAGATAACTAACACATCTTGTGTTCACCAGAACTTAACTAATCCATTCTGTCTTAGTCTGTTTTCATGCTGCTGATAAAGATATACCTGAGTCTGGGAAGAAAAAGAGGTTTAATGAACTTACAGTTCCACATGGCTGGAAAGGCCTCACAATCAGGGCAGAAGGCAAGGAAGAGCAAGTCACATATTACAAGGATGGCAGAAGGCAAAGAGAAGAGAAGAGAGCTTGTGTAGGGAAACTCCCATTTTTAAAACCATCAGATCTTGTGAGACTCATTATCATGAGAAGAGCACTGAAAAGACCTTCCCCCATGATTCAACTGCTTCCCACCAGGTGCCTCCTATGACATGTGGGAATTCAAGATGAGATTTGGGTGGGGACATAGACAAACCATGCCTCTAACTTCTCCCAAATTTCATGTTCTCACATTTCAAAACCAATCATGCCTTCCCAACAGTTCCCCAAAGTCCTAACACATGTTAGCATTAACTCAAAAGTCCATAGTCAAATGTCTCATCTGAGACATAGCAAGTACCTTCTGCCTATGAGCCTGTAAAATCAAAAGCAAGTTAGTTAATTCTGAGATAAAGGAGATACATGCATTGGGTAAATACAGCCATTATAGACAGGAAAAGTTGGCCAAAACAAACAGGCTACAGGCTGCATGCAAGTGCAAAATCCAGAGAGGCAGTTAAATCTCAAAACTCCAAAATAATCTCCTTTGACTATGTCTCACATCCAGGTCATCCTGATACAAGAGGTGAGTTCCCACAGCCTTGGGCAGCTCTGCACCTGTGACTTTGCACAGTGTAGCCCCACTCCTGGCTGCTTTCACAGGCTGGCATTAAGTGTTTGTGGCTTTTCCAGGAACACAGTGCAAGCTGTCAGTGCATCTTCCATTCTGGGGTTTAGAAAACAGTAGCCCTCTTCTCACAGCTCTACCAGGTGGTACCCTAGTAGGGACTCAGAGTGGGGGCTCTGACCCTACATTTCCCTTCTACACTGCCTTAGCAGGTATTCTCCATGAGGGCCCCACCCCTACAATAGACTTCTGCCAGGTATTTCCAGACATCCTCTGAAATCTAGGTGGAAGTTCCCAAACCTCAATTCTTAACTTCTGTGTACCTGCAGGCTCAACACCACGGGGAAGCTTCCAAGGCTTAGGGTTTCCACCTTCTGAAACAACATTGTGAGTTGAACCTTGACCCCTTATAGTCATGGCTGGAGCAGCTGGGATGCAGGACACCAAGTCCCTAGGCTACATACAGCACAGGGACCCTGAGCCCAGCCCACAAAACCACTTTTTCCTCCTAGATCTCCAGGCCTGTGATGGGAGGGACTGCCATGAAGGCCTCTGACATGCCCTGGAGACATTTTTCCCAATGCCTTGCGGATTAACATTCAGCTCCTTGTTACTTATGCAAATTTCTGCAGCAGACTTGAATTTCTCCCAGAATGTGGGATTTTCTTTCCTGTTGCATTGTCAGGCTGCAAATTTTCTGAACTTATGCTTTTCTTCCCTTATAAAACTAAATGCGTTTAACCACACCCAAGTCAATTCTCAAATGCTTGCTGCTTCAAAATTTCTGCTGCCAGATAACGTAAATCATTTCTCTCAAGTTCAAAGTTTCACAAATCTCTAGATCAGGGGCAAAAGGCTACCAGTCTCTTTGCTAAAACATAACAAGAGTCACCTTTGCTCCAGTTCCCAACAAGTTCCTCATTTCCATTTGAGACCACCTCAGCCTGGACTTTATTGTCTATATCACTAGCAGCATTTTGGTCAAAGCCATTCAACAAGTCTCTAGGAAGTTCCAAATTTTCCCACATTTTCCTGTCTTCTTCTGAGTCCTCCAAACTGTTCCAACCTCTGCATGTTACCCAGTTCCAAAGTTGCTTCCACATTTTTGGGTATCTTTTCAGCAATGCCCCACTCCATTGATACCAATTTACTGCATTAGTTCATTTTCATGCTGCTGATAAAGACATACCTGAGACTGGGCAATTTACAAAAGAAAGATGTTTAATAAAACTACAGTTTCATGTGGCTTGGGGAGGCATCTCAATAATGAAGAAGGCAGGGAGGGGCAAGTCACATCTTACATGGACAGCAGCAAGCAAAGAGAAGAGAGCCTGTTCAGGCAAACTACCATTTTTAAAACCATCAGACCTTGTAAGATTCAGTGACTCTCAGAAGAACAGAACAGGAAAGACCCAGTGCTATGTGTCAACTACCTTCCCCCAGTTTCCTCCCATGACATGTGGGAATTCAAGATGAGATTTGGGTGGGGATAGAGCCAAACCATATCATCCATTTTGAGGGAAGTACACTGGGCATTTGCTGATAAAACAAAGTATGCTCAGATAGAAGTGATGAGGGTAAGCTTACTCTTTCTGGTCTCAGATTGTAGTAGAAGAGCATTTGATTTCTCTGTTAGGAATTTGCTACTCTAGATAGTTGTTCTGTGGCTCTTGTTATAAACTGTTAGATGCAGTAGGCTTGTAGGTCACATATCAATGGGTTCAATGGGAAATATGGGAAATTATTGGTTAGACACACTTGAACCATAGGCAGGGAAGAGAGGCTGAGGAGTCCAACTGTAGAGAGCAGTCTGAATACTCTTGCTACAATTATTCTGCCATGTATTAAATGCTATATATCAAAGATTATCTCATTGTTTGACAATGTTTTTTTAAGTTTGTAAAAAGCCCTTTCAGAAGCAATGAGCTAAAAAACAAAGAAAATGCTTTATAAGTAAAAAACTTGAAGACTAAATTTTCTTATTTCAAAAAAGGTGATAAATGCTTAGCTTGAACAAAATATTTATCAACATTTACTTTTAATCATGGGAAGAATGTAGTATCTTTACTCTCATCTAAACACAAAGACACAAATACACAGAGAAAATGTCTGCATCTAACTTAAAAGTTAATACTAATTGTTAAAGGAAATATTCCCTAAGAAGATAACTTAAAATTTGTAGCTGCAAAAGGTGCTACATATCACCCTGTAATGCATGGCTTTTCGTTTCACTCTAATAATTATTTGTTTAAATTCATTCTGCCAGTTTTCAATTCCAAGATTTCTTATGCACAAGGAGTCAACCAATTGCTGTTATGGACTTTGTGAACAGAAAATGATCCCTGTGAACCGTTGAAAGATACGGACTTTATTTCAACACCTTAGATACTTCACAAAGAAATTCACTAATTCCAATAATGATTTGATTTTTAATCTAATTTATGAAACCAACATAAAGATTTTAAAAATTCATTACAATGAAGGTAAAAATCTGACATTGTTTTCAAAAATATCATTAAAAAGTGTAGCAGTAAATATGAAACTATTTTTGTAATATAAATTTGTTTTGATGAGGCATGGTCACGACAAAAACACTTTTGCTAATTTAAGTATGATAGATTATGTTTTATAAAGAACAATAATTGTAATATCCCTCCCCTTCCTCATGCTCTGCTCACAACGTGATCTTGGTACACACTCTGTGAAGTGGTTGGTGTCTATGCCGCCTGCTTTAAATGTGGGCAAACATTTGCTAATGTTCTAATAGCCTGTGATAGGTGTTGTTGTATAACAACTGAGTCTAGATTACTAAAATGCCATGCATTTCTGTCTCCTTCCCTTGGGACACCTGTTCCTGTTATCTTCCATGCTGTGGGGGACCCCAAACAAGCCCACTCAAGGAGGCCATTTAGTGACTTGACATGTAAATCCTTCAGGCAACAGTTCAGTAAAGATCATAACCAACAATTAGCTTCATTCATCAGGTAAATAAATGACAGCTTCTCCAGATGATTCTAGCCCCCAGCTGCTAAGTTACTTCTAACTTCTAATTCTTCCTAGCTGAGGTCCTAGACATTGTGGGGCAAAGGTGGGTCATCCTGCTATACTCTGTCTAAATTCCAGACACATACAATCCAAAGCAAAACAAAGTTGTTATATGCCATGAAGTATTGGGGGTTATTAAGTAATTATGGCTAACCAGTACATTTTTTTAAATGTTGAAGCAGAAATGTGTTTGAAATCTATTATGATGTACATGTAACTCAAAACAGCTTCTGAGACAGCTGTGATATTCTACAATTTGAAATAGAGGCTATAGTTGTTGAAAATTATAGAAATACATTATATATAAGTGTTTAGAGTAAATAAAATATAAAATTTTATGAGGAAACTGAGATTTAATACAAAAACTGTTTAGTACGGTGGCATGGACTTTTTGCCTTGACTGCTGAGCTCAATGTATTGAAACTCACTCTTTAAAAACGTACTTTTGAAATCAACCTAAATATTCTATATTGGAGAAACATTTTATTAAAAGGTTATTCACATTTAAGTTACCTTTTATTCAAAATTAGCTGTAAATCTTTCTGATTATTTTAACAATACTTAACAATTATGTTGATATTTAACAAGTGAAACATATAATCAGATTTGGAAGCTTTCAGAAATTTGTAAATATTAAAAATGAAGCTTTCTTGCAAAACAGGAATATATTGAAATTTTTCTTAAAGTGTGGGGGAAAATCTTAAGAATGATAAAATGATCAAATGACAAGATTTCAAACAGAATAAAATTTGACTGTTTTAATTCTATAATTAAACTTTGGGATATCTTAAATTCTGAGGAAAATAATTGTGTAGAGATTCTATTTTTATTGAAAGCATTTCTATTTTGAATCAGCATGGTATTAATATTGAGAATTCTATAATTTATTTGAAAAATTTTGAATTTAAAAATAATTTCCAGAGCAAGATACTTGGAATGGAGTTAAGAAAGATAGTATCTATACGAATATTTATGTAGACAAATCTCTACATTTAAAAATGCAAGAGTAGTAAGAATATTCTTCCTATAGCTGAATTTGATCATCACAGGTATACCAGCATCTATAGGGAAAGTGTTTACTTCAAGTAAAAATACTGATGAACATCAATTAAAGAAGTCCATATTCAATATATTAATAGCATAATATAACTCTCAAATAATTGCAGTCAATTTGATGTAAAAAATAAATAAATAAATAAGATTCTGGCCCAGTATGTTGGCTCAGGCCCATAATCTCACCAATTTGGAAGGCTGAGGCAGGTGAATTGCTTGAGACCAGAAGTGTGAGACCAGCTTGGGCAACATGGCAAAAACCCATCTCTACAAAAATTACAAAACATTAGCTGGGCATAGTGGTAGGCACCTGTAGTCACAGCTACCCAGGGGGCTGAGATGGGAGGGTCACCTGAGCCTGGGAGGTGGAAGTTACAGTGAACCATAATCATGCCACTGCACTCCAACCTGGGTGACAGAGTGAGACCTTGCCTAAAAAAAAAAGTTCTTTAAAAAAATACTAATAATAAATTTTTAGAAAGGAGCAAGACTAAAAAACTAATCCCAGTACATGAATGCAGACCAAGAAAAATTATTCTGTTCAGGTTTTTAATGTTCAGATCATTCATAAAACTTTTACTTTTTATAAAGAATTTGTTTCATTATTTTAAATAAGACTTTTTATGTTTACCAATATACTAAAACCAATTTTTAAGTCAACAAATATTCATCTATGTAAAATTATGATTAATTTTAGTAAGACTTTTTATTTTCAAAAGCATTCTACTTGAACAGTAAGTTATATGGCCACCTTAATGTAAAGAAGCTATTTTCAATAATTATTCAAAAGAAAGGAGTCCTGCTATCACTTCAGGCTAGTAGAGACAATTCTCATAATGTGCTAATCCTTAGGAATTAAATCCACTTTGGGGTCATTACACACAATTGGGAAGATAAATAACTTCATGGCAGCTCCCCAGACTTACAGGCTGCAGGTCTGATTAGAAGGTTGACAGAGAAATTTGGTTTTTAAGTAGCAGCACTACAAAGGACAGGGGAACCTGTTCAATTGCTCAGTGGCAGATATTGGCTATAGTTAACTAGGTAGATAGTGGCTGCTCTTTCGCAACTCTCCTCTTCCTATCCTAGTGATTTACCCATCTGCTTTTCACCCATGGGTTTCCAAACAGCACTGCAAGTGTTCTAGAAACTCAATTAAGCTAGTAGAATCACATGGCAGGACGTGGATACTCTATGAAATGGGTCAAACATTTTCAGAATGGTCAGCCCTACAAAATTGAGAAAGGACTTTTGTTTTTCTTCTACATACAGTACCAAATTAATGGAGCCTTGTAATTTAAATTGTGTTTGTTAGAATCTTCTCATTTAAAATTTCACCAAGTCAAACCGCCTGTGGGGCAGAGAAACTGTAATGAGCTGGCATCTGCCAAAGTTAGGGTAATGATGGATTCAAGGTCATAGACTGGCAGAATGCTGAAAGAGAGATGACTGGCAAATATCAAAGACGCAGAAGAAGAAAGTATATTCAAGGATTTGCTGAAATTGTGCCACTGCTAGAATTTATTTAAGTAGGTTTGAGAGATTAAAATTAGCAGGGTTGTGAAGAAATGCCGCTTTGTGAATAATTCTCATGGCAAAGTAAACCAGAATGATTTTGCAGCTAATCTAAGATGGAGAACAGAGAGCAAGAAATGGGGGCAGAAAGGGTGGAGAAACAGAAAAGAATGATTCTTTTTTTCTTTATTACACTCTTAATTAGAGTTGCAAGGGAAATTCCCATATATTACTGAGTATTTATTGAGGAAGGCCTTTTGTCTTTAACTCACAGACCAAAGGAGAAACAGCTAATAACAATACGTAACAATTTTCATGTCTTCACCTATTTGTGAGTGTCTACCATGATTCTAGCAGTGCTTGAAGTTCTGGGGATTTAGTAGGGAATAAAACAAGCAAAGCCTCCCCTTACAGAGTTTATTTTAGAATAGATAGTAGGCATATGCCCTCGATGGAGAGTGACAGATGCTATTTTGAAAGGATGATCAAAAAAGATACTTGAGGAAGAGACTGTGATGAAGTGAAGTAGCTAGTCATGTGGATATCTGGGCAATGAGTGTTTCAGGGCAAAGAGCAACCACTGAAAAAGCCCCAAGTCAGCAACATGCTGAGGCCCATCAAGAAACAGAAGGAGTCCAGATTGTTCAGGAGTTGATACTGAAGGAAGCAATAGGGAAAGGAAATGAGGTAGAAATTTACCAGGCACCAGACCATCACAAAATACAGAAATTTGGGATCTCTTGGGCTAGAACTTCAAAGTATAAAAGTTAATATATTGAAAGTATTTGCTGAAACCCTCATTATGGAAAGAAAAATTCTATTTTCAACTATTCACACTGTTTGAATGTATTGATACAGACTTGGTGCCTTTCTTGATTGTCTGCCATGGTCCTTTAAACAAAACTACCTTCCATGTGTGCCCAGAAGTTGGCCAGGACTTTCTCCCGCCTAACGATTCAGCCCCTGCCTCCTGAGCTTGTGGCAGGCCACCAGCTGCAGATTCTTTCTCTTTGAAGAAACTCTTTGGACCCTACTTTTTAGCTTTACAAACACAACTCTATGACTCCTTTGGTTTCATCCCACCCACTTGCCTCTCATCTCATCTCCTAAGTTTCCACACCTGCTGTTGCACGTCTCTGCCACCTCTGACAAAAACACGCAGACACACATACACAGTCATACACCCCCAACCATCCCACCTGCACCAGATTGCGCCAACAAGAGGCTGGCTATGGCTGGTTATGTGGAACACTCAAATGATTAATCTTGATAACAATATACGCAGGACCCCATGGACATAAATTACTAATTACGCACGGTGACATTTGAAAAGCTCAGTGAAATCAGACATCACCTGGACAAAGTTATTGTGAATTTGCATTTGAATGTTCATAATCAAAAGAAGCTCTTCTATAATATTCTTATTTCTATTGCAGCTGTATGAACTCATTCCCCAATGCAACAAAAGCCTATAAAAGGGGGTTAGAGAGAGAGAGAAAGAGACTTTGATTAGTGAAAAAGAATCTTAAATCTCATCTCTGCTCATCTTCCCCCACCGGCCTTAAACATTAGCAGTTTACAGGGCTCTTTCCAAAACTTGATCACAGGAAAGTGGCTATACATGTTCCTTTCTTTGATAACAGACATGATATTTTTATCTGGTGTTTAAGGCCCTGCTGTGTCAAAGAGAAGTAGAGAGCAACTCTCTACAAGCAATATGTTGCAATAGTTAAAACTGAGGCAAACAGATATGAACTAGGACATTTTTTTTTCCAAGTAGAAGAAAATAGGGATAAGCTGACATGTTTGCACAGGAAATCATGGACTGAATTTTCATGAACTCAGGTCTCAATTATTTGCAGAGGTTATTAGAGTCCAGCATCTTCTCTAAAGTTACTAATACATACAACAAGCATCACTCCTTCCTATCTCAACTCCAGGGCATCTTCCCACTAAGAAGATGTTCCTTACTGTAAACTTAACCAGTTTTTAATCTATAACAAGATGTTGCCCCTTCACTCATCATTATTTCCATAATAACTCATTTATAGGAGATCTTTTCAAGAGCCAAAGAAACAAAAACAACGGAAAAGGAGAAAATTATGCTAAAAAATTATTATCCATGATTATTATTAACCTTTATTTTCCCTCTGAAAATTCCTACAAGTTAGACAAATTTCAAGCCTCAAGAACAATCATGTAGCTCTTCACCTCTTTGCAAGAGGATTTTGTTCCTATTTCAAAGGAAAAGATCTTTTGCTCCTCTACTGACATGGCTTTTTTATAACAAATTGTGAGTGGTCTTAATAATAAGGGAACGTCTAATAGATTTGTGATCAGCTACACCACCAACTACCTAAGTATTTAATATTTTATAATTATGGAAGACTTAGTGTGTGCATGATATGAGACTTTGCATGTATTAATTTATTTAATCCCAATAATTGACCCTAAAACAAGTAGTATTACCAACATTTCACAGAGGAGAAAACAAAGGCACAGAGAAGTCAAGTAACTCACTCAGGCTCACACAGCAAGTGTGTGAGAGAGTAGGAATCAAGCACAGAAAGTCTGACTCCAGAGCCAGCCCTTTTGGCCATAGCAATGTACTGCTTCGAACATAGTGATTTGGCCAAAAAATTTTAATTATTTATTAAAATAATTATGTGACTTGCATTCAAGAAAAATGTATACATAAAAATTAAATGTTAAAATTAGAAAAGTTCAGTAGTCCTTCAAATGCAGAAATACAGTCTTGAGCTCTAAACACCTTTATCTAACAAATATTATCATTCAATTCCTTTACAGCTAACACATCCTGGAATGGACATCTTGCTGAAACAGATGTCATAAATGATATAAACTCATCAAAAGCAGATGTCCGCTTAGAGCCTTTAACTAATTGGTTAATGACTACCCTTAACATTTTATTCAGGCAAAAACTTCTTCCTCCAAACAAATGACACAGATATCCAGGATCTCAGAGTCTTCAGCCAAATACTTGAGCAAATTCAAAATGTTTTTTTCAGAAAAAAAAAAAAAAAAATCTGCCCACAGACACCACGGCAGCCCTTCCTCCAAATGAGAAATGAATGGCCCTCTGTTAAGATAAGCGTATGAGTCAGGTTTCTGAATTTTCAAATGAGAAATGTTAGTCTTTCTTCCTGCGCAGCACACATAGAAGGCATATGGATGTCACCTTAACCAACAACACAGAGTATCTGCCCTACAGCACTCCTGAGAGGATCCAGCCAGGAATTTGCTACAGCCCAGCATTGTAAAGAGCTCATTTGACACATCTGGTTTTAGAGAGAGTCAGCCTAAAGGACATAATAGCTGCTCACTCCTCTAGGTTCTGCTAATTCCATCATTACATTGGATCAGCTTGTGAGACAATAAACTTCGCCAGCTTTATTATCTTGACTTTTTTATACTCCCTCCCCTCAAAATTTTTAAAGATTTTGTTGGGTTAAAGCATAGTTTTATGAAGCTAATTTTCATGGAAGTTTCATAGAAAATATGCACTAAATCACATTTCTCTAACTCCTACTCATTTGTTGGCAAAGAATTCATGTTGTACAGGAATCCCTGTATAGAGATCTATAAAAAATGCTGGTTTCAGATAAAAATTTAATGTTTGTATTTGTTATCTAGTGCTACATAAATTATCATAAAATCAGTGAATTGAAATGGCATACTTTTTTTATCTTTCAGTGTCTGTGGTCATGCATCCAACTACAGCTTAGCTTCACGGTCTCCTCTGCTTCATAGTTTCTCATAAAGGTGCAATTCAGGGGCTGGCCAGGGTAGGTGCCTCACCTGAAAGCTCAACTGGATTTAAAGGAAATCCTTCAAAGTTTGTATTCATGGTTGCTTGGCAGAATTCTCTTCCTGAAAGGTTGTTGGACTGAGGGCCTCAATTCCTTGTTGGATATTGACTAGAGTCTGCTCTAAGTTTCTTGCCATGTGAACCTCTCCAACATGGCAATTTACTTTATCAAATCCAGCAAGAGAGAGAAAGCCTGCAAGCCTCAGAAATGGAAGTCACAATTTTATGCAGCAAAATTACAGAAATCACATCTCATCATCACCTTTGTCGGAGTCCATTGCTTAAAAGCAAGTTATTAGTCCAGGCTATGCTCAAGGGGAGGACATCTTTGAGTCTGCTGGCTCCCTCTTGCTAGATAAATTTTAATTCATCTCATCATTATATTTTCCTTTTACTTCTGGCAAATTTTTAGGGAAAGTTACAAGTTTTCTAATATATTTTTCTCTTCACACTAAATATTTCCTAAATCGTTTCTATTTACTTAACTGGTTTTTAATACTTCATTATTGCTAGGAACTACAAATATATTTTGGAGCAAGGTATGCATGTTAAGAAATTAATAACAGATGGTTATCTGGATACTCAGATCATGTTGCTAATATGTCAACTCAAGAATACATTCAAGAAAATATAAACTAGGAAGATTTTGAAGAATGTATTTCCTTTTTGCTGTCTCCTTTAAACCACTAATGACCAGAAAAATCTCTCAAGGCTGAATGTGAAAAAAATTATGGATCTTGAGTGCTGCATATCTTGTAAAGAAAAATTACAGTAATGACATTTAGGAGAAAAGGACAAATTCTTCAATGACATGTAATCATACCTGCAGTACAAATCTTCCCCTAATTCCATGAAGAGTGTCGAGATCCTAGGTGAATTTAACTTAATGATTCTGCCATTTCACTGTGCCTTTATTTACCTTCTAATTGTAGTTGTAAAACCATTTGGCATTTACATATTTATGCCTTATATTTCTTGCTGAATTTTATGCAATCTTGAAATAACTCCATTTAGTAGTTAAGACACTTAATTTAAAGCTTGCCTCACTTCCAACGCTGGGTAACAATCATAAATAATTTTAATGATAACGTCAGGAATGTTAGAAATATTTGAAGGTTCATTTGTTTTGCCTGAGCAATATACAGAATTGGAAAGAAAGAATGATTTACATTTTGGTAATTAGGCATTTCTAATCCCTTTCATTCTTCAGTCAAGCTATAACCTACTGAATTGAAAATATAAGATGTCAGTGCTTTTCAATACAACAATAAATATTTTCTGGCATTTCTCTGGATTGAAGAAAACTTTGGTTTCCATGGATGCTAAGTATAGCTTCAAGTTGTTCAGCGCCACAGCAACAAGACACAGGAGAAATTCATTTAAAGCTGTTGAACTTTTAACATGGAATATAAAGGAAAAACAATGAATGCAGGCTTGGCGCATGATTGCTCTTCCCAGGAGCCTGACAGATCCTGACCAATCACTCCAGTGCCAAGCAATGTCCTTTCAAGACAACGCCACTCAGCAGGTTCATATAAGAAGGAAAAGAAGGTTAAAAATGAACTAATGTTTTTATGTCTTTTATTTAAACTGGCTATAGCCTCACCTAGGAGTAACTGGCTCTAAGCTTATCTCCTAGTTAATTGATGAGTATCTGTCTGAAATACTCAACAAGGTCACCAACATTCATTTTAGTAGACATTTGAAGACTTACTGGGCTGGCCCGGAGATGGTTTTGGGATTAGGAAAAAACAATTACATTGTTTTAACAGCTCCATTAAAATAGACTCATCCTGATGAAACAGTGTGGCATGCATAGAATTAATGAGCTCCTTAAGAGTAACAACCAAATATCGTTTTTCCTATTTGTATCTCCAACATTTGGCATAATGTCTGGCCCACAGTATGTGAACTTTAGTAGTTTTTTAGAAGTCAATTAAAGATATTTGCTTCTATAAAGTAGATAATAATTTATGGTCGTAAGTCTACTGCTTTTGATACTCAAGGGATTGGTAATTAACAATCTATAAAATGTCCAGAGAAACATTATAAAAGCAGAAGTAAATTGTGAGCTGGAAAGTAGAATGCGAAGTCAATAAACACTTCACATGAACTCACTATATGCTGGAAATGCACTGTAGAATCCTATGTAGAACATTATAGAACAATTTTGCACTGTGTGTTAACCATTAAAGGTTACAATTGCATCAGATTAACTTTATACGCAATGGTGAAAATCTTTTTCCAGAGATACATCATAATACAGATTATATTAATTCTAATGTATCTATAATTGTGTTGCGGGTGGGGAGGAGGTCTTACTTTATGCACCATGTTTAATCCAACATTTTCCAGGCTGGTATTTCCTCCTTCTGAATTATTTGATTTCTATTATTTGCCCTGTTGAAAATCTTTAAACACCTCTAAATTCTTCCAACTTATTTTAATGAGGGAAAACACAGTTACCTTGCAAACTAAGAGAAATGTGTGGGTTTCTACATATCTATCTATCTACTTATTTAATTTCTTGAGGTAAATTTTAAAACAGGGACATATGTTATCCATAGGAAAAATATACAGATCAGATTCATCTCTTTCCACACACAGTGAGTTTGCTTTCATACCTAAAGAATAGTGCTAGGCAGACAACTACATGTGTCTCATACTCTGTATCAGGATTTAGGCAGCTTGGAATTTCAAATGATTGAGTTATTTTGGGGTTCCATGAATTTTATGATTTGATATGATAGATAGTAATGAGTAGTTCAATCTGAACATCCACAGGTACAAAAGAACTCATTAATTAATTTAAAAAATGAACTACCAGTGAGCTGAAATAACATTATCCGTGAATTGTTACTAATGCATAGAAAATCAGACTTTGAACACTCAAAGCAACAGATGGGAATTCATATTTTATTAGGTTGGTACAAAAGTAATGGCAAAAACCAGAATTACTTTTGCACCAATCTAACACAAGCAGAAATATTATAAAAATGTCTGGTTCTCAACTACTGAATTAGGAGCATTTGGTTAATCAGCACCCCAATTTAATTTTTGATTTAACATATTCCCACTTTTTTCCATACACATGAAATATTTAAAGCAGCTAGCTAAGAATACAGTTGTTCAGTTCAACTTTCCTTTTCCAGAGCTCCTTAAAGTTCAGCTAACCACTGTAGAAACCTAAGTTACTCCAATTGACCTCAAAATATTTCCTAACAAAATAAATATTCCGTTTCTTTCATTTTAATTCAAATATTATTGAGTGCCACATCTGTCTAAAGCACTACTGTCAGTATCAAGAGAATGAATGTCTATTACCATTGAGTTTAAAACTGAGTAAAGGGACACCGAAGGATACCATAAGAACCTGGATAGTGCCTTAGGAATTCAGAGAAAATTTCAACATAGAGAACAACTTAGAAAAAGCTTCAGAAAGAATAACAGTTGAGCTTGACCTTGAAGAAGTGTAATACATATTTTGACCATAAACAGAACAGTGAACGTGGCGAAACCCTGTCTCTACTAAAAATATAAAAATTAGCCAAGCATGGTTGTGCATGCCTGTAATCCCAGCTACTCAGGAGGCTGAGGCAGGAGAATCAATTGAACCCAGGAGGTGGAGGTTACAGTGAGCCGAGATCGCACCTGGGTAACAGAGTGAGACTCTCTAAATAAATAAATAAATAAATAAGTGTTACCATGAAAGGCCATGTTCCAACTTGCTGACAACTGGCAGTTTTCTTTTAAGTGAACTTCCACTACTTTCGCAAACCCACACTGGACAATTAAATTGTTGTCTTTTATTGGCAATTCTTACTGGGTGATGGAGAGGACTCAGATCCCACTTGTACTTCTTTCCTATATACTTACTATTTACTATTTGTTCCCCTAAACAGAATGTAAACTCCAAGGAAGAAGGATTTAGGATGCCTTTTCTTACACTATGGAAACCAAGTATCTAAAAGGATGTCTGATAAAGAGTATCTAAAATTACTCAACTTTTATTTTGTTTGTTTCTTGCTGTGGTAAAAACATTTAACTTGAGGTCTACCCTATTAAACAAAGTGTTAAGCGTCCAATGCAGTGACATTAGTGGCAGGCATGACATACAGCAGATCTCTAGGATTACTTATCTGTCATAACTGAGATGGTATCCTTGCTGAAGAGTGACTCTCCTTTTCTCCCTCCCCCCCAGTCCCTGGCAACTATTGCCTACTCTCTGCTTTTATGAGCTTGGTTATTTTAGATACCATGTATAAATGCAGTATTTGTCCTTCTGTGACATGCTTAATTCACTTCACACAATGTCCTTAAGGTTCATTCATGTTACTACATATGACAGAATTTCCTTCTTTTTAAAGCTGAATAATATTCTATTCTATGCATATACTACTTGACTTTAACAGGTAGAATGCAGTGGAATGCCTCCTGAAGGAAGATCATAAAAGGTGATAGAGTTTCCAACATTGTCTCTGTTTCAGAAAAAGCAATTTGAGTTCCCTAAACCCAGCTACCCTGAAATCACCATGCTTACAAGACAGAACAGAGAGATATGTAGAGTATGCAGAGTCAGAGAGCTGCCCAGATTATTCCAACCCCAGCATTCAAGCTGTCCCAGATGATGCCAAGTGGAATAGATAATTCTCCTTGCCAAATCCTGCCTGAATCTTAGATTTCTGAATCATATCAATATTTTGGGTTTCTAATTTGTTTTTTAAGTGTGATTACATTATTTTTAGTAAATTTACAGACTTGTGAAACCATCACCACAGCTCAATTTTAGAACATTTCCAACACACCAGAAAGATCTCTCATCCCTATTTGCAGTCACTTCCCATTCCCCACCACAACCACTGCCCCCAGCCTCAGGCAACTGCTGACTTTCTATCTACAGATTTGGATTTTTGGACATTTCAAGTAAATAAAATCATACACTATGCTGTCTTTTGCATTTAGCTTCTATCACTACTCTTAATGCTTATGAGGTTCATGCATGTTGTAGCACATGTTAGTACTTCATTGCTATTTACTGCTGAGAAGCATTGCATTTTACGGATACACCACATTCCTTTTATCTGTTCACCAATTGATGAACATTTGAATTGTTTTCCTGCTGGGTGCTACAAATGGTGCTGTTTTGAGTTTTAATATACATGTCTCTTGTTGGAAAGGCTTTTTCATTTATCTTTGGTAGATACCTAGGACTGAAATGTCTAGGTTGTGCGGTAATTGATATTCAACATTTTAAGAAACTCTAAACTGTTTTCCAAAGTGACAGTTTCATGTTATATGCCTATTAGCAATATATAAGCTTTCTCTAAGTTCTTGTCATTATTTGTCTTTTTGAACCTGTCTTTTTGAATGTCATTTTAAGCCACAATGTTGCTTCAGGAGATTTTTACACAGCAATATTGTTCAACGTGATCATTTCTAAAATGTGTTTCCCAAAGCATGGATCTTTACTTACATTGTTCACCAATCTAACCCAAACACCTAGAAATTTCCATATTAAAGGTGCCACCAATATCTAAGGATTGAATTTTGAAAACCAATCATGTCAAGTTGGAACTGCAATTACTGTTTATAATATTAAAGCTGAAGTACAGGTAACAAGGAGTGTCTAAGTTAACTGATTTTTTTTCTCTTCTCCTAACATTCACAGTACTAATGAATTTTAGAGGGTTGTATTATGACCACTTAAATTATTCAAGCAAATTATCTATATATATTATATGTAATATATACATTATATATCATGTGTACATATACATAATTATATGTAGTATATACATTATATGTATATGTATATATATAATTGTATATGTATTATATTTTACATATACAAAATATATATGTAATATAATTAACCAATTTAGACAAATTTAGAATAACAGAACAGTGTGGATGATAAATGTATGTATGTGCACACATATGTGTGTGTGTATATGTGTATATGTGTGTGTGTGTATACATGTGCGCGCGCACACACACACACACAGAAACATATGGGAAAACAATCTATTTTCCCTGGGGG
This sequence comes from Saimiri boliviensis, assembly GCF_048565385.1. NCBI lineage: Eukaryota > Metazoa > Chordata > Mammalia > Primates > Cebidae > Saimiri > Saimiri boliviensis. The sequence goes on along the minus strand of NC_133454.1, from coordinate 105,349,049 downwards.
TCTTTAACATAAGGCAAGCATAATGCACAGTCTCAGAAAAGAAGACATTGGAATGTCAACTGACAAACAAAAAGTCACCATAGCTATCAACTGTCTGCCTCTGATGTGTTTGTTAGTCCCCTGTGGAGGAAACATATATGGAAAAAAATGCTCTAGAGAAGCCTTGAAAAACTTCAGCCAGGCAGGTCCCTACTGATAACTCAGTGGGTATGCTCAACCAGAGGTCTAGGGAGACAAAATGCATTTAAAAGCATTTTCACCTGTGTGCCTGTAATACCCAGGAGTCTAGCCCAAGAACAATTTTTCTTATAGTGGAAGAAAAAAGAAAAACCTGGAATCCCAGAGGTGAATAAAACTTATTTATATGAAAAGTTTTCCCAAGGAAATATATAAACTGCTCAAATTACAAGCTCATATTAAAAAAAAAAAGACTTGCGTGTATTCAATCTTTATCTTTTATAAAAGAAAAATTGGTGTGTTTTAAAATTTAGAGGTAGAGAGAGGTAATTAAAAGTCACAGTTGAATAATCAAAATACTAGACAAAATTTGAATATCCCTACCTCAGGATTACTGGAAAGGTCACTGTGACAAATTTAGAATAACAGAACAAAAAAAAAAAAACATAGAATTTATTTTGGGTCAATTTCCTTCCTTTAAGCAAGACTTAATCTAAACCATTCTATAAAGAGAATGGTCTTAAAATTTTCGAGAGGAAACTATCAATATTCATTGACAACATAATCTATAATTTTACAACTTTTAGTCCAGACCTGCAAAGCATCAAGTGTAAAACAGTAACTCCGATAATTATTTTTTTAGTAAAACATAATTCAGAAGTGCTATCTGCAAAATTCTGGTTTAGCTGAATTACTATTATATTTCCCATTACAAATGGGAATTTTGTTTGATGTGTTCCTTAAAATACTAACTCACTAAACAAGACCTCGGGGACCTGGAAAAATGTTTGTGAGCTTCCCAAACTTTCCTTTGGCAGAAAGTCACTAAACACATTGGATACAGGATGAATTTTTATGAAGGAAGAGAAGCATGTCTGGAAGAATCTAGCCAAAATGTGAAAACATGAATCTATTGTTGGAATCTTGGAATGGAACTAACATACATAACAGTAACAAAAATAACAAAATGCTATCATTTGTTCAGCACTAACTGTATGGCAGGCCCTCTTGTAAGTTCTCACTTGATTACAACATTACAAAAAGCATCCTCATATTATAGGGACTCAGAAAGTAAGTTCATATCAAGCTCTATCTGACATTAAAACATATTCTTATCCACTCAGCAACATGAAATATGGCCACTAAGTTGAAGCGGTAATTAATATCTTGAACTGAATTCATTTTCATCTACATGTTGACTAGCAAGAGGGCTCAGACTAACAAACAGTCATCAGCCGAGAAAAATATGCTCACCTCTATGGTTTGCAAATGGAATTCAATCTTCTGGCTTAAAAAGTATACACAATTAGGGAGTTAGAATTTGAAGCTCCAAAAGACGAATGTGCATAAAGTTAGAATAAAAACATAGGCAAAAAGAAAAAACATCAATGAGACTAAATAAGGAAGTAATAAGCAGAGTTAATTTTGTCCTTTATATTCAACAGTGATGGCACACCTATTTTTAATCCTTACCAGGCACTGTCAAGGTAGATAGACATCCCCTTAGGTCAGATTCCCCAGAACTGCAACATGAGATGCAGATTTGTATGCAAATAATTTATTATGGAATTGCTCTGAGAAATCAGTGAGGGAGCAGAGGAAATAAGACATGGCTATGGAGCCAGCCACTCATCAACACGGTCTCAGGAAAAGTTCCTCAGAGTTGATTCCACCTGACCCACAGGGAGTTTCAGGTGTGTCCCCACTGGAACAAGAAAGCCGACCTCCCACACTCTCACATCCATGATGAGTACAGTAATCCAAGGGATATGGGTGAAGTCCCAGCAGTATTGGTTACAGCATCTTACCCTTATTTTATAGATGAGAAAGGAAACAGAAACTCAGCATGGTAGTAACTTTGCCCAAGGCCTGGGAACCCAACCCAGGTGTATTTGACATCAAAACTCAAGCTCTTTCCAACACTCCATACCCTCCCGAAATTACTTCTCCACCTAAGTTGCTTGTTGGATTAGTATTCTATTGCCCATGTTTTCTCTGCCAGTTCCTGTAAATGGCATCAAAAGGCAGTCAGTCACATGCTGATGGGATTTCACAAATCCCTCCTGATCATTTTTCAGTTTTGCCTGTAAGGACCTTTGCTGCAATCTGAAGTTCCTGACATCCAGTGCCTCGGGAACATAGTGTTACATTAAGCAAAGGAGCCCTTCGGCTATAGTCAACTCCTCAGAGTGTTGTATATCAGAATATTCCTTTACAGATAGTTTCAGGTTTAAAAAGCTGTGAAAGATTATGTGGAAAACAGTAGCACGGGGAGAGAAGTACATCTTAGGGACTGGATGTGTAAATTGCAGAGCTGAGGACTGGGAAACACACACAGTTTGGGAAAATGATGGCAAAATATCTAGAAAAACAGATTTTTTTCCCATTTGTAAAATGTGAGTCTTGGTCCCATCTAACAAAGCTAAAAGTTGAGACTTGATCAAGGCTGATTTGTTCTTTTACCACCAGTACTCACTGTGGGTGGGCAGGCTACTCTGCTTCTAGATTTCCTGTGGCTCTATCTCCACTTATATCCTTCATCTATCTCTAGGCAATCCGGGAACATCTATGCTCATTTATTTATATCTTCATAAATGTAAAACCTAGGGACCTATTTATCTAGTCATTGAAAGTCTCTAAAACAGTAATGTGAAATGTAAAATATTCAGTGATTCTAAAGAGAACAAAATTCTAAATTTGACCTTATTTCCATGGGTCCATTCATCAATGACACTAAATATTATCAGCTTGATAATTGTACATAAATAAGGATTGAATCTCTGATGAGGGATTAAAATTACTTCAAAAGCAAGCACATTCAAGTCAATGTTTTATAAAACCTTGACTGAGTCATAATTTTGCTTGTCATCTTTTTCATAAAAGAAGATTTACACGTCCTATGATAGCACTAACCTTTTCAAAGAATGGCAAGTATACTTCATATATTTAAAGTAATTATGAATTATGGCTCCTAAATTATGATATCTAAAAAAATCAGAGAAATGTGGGAAGAAAGAATAACTCAAATGAAAGTAAAAAGTGACTTCATTCTATTTTCAACTTTTTTTGTGTGTAACTCAGAAATATTAAAACATCTGATGCTTTTAGTTAAGTGATTCTAATTTTCTTTGTCATTATATATAGGAATATAAACAAATTTGTCTATTCAAAGCTATTTATTGAATATTTACTCTTGCTAAGCATAAGGTGTTTTATGGCACTAATGTTGTTTAGGAGTTCAGGAGGGAAGGCATGCACTATGCCACGATGACTCTCACTCATGCAGGCATTGAAAGTATCATGTCTAGTACTAAGGCAGAGAAGTGAATCAGAATCATTGCCTCCCCTCTGGAACACAGTCTTATTTGTGTGTTTGTGTGTGTATGTGTGTGTGTGTGAGAGAGAGAGAGACAAAGAGACAAACAGAGGAACACAGGAAACTGTAACACAGCATAGGAAGAGGTGGACATTCGATACAGATGGTCGTGGCACAGAGAAATAATGAATGCTATGCAGCGATCTGACAGCTGGGACTTAAAGGACGGAATGTCGCAGCTGTGAGGGGTAGAGGTAGAACACAGTTGCTCACATGTTTGAGACAGCAGGAAAAGCATGTGCAACGATACGGAAGTACAGAAATGTAACTGTAAGTGTTTCAGTCCTGGCTGGAGAATGGTGTTGGACAGGAAGTCTGGGAGGGCACAATTAGTCATGCTGTACAGTCTGGACTCCATCTGACAGAGAATTGGGAAATATTACAGAGCTTAGACAGGGAACATTTTGTAACATTTGATCTGCAATTTTAAAAGATCATTCTGTGAGTGTTATGGAGAACGGATTAGGAGAGAAGATATTTTGAATCAGAGAGACCAGTGAAGAGCCGACAAATAATGAAAACCTAAACTAGCAATAACAGTAATGAAGACAGCACATATTTCCAGAATAATCCTCTTGCTCCAACTTTTACACTAAGCATTTGAATGAAATTTCTTACTGAACCACTTTCAACAACCACAACCCTGCTTCCCTCTAATATTTACATCATTAACCAGTGCCTTTTATGGAAGAGCAAATGAGACCAAAAGAAGTTAAGGAATTTGACCAAAGTCACAGAGATGGTAAGTGATAGAGCCAAGAATCAAATTCATGGACACATTTGAGAAATTTTGATGATGAGGTATAACTGAAATAATTGGGTGGCTGATTAGTGCTAGGAGGTGAGCAGATAGAGGAGCCACAGTAACTACACCACAACTGGTCACTTTTCTTTTCCCTATGGTACCATGATTATCAGGAAGTGTGGGGAAGAAGGGCAATTATTTATATATATATAAAGACAACCTAAAGCCTGACAATTATTATGACAACCCTCAGGTAGCCTACATTGTCAGGAAAGAATAACTGCTACACCCAGGCTGTCGATTTCCAAGAGACACACAAACTATGGGAAACCTGTGTTTGTCTTGGTGGTTGTAACTCCTACTTCCCTGTGGATGTATTCTTGTTCTAAGAGAAGTAGTAAGAGACCACATAAGAATTCTTCCACACATGAACTAGATTTATAAGCCCAAAGAAAGGTTTCTATCATTGTTTTTTAAAACGGCAGATGAAAATTATTCCAGCAAATATCAAAGTAAGGATGCCAAACACCCCATTGGAAGGCATATATTTCACGTCCTTCACACAATTCATATTCCCAAACTCTCTACAGAATTAGAAGCTAAATAAAGAAGGAACATGTGTTATAAATTAGAGAAAAAGCAATGGTGCCATAACAGCGAATAAATTAAAACGCTCTAGCAGTAACGTATACATTCCATATGTTTTATGAACATATATACTATGTTACTGTGTGGGCTTTTATGTCTACACATATTTTTTAGAAACTATAATTTCTATCTTATTTGAGAATGAGTGATAAATTGATAAATGTTATTAACGTAAATTTAACTCACAGACTGAAGGAAAACATGAACAATTAGAGCACATTCCTTTGTAAACCCATGTCATCTATGTAAGAACTATTATAATTTCACTCATATACCTACCTATGATTTAGAAATATCCCTCTAATGGTCTAATAAAAAATTATTTCTTTCATATACAATGAATTTTTGAAATAATACTCTTCATAAACCATCACTGAACATTGTTCCTTCAAGTAAACTTCTGAATTGCAGAGTCACAAAATAATGGAGTTGATAAAGGCCATAAAAAACATCTAACACAGAATTTTCAAATCAAGTTGCATGAAGTTCAGAAAGATGAGTTTTCCAGGAATAAGGAATACTCTTGTCAGGTGTATGAGAAATTCAGCTATAGAAAGCTCAGTGTATTTATTTACCAAAATCCTTTTAAACCATATTTTAATAAGGTAATCAGCAAGGAAAATTTCCAAGAGGGCTATAATATGCCCAGATATTTTTTCTAAATTTATTTGAACATGGAAGTTTTTAATTCTAGGAATAATGATCAATGTCAGTGTTCTCTAAAACATGGTTCAGAGAGCAAATCTTATTTCACTTCTTCATTTTATACCTAGCACTGTGGTGTAGAAGGATGTGAAGCTTCTCAGAGTCACAAAATTCGATAATGAGTCAGGATTAGAAACTTGTTTTCTAAATACCTCATCAACTCTGATTTTTTTTTTTTTCCTGTGTAGTAGGGGTGGGGGGCATTATTTTTCCTAGGGCATATTATATAGGCACTAAAATGACAACAGCTGAATTATCCAATACTACAATGAGAAAATCCTAACAATGGTCACCATTTACAAGTGCCCACTACATGCCAGATTAAAATCAAGGTCTCTAGCAACTTGTCTTTCCTTCTTATAACACTGCAGTATAGTGAGGTACCTATTAGTCTCCCCATTTTACAGTTGAGGAAAGTGAGAGGCATTTGTAACTGGTCACACAACTTGAAGAGACAGAGAAGGTCTGGCTGACTCAAATCCCCTGCCCTTTGCACCTGACCACCCTGTCCTTCATCTAAAAATGTTATGCTCTTCAAAGCACTCACCCTGAATCTATCTCCCCACTGAATTCCAAAAAAGTAGAAAGTGGATGTTCTTTCTGAAACAGCCACTTTTTCTTATTAGAACAGCCATTTGGAATTCATCAAATATTGACTTCTCCATATTATAAAAAAGCACCACTTTGGGTCATTTTTTTCTTTATTAGATTTCTGGTTTTAAAATCCAATGGCCTAAGCCAATTTTTTTCTGTTTAAAGGGTTAAAAATGAATATTGAAGTATATTCTGCTTATTAAATTCAAAAGAACTAGCCAAGGTACTCTAGGTATAAATTCCCCAAAGCTAGTAAAAGTGACTTTAATTAAAATAACAAAAGTGACTGAAGCACTGTCTAATCAACACAACAAAAAGTAACTATCTGATCTTTGACAAACCTGACAAAAACAAGCAACGGGGAAAGGATTACCTGTTTAATAAATAGTATTGGGAAAACTGGCTAGCCATGTGCAGAAAGCAGAAACTGGACCCCCTTCCTGACACTTTACGCTAAAATTAACTCCAGATGGATTAAAGACTTAAACATAAGACCTAACACCATAAATACCCTAGAAAAAACCTAGGCAAATTCAGAACACAGACATAGGCAAGGACTTCATAACTAAAACACCAAAAGCATTCGCAACAAAAGCCAAAATAGAAAAATGGGATCTAATTAAACTCCAGAGCTTCTGCACAGCAAAAGAAACAATCATTAGAGTGAACCAGCAACCAACAGAATGGGAAAAAAATTTTCCAATCGACCTATCTAACAAAGGGCTAATATCCAGAATCTACAAAGAACTAAAACAGATTTACAAGAAAAAAAATAAAAATAAAAATAAACCCATTCAAAAGGGGGCAATGGATATAAACAGACACTTTTCAAAAGAAGACATATATGAGCCCAACAAACATGAAAAAATGCTCATCATCACTGGTCATTAGAGAAATGCAAATCAAAACCACATTGAGATACTATCTCATGCCAGTTAGAATGGAGATCATTAAAAAATCTGGAGACAACAGATTCTGGAGAGGATGTGGAGAAATAGGAACACTTTCACACTGTTGGTGGGAGTGTAAATTAGTTTAACCATTGTGGAAGACTGTGTGGCAATTTCTCAAGGACCTAGACATTGAAATTCCACTTGACTCAGCAATCCCATTACTGAGTATATATCTAAAGGATTATAAATCATCCTATTATAAAGATGCATGCACACGTATGTTCATTGTGGCACTGTTTACAATAGCAAAGACTGGAACCAACCCAAATACCCATCCATGATAGACTGGACAAGGAAAATGTGGCACATATACACCGTGGAATACTATGCAGCCATAAAAAATGATGAGTCCATGTCTTTTGCAGGGACATGGCTGAACCTGGAAACCATCATTCTCAGCAAACTGACACAAGAACAGAAAATCAAACACTGTATATTCTCACTCATAGGCAGGTGTTGAACAATGAGAACACATGGACACACAGAGGGGAGCATCACACACTGGGGTCTGTTGGGGGTGAATAGGGGAGGGACAGCAGGGGTAGGGAGGTTTGGGAGGGATAACATGGGGCAAAATGCCAGATATGGGTGGTTGGGGGGATGCAGGTAGCAAACCACATTGCCATGTAGTACCTATGCAACAATAATGCATGATCTGCAGATATACCCCAGAACCTAAAGTGCAATAATATACATACATACACACACACACATATGTATACATATATTTATATCTATGTATCTATAAATTAGGGTTTTCATAGTGAAATCCAATATAATCTGGTTCTAGTCTACAAGAAAAGTCCACTGACCCAAGATTTTAAGTAGATTCAAACTAATTCACCATGATTCCTTCAAATAATAGGTAGACCTATTATGAACCACAACATTACAATAATACTGTATGAAAGAAATCAAAATCAAACTCTCGCATGTCTGTCTATTTTAATAGAGTAGCAAATGTAGATCACATACCACAATTAGCAAGATAATATTAACAAAAAAGGCTTTCAAAAATAGCTAATCAAGTCACTAAAATATATAAAATGTTAATCTATAGTCTGCTTTGAAATAGGACAAAAATAAAGTGAAAGGAATCGTTTCTGTCTTATTTTTTTCACAGATGAGTATTAGAAGAATACTAAAGCCCTGAAACATGCATTAGACAGCAAGTAGAAATAATTTGCTGACTTTTGCTATTTTGTTTCCAAGTCATAGAGTTTTATTAACAATAAGTCTGATCCCAGCAGCAAGGGCATTGATGTGATTGACACCTACAGTAATAAAATATTACCCTTTGAGACTTGTCAACTCTCCTTGCTACAGGCAGCTTGAGGAGATCCCTTGACAATGATTCATGGCTTGAAACTCATAACCATCTGCTCTCTTGAAATATGCCTCAGCTAAGGTGAAGAGGGGAGTTTTCGCAGCTGTATTCTTTTTCCTTCTGAAGTCTATAGAAAAGCATCCAACAAACCACAAAAATCTGGCACTAATTTGAATATGGCAGACATTATCCTCCATATGTTCTTGTTTCAATGGACTCTTTTTACAGTAACTACCTCGTTTGATGCCATTTCTTTCTTCTTTTCACGATGTGAAGTGTCAATTTTTCTCACTCTATAAATTTCTTAATATCCTTTTTATCCTACGCAGTTTACAATTATTGTCCATCTCTATTTTAATGAAAAGTATTTTTTTTACTACTGATAAAACTTAAGAGTTTACCTGAATTTTGTCAATTTAAATTATTTGTTTTATGTTTAGGGAAACCAAGACAAAGTAAGGTAAATTGATCATTGTAAAATCACATAGGTAGTCAGTAGAATAATTAGAATTTGACCACTTGTTTCCCAGTCCTCCACCCAGCATTTACTGCCCTGTTTAAGAGGAACTTCAGTGTCTCTGCCATTCTCACTGAGATAGCTTAATGAGGAATAGTTTCTGGCTCATTTATCACTTAACAAACCGCAAGGAAAATGTCAGATGAACCAAATATTCTGAATTTTTATTGAACCAACTGAGAAGAAACATACACAATTCCAGAAGGATAATTTTCTTATTTGAAAAAAGAAAACTTTTGAAGATAAAAGTAAAACTCAGTTTTATATATCTTCACATCATATTCCCAAATGTGATTTTGAGTAAGTTCTAAGAAAAGCTAGCATATGCAAATTAAATAATTATATTACAGAGGCAAGTCTATTGTTATCTACAGACACCAAGTAAATTATCACAGGGTTCAATTGCCAGGACTAGACAGTGGGTATGAAGATACGTAAAAGGTTGAACAACTCAGTAAAACATTATCATAAGCCACATATGATGTCTAGTTTAGGTCTACTTCCTACATTATAATCCTAGAACAAATTTGAAGGAGCCGAAGGAGCTATGGCTACCAAAAGTATGCCTTCCTCTTACCTCAAGAAGGCTGGTAGGAACTTACGTTGGGTCAAAACTAGCACACTGTCTGTTCTTCAAAATTACATTGACCAAAGTAAGCCACTTATCCAAGACCAACACCAGTAGGGTGCATTGAGTCTTGCCAAGAAAAAGGAAAGGAGAAAAAATCATGAGTAAATAATTTGCCGTATCAGTGTCACAGAGACAACAGCAGTTTTAGTGAAATGCTAAAGGCTGAAATAAGATTTAAGTGTGTTTCACTGGGGTCCATTGGGGGAAAATGGGGGAGGGAAAGGGGGTGGGGAGGTGGGAAGAGAGAGCATGGGGAGAAATGACAGATACAGGTGAGGGGAAGGAAGGCAGCAAACCACACTGCCATGTGTGTACCTATGCAACAATCTTGCATGTTCTTCACAGGTACCCAAAACCTAAAATGCAAAAAAAAAAAAAAAATTTAAGTGTGTTTTAGAAAGAATGAGAAGTGAAGGAACTGGAAAGATTGAGAAGTAAATGTTGTAAAACAATTTTGTTAAAACGTTTCGACAAATGACTTTGTTCTCAAAGATAGCAAAGAATGTGGGTAGGAACAAAAGGAGGAATTCATTTTGTTAGGAGGAATGTCTTTTTGTTTTATAAAATACAAGAACTTTTGAACTGATGAAAATAGTAAAATTAATGGTTCAGGAGAGAAATTGCAAAGGATTGGGATGAATTTCTCATGCTATGGCCTTGACTAAGTAAGAAAGCAAAAGGGCTTGTGTGAAAGAGGACAGCTGATCCATAGAGAACAGGATAGAAAATGTAGCTACAGTAATGGGAAGCAAGCAGTATGTGCCAAAACAGGCAGTTGTTTCAAAGTTGTGATGAAAGCTTATGAAAGACCTTTCCTGGTTACTTCAATTTTCTCAGTAAAACAGAAGCAAATATTATTGGCTGAGAAAAAGAATATAAAATGTTGACGTTTCCAGAAGGCAGAAGAAGGTACAACACTGTCATCCTAGAGAATGGGTGAGTGAAGGAAGAGAGAAATAGAATGGAATTGTCAATGTCTCTTGATAGTGAAAGATTATAAAAAACCTATGCAACTGGAAGCTATTGGTTAAATAAAAGTTATGAGACACTTTTAGATTTAACTGTAGTAATACATAAAAAACTTAGAATTTATCACACCCCATTCTGAACAAATTGGAAATCTATGACTTCTCTTGGACCCATCAAAGAATTAAAGTCACAAGGCAAACTGCCAACCCTAAATCTGGAGAGAAAAGTGAAAATAGAGATTACAGTCAAGATTAACTTACTTGGAGCAGAAGTCACTGTAGCTATAAACTGACAGAAACACTTAAAAGTTAATTTTGACCAATTGCTAGAAGTCAAGTATAGACTACTTTGAGAACAAGAATTCCTAGGGGCTAATTTTATGTGGTTTTTATATATTCAGGGATTTTATCTCCAGGGACATTACAGGTTCTCACACTAAAGACTGAAAAAACAAAAACAAAAACAAAAACAAAAACAAAAACAAAAAAAACCCTTGTTTTGATGACATGAGAAGAACATAATTAATAATTCTGAAATATTCCCAAAGCATTCTTCATAAGAAAAGGCTACAATCTAAGGAAAAAGATGGCTTATAAAATTCATTTATTATCTGAGGAAAGGGACATTATCCAACTGCAGCCCCCTCTAGCTTTTCTATCTTACCTAAAGAGAGATATAAAAAGTTAAGAAGCATTATGTAGGCGACAGTTTAACAACACAATCCCAATTTAAAATGAAGATTTAGTTATTAGAGTTCAGAATGCTTTTCTTTGCCCACATCTTATCAGCACACTAACATATTTCTAGTATGATAACAGCGGATTACAGTTAAAATAACTATAACACACTAATTCCACTAAGAAGGAGTTTTTAGTAATACCAAAGAGCTGTTGGTGATATGTACGAGAACAGTAGAGGAAACTGAAGCTTTTGATATGTACAGCTATAGAAAATAGTGACACAACCCAACTCTCAGACATATTAACATAAAACCTCACATTAAATGCTTATTTGCATCTACTTCTATTATCTAATAAATCACATCCAGCTTTCAACAAAAAATTACAAGGCATGCTAAAATACAAGGAAAAACACAACTGGAGAAAACAAAGCAAACATCAGAAATAGTCTCAGATGTGATATTGATTCTGGAATAAAAAGATAAACAACTTTAAAACACAATGGTTTATATATTAAAGGCTCTAAAGGAAAACATATAAGACAAATAGGAAATATATGCAAAGAGATGAAAACTCAAAGAAAGAGTCAAAAGGAAATACTTGAAATAAAAAACACTGTAATACAAAGGAAGAATGCCTTTTATGGATTCATCAGTAGGTTGGAAATGGCCAAAGAAAGAATTAGTGACCCTGAAGATATAGCTATAGAAACTTCCCAAAATGACATGCAAAGAGAGAAAAAGAAGAAACAGAACATTCACAAACCATAGGACAATTTATAATGGATTAATATATGCTAATTTGAAGACTAGAGATATAAAAAGAAAGACAGAAGAAATATTTGAAATAGCAATCATTAATAATGGATGACAGACACCAAGCAAGATCCAGGAAGCTCAGCAAATGCCAAAGAAGATTAATACCAAGAAAAAAATTATACCGAATCTAATTATATTCAAATTCCAGAAAACCTAAAAGTAAAAGAAAAAATTTGAAATAAGTCAGAGAGAGGAAAAAACAAATTAAATACTTCACCTATAGAGGAACAAGGAAAAGAACTACACTGGACCTTCCCAAATAGGCAACTCCACAGAGACAGAAAACAAATTGGTGGTTTCTGGGGGCTGAGAAGAAGGGAGAATGGAGAAGTAAAGGCTTGCTGGGTATGAGAGTTCCTTCTGGGATGATAAAAACATTTGGAACTAGATTGAGGTGGTGGTTGCATAACATTTTGCCTGTGTTCAGTGCCACTAAATTGTTCACTTGAAAATGATTAAGTATATAGTATATGAATTTCACCTCAATTTAAAAATATACCTTTGAGAAAAAGTAAATGAATTTTAAAAGATATACCATACTAACACTAATCAAAATAAAGTTTTAGTAGCTATACTAGTTTTCAACAAAGCAGACATTTAAAACAAATAAAATTTTCAGGGAGAAAGAGGACATTGCATGACAAAGGGGTCAATTCTACAAAAAGATATAGTAATCCCCAAAGTGCATATACCTAACAGCAAAGCATCCACATATGTGGGCTCAACTAATACAGTCACAAAGGGAAATAGACAATTCACTATTACAGTTAGAAACAACACCCTTTTTTTCAGAAATTGATAGATTCAGCAGGCATACAATCAGTAAGAACTTACTTGAACTAAACAGCCACATCAATCAACTTGATCTGATTGGCATTTATAGACTCCTTTACCCCACAACAGCAGACTTCACATTCTACTCAAGTTCACATGGAACATTCACCAATATGTACCACATTCTGAGCCAAAAAGTATACCTTAACATTTTCAAAGAACAAAAATCCTACAAAATTATAAAATGATTTGAAAATATATTGGAAAAGGGCCCTTCATTGACATGAACTTGTTCACTATACATGTTAAAAAAAAAAAAAGGTACATCACTATTTAACTTTTAGACAGCATGGAAAAGCACAGAATATTGAAGAGATTTATAGTAGATATTTCTGGTATTATGGCAATTTATCTTTTAAAATATATTTATATAGATTTCCAGTTTCTTATAATTTATGTGCATTAAATGCATGATGTTCTAAGTCAGGCATCCCCAAACTTTTTACACAGGGGGCCAGTTCACTGTCCCTCAGACCATTGGAGGGCCACCACATACTGTGCTCCTCTCACTGACCACCAATGAAAGAGGTGCCCCTTCCTGAAGTGTGGCAGGGGGGCAGATAAATGGCCTTAGGGGGCCGCATGCGGCCCACAGGCCGTAGTTTGGGGACACCTGTTCTAAATGTTTTAATGAACATATAAAATCCCTTGACTTAGTAAGTTCACTTCTGAAAACATATCACAAAATAATCAGAAGGCTGAGGATTTATATACAAATTTATTTTATAGCATTATTTATAAAGAAAAAATGTGAATTAATTTAAGTGCAATAATAAGAAATTAATAAATTGAATTTTGATATGTTCTTTGAAATACAATACAGTTATAAAATAATATCTTTGGGGAATGATGAAATGGGAAAGCAACCATCATATAATAAAAAATAAAGTTAAATGCAAAATGTATCTGTATATAGGAGGATCCCAATTTGTTATGGTGACCTTTAATAAAGGCTATTTCATGGAATGTGAGAAGAAATTATTTGTTTTTTATTTTTTATTTTTATTGTTTTTAATTTTGAGAAGGAGTTTCACTCTTGTTGCCCAGGCAGAAGTGCAATGGCATAATCCAGGCTCACGGCAACCTCTGCCTCCTGAGTTCAAGTGATTCTCCTGCCTCAGCCTCCTGAGTAGCTGAGATTACAGGCATGTGCCACCATGCCTGACTAATTTTGTGTTTTTAGTACAGATGGGGTTTCTCCATATTGGTCAGGCTGGTCTCAAACTCCTGACCTCAGGTGATCTGCCCCTCAGGCCTCCCAAAATGCTGGGATTACAGGCTTGAGCCACTGCACCTGGACAATTTTTCTTCTTTATGGTGTTTGTTATTTTCTGAATTTTCTGTAACTAGAAGATATTGTGATTTAAAAATGGATTTTTAAAAATACCCAGTTATTGGGATTCACTCAGGCTGGTTGGCAAAATATTAAGGGAAATATTACGGAAAGTTATAAAACTATAGTCTCAAACCTTTTGGAAGGCTGAAAGGTTTTTGTTAACTTATAATAACGGGACAGGCAGAAGGCAGTCAGTTTTTACCTTAGAACATTAGATCATAGCAGGGAGATTAGGGATAATAGAAGCTTCCCCAGTTAAGTCTGTTTTCCCCACATCCCTTTGTCTCTAGCTACTCATGTAAAACTTTGTGCTGGATGGTCCTCTCTGCGGGGAGGTCAAAGGCGGATTACTGGTTAATGGTGTTTGTTCTGGGCCCTGGAACCAAAGCTTTTATAACTCGTAAAACCACTCTTTTAACCATGTTAATTACCCACAATCGTGTTGACTTAGAACCTCTGTTATTAAATCTATACTGAATAAACATGAGGAGAAACAGCTAGATGGGGTGAGGTAGCTGCAATCACTCTCTGAGGGCAGCTGACAACCTCCCTGGCCTACTTGTTCACTGAGTGTATTTTATTCATTCATCACGGAGTCAGGGTTTGCAGGACAGACCCTCTGTGACTTTGCAAATGTAAGTGGTGATGCTGGTGATAGATGTCTCACCCAATATAATAATAAATTCAATATGATCAAGCACTTTAATTAACAATTCATTCAGTGAGTACCATAAAAGCTTGAGAACGGAGGAGGTTTGGTTTGTTTCAAGAAGAAATGAGAGGTTATGTCACTGTTTTTCTGATAAAGGGACCAGATTCCTCAGGCTGTGGAAGCTCTCTGTTATCCAAGAGGATCACTGTGTGGAATATGGTCCCCTAATTACATGCACTTATCCTATACACTGAGAGTATTGAGAGTGTTAATGGGAAATAATCAAATTTTAAATTATTAAAATTATTATAACACATTAAAATTATTGTCACACTATTTGATCTTTCTTTAAGAATTCCAAAACTGTCACCAATGATGCTTATCAGCTATAACTGGTTAATATTTTGATTAATTTAACCATATTGACTCATACAAAGTTAATAAAATGCTCAATAAACATTTTTTTATTAGCAAGTTTGGATGAGTATAAATAATATATTATGCAGCATAAATATATCTAAAGCATTACTTTTAGTTTCTAAGGAGACAATAAATATGGTAGGAGGACAAAAGTTGTTCCCAGTTTCTCCATTTTTAATCAAAAATTTCAGATCACATAGTGACCAGAGAAAAGAAAGGAAGGAAAGAATAAAAAAAGGGAGGGATGAAGGGAGAAAGGGAGAAACGGAGAGAAAAAAAGGAGAAGGAGAAGAAGGAAGAGAAGAAAGATGAAAGCAAGCAAGAGAAAAAGAGGAAGAAAGGAAGGAAGGAAGAAGGAACCATTTTGAGGCTCACAGTGACATTCTTGACATTTACTAGTTTAATATTTAAATTTTCAAATACCCCAGAGTTATCCCAAAGATCCATAATGTGGAAGAGAGAGAATGATACCTCTATTAGGAAAGAGTTTTTTATTCCTGTCTTCTTGTTTCTGCAGGAATTTTTTTTTTTTTTTTTTTGAGACGAAGTTTCGCTCATTACCCAGGCTGGAGTGCAATGGCGCGATCTCGGCTCACTGCAACCTCCACTTCCTGGGTTCAGGCAATTCTCCTGTCTCAGCCTCCTGAGTAGCTGGGATTACAAGCACGTGCCACCATGCCCAGCTAATTTTTTGTGTTTTTAGTAGAGATGGGGTTTCACCATGTTGACCAGGATGGTCTCGATCTCTTGACCTCATGATCCACCTGCCTCGGCCTCCCAAAGTGCTAACTCAGTTGGATGCTATTAGTGTAACATTTGCAGGCTTTCTCTTTACTCCTTGCTGTCCTCTTCAGCAGAGAGCAGTACTTACTGACTCCTAAACTTGGGGAAAACTTTGTCCAAGATACTGTATAGTCTGAGCAGTTTCCTTCCCTATACCACAGGTATCTCTTCCTTGCAAGTTTATTAGGCTGCTTTCTCAGTGTCTGCTTTGATAAATTTAATTTTTTAATTAAGAAACTTGGCCGGGCGCGGTGGCTCAAGCCTGTAATCCCAGCACTTTGGGAGGCCGAGGCGGGTGGATCACGAGGTCGAGGGATCGAGACCATCCTGGTCAATATGGTGAAACCCCGTCTCTACTAAAAAATGCAAAAAATTAGCTGGGCATGGTGGCACGTGCCTGTAATCCCAGCTACTCAGGAGGCTGAGGCAGGAGAATTGCCTGAACCCAGGAGGCGGAGGTTGCGGTGAGCTGAGATCGCGCCATTGCACTCCAGCCTGGGTAACAAGAGCGAAACTCCGTCGCAAAAAAAAAAAAAAAAAAAAAAAAAAAAAAAAAAAAAAAAAAGAAAGAAAGAAAGAAACTTATTTGACAGAGTCTTAGACATTTCTCACAATAAAGAACTTAGGAAATGGTACTTATTGGCTTTAAGTATATGGTTACATGATTTTCAATGAGCCACCCAAGGAAAAAAATTGGTGTGCAGAGTTGACAACATAATAGCTTTAGGTTGATGTGCTCATGCAGGTGAAGTTTCTCAATGAGACTTGGTGAATATACTATACTTCATTCAAATTCATATCTTCTAGGAGCAAGTATTTCCCGTAAGAAGCAACTAAGATGTTTTTTTTCCTGTCTGCTCCCAGCATTGTTTCACATAGAAAAAACCATATGCCTGGTCTCACTGTGGTATAACAGATTAATTAAAGTAGAAACTTTTGCTGGCTTTTGTTCCCTGTTGGTAGAATAGGTAGACAGACAGGGTGAAGATAACGTTTTAAAGCAAGCTAGTGTTCTCCAAAGGGGACAGTTTCATGGGCAATTCCTATACACTTCAAAGTTCCCCAAGAGAACATCATGCTATCTGCCCATCCTCTGAAAGGTTTGTAGTAGGCTGAATATTGATTTTCACAGACATCAAGATCCTAACTCCTGCAACCTGTGAATGTTACCTTATATGTGAAAAGAGACTGCAAATGCAAGAGATGGGAAAATTATCCCGGATTACCTGGGTTGTTCTTAAATGTAATCACAAATGTACTTATAAAAGGGAGGTGGAAGGAGATTTGACTATAGAAACAGAAGGCAATGTGAAGACTGAAGAAAGATGTTATACTGATCGCTTTGAAGACAGAAAAGAGCCATGAACCAAGGTATGCAGCTCTGAAGTCAGAAGACACAAGGATATGGATTTTCCTCTAGAGTCCCCAGAGAGAGGATAGTCCTGCAGACACCTTGACTTTGGCCCAGTGAAAACAATTTCGAATTTCTAACCTTTCCAGTTTTTTTTTTTTTTTTGGAAACAGAGTCTTGCTCTGTCACCCAGGATGGAGTGCAGTGGTGTGATCTCGGCTCACTGCAACCTCCGCCTCCCGGGTTCAAGCAACTCTCTGCCTCAGACTCCTGAGTAGCTGGGATTACAGGCACCTGCCACCATGCCCAGCTAATTTTTGTATTTTTAATAGAGACTGGGTTCCACCATCTGGCCAGGTTGGTCTCGAATTCCTGACCTTGTGAACCACCCGCCTCGTCCTCCCAAAATGCTAGGATTATAGGCATGAGCCACAACTTTCCAGTTTTAAGAGAAAACATGTTTGTTGTTTTAAGCCAAAAAGTCTGTGGTTTAAATATCTTACAGCAACCAGGAAACTAATTCAGAGCCCACTGCTAATAATAAATGAACTGCAAATATGAAAGACACCATTCACCAACTCATGTCCCATCTCCAGCTCTTTCTCTACCTGCCCACCTCCCCTCCCACTTCTTTCTATTTTCTTGGCCCATAATGAGGACTTGAGAGAATAAATATAAAAAAATTATTTTTAGGAATACAACAAATCTCAGAGTTTGTTAAAGCAAAAGAATTCAGCTAATTGGCTAGACTTTCTCAAACACAGGGCCAACAAGTGACATGCCAGAGAATCCCTGGGCTGTTACCTCCAGGGAGGCAGAATGCAAGCTGACTCATTCTACAAACGTAATTCCCCGAGGCTGGTTTTAAACTTCAATATCTAAATGGGACATCTGCTTATATAATAAATATCATACAGGAATTAATTTTTAAGGACAAACAAAATATAGGTTTTGTTTCTTCAGAACTTATTATACCCTATATTTTCTGCTTCATTTTAGTCCCAGGAAGTAATGCCTATTCTTTTAGGAATTCCTTTGAAAGATGAAAAAATATTAAAAGCCAAACATACACATATCTCTCCTTTACATTGAAAAAGTTGAGATTTTCCGGTAAGAAACAATTGCCTACTCTTGAAAAATCAGCCCACTTTAAAATCATTTTTTAGAAAAAATATTATAAAAGTATTATAAATATTATAAAAATAAATTTTTATAATAAAATTTGAAATAAAATAATTTTCATGCAACATTTATAATGACAAAACTGAGTTCAATAGTGTTTTGGTAAATCAGCCTTGTGGAAAAAAAGGAAGAGAAAGAGGAAAACTTCTGACTGTCCATTTCCAGGGTGATGCAAACAGTCCTCTAATTTTGAGTGGCTAATAGCTTAACACCCAACTCATTAAATTCTTGAATATGTATTAATCAGCCCTTAGGCCCAGTCAGTTCTAGCACTTCACTTCAAAATGTCAAACTATATATAATTATTAATGGTTCTATGATTGGTTTCTTTTAATTGCATTGTGGATATCAGAAGGCAAAGAATAAAAATGATGAAAAAAATTAGTGAACTCTGACCTGCATCATTTCATTTTTGATCCAATGTTCTTCAACACAAACAGAAAAGGAAAGAGAAGAGACGAGATACCAGATTCAGTCCCTGACTAAAACTTGAGGAAAAAAGAACTTTAATTATCTGAATTATACCAATCTCTGCCTATGATCCAAGAACCTAATGCATCACCTATTGTAACCAGAAATTAAAGAACTAGAAGAGACAATGAAATATAAATAATGGAGCAGATGAAGTTGAGTCCTAATTCATCACAGAGAAAAGAGTTCTCTTAGTGTATATTGAGAAGGAACTCAAATGTGCTAACTGGTGTTTAATCCATTTCACTCTTAGTATAAAATTTTCTGATTTTCTCTACAGTCATTTGTTATAAGAAACCTATAGCTATCTTGGACAGAATCAAACTCCCATCCCTTAAGGATGGGATTTTTTTTTAAATCTTCAGATAGCAATGAGCAGCTAGATCTCTGGATTCCTACTGTTAGCTGGCAACAAGACTCTCGTCTCTAGAACCTTTCCATTCAGGTATTTATTCTTTCCTTCCATCCCAGCAGCATAGCTGGTTAAGAATTAACATGTAAACACAACTTTACTAATGATTCAGGCTAACAGAGACAATTCCAGAAAGGCAAATAAACTGAACTGATCGAAAAAGTAGATGTGTCTCCTCCCAGGAGCCCACTTAGCTCACTTTCACTGGGTTGAGCTCTCAGCAACTGTCACTTGGCAGAGACCTTCTTTCACCACCTGAGCTCACCCTTGAACAAAATATAAATCTCTGGAATCCAGATACAAGAAAGGACTACTCTCTGAAAGAGAAGTATGATTGACCTTGGACGACATGGGAGTTAAGGATACCAACCCCTTGCACAGTCAAAAGTCTGAGTATAACTTTTGACTCTCCAAAAACCCTATTCTTGACCAGAAACCTTACTGATAGCACAGTCTATTAATATATATTTTTATGCGTATGTATTATATATTGTATTTTTATAGTAAAGTAAGCTAGAGAAAAGAAAATGTTGAGAAATTCATAAGGAGTAGAAAATACGTTCATAGTACTATTTTGTATTTGTTGACAGGGTAGGCCTATGTTGCCTGTTTACAAGGTGAAGCATGTCTGAAACGGTGGCCAACCAATCACAGCTGCAGACCTCAATCTACTGTACATATCAAGTAATACAACCTTTTCTTGCATTATAATGACTTTTCTCTGCTTCTTGGTAGCAGTTGCAGGATCACTAGTGGCACTTTGTGTGGGTTCCATGGTATTATTCAAGGATTATGGTACTGCATTCAACATGATGAAACACACACAACTGAAAGAGATCACTTGTTATTGCCATCCTCAAATTACTGGAGGAAGATAATTTACATCACGTGGTGTTTTAAGCAGATACTCACAACACTGCAGCTCACTGCAATGACAATTGGAGATCGCTACTAAATTATTACAGTAGTACAGCATACAATACAATTAGTTTTGTGCATCTATAATTTAATACTACATTTTTGTGTTTGTTCACATTTCTCTCAAGTGCTAATATCCCCATGTGTATACTCTGTGTTTGTGTCCAAAGTTTTGATACATTTAACTTTTTATGACAGATTTGTATATATCTAATGGTAGTAAATTATAAAATAGACTTGTGTCTATACATATTTTATACATTCATGAAATAACTTTTTCTTATTTTTTTCAAAATTTCTGGGCTATACAGTTTGTCCCCAAGTAGTTTTTTTCTTCCAAATTGCTGCAAATCTCCAAAAAAAATCTTTAAATATTTATTGAAAAATAAATCTACAAATGAGTGGATCCAGTTCAAACCTGTGTTGTTGAGGGCAAAACTGTATGTACTCCTCTCTCCCATTTGAATCTCACCTCTCAAGTTTCTGTTTTCTATCTTAGAGCTCAACTCCTCCCAGGACCACTGACATCAGGAATATCTCCTCCTTTATAAGAAGGTTTTACTCCTTAACTATGAGAGTGTGCCTCAGACTTGGTTTCTATAGGAACAACCACATCAGATCTGGACTATGTAGCTTTACCATGTCCTCAGTGAGTGCCTCAATAATTTTTAGATATTCTTTTATTCTTTGTGGTTACTTCCTTTTGGTCACACCCCCTTGGTTCTAGATCACTTCCAAAAGCTTTAAAACATACCTAATGAATGTGTTCCCTAAAATGCCTTTCTTTTCCAGCTGTCCAGTTAGGGAAAATAAAGGAAAATCTTGATGAACATTATTGTGAGAGGTTTTGGAGAGTGAAAGTCTTGGCAACTGCACTTGTTTCTTTGGTTTAATTTGGGATATTCAAGCTCTACTAGAAGCATTAAAGACCAGTGCATTAGTCTATTTTCATGCTGCTGATAAAGACATACCAGAAACTGGGTAATTTATAAAGAAAGAGCAGGTTAATGCACTCACAGTTCCACATGGCTGGGGAGTCTCACAATCGTGGTGGAATGCAAAAGTCATGTCTTACATGGCAGCAGACAAAAGAGAAAATGAGAACCAAGTGAAAGGGGTTTCCCCTCATAAAACCATCAGATCTCATTATTTCCCACAATGTTCCCCCACAATAATATATGGGAATTGTGACAGCTACAATTCAAGATGAGATTTGGGTGGGGACACAGCCAAACTATATCAGCCAGAAACAGGGAAGAGGGTGCAGAAGACCCTTGTAAAGATTCATAGAAGGCTCTACATTCTCAATTTACATATCAAAGGGAAAATGGCCTGAAATTGACTCAGGCAGGGGAAGAGGATTATAGATTCAGATTGGTTAGGAAGAAAATCACAGGCTCTTTGGGGATTCTCTTCTCCTAAAGTAATACTAAGCAACTCAGTAGAGTCTTTTTCTCTGATTCTTTATGAAAAGGGAAATATCAATTTTGATTTGAACTGAAGGAACAACATTACAATTATACAAAGGAGAAACATACAGGAGAAAGGAGGCATATGGACCATAAAAAGAAGCTAAATCTTTTCAAAGCTGAGGGCAAAAATGGAGTGCCAGTGCCAAGAAGGATAACACCTACCTAAGCTCAGGAACTTCAGTGGTAAATTAACGGGTAATATATGACTACTCCAACACAGTCTTAATATTATGTTTGCCTTGTGGGCAAAGTAGACAAATACTGTACCTCATCAATGTGAAACTCCTCAAAATCTCAGAAGCCACAGCCAATAGTAACATGTTTATGAAATACACATATATTTTTAAACCCTCATTGCTTACAGATCAAAGCTACAACTGCATTACAGCATCACCAATTGCCAATTCATACGGAAATCTACACTGCTGTTGCAAAAGAAGCTCTGACTGTTCATTTTGTATCTGTATCTGGCTATCTTCTTGCAATTTTCCAGTCAATCAAATTAAAATAAAGATATCAGCCACGATCTAAAGTAGAACACACAATTTTTAAATGTGTTTCAATTATGTAGTAACATGCAATACTCTGTATGCTATTAGTAAGAGCTTTCCCAAGAAACTTGGTGAGAATATTCAGATAGTTCCACTATTATTTTAAATGAGCATTTACTTTTTGGAGGTATAAAAAACCTATAATTAAAACCTCCTTTTAGACATTAAGTACATCAATCTATGTAATTTATCCAGTATTGTGCTGACCCCACAGTAGTACCTCTTATGCAAACTTTGGGAACAGATGGTGAGATGTTTGGAGACAGATGATGTTCTAAGCAAGGAATTCTAAACCTTTCAAATAATGTTCATTTTTATCTAAGTTTCCTACATGGTAATAAGGGAAAATATCTCAGTAGAATTAAGCAGTGATATACTTGCATTTCTTAGTGGCAGTTCTAGAACATTAGGTATGTAGCCTCATTCTCATTATGAGCATAACCTCCTATCGTCTTTCATCTGCCTAAGAAACGTACATTAGTGTGATGACTGAGTAACGTAATACTAAATCTTCTTGGCCGGTGAAATTGACTCCCACTGCTCCTAAATACTTTTTTCATACTCTGCAGTTTAAAACCAAAATTAAGGTTTAATGTGAATGTATTTTAGCAGAAAGTTCTATGTGTATGGATGTATGTGTACATGTGTTTTAGATGGAGATATACAGAAAGAGAAATAATGAGATAGATATCAGAATGAGAGGTTGGCACATGACAGACAAGTAGAAAATTATTTAGCAGAGCTAGAAGCAAGATGCCTCAAAGCTATGGGATATTGAGCCCCACACCTTTGAATTGGTTAAATCATTAGCATCTTTTTTCATATTTGGAACACTAAAATGTATAGATTTTAACTATTTTCCCAAGGTAAGAGTAGTAGAAGAAAGTAGAAGATTAGATAGGAACCCAGATCTCCTGCCTCTTAATACAATATGGTTTTTTAAAATTAACATTTATATTTGTTGGGTTTTTAATTTTTTAGAAAATGTTTAAATGTTGTATTTAAAGAAAAGTTACAAACATAGCACAGAAAATTTCCATATACCCTTCAGCTACTGTCCCCTAATATGGACATCTTGCATAACTGTCATATAATTATCAAAACTAAGACATTAACATTGGAACCATATTATGAAATAAAACAAGGATATCATGAGCTTTCTGCTAATGTGCTTTTCTGCTCCAAGATCGAATCTCACAGTACATTTGGGTTTTACGTCTCCTGGGTCTCTGTAATTTGTGTGATGGAAGAACTACTTAGGGAAGGAAATTTGACATCTTAAAAGAAATGAATATCAAACACTGAGCCCAGAAATGAACTAAAGTATTAATTAATGATAATATCTTGGAGCCTTCATATTCATTCTCATTTTGTACCTTGTAATGATCATTACACTTTGATATCTTTTGTCTATATTCTAAACTGGAACTATCTGAAATTTATCTCTCTTCCTCTTTCATAATTTGCTATTTTTACAACTGAGAATGTTAAGATTCAGCAACTCTGTCTCTGTGTCAAAAGAAGAATCAGATGGGCAACATAGTAAGGAAAAACTGTTGATCATTTACTATGTAATCTCAGGAAAATTATCTAATCATTTTGGACTTCCTCTTCTTTTTAAAACAGAAAGCAACAATGCCTACATTTTAGTTTTTATAAGGATTAAATCTAAAGCTCCAAGCCCAGTGGTTGAAAATACTTGGTAAATGTAGATTCATTAGTTTTTATTCTAAATCAGTATTTCTCCATTGGGAATGATTACGCCCCCGCCAGGAGACATCTAACAATGTGTAGAGACACGTTTGGCCATCACAGTTTTGGAGAGGTGCTACTGGCATCTAGTAAGAGGCCAGGGATGAAGCTAAACATCCCTCAATGGAGAGGTGAGTCCTCCAGAACAAAGAATTACCTGGCCTGCCTGGGTGCGGTGGCTCAGGTCTATAAACCCAGCACTTTGGGAGGCTGAGGCGGGTGGATCATGAGGTCAAGAGATTGAGACCATCCTGGTCAACATGGTGAAACCCCGTATCTACTAAAAATACAAAAAATTAGCTGGGCATGGTGGTGCATGCCTGTAGTCCCAGCTACTAGGGAGGCTGAGGCAGGAGAATTGCTTGAATCCAGGTGGCAGAGGTTGCGGTGAGCCAAGATCACGCCATTGCACTCCAGCCTGGGTAACAAGAGTGAAACTCTGTCTAAAAAAAAGAAAAAATAATTACCTGGCCCAAAATGTCAACAGTGCTGAGTTTTAAAATCTCCATTTTAAAGGATGAGATCAGTTTTTCTGTCTCTTGGTTCTGGGACATGGATACACCAGAATGAACTAAGATGGCAAAATATATTTTATAAAATCCAATCACTTAACATTGACCATCCAAAGGCTTATTGTCACATTTTAAAGCACTGAATGGAACTTTGAAGCTGCAATCCCAAATGATCTGCCTGGAAACTAAGATTTTAGTAATTGATATTGCTCTGTCATATATGTCTTCCTTCCCTGACTTTACCCAATCTCAGACCACAAGGAGGAAGAGTATAAAAACTTGTACATCAATCTTCCCTTTGTTTAAGAGCAGGAAATGTAAAATGTTTGCTTTCATTCTCACTTAACTGCTATAGAGAGCTGAAGGTAGAGATTGGCAAAACCTTTTACACTTCCACCATACTTTTATTTAAGAAACTCTTATTAATATTATTACATTGCCCAGGTACCTTTCTCTAGGAATGTGACTTGTTAGGAGCTCAGTTCCATCTTCTCCTTGTTAAAAAGCCACATCTTTTTCAACTCCCCGGAAAATAAATGAACAAACAGAATTGGTAATCAGAACAGAAGCAGTTTTCTCAGATTTAACAAAAGTGAAAGATAAAATATATTTAATTATCATCTCTAGTATAAAAGAATATTGTGGAAAATGTGATCATAAAAAGGGCTATTTATTTTCACTGCAGACTCATGTGACAGCCCAAACACTGCAGTGAACTTTAAATCTGACAAATTGGGTTGTAATCAGGTGCTGGGTGTCTTAAAATCACTTAAATACTTTATATAAATATAAGTATGTAATATACATATATAAATATGTTATATACTTATATACTCTATGTTTATATACACATATGGCTTATATATGTATATATACATATATACACATTATATATATGTACACATACACTGAAGATGAAAGCTTCTGACATTGCTCACTTCCAAAAACAGATAAATTTGCTACTTCTTGGGAGTTGGCAGAAGAGGGAATTGAACATAAATTAATACCTCAGACATTAATACTAATAACTATGATTGCAGCAACTAATACAAAATAACAGCCAAAAATTAAGAATTTTTGGCCAGACACAGTGGCTCATGCCTGTAATCCCAGCACTATGGGAGGCCGAGGCAGGTGGATCAGTTGAGGCCAGGAGTTCGAGACCAAGCTGCCCAAAGTGGCAAAACTACATCTCTACCCAAAATACAAAAATGGTGGTGGGTGCCTGTAAACCCAGATACTTGGGAGGCTGAGGCAGGAGAATTGCTTGAGGCTGGGAGGCAGAGATTGCAATGAGTGGAGATGGCACCTGTGCACTCCAGTCTGGGCAACAGAGCAAGACTCTGTCTCAAAGAAAAAAAAAAGATGTTTTGAGAATTCAAGACAAAGCAAGTATTAACCTCAAGGGGTTTGCACACCTTACCCCATTTCATTCAAATAATAACTGACCTGGTTCCTTATAAATTATCACTATCTTCATATTAAAAATAAGGAAACTGAGGTACAACATACAGAATAAATGGTAGATTCAAGATTTGAAACCACAACTATCAGTCAGTATATTATATTATATACTA
The DNA here is from genome assembly GCF_048565385.1 of Saimiri boliviensis. Taxonomy (NCBI): domain Eukaryota; kingdom Metazoa; phylum Chordata; class Mammalia; order Primates; family Cebidae; genus Saimiri; species Saimiri boliviensis. The sequence continues at coordinate 105,322,686 of NC_133454.1, read as the reverse complement.
TAATTAAATCATATGTACCATAAAACCAAAGTTATATTTTATTAATTTAACTTGGTTTTTGTGCTAAGGTTATTTGTATTTGGCAAATCATGTCCTCATAAAGAGGGCAAGGTAATTTATTCATCCATTTGATAAACATTTATGAGTGCGTAGTGTATGTAAGGCACTCTCTTGGAACTTGTTAGAGATACAAAGATAAATCAAACATATAGTATAGCCTCAAACAACTTATCATGTGAAATAATAAAAAGAGAATGAAATGTTTCCAGGAAGTTGTAGAGAGAGATGTTGCCTCCTTTAGAGCTTATCTGTGGTTTCTACAAGTGTGCATGATTCATAACAGGCAATGAATGGATTAACACATGCATAAATGTAACTGCAAACAATCAAAGGTAGCATATGAACTGGCACATAAACATCGCTAGGATTCCCATGCAAAAACAGAGGGAAAAACACATTGAGATGGAGCTAGTGGAGAAAATGCACAGCATAAACAAGACTGAGTTTATTAGTCTGTTACGTATGAAAGAAACATTTTTCATTTACACAAAGATAATAGACTTCCTTTGTCAAAAATCCAAATAATAAAGTAAGATATTAAAAAAAATCACAGAAGCCACAGAGGGCCATCTGTAAGTAATAAGTGGATGGATAAGCCTGAACTAATCAATTTTTCTCATCCCATGTCCTTCTATTAAAAATTATGCAGTTTCATTGCTCTGTTGTCAAAATATATTTCAGGGAGACACTCAGGTTTTTCATACAGATTAGAGAAAAGATACTTGTTGGATCTTAGAGAACCGTGTAATAAACTACTGACAAAAACAAAAAAGTAAAAAAGCAAATTTGAAAAAATGATATGAGCGGCCTCTAGTGAAAAAAATAAATTTTAATTCTCATTGTTTGTTTAGCAATAAAGATATGGTCTCAAAAACTAGGACTTTGGCTGTAGTTAGCCAACATGATGGTGTTTTTATTCTAAGTAAGAGTTATTCAGAAAACAAAATATTTTTCTTCTATGCAAATAGGAATGCTGAAAAAAGGTTTATATGTCATAAACTCTTCATATATCACCTCTGCCAACAAAATACAGAACTATTTTTCATCCCGCTCTTTCAACCTTAATTTCAACAATTTTTGATAAAGATACAAAGATTTGTGGAGCTTTTATCATTGTGTTATAATTTTTTAGGTTCCCTCATTCTCAAAATTAAACTCTCAATTCTGTTTATATTTTAAAGTAAAAGGTTATAAAATATTTTTCAACAAAATTTAAAGCGAGATGATAGAGACAGCAACTGTGATTGCCTGTACCACCATTTGATTGACCCTTTGCAAGTGTCATTTTTAGTATCTTGACCACAACTGTCAGACTTGGTTAAATAATTTGTTCCAGGATAAACATCGACTATGCATCGAACCAATAGAGTCTGCTTAGTGCTGTATGTTTTCTCAACAAGTATATGAAAGACAATTTTTACTTACTTAAAAGACCTTTTACTTTCTTCCTAGAGGGTTCAAAAGTAGTTATCATCACTTTTACTGTTTACAATGTAGTTACAGTCAAGCAAACAGGATGACACAGGAAACTTAAATAAGGTGAGATTCCATCAACCTCACGCTGTCCACAATTCTCACATTCCACTTGATGAAACACTGACAATAAGATCGAAAACGGAGCAGTGTGTGTACTTTTATAGCCAGTGTATCTAAGCCCATATCCAAAAAGAACATCCACTTTTTACGTTACTTGAACTCCACCCCTCCTCACTGCCCCGATTTTCCTGATGCCCTGAAGGTCTAAGAACAAATTGTGAAGTTATATATGAACCAATTGGTAGCTGCTGTATAAATCATATTAAAATAAATAGAATTCATGGCTAAGATTAAACAGCCCAGGGCAAGGCTCTTGTGTAAATAAACCCATTGTTCCTTTGGATATTAAAATTTTATTTATCAAACAAAAAAAATGAACAAAAATTGCATGAAAAAGGCAACTCATTTAGGACCAAATGATGGTATGTAATAAAAAGATTTATCGTGTGACTAAAATGAAAATTAAATTCCTGTTAAAATATTTATGTAGATGTGGCTGAAACATTCTGCTGGGAGATAAATCAGGGCAGTCTTTGGCATTTCACAGGCATAACTCCTTTATTCTTCTGCCACATATGTAGAGCTTACAAGATGCTAATGGCACCTCGGTTTCCAGGACAGTCTCTGCAGACTGCTTTCACTCAGCAGGTGTTAAGAATTTGCATCCATATTTCAAATATACTTCTATCTCATTACGGGCTTCTTATTTCTTTGTGATTTATATCTCTATAAAATTCCAGCTAGTGCAATGGGGAATGGGATTTCAAAAAGGCAAAAACCCCATAATATGTACATTTATCACTTTCTTCCTTCTTTACTTTCTTCATCTCCAGAGAGATAGGGTGAATGACAGGTAGCACTTAAAGCGAGGAGGTACTTTGCTTAAAATAATGCCACTTGAATGCTTTCAAAATTAGTACTATTTCTCCAAACATTAGTACCTAGTGAGTGGCAGTAGCATTTGCACCCTTACCTGCGTTTAACTGAACTGAGATCTTAAAATAATATATATACATTAGAAAGTAACTCACTGGATAACTATTAATTTGTAAGAGTCTTCATCCTTTAAAATTTAGGAAGTACTTTTTGTAATAAGTTTGGACATAACAAATCTATTTGGTATTCATGCAGATGTCACAAGCAATTTCAGGGTTGTTACACTATAATTCTGTGCTACTTAATAGATATTAGGGTGGTAGCAGTTGTGTCATTGTAGATAAGACCCTTTCACAGTTCCTTTGTCAAATTTGCCTCTTGCTGGTGTTTAGAATTTAGCTAAAGTAAAATTACACGCTTGGGAAACCCGACAGGTTCAGGGATTTAGAGGCATTTTCCGGGGGCAAGAAAGAGCAAGCTATAGTGAAATAAAGGCAGTAAGCAGAGACGTAGGCAAGGTAGTTGAATATTACTAGGATTAGCCGGGCGCGGTGGCTCAAGCCTGTAATCCCAGCACTTTGGGAGGCCGAGGCGGGTGGATCACGAGGTCAAGAGATCGAGACCATCCTGGTCAACATGGTGAAACCCCGTCTCTACTAAAAATACAAAAAATTAGCTGGGCATGGTGGCGCGTGCCTGTAATCCCAGCTACTCAGGAGTCTGAGGCAGGAGAATTGCTTGAACCCAGGAGGCGGAGGTTGCGGTGAGCCGAGATCGCGCCATTGCACTCCAGCCTGGGTAACAAGAGTGAAACTCCGTCTCAAAAAAAAAATAATAATAATAATAATAAATTACTAGGATTAAACTTAGATGTGTAAATTTTTAATTTGTATGGTAAATTAAAGAATATAAACCCACGTATTTCCTTCTAGATCTTATTTTTTATTTCATATTCTATTCCAGAAGAGAAATTAAAACACTTAGGGAAATTTTACAGACCATATACTAGAACACCAGCTACTAGGATGTCTATCCCATTTTAACAAGTCATTGATATTTTAAATAATTTTTGGCTTAAATTAAAAACACTGTCATTTGACTTAAAATAGATTATATTTAATGAAGGTATTTTGCATTGAGGTACACATAATTTTTTTTATTGGATATAACAAAAAACTGAAATCAACAGTCCTAAATAATGGAGAATGTACTGATTCATATAATTAACATATTCACAGAAGAGATTTGGTCCAGCAGCCTATAATATCACCAAAGACTCTATTGTTTCTCTCCCTCTGCTTCTCAGGACTTCAGCTTCCTTGCATGATGGCTGCCAGTGACAGCTACCCCTCATTTATATCCAGCAGAGGTGAGGGGTATTTCTTTGGGGAGTTCATGCAAAAAAGCAAGACTCTTCATTCTTGAAGCCCACAGAAAATGGTGCCTCAGTCTCATGTCTAAAACTGTTCATGTGCCATCTTTAAATCAATCTCTGTGTTCTGAGAAAACAGAATACTCTAAATTGCTTAAGCTAACTGGCACCAATCTCTCCCCATGGAAATAGATGTCAAGTCTATCAAAACAAAGTGCCTAGCAAATCCATAGAGGTTCTATTCTGAATGGGACCTAAGAAGCGGATGCCACTTAGGCTACCAACAACGTGTGCTGTGCACACCATGCACTTTATCTCCAGGATTTCATTTATTCCTCAGAGCAATGTTATGTTCTGAACATTAAAGACTCCACGTTTCTAAGGCATGAATAAATTGAAAAAAGTTTGAAATTCATTTTGATATCAAGAATGGAGGAAGGCTTGAAACACACAAAATTTAGGATCTAGATAAATATGATTTATCCAGATTCTGTGATTTAACTATTTGATTGTGAGCTTTTATGACCTGATCATGTACCTTTCTGTCAGAACTTTATAATTGAAATAATATGGAAGACATGAGAATTATGTATTTATTTATTTAGAACGAATGATCCAGTTTTGGGTATGAAGCCAGAAGCAGATGTTGTTTGGTTGTTGTTTTTCTTTGTTTCACAAGAGAGCCTTTCACATAGGCTTAGAAGGGAAGCTTTAATGCTGCTTTCTGTCCTCCTCAGATGCAGTGACGAATAACAGGAAAGGTCCCTGACAACAGTAAAAGCTCCACTGAGCCAGAAATTTTTTCTTTTTTAACATTTTTTGTCATCTTCATAACGCTATTTTTAAGAAACATGCTTGGGAGAAAGTAAGGACTTGAGAAATACTTGTTGAATAAATAAATGAATGAGGGAATAAATGAATGAAGATAAAGCAACTTAAAGCCTGCTCTCTCATGAGTCTAGGAAAAGCTGATGATTGCTGACAGTGGGAAAGAAAAGGTCATGGGACTTTAGTTTTTCAGTGGTGTACAAGGTTTTTCTTTGTGCAGCTGGGAAGCAGCAAAACTTCAGTAAGTGAGTCTCGGCAGGTGCAACCAAAGAAGCCAGACCAGGTACATGTTTTGTATCCGCGAGCTATTCAAGAAAGTAAGCCATCTGTTCCCCCAACATAAGCCAGCCAGAGCATGGTCCTAGCTCCTTCCAGGGAAAGCCACATTTAAAAGTGAGATAACCACACACTAAGGGGGTGGGACCAACCCCGGCACAAGTAGTATGTGCAGTCTTGAAAATATTCTTAGTTAAAAAACAATCACAAAACAATATTTTGAACAAAACATAACAACTTAAATTTGACTTCATGAAATAGCTTTATATTAAGGCCTGAGGCTTTATCTTCTTTAAGAGACAGTCTTATAACGATAGAAAACTTAGTTTCAGGGTGGTTTATTCTTAAGCAAGTTTTAAGACCCATCAATTTTTTAGGGATACACTCACCTAGAGAGATGAGTTCCAGACATCTCATAAACGTGTGCAACCAAGTTAAATCTGGTACTATAGTTCTTCCTGACATACAGTCTTATTTTTAAAGCGCATTCTAATAGTCAAGGGTAGTTAAAGCTAACCATCTAAGTTAATACCACCTCAGTATAGAAATAGAAATATTTCACTCTCTAGAAGTCTCCTGCATATTCTTAATGAGTCATAACCCCTCTCCATCAAAAACAAACATCATTTTGAATCTTATGCTAATCAGTTACTTTTTCTTATAGTTTCAGACTCTTGTGCACATCTTTAAAACAGCACAGTTTATGCTTTGTCAATGAGTTGACAAAGTTATGTATATATTATATGTGTGTATGTGTATATCTTACTACGTATATTCTTGTGTCTTACTTCTTCCCCTCAGATATATATTAGTCATTCATGTTGGGCTATCTAGAGTTATCATTCACTCATTTTTAGTATTTGTATATGTATTTGTTATCCGATTTTTCCATGATTTATTCATCTCTTCTACTAGCAGTTGATATTTAGATTTATTTAGATTTACTAGTTGGAGATTTTACAAATCCTACCATTGTGAACATTGGCATATGCATCCTGATGTAAATATAGGCAAATTTCTCTAAGGAATATAATGAGTATTATAATTCCTGGATTATAAGTGTATTTCACCCAGCTTTAGTAGACGTTGTGCATTAGTTTCCCCAGAAAGCAAATTGTGAGACAAAGATTTACATGTAGGAAGTTGACGGGAGTGTTTGCAGACTTGGCATCCATGGAAGACAGGAAGGTAACAAGATGAAGTGAAAGCCAGTTAACTCCACAGAGATCCCTGAAGCTGTGATGATGCTTCAGAGTTACTATAAGTTGAAACACTTAGGATAAAAAATTATACTCCCCACTGAACAGTAATTAGAGCACTCTTTGCCCAAGAAGAAATGATCATACGTGAAAAGTCATTCTTTACCTAAGGGCAACTTCTGGGGAGGGCTGAAAGCTAAAAGATATTCCAGCAGCACCCCTCAGAAGAGCTGGAAAAATAAATCCTTCAGTTCAGAATATAAATCTGGGCCATGTGGCAGAGTGTCCTTTGGAATAGATAGTACCAATGGGCTTTCCCATTGGTATTATTAAGGAAATTGATAATACCATCAATTGGCCAGGCAATTCAACTTTTTACACCCTTTTGAAGTGTATGCAATGGAATGAAATGCCTCATAATGTAAACATCTTCAATTTCCTTCTCATTGATACTATAATCTAAGCCACATGAAGTGGAGATACTCTCCCAAAACTCTTTCTCCTTCACTCTTCAAACAAGGTCCTTCATGAAAAAAAGAAGGAACACAGAGTTTGTGAAGAGTGATGGAGCTGTTCTGATACAAGGAGAAATGGAGAGTTTTTTCCACTAACAGAGACGTTTGGAAAATAAGTGGGTTTACCAGGGGAGAGACTCAAGAGGTAGAAAAACCATTCACAAGGACCTCGTGAGGGTCCACTGGGATGTACATAATTTTCATGCTTGCTCTTTTTTTTATGTTTAGTCATTGCTTACCAAACCCTTCCCCACACCTTTACTCAAGGGCAAACTTCAAACCACATGAATCTGGAACCATGTTATAAACATCTTCTGATCAGCTTTTAGTATCTTACCTGTTGATATCCCACGAGGAGTGGGGTCTGTTCCTATGACATTTTGTCTGACTTCCTCTTCACACCTGTCATCCCAAGAAAATGATTTGGGACCTATACACCTTTTAAGGTAACAACAAAAAAGCCCTGGCATTTAATAAAAGATAACTAATATTAACAAGTTAAAAATAAAAAAAACAGGGCCAGGTGCGGTGGCTCACGCCTATAATTCCAGCACTTTGGGAGGCCAAGATGAGTGGATCATGAGGTCAAGAGATCGAGACCATCCTGGTCAACACGGTGAAACCCCGTCTCTACTAAAAATACAAAAATTAGCTGGGCATGGTGGCGCACGCCTGTAGTCCCAGCTACTCAGGAGGCTGAAGCAGGAGAATTGTTTGAACCCAGGAGACGGAGGTTGTGGTGAACGGAGATCACGCCATTGCCCTCCAGCCTGGGTAAAAGAGTGAAACTCCGTCTCAAAAAAAAAAAAAAATTATATATATATATATATATATATATATATATATATATATATACTGAACTGTGAAAATAATGAATGACACTCCTCTTTACATCATTGTTTTGTACTTCCTCGCCTTCTAAACACTGTCTTCTAAACCTTCATGCCCTACCCTAAACATTACTTTGACATCAAAAGTAAACCTTATTTGCCTCCTGCAAGGGGAAAGATAATTATGCAATTGAATAATTGTTTTTAGGATGCAAACTGGGACATCTCTGGTCTGCAGGAATTTTCAAGTTTGATATTTTAAAAATGAAAGTATCAAAGTGTGTCTTCACAAGTAATTTGTTAATTAAGGGATTACTGTACCTCTGACACTCCCATAACTGATCTGAGAGGCATGTAAAAAACTGATATTCATTTCCTCATTTGTTTCCCAATTAAAAAAGAGCAAGCGAGTTTACATGGCTTGTCTAGGGTCACAGAGCAAGTCAGCAGTGAGCCCCTGTGTCCATTAATTCTAGTCAGACAGGGTGCATTGAGCATTGCTAGGAGGCTTTGCTCATTCAGTGACCACCGAATGGACAAAAGTCAGATATTTGCTACTGAGTTATTTTCAGGGTGAGACCCACTGACCTGCAGAGGATTGATTGAGCCTTTGACATTGCCATAGCCCAGTGAGGACAGCTCACTAGTAAATTAAACCTTGGCTTATGGTTTTGCCCTCAGTTCTAAGCAACACCTTGGGATGAATCAGGAATGCACCACATTTTTAAATATGGTGAAGTTAACTATTACAAATATTTTATAAGCCACATTTTGCTCAATTTATGAAACCAAAAAGTAGACTGAAAATTATGGCATTATGCATTTAATTAATCATAAAAATATCTGTGACATACATTCATATAACCATGAAGATCCTGCATGAAATTGATTCACCCAAGAACATCAGAAGTGGAGTGTTCTTTTCTCAATTGCAATATAATGAATAAAAACAGATGTGTTATAAGCAAATTTATCAATATGGAAGGATGCAAAATAAAATAATGAAAACTCATTTCTCTGTGATTATACCCTCCAGAGGTAACTAATCAAGGTGGTGTATATTATTTATTTTACTATGAATTGTCATACGTTTTCCTGCAACTGTTCTTGATTTTCATTTATTGGAACTCAAACTCTCTCACCCTCAGATTAAAACTCTTTTAAGTCATTCTCAATTTCTCTCACACCCAAACTGGCCCATCAGCAAATCTTATTGATTCTACCCTGTACACATATTTGGAAACCATCCCAAGCCACCACCCTATTATAAATGATCATTGTACCTTATGTGGATTATCAGAGTAGCCTCTCAAATGCTGTTCAGCTCCTTCCCTTTCCCACATCAGTCAGTTCTTATAACAGCAAACTAAGAGACTTTGTTATAATGTAAAACAGAACCCGCAACTTCTTTTGCTCAAAGCCCACAAAAAGTTTAGCATCTCAGTCAAAGTAAAAGTCAGCATGTGCTCCAGGGCCCTACATGATGTGATCCTCTTCTTGTTGCCATACCTTCTCTGTCTCCATGGCATTCTTCTCTTCCCTCTCTCAAGTTCAGTCCCAACAGCCCCCTTTCTGTTGTTGGAACACCAGACACAATCCCACCTTAGAGCCTTTGCCCTTGCGATTCTCTTCCCTAAGAATGCTCTTCCACCAATTATCAGCATGGTTAGCATCCTACTGGTCTCAGTTCTCAATTCACCATCACAAGGAAGCCTTCCCTGGCCAACGTATCTAAAATTTCAATGTTCACTAATGTGTCACGGCCCATTCCACACTCTCACTTCTTAGCATGCTTCTTTACCTAATATAGTATTGTTTAAATTTATTTCGTTTATTATGTTTCTGCCAGGAGAATGTAAGATATGAAAGAAGGAATTTTGTTTTTCACTATTGTAGCTCTACTACCTAGTTTACTTACAATTTTTGAATAAATAGTAAATTTTAAATAATAAATAAATTAGATTTTTAAAATTTAACAATTATTTCAAGTCTATCTTTTCATGATATTGTATATACAATTTCTATGGCTACAGATATTTTCATTATGTGACTATATCATTTTTATTTAAACATTCCATCTTGATAAATGTTTATTTTCCATTTCTATTTGTTATTAAAAATAATAAACATATCTCTTTCTGAAATGTACAATTCTATGTTATTTTCCTCATATTTAACAGAGGAAGAGCTAAAATCCAAATGTACCATGGGGTTTGCTTGTGCTTAGAAAGGAAATGGCAGAGTTTACATCCCATTTTTTAGATGCCAGGTCTAGCACTTGTAACTGTATTTGATGCATTTTACAATCAGTTTTTTGTTTTTTTTTTTACTTTTGAGGGTGTCACTCTTTTGTCCATTTTATTTAAAAATGAATTTAGTTCAGTCTCTACTAACTACTAGTGGTAAAGCAGACTACAAAAATATTCAGAAGAGATAAAAGAAAAGAGATCAACAACGAATTCATCAATGGCAAGCAAGAAGGAGGAAACTGATAGAAATAGGTCTCATAACTCAGGAAAGAATGCAAAGTGGTCAATAATTCATACAAATATGTAAGTACAGTGCATGTACAAAGGAGATGCAAAGAGGGAGTGGTCATAAAATTAAAACAAGCAGATGAGAAAATGATTGTTGTTCTGAGAAGGAGAAAGTATCTGGACACTATGAAAGGTTGAATTTAGAGGCTTTGTGCGCCTCACAGGGATCTTCTCATCACAGTGCAAGCATTTGGCTGGGTGCAGTGGCTCTCATTTGTAGTCCCAGCACTTTGGGAAGCCAAGGCGGGTGGATCACTTGAGGTCAGAAGTTTGAGACCACCCCAGCCAATGTGGCAAAACCCCGTCTCTACTAAAAATACAAAAATTAGCCAGGCATGGTGGCGCACATCTGTAATCCCAGCCACTCAGAAAGCAAGGCAGGAGAATCACTTGAACCTGGGAAGCAAAGTTTGCGGTGAACTGCTATGGTTTCACTGCACTCCAGCCTAAGCCTCGGAGTGAGTGAGATTTCCTCCTCCTCCTCCCAAAAAAGGGCAAGTATTCCACAGTTAACTAGGTGTTCCAAGGAAAGCCTGATGATTATGCAAAGTCTGTGTCTACAGAGAGACATTATGATTTATCAAATAGCACAAAATATTTGACTGGCCTGAATTCTGAATTTTCACTGTCATTTACTTTGAGTGCGGAAGAGGTAAAGATTAGGGCTCAGCTCTCATGTGGTCTATAATTGAGAAATTCTACCTGTGAAAGAGGAGACTGTCGTTTTCAATTGCTCATGACCTCCTTGCTTTAGAATTATACATCTACATCCTTTGCCATTTGTCTTTACAGTTACTCCTGCAATGGTAGGCATCCTTGCCCTGTCTCCTACCCCAGTATTGGAGCTTGGCTATATCACTTGCATTTGTCAATGTTAAAGTATGTGAGTGAATGGCAGTGCACCAGGTTTAGGTCAAGGGCTTAAGAGGCATCATGTGAATCTGTCCATAAGCTTACATTCCTGTGATCACCAGGAGGAAAGCAAATCCCAGAGAGGCACTCACTTTTCAAAATGGAACCCAGAATGAGACACATGGAGTAGACCTGAATTTGACTGACTTTGAAGCTAAGCTGAGCTGAGCCTACCAGTTTCATTGCAGACCAATTAACAAAAATAAAAGCTGGGTGTTCTAAGACATGAGGTTGGGGACGATTGTTACATTGCATTGTTGCTGCAGTAGCTGACTATCCAAAAGACTTATCTGGTTCTTGCTCCCATACCTATATGACAGTAGAGACAAATGCTATGTAACTGGCTGATATCAAATCTCAATTTCATCTTTTTCTTTCTGTGTGACCATGAATGAAATCTACCTGAGATTTGGCCTCTTCATTGTGTAAGCTTGGAGTAGTAGAGTTATGGAGGGACTAAAATAATAATCTATGAAAAACACCTGGCACACAGTAAATCTTCACTAAATATTCACTGTTTTTGTTGCTAGTGCTGGTATTATTATTATTCCCACCACTGCTCAGATTTCCACCATCCAAAGAAGGCTCGACCTTTGGCTATGTTCCTATTCACAGTTTTGACCTTTCTGAAAAGAGTCACTCACACCAGCTCCCTTGCCCTGATCTGCCCCCATCTCAAAAGTCTTTCTAAAATCTGGGCTTCAGAGCAACATCCAAAAATATTTCCTGCCTAGCTCTTGCCACCATCAATAGCTAGAAAAAGAAGGAATTAAGAAGGAGAAAAATAATAGCTATTACTTGGCTTTTAGATCTAAGCACAATTCATTCCCAGATAAGCAACCTGCCTGCATTCAGAGCTCTTAATCTTCATTTACGAAAGAAAGCTTGGCACACAGAGATACTCTTTTGGCAATCTCCAGGACCTCTATGAAATCGATTATCAATTAACCTCAGTTCACATACATGAGTGAATGAAGCTTTATCTAAGATGAAGGGTCCTGATTGGGTAAAAATAATTTCTGAGAAAGTTTTGTGTGTGTGTTTTTATCTCAAACAGGAGACATTCAAATGAGCATGTGGCCATAAACATTATTGAATGCAACTTCCACACAGTACAGAGTAAAATGCAGAGTCTTGTGAGGTGAGACTGCTATATGGGGCTGTAAGTCTTCCTAATTCTGGCTCAGAGTCATTTTTACTGCTGCGGTGCCCTCCATGTGGAAAGTTATTTGCAGTGCTCTTCTTACTTCTCCAACTGGAGATCAGGTACTCTAGAAAAAAAGAGGTAGACCCATCGGAAAATGTTTAGAGGATCTCTGAGACTCAGGGTCACACAACTCTGCTGAATTCTTAGATACACGTCTAGAGAGAAGCCTAAATTTAGAGAATCTGTTTGACTTCTCCAACTGTAAAGGAAATGCCAGTGAAAATTAATTCACATTAATGTTTTAAGAAACACAAATTGCTTTTGTAGAAACATCGAGCCTACAGAGACTCCTTAGAGGACAATAATGAGGAGCAAAACCTTTGGCTTTTGGCTGCATTATTTTGCATTTTAAAATTTGGCACACATTTCAGCCTTTGTTATTATTATTAGCCCCTTAAGGAGCATATTTTTACTTTTTAAATGTTTCCCTCATTCCCTCCCCCAGCCTCTGAAATATTAACACTGCATATATATTGCATATATACTGAATTTACAGCTGTGCTTTATATTTTAAAAATAGTCAACTTTTTTTTGCCCCTTAAAAGCAAGTGTTTGCCCTCTTAGAGGTAATATGGCCTCCACTGAAGATTCCTGATATAAATAAAGCACAGTGTAGAGGGCACACACTGGAACCAAGTCAGGTAACAAGTGTGATCCAGTTGTAATATACACCTTATATCTGGGTTCCCCAATCCCTGGGCCAGAGACCACCATCAAACAGCAGGAGATGAGTGTCAGGGTGAGCCTGTGAAGCTTCACCTGCATTTACAGCCACTTCCCATCACTGGCATTACTGCCTGAGCTCTGCCTCCTGTCAGATCAGTGGAAACATTAGATCCTCATGGGAGTGTGAACCCTATGGTGGACTGCACATATAAGGTGTGTAGGTTGTATGCTCCTTATGAGAATCTAATGCCTGATGATCTGTCACTATCTTCTATCACCCTAAAATGGGACAGTCTGGTTGCAGGAAAACAAACTGAGGTTTCCCACTGATTCTACATTATGGTGAGTAGGGTAATTATTTCATTACCTATTACTGTGTAATAATAATAGAAATAAAGTGTACGATAAATGGTATGCGTTTGAATCATCCTGAAACCATTCCCTGCACCCTAGTCCGTGGAAAAATTGTCTTCCACAAAACTGGTCCTTGGTGCCAAAAACTTTGGGGACTGCTGCCTTATATTATTTCAGAGTCCTTTAAAAGCAATTTCTGAACATTTTGTATGTTCTTTTATTTATAGTATCGTAATCTATAAACTTTCCATAACTCACTCATCACTTTGTTGGTAGACTTTAAGCATAAGGATAAAGTCTCTTTATCTCTAAAATGAGATCAGTGGTCTTAGAATCATGGGTAGTGATATTTGTCAACTTACCATAGCTCAGTAATTTCCCAGAATGATCAAAGTTAGAGGATTATTGAATGACTTCACTTAGATAACTTTTATTCATATAAATGAAGCTGTCTCATTAACCTGCAAGGTCTAGAGACATTTGTCGATTTGAGAGTACCCAGCATTTATTTATTTTTTTCTGATAACATCATCATTTCCTTGTGGAAAAACTGTTTCTGTCTTATTGTGTGCAGGATAGGTGAAATGGTGAATGTAGATACCTAACACGTATGCTTTTTTCTTTCTACAGAAGCAAGAAAAGCTCGAATCTTCTCATTTCAAAGGAATGGCATGTGACAGCACTTAGCCAATAAAGCAGTCTCTTCTGGGACTTTGAAACGCAAGCAAATGAAACTAGGAACATATGGCATTTATTCACCCCAGGGAGCTGTCCAACACAGGCTATTGCTGCTAGTCTGAAATGAGACCACTGCTAAGGAAACGACTTTCTAGCTTTCTGGAGTTAGCTCAATCTTTCCTCATTTCACAAGCCCACCTGTTACTTCTTTTAATTCCATTAGCCCTCTGTTCCTTTCCAGCACATTTTCTTTTATTGTATTTGCTTAAATTACCCTAAATTACTTTTTGCTTCTACAAACCAAACAATTTTAAATTACCAGAAATTTGATAAAAGTTGAGTGACTCAGTTACTTTGGTAAATTAACCCCATGTAACTATTTAAATTCAATTAAAATTAAATAAGACAAAAATTTAGTCTCTGTCACACTGGCTATGGTTCAGGTGGTCAATAGCTGCATGTAACTTATTGTTACTTTATTGGACAGCACAGATATAATACATTTTCTTCATTGCAGAAAGTTCTGTTGGATAATAGCACTGTTCTGAAGTATCTAAGAGTCCATGACAGAAAATGAGAGGTATTATTAAGAAATCCTCAAGAAAATATAAAAGTTGGCTTGTGACAATGGAATCTGCTATTTCCCAGATTTACTAGCTATGATGAAATCTCTGGTATAAATAGGTATTTTGAGCCTAGCATAGTACCTGGTATATGGTAGTATGTAATTGACATTCACTGAATTGATGGCAGCAGTGTTAGATGCTACCTAAGCTGTGAGGATTAATAAACCTATTTGTGCGGTGTCTGGGCTGTTTTGTGGTTTAATTTCCACAGGTTCCCTTGGAAGAAATTAAGCAAACAGATACAACTTCTTTAGCTTCTATTAAAGGAAAAAACTCAGAAATGAGATTGCAAAAATGAAATTGCAAATGTGAATGTTTTGGAAAGCACGATGGTCACAGATAGCAATGTTCAGAGTGTGTTCCACATATGTTCAAAGGTGTTGACTTATTTTTAATAGATTAAGGATCCTGGTAAAATAAATTAGGGAAACAAAGTGTATGTTAAACAAACAGGTGGATAATATTTTTTCTATAGAAACCAAGATGATTTTCTGGACTGGGCTAAAGAGAAGAAATAAATAGAAATAAATTTCTGACACTTGTGATTTCTGGACAGTGGTACAGTCACTTGTGGTTTCTGGAAAGAGGAGCTCTGGGCCTCACCCTGGAAGGTGCAATCCCCCTGGAAAAAAATATATGTGTCGCTTGTGTACTAGGTCTGTCTCAGCAGAGGAGGGCTAAGACAGCTCATGGAGATCTCTCTGTCCCAGTGCAGGAAAACTGCATCAAAATGATTCCTGTGTAGCCACATTCAGCCTCAAATTGAAGGAGAGAACATGGGACTCAAAGGAGCAAAGCAGAAAGAAAAATTAATATTGTTCAGCTGTTTACTTAGTTGTGACCTGACTTGACAAAATATGCACGCAACCAGATGAATGAAGGGTATGTCAGAAGACATTTTGCATCAATAGATTTCTAAGAAAGCGAATATGTTTGCCCTTGGGGAAGAGAAGCCTCAAGCAAAGTAGAGCCCCATGTTGAGTGTTACTGTCCAGCAAATGGTTTGGGAAAACATCACTTCTTGTGAATTAGAACTAACAGACATTTGGCAGCTGCTGGAGTCAAGTGATTCCCCATCTTCTCAGCATCACATGGAGACTTGTCCTTGGGCAGGCACAGCTGAGCACATAATGAATCATGGTCCAGAGAGGGATCTTGCTCTTACTTCTGATGCTTTATACAGGACTTCCATGTGAGCGGCCTTGGGTGCTGGTTGTTTAGAAAGAATCATGACAGTGCTAGGGACCTGTTTTCTTGGGGTATCTTGGAATATAGAAAAATGTTTGTTCGATCAGTGTTCTATTAACAGATTAATAATAATTACCCCTGGAGAGCAGGTGGCACTAGAGTTTTAATCTTTCTATGCCTCTAAACTTCCCAAACTTTCCATAATATTTATGTATTCATTTCTTTTTTATCTTTATTTATTTAACTAGTTGGATAGGCATTGCTTTCATAATGCAAAGTGAACTTTACTTGAAACACTATCTATATCCTTAATAGTTTTGGGATTAAGACATTAATTAAGCAACACTTAACTAGGTCTGACACAATTAAATTTTAATTTTTGAATAATGATCCATTTACTATCCAGGTCATATAATATTAATCACATTCAGTTCATTCCCTTGTTTATTCAGCCATCCATATCTCACTTAGACTTGCATTCAATTATTTATTTTTGAAGAATGTTTCATGACAGAGGTCAGCGAGCAATATAGCCCAAGGACCAAACTCAGCCTACCACCTGGTTTCATATAGCTTGCCAGTCAGTGATGATTTCTAAATTTTCAAATGTTTGGGGAAAAAAAATCAAAAGAAGAACATTTCATGATGTGAAAATTAAACGAACTTCAAGTTTTATCTGAGGTCATAGTTTCCTCATTTCTAAAAGGAGAAGATGGATCCAAAATATTATTTTGTTTTATTTTTTGACTCATGTTTCAGAAAATTTGAAGGCAGCAAATTCATGTGAAAGATAGCACATGGTGGTTCTAGGGTTTGCTGTACTGTCTAGAATGGTGATGACTCCCCTGGCCACCTAAATGGGAAATAAAATGCTGTATCATTAATTCTAAGTCTTACTCCTAAAATTATCTACTTCATGATTTGATATAACTGGAATATCCCTGGTTTGCTATACCAAAATCAAATGAGGAGCTTAATTGATCTAAGAGCTTTCAGAAGCTGAGATGGGGTATTGTTTGAGGCCAAGAGATAGACACCAGTCTAGGCAACATAGTGAGATCCTCTTCTCTACAAAAAAAATTAAGTTAATCAGACATGGTGGTATACACCTGTAGTCCCAGCTACTCTGGAGGATGAGGCAAGGGAATTACTTGAGCTTGGGAGTTCAAGCCTCCAGTGAGTTTTAATTTAGCCACTCTACGCCAGCCAGGACAACAAAGTGAGAGCCCATCTCTTAAAATAAAAAATGCAGAATTGAGATTACATTTATAAATTTCAGGCATATTGCTGCAAATCTTAATGAACTCACCTGGAACTGCTTTCTACCATAACTACACATACATTCAGTTCACAACTTTAATTATGTGGAAACAGACCAGGCCAATAATCTTTAGGCAAATCCCCACTGTCAGACGCTTCGAACAATGAGAATTTTCTAATGCCTATGGCTGCCTAATAAATTTGGAAGAGGTTTTTGATGTGTTTTAATGACTCAAATGGAGGCCTTAAGTTTGACCATTTTTGTAGTTTCTTTCTGATTGTATTATCTATAATAATACTTCGAAGCACTTATAAAAAGAAATGTTGGTTGAAAACCAGGTGCTAGAAGAAATCTGACATGCTGGTATGAATACAAGTTGATACACTTAAGTTTATCAGAGATATATGCAGAAGTATGCATTTAGATAGAGATATTCCACCACATAGATTTGGTAAAAACAAACAAACAAACAAACAAAACAAAACACTTCAATTCTTGTTCCTAGTGAAAAACAGACAAACGTTATAATTCCCTTACTTTCTCTTAACCTTAGATTCTTGCTTTTAATATAATGTGGGCTCCACCAGTGCCGTCAGACAAGAACTAAGCTCAGAAGCTTAAAAGGGCCCCATACTTGTTTTTTGTTGTTGTTGTTGTTGTTTGTTTTTCGTTTTTTGTTTTGAGATGGAGTTTCGCTCTTGTTACCCAGGCTGGAGTGCAATGGTGCGATCTCGGCTCACCGCAACCTCCACCTCCTGGGTTCGGGCAATTCTCCTGTCTCAGCCACCTGAGTAGCTGGGATTACAGGCACGTAGCACGTGCCACCATGCCCAGCTAATTTTTTTGTATTTTTAGTAGAGACAGGGTCTCACCATGTTGACCAGTATGGTCTCATCTCCTGACCTCGTGATCCACCCACCTCAGCCTCCCAAAGTGTTGGGATTACAGGCATGAGCCACTGCGCCCGGCCCCCCATACTTGATTTAATGCCATGTTGCCACACTCCCAAAATATTTAATTTTGGAAAAATTGTTAAGCATTTTAATTTTGCACTGGTTTCCACGAATTATATAACCAGTCCTGGTCCCAACCCTCATGAAACGTAAGAATTAAGACTGTAATAAGAGCTTAGTGTTTACAATGTTTAGAGTTTATAAATCCATGTGCTGGTTATTCTCTATTTGACAGGGGAAATGTAAGAACTGTTTTTAAAACACTCCTTTAAACTCATTCTGATTCACCCCAACATATGCTCTAGGAGTCATACAGTTGGAGGAGGGAGGAATAAACATTAAAAGTAAAATTTCAGAAACTACAGAATTTACAATTTGCATTTCTCATCCAGAATTATATTATGAACATTTCTGCACATATTTATATATTCTTTGAGAATATGATTTTTCAATGTATATGTAAAATTTTAAATGGTGAAAGTATAATTTAGTCACTTCCTTGTAGTTGGATACTTGTTTCCAGTATTTCCTATTAATATAAATATAGTTTCTTATGCATGTTTCCTTTTGGTTTTTTAAATTAATACTCCTAAAAGTGAAATTGCAGGGTCAATTTTATAAAATTGACAGTTGATGCACACTGTCAATTTCAGAAAACTGATAACAATTTCTACTTCTATCAGTTGAGCATCACCTTTATCAACAATATTTTTAAGTGGTTATCAATTCATAAATAAAAATGGCTTTTTTAAGTTGAATTTATTTGAATATTAAAGTAAAATATTTTATATGTAATTGATCCTACAATTTCATTCTCTATCTGTTTGTGTAATGTGTCTGTCTTTAGAGAAATTCGCGTTTTCTTTTGTTTTATATGGGCTTCTGTGTATGAATAACATCATATTTGTTTTAGGTTTCTTTCTATCATATTTGTTTTAGGTTATCACTTCAGGAAATAATTTTAGGTAATATTATGAGGCACATATCATATATGAGATGGATAATCTCATATATATGATGAGATAATGATTTATTTACAGTGGAAATATAAGAATTATTTTTAAACCACTTCTTATTAAACCTCTGCCCTTGCTTGATAGTTTGTTGACTGAAGATTCTGAGAAAGCAAGAAGGAAAATATGTAATATCATGAAAATGGCTCCAGAAGGAAAGAAATACTTAAATAGAATGTGTTGTTTGGGTACAGTGTAGGTACAGGTCTCAATTCACGAAGGCCTACTTCATGAAGGGCTGCACACCAGCTGCTCACATAGACCAAACTGCTCCTGCACTTCCTTTCTCTTAACTTTAAATCCTTGCTTTCTTGTAATGTATAACAATTGTTAAATAAATTCTAATGAATTAACCCCACTTAAAATTCCAGTCACGGGAATTATGTTTAAATCTGTATAATTTCCAATATCCTCTAGCTCAAGCTACCAATCTTTTTAAAATGAGAGCTTCACTAGATGTGGGATGGGAGTGAAGAGTGGGGAGGAAATGTAAATCAGTGAAGAAAAGAATCTCCAAGGCCCCATCTGCCCATTACCCAGCATGTAATGTTATGCACATACCGATGGGAGATATTTAGAATGTATGATAAAATACAAAATTAATGATTGGTCCCACAGGACAGTTACTCTAATTAATGGCATGGTCTACTGATCCAGTCTGCATAACAGGAAGATCACACATGCATGTGAAAAAATATTACTGAAAAGAAAAGTCGTCTTCTTCTTTCATTCACTTAAAGAATGAGTTCATGTCCTTTGCAAGGACATGAACAAAGCTGGAAACCATTATTCTCAGCACACTAACACAGGAATAGAACACCAAACATTATATGTCCTCACTCATAAGTGGTAATTGAACAATAAGAACACATGGACACAGACAGGGAGGGGAACATCACACACTGGGGCCTGTTGTGGAGTGAGGGGTGGGATAGCATTAGGAGAAATACGTAATATAGATGATGGGTTAATGTGTGCAGCAAATCACCATGACACATGTATACTTATGTAACAAAACTGCATGCTCTGTACATGTATCCCAGAAAGTACAATAATAATAATAATTTTTAAAAGATTGATGTAGTCCCTTTAATTATCAATAAAACCGGTCTTTTGGGGACGGAGGAGGAGGGGGTCTTCAGGGAAGAAGGGCATGAACAAAGATGGCAGAATTTTGCTTTTCCTAAATACTAGTCACATTATTTGCCAGAGAGGATCAGTAAAGGGCCCAGCAATATATCTAACACTAGGCAGAAAACAGAAAATCTGAATCATTTCCAATATATTTACATTTCACCTATCTTTTCAGGGATAATTTGTATTTATAATTAATTGCCAATCACACTATAAGAGTGAAGAAATAATTAGTTTGTTAATAAACCTTTTTTGATTCTTTGAGAATTAAGATTCCTTAAGACAATATGTAAATTGACATTCTGCAGTTAATGTTAAATTTGGGTTTCTTTTTTTCAATTTATGGTAGGAAACACAAGAGTGCACAGGCAATGATACCTTTTTTTCTAATTAATATTGATGGGTAATTGATTGTGAGTCATTATATAAAATGGAGCCATAGTATTGTGCAGT
Organism: Saimiri boliviensis; assembly: GCF_048565385.1. Lineage (NCBI taxonomy): Eukaryota > Metazoa > Chordata > Mammalia > Primates > Cebidae > Saimiri > Saimiri boliviensis. Next base: position 105,302,212 of record NC_133454.1, on the reverse strand, counting down.
GTTCACAGAAAGCCAATAACTTTCTAAAATATCAGGCAATTCAAATACTCCTGCAATCTGATATAATTGGGGGAATCATAGGATAATAGTATTAAGTGGCTGGTTGTGACCTTACCAATTATCTGGTGCAATCACCTCAAATAACAAATGAGAAAAAACAATGACCTAGATATGTTAAGTGATTAGGTCATGGACATGTGGCCAATTAGCACCAAAGATTGAAATTAAATTTGCATTTCCTAATAATTCATCTAGTCTCTTACCCATTGCACCTGTAAATAATCCTCCAAAGACCAGAATCAAAATTTATCTACATATTCAAAATATATTTTGATGGAATAGAAGTCATTCTAACATTAAGTTAAAAGAGAAAAACAAAAGCATATAAAAACAGAGTACAACCTCAACAAAAAAGAAATATGTAAAATAATAATAGCAATAATCTCTAGATAAGATAATTATAGATAATTTTTGCTATCTTCTTTATGACTGTATTTTTTGTGACTTGTAATTAGAAAATATTAATGATATATGTGTATGATGTTTAAGTATTATTATATAGTAGAAGAAAGGGTTATACTATTATATGAGAGGATAATATACTATTGTATGAAATATATTATTATAATATATGTATTACATATACTTTATTATACTTACATTCTTATAAAAAGCTTACATCAGTGTTACTGAAAACATTCTCTGTTTAACCCAAATCTATTAGGATGACTCTCAAAAAGAGAGCTTGGTGGGGAAGTTCATTTTGGAAAATGCATACTCAATCTCCAACTTAATGATTCACAATGTATCTTAGCATATTAATAGTTTTGAAACATATTGCAGTACAGAAAATTACTTAAGTTTGTATAAGACTGCATTTTCCCAACTTACTTGACCACAATACTCTTTGTAGACTTTCTAAATAAGGTTTCATAGAACACATTTGAGGAAACCTCAAAGCTCCTTAAAATTCTAACTCATTCACTCAAAAGAAGGTCAATAATTTAATGCTCTTAACTGAGTATTGCTTACAAATATTTTTATGGTACACTTGTAAAATGAACTGTGTGTTTGAAATGTGTAAATAATTGAGCCTATATCTAAGAGGCATGTGTTTTAAAACCTATGAGTATATAGTGAAATGGGTAATGAGAAGGAGATTTCCATGAATTATTACTACAAGTCTTCACATGGTTTTGCCTATTGATTTTAATTTTGAAGATGATTAATTTTAATTTTGCTGTTGCCTCTAGACTTTCTTACAGAACATCAATAATATTATAATTAAGAATATCAATTGAAGTAATGCTAGAGCCATGTCACTTTCTTTCTTTTGGTCTGAGCTCTAGTGCTCAAAATAAGATTAGTTCAATGACTTTATTTCCATACATAGGGCATCAAATCAGCATATTGACTTCAAAAATCCATACAAATAATAACTTGAAATAGAACTTGAATATGCATATCCTCTCCGTCTCTCTTCCTTCTAAACACCCTGCATGTAAACTATCCCCTTTCAAATCTTACCATTTACCTCAACTGCACACATTTTTTAGCCTTTCTGTCTCTATTTTTGTTCAGTTTTCAGCTATAAAATAAGCAAAACAATGACACCTATTTATGTACAAGTTGAATAAAAGACTACATGAAGTATGTTTAGAACAGTGCCAGACACATAGTATGTTCTCAACACATGGTGGGTATGAATCTGAAATAGAACATAATTATTTCTCTTCCTTTGTTCTATTTATGGGCAACATTGCTTCCTCTCAGTCAAGCAACTTGAAAGTCACATTTGGTTTCTCTTCTATCATTCTCTTCTCAAGACCCTCCCAACAAAGACACACATGAAAGATGTATACTATGTCATCTACTTCAAAGTCCTTCGACTTCCTCCCTTGTAAACACTGTTAAATCTATCCCTTTAATTCCATTTTGTAGCCTCACTACTATATCAAGGCTTGTTTCCTCACAACTGAACTAATATAATAGGAGATTATATATTATATTACATTATATTATATTATATATCAGGCTGTATAGAATTCGCCCTCTGTACCCATAGTTTCTGAATCTGCAGATTCAACTAATTATGAATTGAAACTATTTTTTTAAAAAAATAAGAAAATAATGATACAACAATAAAAAATAATACAAATAAAAAATACAGTATAACAATTATTTTTTGGTATTTACATTGTGTTAGGAGGATTTGCATAGGCTATAGGGAAATACTCCTGCATCTTATGTAATGAACTTGAGGATCTACAGATTTTTTTATCCACTAGTCCTGGTACCAATCCCTTATGGATATTGAGGGATAACTGTACTTGAAAATGATTTCATCCCCAAAATATTTTATAAACAATATGCTCTAGAAGTCTCCTTTGGTACAGTCAGTTCTCAGCTCACAAGTTATCAATAACTGTATTTCTCACAGGATAAGTCTAAGCTTCCAAGATCATACCAGGTATTCTAATAGATGGGCCACAAATTCTATTCCACACTCCTCAAATAAAGTCTCTACTCTGATTTTCATTTGTGCTGTGCCACTGGTATGAAATAATAATCGGATCTCTCTTCTCCATCTTTCTGCATGAGATTACCTGGTTTTAAAGACTCAGCTTCAATAACATTTCTTTATTAATTCTCTCTGAATACTTTCATTCTGATGTAAACCTTTTACCATCATATGAATCTCTGGCAATTCCTAAAAATTACTTATTTAACATATATCATATGTTTGGGGGAGAGGTATATGCTATTTTGAACATGTCATGAATCTCCATATGTTTGGGCAGAAACATGCGGGAAAGGCAGGTACACATCCAGAGTAAGTGTCTATTCTTGTAAGAACAAAGCACTGCCTCTTCCATGATAGAAGTGATTCAATGTAATCAATCAGTTCGTTGTTGGATCTACATGGAGAATAATGCCAGAGTGGGGACTCAGGGTTGGTATCTGCTACTGAAAAACTGAGGATTCAGCCATGGCTGTGGCTGCTGACATGGTGGGTGAAGTCTTTGCTGCAGAGCTCATGCGTGACTCCCATCCCTGCCAATGTGGCTGTGAGCCTCTTTCTCCAGCCGCTCATGTCATTACCCAATGGGCTTTGCCATGAGCTTTTTCATGAGTCCCTTGAGTAATGACAAGGGTGGCTGGGGTAAAAGGCTGACTGGTATCTACCAAAAAGATCATTCTAACTACACAATTCATAACATTATTCTCTACTAAGTCACCTACTGGTGAATATTCACATGGGACACAAATATTTGAGTACATTTAAGTACATTATTTGCCCAATATGAGAGATTGATCCATATACCTCTTCCTCAGATCCCTATATCACTAATTCTCTAATCATATTCCTTCCAAGTATCTGATGATTTCTCATTCCAGGAAAAATAAACAAACAGGTCACTAGCTTGAAGTTAGTCACACTAGGAAGATTTCTCTTCACCACTTTACTCCAGAGATATCTTAGAAAACAGCTGAAGTTTACAGCTGTCTGCTTTAAGGGGCTTTCCGTATATCATGCAAAACCACCTGTAAACCAGGCCTGAAATTTCTCTTCCTCATTGAATTGGTGATAGTGAATTCCTCATAAAACCAAAAGTGTAGATTGGGAGAGAGAAGGTAATGTAGCAAGAGGAGAAGCCGTGGACATTTCAGCTACTTCTCACATAGCTTACTTGTATCTTGAGTCCTATTTCACATACATCACTTTCATCTGATAATGGAGTGCTGTTATATAATCTCAACCTTACAGTCTAATGAGTCAGACAGCATCCACTGCATGAGAGGCAGCTCATGTGATAGGCCAACTTAATAGTGAATAAGTCTTACATGATAAATCCACTTTTACATTTCAATCTCTCTAAGACTTTGGATATCTTCCTCTTCAGCATACTGAAGGAGTTAATCTTTATTTCAGCCTTTCTCCTAGCCTTCCCCAAAGGGACCTGCAGAGAGAACTGCTCCTATCAAGCTGGGATTCCAAAATTAAACAGGCGTAATGGGATCCTAGGTGTCAAGGAACAGGTGAGAACACTTAATCTCCACAGATAAGGTGGAAGTGGACACGATTACCATAAGAGACAATGGCACCAAAAGAGTAACCAAAACTTTGACTCACAGAGAACTATGGTATTGGCTAGTTGGTCATGGTGTCTTTAGAATAGAAAAAGATAAATGGTCTACTAAACTTTGGCTTCATTTGTATAAATAGAAGAGTTCTAGGTTTACTGAACAGAAGTCCAGCTTGAATCACCAAAACAGCCACAAGTCCTCAATCAAGTCCAGAGGTGAGCAAGTTTACAACACTTAGCTTTCTGAATGAAGAAAGAGGCTGGTGCTTTGAGGAAGGACCTTATTATATTATCAAAATGAAGGCATGGAGGCCAGGACAAGCCAAGGTGATTCATACTTGATATCCTCTAAAGTGCTAAATAGCCCATTAGTAATTCTAATAAGTTTTGTTTTAATAATTATAATATCCATCTTAAAATAATTTCAGAAATTCTTGGGTCCTACTGCATCAGGCATCGATTATCAAGTACTTTGCAAAATACCTCTGAAATAATTTGTAATAAAGATTAATTTTACAACAGAAATTTATATTTATTCATAAATGGAAATAGCGTTGTGAGCCTTGTTATCACTTAGCTTAACATAACGCTTCAAGATAACAAAGCCATTCAGAGCCTGGGGCGCAGCATTGAATAGGCGTACGAGATAAAGTCAAGTTATGTCATGTGTGTGCACACCTGTGCACATATGCATGTGTGTCTTCACAAAATCCTCCAATGACTCATGATCTCAGAGTAAAAAATGACCTAAGAGACTATTTATGACTTCAATTCTCTACACCAGGCGTCCCCAAACTTTTTACACAGGGGGCCAGTTCACTGTCCCTCAGACCGTTGGAGGGCCACTACATACCGTCCTCCTCTCACTGACCACCAATGAAAAAGGTGCCCCTTCCTGAAGTGTGGCGGGGGGCCGGATAAATGGCCTCAGGGGGCCGCATGCAGCCCGAGGGCAGCAGTTTGGGGGCGCCTGCTCTACACTCATCTCCTACTGCTTACCTTTCCCTTCGCTCTCCTCTCTAGGTCATTGCAGGGAATTCGTTTTACTCTGAGATCATGAGTCATTGGAGGATTCTGACCAAAGAAAATACCTTAATGGACTTCTGTTTTAATGGGATCCCTGGGCTGCTGTGTGGAGAATTGACTCTAGGACAAAGGTATAAGTAGGGCTACAGTCGAGGAATCTGGCAATAATCCAAGTAAGACTTACGACATGGAAACATCATGAGGACTCAGACGATGACAGTTACAAGGGCAGGAGTAACAGCCAGTAGACTGAGCATATATTTAAAAAGTAGAGCAGAGAGATTTCTGACTCATCCACCTAACATAAACTAAGGCATCAAGAATGACCCCAAGGATTTAAAGCCAGAGTCACCAAAAGAGAAACTATAGATGTAGAAGAGATGAAGACTAAAGACTAAACACTTGGACACTCAGAAATTAAGAGGGTGAGGACAAGAGGAGAAATGAGGGAAAGAGACTGCCAATGAAAAACCAGTGAGAGGAAAGGAAAAATCCAGAAGAGCCTGGCATTCTGGAAGCCAGTAAGAATGAATTTCAAGTAAGAAGGAATGAGTGACCACGTCAACAGCTACCAATCAATATGGATACTGCCGGGCCCCTGACATGAGAAGTTTCAGTGCAGTAGTGGCATATTTTTTTTCAGCCATACCAGGAATGTTATTATCTGTGGATATTTGCACTGTCTGTCCCTTGTACCTGAACCATTTTCCTCCTGACACGCTCATTGCTAACTTTTTCACCACCTTCAAATCTTTGCTCAAATTGATCATTCTCAGTGGGGCCTTCCCTAATCACTCTATTCTAAATTGCAACTTAACTTCTCATTGCACCCACACCCTGCTCACATTCCTGACCTTCCTTACCCTGCCTTAATGTTTGTTTCCATAGCACTAATCACACACTGCTTTTTTTTTTCTTTTTGGAGACCTATTTATGCTATTGTTTATTGCCTGTCTTCCTCAATAGAGTTTCAGGCTCAAGGACAGGGATCTTTGTCTATTTTGTTCATTGTTGCATCTCTAGCACCAAAAGCAAGACCTAGCATACACTAAGTCCTAAGTTGCTTGATTATTAAATGAACAAGACAGTAAGAAAACCAATTTGCTGATCTCTCCCTCTTCCCCAGTAGATCACTCTCTTTTTTAGACTATCTCTGTACCTGCATATGTCTTGCTAGTGAATTCCATTCTTAGTGTTTTTATTATTTGTGTAACTGCCTTCTGCTCCAGAATGTGAGCAGCTACGTGGCGAGAACTGTAACCCATCTCTCTCTCTCTGTGCCTTAGCACAGGGCCTGTTCTCTATTTGCATTCAATTAACATCTGTGAAAATAAACTTTTAAGAAGGGATTTTTTTTTTCTTTTAGAAACTTTAGAGGAGCATGATAGAAAGTTAGCAAAATTCAGAAGAGTAAAGGATTAAAACAAAAAGTAATACCCCCATAATTCAAGGTCAACATTTCGGAAGGTAGTCTTCCAATTGCTTTCTCAGGCAAATGTGTCGATGTTTGCTTAAAAGACTTTTTATTTAGTTAAATTCATGCTTATTTCTATGCCCTATTTCTTATCCTCGTTATAATAAGGATGAATGTGAAAGTTCAACAGTATTTTTAATGGATTTATTGTATTTCATCAAGTGGATGAAACAGAATGCTTGCACACTGTGCTGTGATTACGTGGTTAGGTTATTTCCAGCCTTTTAAACAATTTTTAAAGGGCTCCACTCAAGTTAGTCAACAGATAGGCAACTTTCTCAACTATGATGGGCTACACTAGAGAGGTACCAAATTTTCCAGTTTAATTAAATAGATGGCACTATCCCAGTTTTACAGCATGAGAATACGGACTTAATTTGATGCCAAGGGAACCAAGGGAGAAAGTGCCCCTTCTCCCAAACAAATTGAGTTTTAGTTTAAGGCTACAGACACTGTTTTTATGTTTTTACATTTCTTTCAGTACATTTCCATCTGCCATCCAAGAAGACCGACCTCAAATTACAGGTTGCTTTACATTTACGAAAATAAGCTCCTAAGGGCCTTTGTTCCCCTCTGCCAGGTCTTTCTAAGCCAGGAGGAGTAAGTGACTCTTAACCTTTACTTTTTGACGCAAGGGTCAGATTTATAACAGATTCAGACTCTGGAGTAGCTGCTCACCGAAGTTCCTACAGAAATAGTGCTGACACACCTCAGTGCCCGAGGCTGTTGCATCTACAGGTCCGGGTGATAAAGAGTGAGAGCTAGCTGGAATTTCTTTTCTTTTTTATTATCCTTAGATTTTAATCCTGCTAATTCTGTAACAGGAAGCTGTAATTAAAGTCCCAATTCAACATTGTACTGTGATATTTTTGCTTAATTTCAATTTCCTACAGAAATATGTAAAATATGAATATACAATTTCACTTCACACTTTCCAAAACAATTGGTCCAATTAGCTAATACAATATAAATTTTAATTACGGAATTGAAAATATGCATATAGGTTTTTCTACTAAATTATTGGGTTGTTTCCTTGAGTTAAATATAGGTAGGTGGTTTTGATTTCCTAGAAATGAGATATTTCTGATCTTTTATTCTCACCTCTAGGAGACTGCTAAGAACTAATACTTTATGACTAGTTAGAAGAAACATAACCAGGTTTTAGGAGTTTTGACACAATATCCAAAACAGCTACAAAACTGAAGATGTTAGGAAATTAAAGTTTTGTTCTAGTTCCAAATGACTTATCTTTACTTTTTAATGTAAAATAGCATAATATTAATAGCTACCACCTATTTCAAACTTTCTATGTATCTAGTACCATGATAAGCATTTTGAAAATACTGTTATTTAACTTCCCTAAAAACTTTGTGAGACAGGTATTACTTTACCCATTTTACAGATCAAAAAAATCATGACAAAATAAAATCACAATGATAAAAAATGGTACAACTATTAGACTTGGAGCCTACGTAGTGACAATGTTCTTCCCCTCATTTCCGTCCTGTGTCATTCTTTATCTTGATTCATCATTTTGTACTTTTTCTGAATATATATCCCTTTATAACACCTCTAAACAATTCCTTCCCTTTCACACTCTTTTTTTTAACATAAGTTGACCATAATGCAGAGAAAAAAATGCATTTTAATTGTAACTTTCATTTATGTTATTTTTATGTTTTATATTCTAACTTTAAACATGTGATAACAATGTTTTAGAATACCTAAAAGACTTGAAATCAATTACTTTCTTTATTGAACAGAACATTTAATTTTATTTCCCAACTTATCCACTCTTAAAACCTCTTGTCTTTTGATCGGTGTATTTAAAACATTGACATTTAACAGGATTGTTAATATAGCTGGATTCATATCGTCCTATTTGCAGTTGTTTTCTGGATTTGTTCTCTGTGTCTTTCTGTTCCCTGCCTCCACCCATCTGCCTTCACTGGTTTGGTTTGATTCCATTTTATCAGTATAACAATCAAATTTTTTTTAAAAAAAATTTTAACAGTTGTCCTAAAGTTAAAATATGCATTTTAAAATAATCTAAGTTTATTTTTTAAATAATATTATACTGCTTCACCCGTGGCACGGGTACTTTATAACAGAATGTCTCCAATTCCTCCCTCTGTTCCCTGCGACACTGCTGTAGTTCATTTCACTTATCTATATACTATACATTGTATTACATTGTATTATTATTACTTAAAATACACTGCAATATTTTAGAACAATTAAGAATGGCTCAAGTCTGTAATCCCAGCACTTTGGGAGGCCGGGTCGGGTGGATCACGAGGTCAAGAGATCAAGACCATCCTGGTCAATATGGTGAAACCCCGTCTCTACTAAAAAAAAATACGAAAAGTTACCTGGGCATGGTGGTGCATGCCTGTAATCCCAGCTACTCAGGAGACTGAGGCAGGAGAATTGCCTGAACCCAGGAGACGGAGGTTGCTATGAGCTGAGATCATGCCATTGCACTCCAGCCTGGGTAACAAGAGTGAAACTCCTTTTTAAAAAAAAAAAAAAATTTTAAAGATTTTATTTTCATCTTTACTTTTTCCTAACATCATTCTTTTCCTTTCCTTATATAGATCCAAGTTTCTGACTTGTATAATTTTCTTTCTGCCTGAGAAGTTTTTAAAAGACATTTCTAACAAGGCAGTTCCATGGGCAATGAAATCCTTTCATTTTAGTTTGTCTGAGAAAGAATTTCTTTACCTTTGAAAGATAAGTTCACTAGATAAAGAATTCTAAGTTTCTTTTTAACACTTTACGTTTTTCACTCCACTCTCCTCGCTTCCATAATTTTTGATGAGAAGACTCATGTAATTCTTTTTATTTTTCTTTGTTTTAATTCAGCTTTCATTAGTTTGGTTCACATATTCAAACATTTAATATTTAAAATTATTTTTTGGAATATCTAGTTGGCATATGTGCCATTGAGTATGTGCATGTAGTATGCGTATGTATGTGTGTAGATACGTGTACACATGCCTGGATATACATGCACGTAGGTCAGTGTGCATGTATGTATGTGTCTATATAGGTGTGCATGTGTACATATGTGTGTATTATGTGCATATGATACTACTCGTTCTGCAGTCTATGCCCAAACATCACAAATGTGACAAATGTCACAGCTACCACAGAACAGAAGAGTTCATGCAAATTACATTTTCAGAAAACAATAACCTCACTTTTCTGCATAGGGTCAATTGGAAGACATACAGTTACAAAACAAATAATCCGGTTTGTACATTTGACTAACAATATTCACTTATTGACAGCTTTTATTAAATTGGATGTCAGTTTTTCTTAGTCCTAGTTAAGTGATATCAGAAAGAAAATATTTCTTTTAGAAGCCATATTAATTTGAATAGCACTTGTTATTAGGTTTGAAAAATATATTTTTATACCCATGAACTTTATTAGTATACTGACTTCTTATTTCTTCCATAATTATTATTTTAATTTTCTTTTTTTAACTTTTATTTGAGGTTCAGGGGTACATATGCAGGTTTGTCACATAGGTAAATCGCAGGTCATGTAGGTTTGGTGTACAGATTGTCACTGAGGTAAAATAATGGTACCCAAATGGCAGTTTTTCCATCCTCTCCCTTGTCCCATTCTCCATCCTCAAGTAGGCCCCAGTGTCTGTTGTTTCCATTTTTTTGTGCCCATGTGTTCTCGATTTTTAGCTCCCACTTATAAGTAAGACCATGAAGTATTTGGTTCTCTGTTCCTGTGTTAGTTTACTTAGGATAATAGCCTCCCCATCCATATATGTTGCTGCAAAGGACATAATCTCATTTTTTTTTAATGGCTGCATAGTATTCTATGGTATGTACCACATTTTCTTTATCCAGTCTACTGTTAACGGCCATCTACATTGACACCATACCTTTGCTGTTGTGAAAACTGCTGCAATGATCATACATGTGCATGTATCTTTTTTTTTTTTTTTGACACAGAGTCTCACCCCGTGGCCCAGATAGGGGTGCAATGCCATGAACTTGGCTCACTGCAACCTCTGCCTTCCAGGTTCAAGTGATTCTCCCGACTCAGCCTCCTGAGTAGCTGGGATTACAGGCACCTGTCACCACGCCCAGCCAACATTTTTGTGTGTGTATTTTAGTAGAGATGGGGTTTCACCAAGTTTGCCAGGCTGCTCTTGAACTCCTGACCTCAGGTGATTCACCTATGTTAGCCTCCCAAAATGCTGGGATTACAGGCATAAGCCACCATGCCCAGCCTTGCATGTATCTTTATGGTAAAATGAATTCTATTCTTTTGGGTATATAACCCAAAATGGCATTTCTGGCTTGAACAGTAATTCTAAGTTCTTTGAGGAATCACCAAACTGCTTTCCTCAATGGCTGAACCAATTTACATGAGTTCAGTGTACAAGCATTTCCATTTCAGTAGTGCATAAGTATTCCCTTTTCTCCACAACCTCACCAGTATGTGTTATTTCTTGACTTTTTAATAATAGTCATTATGACTGGAGTGAGATGGTATCTCACTGTGGTTTTGATTTGCATTTCTGTAATGATTAGTGATGTTGAGCATTTTTTCATATGCTTGTTGATTGTGTATATGCCTTCTTTGGAAAACTATCTCTTTTTATCCTTTACCCACTTTATAATGGGGTTGTTTTCTGCTTGTTAATTTGTTTTACTTATAGATTCTGGATATTAGACCTTTGTCAGGTACATAGTTTGCAAATATTTTCTCCCTTTCTGTAGGCTGTTTACTCTGCTGATAGTCTCTTTTGCTGTGCAGAAGCTCTTAAGTTTAATTAGATCCTATTTGTCAATTTTTGTTTTTGTTGCAATTGCTTTTAACATCTTCATTATAAAAGCTTTACAAGGGCCATTGAGTCCAGATCGTGCCATTGCACTCCAGCTTAGGCAACAAGAGAGAAACTCTGTCTCAAAAATTAAAAATTAAAAAAAAAAAGGTTTACCAGGGCCTATGACCATCCAAATATGAAAACAGGAAGTCAATATGTTTACTGACAATATGATTCTATACCTAAAAGACCCCATAGTGTCTTCACCTTGAGCTGACAAATTCTGCAAAGTTTCAGAATAAAAAAAAAATCAATGTACAAAAGTCAGTAGCATTCCTATACACAAACATCCAAGGCTGAGAGCCAAATCAACAACACATTTCCATCCACAATAGCCACGAAATGAATAAAATACCTAGAAATACAGCTAACAGGACGGTGAAAAATATCTACAAAACACTGTTCAAATGAATCAGAGATGATACAAACAAATGGAAAAACATTCCATACTCATGAGTAGAAAGAATCAATATCATTAAAATGGCCATACTGTCCAAAGAAATTTATATATGCAATGCTATTTCTATAAAACTAGCAATGACATTCTTTACATAATTAGAAAAAAAAATTTTTAAATTTATGTAGAATCAAAACAGAGCCCAAACAACCGAGGCAATCCTAAGCAAAAACAACAAAGCTAAGGGTGTCATTTTGCCCAACTTCAAACTATACTACAAGGTTGCAGTAACCAAAACAACATCGTACTGGTACAAAAACAGATACATAAAAAAGTGGAACAGCATAGAGTGCCCAGAAATAATGCCACACAATCATCTAATCTTTGACAAAATTGGCAAACACAAGCAATGGGGAAAGGAATCCCTATTCAACAAATGGTGCTGGGATAACTGGCTAGCTATATGCGGAAGATTGAAACGAACTCCTTCCTTAGACCAAGCATAAATATCAATTCAAGATGGATCAAACACTTAAGTGTAAAACCCAAAACTACTAAAAACTCTGAAAGATAACCTAGGAAATACCATTCTGGACAAAGTCTAGTGTATTTCTTATCCTTGTAAAGATTTTTATTTTGCCCTTCTGCCTTCTTTCCAGACTTTTGGTTTGTTTTTCTCCCCTTTTCACTTTGAGCACTCTTCCTCAGAGAGTCTGCAGATTGCAGCTTTTTCAGCTATAATCCATTGCTATTATACTGCAGTCTGTCATGCTGGTAAAGTGTGAGGGAGAAAAAGGTTCTTATAATCTGTGATTAAAGCCCAGTCTTTTAGTATGCCTGTGCCTTCAGCAAGTGTCCTTCACAATCCCTTCAGTCTTAGGTGAGAAAAAATAATGAGACAGGAGCAACGTCCTTACCTGAGATGGGATGACGCCTGGTAACATCTGCTAATGGAATACAGGTCTCTGTTGAGGAAATGCTCTGGGTTATTTAATAATAATTACTCTTCTCCTTCCCATGCCAGAGCTATGAAGGGATTTCTCGGATCTTCAGAAGAGCCTTGTATTACTCTGTTTTCATGTTGCTGATGAAGACATACCCAAGACCGGTAATTTATAAAGAAAAAGAGGTTTAATGAACTCACAGTTCCATGTGTCTGAGGAGGCCTCACAATCATGGCAGAAGGCAAAAGGCACATTTACATGGTGATAAGCAAGAGAGAATGAGAGCCAAGCGAAAGGGGAAACCTCACATCAAACCATCAGATCTCACGAGACGTCGTCACTACCATGAGAACAGTAGGGGGAACTGCCCCCATGATTCCATTACCTCCCACTGGATCCCTCCCACAGCACATGGCAGTTATGACAGCTACAATTCAAGATGAGATATGGGTGAGGACGTAGCCAAACCATATCAAGCCTGGTACATTTCTTTGATGTAAATTCTAGGAAAGTTTGCCCCTACCAATACCACCACCCCCAAGAGTGTTATACAATTATGCTGGTCCACACACAGCCCCCGTTAATTAATCAATATTATCATTTAAGTGTTTCTGTCAGCTTCTGCTCCAGGAAAACAAATCTCACCTGTGACTATGGATTCACCTGCGTCTAGATTTTCAGGTGGTAGTATGACCTGCAACCTCAGTTATCTAATCAGTGAAGGAAAGTTGTTTATTTCAAACTTGCCCAGTCTTTTCTCATAAGAATAAAGAGATCAGTGATTTCCAGGCTTTTTAAATCAATGGATTGGAACTAAAACCAGAAGTCCTTCACAAAATTTATGCTAAATATTTTTAAATTGAAATAGAGATAAATAGAAAATTTTTTTCTTTATTTATGCTCCACTTAGCTATTATTTTTAATACTTATAACACTCGGAAATCTATCACAAATAAGTCAAACATCCAGGTAGAGATGCACTTAAACCACCAGGAATCTACATAGCCATCAGCTGTGGAATCCTTATAGCTTCTGTGAAGGAGATAAGTGTAGAACACTGATTGCATTAAGTCTTACATCTTTTCATGACTCTAGGTTATTTTGCTAATAGAGGCGCTTAGACACATTTTACTGGAAACCATAGTACTAACCTCTCTTAAGGTTATCCTCAAAGTGATATATCTAAAGCAAGCCTTCCTATGGACAATCTATTTTAGTCACATTTATTATTTTCTCTTCATTGTTGATGAAAAGTAGCTGGTTATAATAATAAAGCTGGGTTTTCTTTGAATTTTCTAATTTTCCTCGTTGAACATTTCTGTTCAAGATATAAGTTACTATGAAAACTTGTCTGGACTGAATTCTAATCAACAATGAACAGTTAACTAGGAAGTAGAAGTTATGGGAACTGTATAGCTAAGTTGTATTCTGAATTTTAAAGTCAGGATGCAGAAGGCTCTACAGCAGTAGATATTTATACAGGACTACAGAAAAATAAATTTTTAAAGGTTTAAACAAGAAGTGCACTAGATGATACGGTATATTCAAATGGGGCTGATAGCTTAACAGAACTGAGACACTCGATAAGAAGGCAAGAGAACAATTTAGAAAATATCCAGCAAGGCTATAAAATAACATGACTTCATGTTTTATAAAAAATATCTAAGAAACAAAGATTGTTTAACCCAAAGAAAAGAAACTTGGGCAATAGGAAAACTGGTTTAAACATCAAAGAAAAGGACTGAAGTGTAAGAGAGACCTTTAGCACATTTAGTATGGCCCCAAATGACACCAAGTGATAACAATAGTACCAACACTTAGAAATTACAGGAGTTATAGGAAGTGGTCAAGAAAAACATCCTAATAATCAGAAAAGTTCAAAGATGAAATAGACTCCCTCTGCTTAATATCATCAGAGATATTAAAATCAAGGCAAATAATTACATGTCCTTTTTTTGGAGTTACTTTAAATCCTTCCTGACAAAGGAAGGCAAAGCCATAATAAATATTATAAATATGATTTTGTCTTTGTATCCCTAATGACTAGCAAGTTGCCTAGAACATGATAGGTGCCAAAATCATGTTTATTCTACCAATTCAATTAATAGACAAAAAACTACCTGAAGAAGGGGAGCAAAGTTGCAAGGGGGATTCAGGTTTTGAAAGGATGGTCAGATTGATGAACTTGGAATCTTTTTCCTCTGACCACAAGATTCCATGATTGTATATGTTTATGCAAATATTCTTCTAGTAATAAAGTAACAGTGGGCACTGTGTATTTCTGTCAGACAGTTTTAGAGTTAACCAAGCTCACATATATTCAATTTTATCCCTAATACTAACAATTAAAGTCATAAAAGGTGAGCCAGACACAGCCAGATCATTTAATTATTTTGTCAATACTATATTTGACAAACAGCAGAGGCAGGATTTGTAACTATGATTCAAAGGAGATTCAACTCCCTCTTTATGAGATGAAATTCAGAATAGTTAAAATAGTTGCTAAAACTTACTGAAAATGTAGATGTGACTAACCTGTCTAGGTCTTTTACATGTATTATCTGAGTTGATCCTCATATAATTATATAACAAAAATAACAGCTATATAGATTATCTGAGTTTTACCACTGATGTCAAGAAAATAGAAAGTCATTTGCACAAAATTATATAATTTAGTGTCAAAGTAGGGATTCCAGTTCAAGGCAGTCTGACATTAGGAACTGTGCTCTTAAACACTACATTATCGTAAGCTGCTATGACAATCTCTGGTATAATCTCCCATAAAAGTCACTGTTTAACTGATAAACCAGAATACTAAGTCTACAGATCTTAATGTGAGCCTAGTGTAATCACTGCACATACATTTGGTAGCATATGGACATCACTGCTTATTCAGTGGTAATACTAGTGTGTGGTTCCATTACTCACTGTTTCACTTTTGACTTGTCTTTCTTCAGCTTTTCAAAATGTGGAGTAGACCACAAACTCTTTGTGCAAAGTAATTTGCAAGTTCAATCTGCCTTAGTCCACTTAGGTGCTGGGTATTACCCCAACAGCTCTACTAGATTTTGAAACCAAGTCTAGTTGATAAAGGCAATGTTACTGCCATATTACCAAATGTAATCTATGAGAATGATTACTAAAATAATATAGAGAAAACAGGAGCTGTTCAATTTTATCTTGGCATTCACAGCTTTCTTTCCTTTCCCTTGTACCTGAACTAAATAAATCCTTCTGAAATTAAAAGCCTGGAAAGAGAATATTGTCATCACGTCTCCTCTGATAAAAACAATGTCAGCACCAGCTGGACCTGTCTTAAAGAGCATCCCCTCTCCCAATATATATTTACTGGTAATGGCCTTCCCAGAGGTCATGAAGAAAACAAATGTACTTTTCAAAACAGTGGTAAAGTTGCACTAAAATATTATCCACAGTTATTTCTGACTTTTAAAGCTGTAAGCAATTTTTGTATTTTTGTCTTGCATCACTCTGTGTGTTGTAAGTTTGTCAGTAACCCTATATCACTCTTGTAGTCAGACATATAAACGTTCTTAACAGGAAAATAAGAAAGCACCTACCTTAATCATTCATTAAATTGTGCAAGCCTGTCAAAAAGGAGAATATTCTTTAAGGTTAGAAATATGTACTGAGAACATAGCATGAATTATGCACTATTAAAACCTAAAGATAAAAAGATAAAGACAAAATCCCTAATCATAAAAAACCATGTCTGGTAATTCTCATATAATTTTCCTCTTACCGTTTCTTCTATTTCTATTAATATGACACCATTCACTAATTTGCCAAACTTCTAAACTGCAGTTATTTCTGCTACTGCTCTCAACCTTTCTCCCATGAATCTAATCAGGGATCATATCATATTTGTTCCACCTTCATGATCTTTCAAATACCTCCTTTCTACTTTGTTCCCAGTTCACTAGGACTCCCATTAATTATTGCTATAATTTTTGAATCATAGAATATTTTAACTAAAAATATCTAAGAGAATTTTAAATATCTATTTCAACATCTTTCAGGAAAAAATAGAACTCACCAAAATTCACCTTCTTGACTCCGAATAGTAAGTGGTAAAACTAGGTCTTGAACCATTCTTCATTAGTCTGGATTTAATGAACTTTTCACCACACCTGTCTTAGCTCATTTTTTGTTGCTATAAAGGAATATCTTAGGCTATGAAATTTATAAGAAAAAAAGGTTTCTAGCACATAATAACTCACACTTCAGCAGATTGTACAAGAAACATGGCACCAGCAACTGCTTGATTTCTCGGATGGGCCCCAGGCTACTTGGTAAAAGGCAAAAGGAAATTTCCAGGCAGAAATCATATGGCAACAGAGGAAATAAGAGTGAGTGGGGAAGGTTCCAGGCTCTTTTCAACTATCAGGTGCCTTTGGAACTAATAGAGCGAGAACTCACTGCCAAAGGAGGGTATTTATCTATTCATGTGGGATCCTCCCCCATGACCCAAACAGCTCCCATTAAGCCCACCTCCAACACCACAGACCACATTTTACCATGAGGTTTGGATGGAACAAACATCAAAACTATGGTGACGCCATGATATCTAGTTTATAGGATAACTGTAGATGATTTACAGATTTTCTTTGGGTTATACTAAGACGGCACTACTTTTCAAATCATATCTAGTGTTTTTCCACTTTTATAACTTGTTTAGACTGTTCTATCTAATATGAATGTCTTCGAAGCCACCCTGATATCTTCAGCTGGACAGACTTGGTTATAGTCAAAGGAATATATTGACAACAGGTCACCTATCTACCTACAGATTATTTGCATCATTTATCCAAAAGTTTGGCAGGCGCTATTTTAAGCCTCTTTAAGAATCCACGATGAAAAAAGGTGCTTCCTTTTCTCATCACATGTCTTCTCATTGCAATTTGTTAAGAAATGTGAAGATCTCAGAAAGCAAAATTATTTGGTCATAAAAATGTCTTCCAGATGAACTTGGCCATAAGTGTGGGGAAATTTCAAAAATCCAATAATTGTGTTTCTACCGAGGAGGATTGTGCAGTTCAGATAGTTTCCTGATTTGAAATGTATATGAGTTAGCAACCCTACAACCCAAATGTATCTTTCCTTCCCATGCTGGTATGTACCGAGTCTTTGACAAGGAATTCAAACTTTGATATTGCATTTTTATCTTTCTCTGCTATTCAGCCAATGTAGGAAACCCATTTTACCTCTTGGTTTGCCTTTCTGAAAACAACTCCCCTATTTGAAGTGTCTATGGATGGTCGGAAATGGGGACCTAAAAAAGGCTGGTGAGAAACTAAGTGAGCAAGCCCTTATTGCTTCAAGCAATTTAGGTTCAATAGCAGAAAAACAAAATCTAGCTTTATATCATGATAGTATGTATACTACCTGAGTACTTTGGAACTTGTAGCATAATTTGATTTAATGTGGTATGAAGAAATGTCAGAATTTAGATGAAAAAATAGGCTCAACTATTCATTGAAGGAAAGAAAACTTTTTAAATATAGAAAGTTGCTTATTAGATATTCCCTTGAGTTAAATCCAAACTTTAGATTTGCCTAAAGAAAACAGTTACAACTTTGGGGTCATAATATCCCATTTGATAGATTTTGATTAATAAATGTGACTTAAAGGCAGATTTAAAATATTCTATCTTTGAGAAGTGTTCAATCAGTTGAACAAAAGGTCTTCAAAGATTTAAATTCACTGCGGTGATTTTATACAAACTTACCTAAAGCACTGCTTTAATCCTAACTTTTTTTTCTAATAAAAGAAAAGACCTGGCTGTGCTCAAAGGCACAGATCAAATCCCAAGGATTAAGACTTAAATGAGAAAGCAATTAAACCTAGCCTTCTGACATAGGTTTATGATGGTACGGTAAAGGAGTTAGACACACTGCCATTGAAAAAGATAGGAAATAAGCTTTTAAAAATATTAATACTTGATTTTCCTGGTAAATAACGGGTCTGAATTTATAAGGCTATAAAATCTCTATGAGAATAAAGTAATCACTGGGCCACCTGAGCCACACGTTTAAATGTCAGTAAGAAAAGCATACTGGAAACTGCACTCCTGGTTTGCTTTCACTCAGTGTATTACAAGCATGATCTTCAGAATGCAGTAAAACTGTTACGGAGGAGGGCATGGGTATTAGTTAATTAAATTCCATGGCTAACATAAAAATGATTAACATGTTTGTTTTTTTTTTTACAAGAAACATTGCAAAAAAGAAATTGAAAATAGCTTACTTCACAGCCTTATTCAAAGGGTAAAACAATGCTGCTGCTGCCGTTCCTGATAATAGTAAGAGGAATGAGCCAAATTATTCTTGATGTCTTCGTGTTAACGCAGAATGACGTGTTTAAGTCACGTAGCACCAAAGTATGTTCCCAGCAATGAATCCATATGGGTCTGCAGCAACTTCCATTATTGCCTCCCCAAAAGAAAGAATTCTAGAGGGGCATAAAGCAGAAGGAGAGAAAGAGGTAAGTTTCAGAGCAAGAGTGAAAGTTTATTAAAAAGTTTTAGAGCCAGAATGAAAGAAGTACACTTGGAAGAGGGCCAAGCAGGCAACCTGAGAGATGAAGGGCATGGTTTGATATTTAGACTTGAGGTTTGATATGAAAACAAGACCCCATAAGTATTGAAGTCTTGTGTTCCTCCTTCTCCCCTGATTTTTCCCTTGGGTTGGGCTGTCCAAATGCACAGTGGCCTGCTAGCACCTGGGATGAGAGCATGTGCAGTGTGTTTACCGGAGTTATATTCATGTTCACTTGAGGAGTTTTGCCACTTTCCCTTTCCCCAGGAGTGTTCCCAGAGGAAGATCATCTGCCATTTTGCCTCTTAATGTGCATGCTTGAGAACCCTCATGCAACTCTTGAGATCTTATTGGGAAGTTGCTCATCACCAGTTTCAAATTTATTTCTATCTAGTAGAAGATTGCCTTTCCCTGGAGCTGACTGTGACCTATTATTATTATTATTTTATGTAAATTATTTTATATTGCACTTTAGGTTCTGGGGTACATGTACTGATCATGCGGGATTGTTGCATAGGTACGTACATGGCAAGGTAGTTTGCTGCCTGCATCCCCCCATCACCTATATCTGGCATTTCTCCCCATGTTATCCCTCTCCAACCTCCCGACCCCCCACTGTCCTTCACCTAATCCCCCACAGCAGACCCCAGTGTGTGATGTTCCCCTCCCTGTGTCCATGCATTCTCATTGTTCAACACCCACCTATGAGTGGGAATATGCAGTGTTTGATTTTCTGTTCTTGTGTCAGTTTGCTGAGAATGATGGTTTCCAGATTCATCCATGTCCCTACAAAGGAAACAAACTCATCGTTTTTTATGGCTGCATAGTATTCCACAGTGTACATGTGCCACATTTTTCTAGTCCAATCTATCATCGATGGGCATTTGGGTTGGTTCCAGTCTTTGCTATTATAAACAGTGCCACAATGAACATATGTGTGCACGTGTCTTTGTAATAGAATGAACCAATTATTATTTTAGAGAAACACTTAAAAACCACCTGACTACCACCTGATGGTTGCCTGACATTCCACGTTGAGGGCGGGGGAGCCCTCTCCTGCTCTGCTGATGGCTGACTAGCTACTGACTGTAGCCCTTGCATAGAGATAGCTCATATCATCTTTAATTTTGTGATCTAGAAATATAATGTTGGACATAGAAAACATAATATTTGTCTTATTTTACCTTATCTAAGGCTTTCCTCTGGGAATATTTTGTAAACAAAATTTCTTAGAGCAGTTATTTTCTTGTTTTTATTTTGTTATTAGTAGAATTTAGTCATTAAAGGTTCTAGATATTTGACTTTTTATTAACCAAAGTCTGTGATATAATTTCCTGGAACTGATAAAGATGTAATATAATCAGTAGCATTAACAAAGAAATTAAGAACTTTATCAGAAAGTGTTTTATTTCAAATAACATAAAGCTGACCTTGAATTGAATCCTTCTGCTATTATTAGGCATGAATTTAGATTAGGTACAAAGTAGATCCTGAAAATTTTATTCCATTGTTACTAGATTTTAAAAAATGAGGAAGGAGTACGGAATAAAAATCAAATATCTGCTGTCTTCTATCTTGAAAAATGTGCATAAAAGTCAAGAAAAAAATCAGTTAAAAAAGGGTTTTATGTTTGTAGTATTACAATCCTAGAATATATAAGATAATAGAGATCTAAAATGTCACTCTATATTGCCAGCAATGTCAAATTTGAGACAAGACAGATGAAAATACACACTATAGTTTCCTAATAGAAGCAACATGGTAATCTTAGCACAATGTATGTCAGAAAGAAGACAAGGGTGGTTGAAAATGCCACCTCTGAAGTGTGCATGCTCCTCTCCCAAATGTCACATCTGAAGTATCTACCTATTTCCCTTTGTTCAGGAACAGCTTTCTGAGTTTTCTTTGAGGAAACCACAACTCTCTCCTTTCAATCTCTGTGGAGCTAACTGTACCCCAAGACTCCAGGGAAGATATGATTAGTCCCAATTACAGCATCATTGTGCTCAAATCAATGAATGACACCATGAAGGGTAACTATGTATAACTTGTATTTGTGGTTACTAAAGGATTGCCAGGTGCTGCTATTCCACTGACTCTTGCGGAGCTGGTATTTAGTAATATATCATGTGTGTATGTACCCATCTGATTTATGTAGTCTTCTCCAGACTGCTCTTAGAAAAAAATCCTGAAGTTGGAAGTTCTGGCCTGAGGAAAAAAAAAAATGCCCTTTCCTGATGTATAGAGAAGGGGTTCACAGCAATCTAGGAGACTTGGTGTTTAACATGTCCCTAACTGCACCCGGGGTTGTTGGGTCCAAAAGAAAGGAGAGTAAAACCTGTAGACCACAAGTACAGTAAAACACTCTTGAAACACACTAACGAAATATGGTGAAACCCCATTTCTACTAAAAATACAAAACTTAGCCAGACGTGGTGGTGGGCACCTGTAGTCCCAGCTACTCGGGAGGCTGAGACAGGAGACTTGCTTGAATCAGGGAGGCAGAGGTTGCAGTGAGCCGAGATAGTGCCACTGCACTCCATCCAGCCTGGGTGACAGAGCGAGACTCTGTCTCAAAAAAAAGTCTTTACTTTTGTATCAGGAGCAATAAAACAATGTCCATCATCAGTGCTTCTTGTTAGCATTTTATTGGCAAAAACAGTATGGCCAGAAAAAATAAAGGAAATATATATTTGAAAAGGAAGACATAAAACTACAGACAAAATTCAAATACACAAATTACTAAACTAGTAAGATAAATCAGTAGGATTACTGAATATAGATTTAGTGCACAAAATCAACAGCATTTCAACAACTGGAAAAGTATAACTTTAAAATGCCACTCACAATAGTAATGAAAACCATAAAATATCTAGCATGTAACAAAAGATATGCAAGACATTTGCAAATATAAAAATATATGTTTATGTACATATGCTTTATTAAAAGGCATAAAATAAGACCTAAATAACTAGAGAGATATACTATATATTTTAGACTAAAAAAAATAGGCAGTTTTATGAAGATGTATTGATTCTTGACAAATTCAAAGCAATTAAAATCAAAATATCTACTTGATTTGGAGATAATGAAGGGATTCTAAAATTATTACAGAGAAATAAATAATTAAACTTAAAACACTCCAAAAAAATCAACATGAACACAGTTCCAATGATTGATGCAAATAGCTTGTCTTGTTAGCCAAGGCCAACAAACATATAAAAAAAGGCTCATCATCACTGGTCATTAGAGAAATGCAAATCAAAACCACATTGAGATACCATCTCATGCCAGTTAGAATGGTGATCATTAAAAAAATCTGGAGACAACATGCTGGAGAGGATGTGGAGAAATAAGAACACTTTTATACTGCTGATGAGAGTACAAATTAGTTCAACCATTGTGGAAGACAGGGTGGCAATTCCTCAAGGATCTAGAAATAGAAATTCCATTCAACCCAGGAATCCCATTACTGGGCCTATACCCAAAAGACTATAAACCATTCTCTTATAAAGACACATGCAAATGTATATCCATTGTAGCACTGTTTACAATTGCAAAGACCTGGAACCAACCCAAATGTCCATCAATGATAGACTGGACAAGGAAAATGTGGCACATATACACCATAGAATATTATGCAGCCATAAAAATGGATGAGTTTGTGTCCTTTGTAGGGACATGGATGAATCTGGAAACCATCATTCTCAGCTAACTGACACAAGAACAGAAAATCAAACATGACATGTTCTCACTCACAGGCAAGTGTTGAACAATGAGAACACATAGACATAGGGAGGGGAGCATCACACACTGGGGGCTAGGGGAGGGACAGCAGAGGGTGGGAAGGTTGGGAAGGAATAATAAGGCGAGAAATACCAGATAAAGGTGATGAGGGGATGGAGGCAGCAAACTACCTTGCTATGTATGTACCTATGTAACAATCCTGCATGATCTGCACATGTGCCCCAGAACCTAAAGTACAATTTAAAAAAAATAAAAAATAATTTTAAAAAAAGAGAGAAGATATTACAGAGCTATAGTAATTACGTTAGTGTGCTGTTGGGCCAGGAACCGACAAATAAAATATTAGAAAAGGAGAGGGAATATATATGATAGATGATGAGATGATGCTAAAACAAGTGATTATTCAAAATAGATATACTCCCTACCTCATGCCATATACAAAAATGAATTCCATATCAATTAAAAACTTAAATTTTAAAAGCAACTTCAATGCAATTTAAATTTTTAGAAGAAAAATTTAGACCTAGAGTAGAAGAGAATCTCTTTTAAAAACACAAAAATTTGTAAGAAAAAATGGTAAATTTGACTACTTTTGAATTCAAAAATCTCTCTATAAAACATCATCAAAACATTAAAACTCAAAACCACATTGAGATACCATCTCATGCCAATTAGAATAAAACTCAAAACCACATTGAGATACCATCTCATGCCAATTAGAATGGCGATCATTAAAATATCTGGAGACAATAGATGCTGGAGAGGATGTGGAGAAACAGAAACGTTTTTACACTGTTGGTGGGAGTGTAAATTAGTTCAAACATTGTGGAAGACAGTATATAATCCTATGTACCCAAAGGATTATAAATCAATCTATTGTAAAGACACATGCACACATATGTTCATTGAAGCACTGTTTACAATAGCAAAGACTTGGAACCAACCCGATGCCCATTAAAGGTAGACTGGATAAAGAAAATGTGGCACAAATACACTATGGAATACTATGCAGTCATAAAAAAGGATGAGTTCATGTCCTTTCCAGGGACATGGATGAAGCTGGAAGCCATCATTCTCAGAAAACTGACACAAGAACAGAAAACCAAACACCATATGTTCTCACTCATAAGTGGATGTTGAACAGTGAGAACACATGGACACAAAGAGGGGAACATCACACACTGGGGTCTGTTGGGAGGTAGGGGACCGGGGAGGGATAGCAGGAGGTGGGAAGATTGGGGAGGGATAATATTAGGAGAAATACCTAATGTAGGTGAAGCGGGGATGGAGACAGCAAACCACCAGGGCATGTATATACCTATGTAACAATCCTAAAGATTTACACATGTACCTCAGAACTTAAAGTAAAATAAAAATAAATAAAAAATAAATTGAAAAAGTTAACAGTGAACCAATATTTACAGAAAAAAAAGTGTTCAATATATGCGCTTGCTTAACTTATGAATGTATGAGCTTTGCTTACTCTGTGTTTTTGTTTGCATTAAAAAATAAACTATAAAAATGTAAACAAAAAAACTCAAGCATAAGGAGAGAAGATACATGCAGTGCTAATAATCATAAACAAATAGTATCTGGAATACACTAAAAACCCTTTAAATCTATATAAAATAAAAATAATAGAAGGATGAATAAAATCCACAAAGTCTATGTAAAATAAAAATAATAGAAAGATAAAATATGTATATTCCTTTTTAGTAACTAAAAAGGAAAGCTAAAATCGCCAAAGTATGAAAAGGTGTTTCACCTTACAAATAAACAGGAAAATTCAAAATAATAAAACAAAACTACTTCACACCCAATATAATAACAAAAATTATTACCTGTTGACAAAAATGCTGGGAAGCAAGAACTCATTCATTTCTGATGGCACTATAATTTGGAAAGTAATTTGGAAATATCCACTCAACTTGAAGAATAGTCTGTGATCCACAATTCCATGTCTAGAAACTTACCCTAAAGGATCATTTACATATTTTCAGTAGGAGATGTATTCAGAAACATTAATTACAGAGCTGTTTGTAACTATGAACAAAGTGAAGAAAGGACCATATAGCGTGAGTCATTTATTTATAGTATCAACAATGACAATGAGCCACATTTCCATGAAAAAACAGAGACAAATTTCAAAAACATTAAGTTGCATGAAAAAGCCGGTTTCAAAAGATAGCAACCAGAGTAATAGAATCCGTATAAAATTTAAAGAATACAAATTATATAATTTTTATGTATAGATTTCATGTCAGACATTGTTATTTACCTGCCCCACATTTATTTTCTCTTTCTTGATTGCTAAAGGATTCCATTTCCTTCAGAGTGGTGGTGTGTTCACTTAAAAATACTCACACCCCAAACTCCTTGCAACTAGGAATGGGCATGGGCCAAGTCTAGCTAATAAGAGGTCAAGGAAGCCTATTAGTAAAGCTTCTAGTTTAGAGTATTATCATTCCTGACAATCAGAGCCTACTCAGCTACCACATGAATTTGCCTAATACCCCACCTTCAAGTTTCTCTCGAACACAGATTCAATGCCCAAAAGTAATCTTCTGACCATTAGCATAAAAGCTGAGTGATAAAATGATACAGTAGGAAACTAGAAGCTGTGTCCGATTTCAACATAAAGTCACTGATTTGCATCAGATTCCCTTCAGTAACTTCTAACCCGTATTTCTCATACATACTGTCAGAGATAATCACTCGTGACTGCTTGGTTGGTTTTATTCCTAGCAAATGTGGGAATAGCAGAAACAAGAAATAAAGGGAAGATAGACACTAAGATTTAAGGGATAGGGGCTTTTGTTTTCACTACAAGCTGTAACTCTTTTCCTCCACAAATTATAAAACCAATTAAAATTCAGTCTTCCCTTTCTTTCTGCCAGAGTGCTAGCCCTAGGCATTTTCGATTCAGAAATTCTAAAACTGCTCTGAGGCTGAAGAAGAGAGGTGGAGAACATGGGAAAGTGACAAGGAGCAGTCAAGATGCATGCAAAAGGAAATGTCAAGTAACTTACGGATTCTGTGAGAAAAAATTCTAACTTAACGGCAAATAACAAAAACGAATCAATCTGAACAGTGAGCAACAGAAGCTCATAGGTTTCTTGCTAGCTGATAGAAGAGATGACCTCCAACTTAGTTTCCTTCCATTACCTTCTCTATTCCTCAGCAACTGTAACTCATACAATTACATACTTACACTCCTTGATTGCTGTCTGTCTGTCATACAGATTTGGAATGACATTTTGAAGTTGCAAAATTACTGTTTTTAAATTTGCTTTAAAAACAGTAACAATATTAGAATTTAGATCCTTGCCACAGATGGGAGTCTCTAGAATCAGATGTTGTACCCAGGAACAGTGGCTTCCTCCTGTAAGCTACCTGAGAGGATAAGGTGGGAGAAACCCTTGAGATAGGAGTTTGAGGCTACAATAAGCCATGATGTAGAATCAGATGCTGAGGAAAAGTGTGGTGTGCGGAATATTTACTAGGGATCAATGGCTGTGAAAATAAAAGGAGAAAGAGAGGAGATAGGATTAGAAAGAGGGAGAAATTGAAGTGCAGTGCAGAGCCAACTAAGCCTTGGCTCATCAAGGAATTCTGGAGGTATATGGTTCATCAGTATCAACTCACAGAGGCCAGATAATGGCTGATCCCTATGCTCCTGCAGTCTATCCCCTTTCAGCACTGAGGTGAGTATCCTGGGAAAGACATGCTTTTGGATAAGGGGAATCTCTAAAGCTGCGGTGAACCCCAAAGGAGCTGAAAACTGGGTGCTCTCAACAGACTGTACTCTCAGCACTGGGAAAATACACCCTTCATTGAAGAGGGATGAAGGCAGTACATCTCAGGTCTTCACAATTCTTATCTGCGCTTTACTATAAATATCTATGAGCACTTGGATAAGCCATTTAATAATCTATGCTTCCATTTCTTCATTTATTAAATGAAATAGCTGAACTGGGTGATGTATTAGGTTCATAAAAACTTTAAAATCATTTTGTTCTCTATTTTTTGAAGTAGGAAAATCACCTTTTTGTTTCTTTTCTTTTTTTAGAGACAGAGTCTCACTCTGTCACCCAGGTTGGAGTGCAGTGGTGTGATCTTGGCTCACTGCAACCTCTGTCTCCCTGCTTCAAGCAATTCTCCTTCCTCAGCCTCCCAAGTAGATGGGACTACAGGTGCATGCCTGTAGTCAGCTAATTTCTTTTGTATTTTAGTAGAGATGGGGTTTCACCAAGGTATCCAGTCTGGTCTTGAATTCCTGAGCCCAGGTAATCTTCTCACCTCTACCTCCCAAAGTGCTAGGATTACAGGTGTGAGCCACCACACCTGGCCTGTTCCTTTCTTTCTTTCTTTTTTAAACCCCTACCTTTGCCTAAAAGCAACTACAGCGAATTTTGACTTCTATTAAAGGATTCATCATTATGTACCTTTTAAATCACAGAATTAGGAACTAATTTAAAGATAATTATAATAGTAACAATATTAATAACAACAGCAATGATGGCTACGACTTACTAAACCTTTACCACATGTCTGGCATTGTGCTAACCATTCCAATTATGTCATCTCATTTAATCCTCACAAGCCGACTACACAGTATTATCAATCTGACCTTCACAGATGGCAATGACTTTTGCAGAGGTAAGACACTGGACAAAAGTCATACATTATATACATTAAACAAACGGCACTTGAACATAGCCTTGGCTGATTGCCGAACTTGCAGGGCTCACTACTATACCATCCCAGGAGTACATTTCCCTTCTTAATAGCAGGATATTTTCATATAAGGTTATTTTTAAAGACCTCCAGAAAACTGCAATTTCAAAAAATAATCCAAACTCATATCGAAAAACCATCATGATTTCTATACTGTGATGATTGATTAACTCCCTTCTCCTAGTTATTCTTCTCAGCATATTTGATACAATCCATTATGCTGAGCAAGCAACTCGGTGCTTCCTCTTTTTATCTTATCCCTGTCAAGCAATATCAATAAGAGTTTATGAAGAGATATTTGATTAAAAATGCATCTATATGCTGACCGTTTAATTCTGCAGCTTGCGTGTTAAAAATCTCAACTAGCAGGCTAAAAACATTAAAGGATCTCTCAGCATCAGATATGATTATTGATGGAAGCAGTGGTCTTCCTCCCTTGATTTCCTTTCTGAAGCCTCTGTAATAATCTTTGCTTCCTGCTTTCTACTATAGTGGATACCCTTGGGATTATATCTGGTTTAAATTCATCCCCTCTGTTCAAAGATGTTAGCTCCCAGCAGCCAGCCATGCTGGACTTTTATGCTCTGACTCTGATCATGGCAAACTGGTCTAAGATGAATTCAGATTCAAGTAAGACTATGGCTTCCCTGAATTTCGAGTGTAGAAGAAAGTGTCACAAAGACTGCTAGGTTTTCGCAATTGAGCTATTTTAATGGAAACAATTAACAAAGAAGGTCCACAGAATCACAATACCGAAGTCATAAAACCAACCTGACTTCAGGATTTCTGAGGTTTTCAGTCAGTTTTCCCCTATGCTTATTTTATTAAAGTTCAACATTATTACCTTCCTTCCTATCCCTCATTTCCCTTCAAAAGAGCCAGACAAGTATTAAAGAATATTTTCATATATATTATCTTATTGATGCTTGCAACAAGTCAAGTAGGTTGGAATAATGAGTAGGATTTACCCCATTACATAGATAAGTAAACTGAAGTTGGAGGGGTCTCCCCCTTCACAAACAATAGGCAGTAATAAGGTGAAAAATTTACTACGGACAATCTGCAACCTCAGTGTTGGTCATCTTGTAAATAATCAAGCTTAACTTTTCCTGTAATAGTTGGTGATCTGCCAGCAATACTTCAGCAAGAAGATTTATGTTCCAGGGCCCTTTTATTTTGGGTTTTCTTAAACATTCTTCCAAATGTCAAGACATCTTGCTCTAATAATAAACATTTAGTAGTTAACAGATTTTATCATCAGCACACACTTCCCCTTCTCTATTCTATCTCCTATCAAAGGGAAGCCTCATCCATCCTTCTAACCTCTTCTTGCCAAGGCTATTACTCACCTTTCAAGATTGCCCTTGGAAAAACGTGGCTGGATTTAGGGGAGACAGAATGGATTGCCCTGATACCACCTGCTACCACCAAGACTCCTTCATCCCTATGCTCATGGAGTTATAGCCGGGTCAATAGGAATTAGTTCTTTAGTAAAGTGTTCTAGATACTTAGGAGACTGTACTAAAAGAGCAGCATTTGTCTTTTTTGTCTGGTGCTGTCCTCTGAGGTCCTAAAATATTACCTGCCACAAAGTACATGTCAATAGATATTAATGACTACATAAGTAAATTTTAAGTATTGCTAAACCAAACAAAAAAAAAAATTAAAGCAGAACCAACCTTGCAGGAAGTTGAGATTAGAATACATATTCTAACACTTGCTACATATTTGTGTTGTGTCAAGCAAGTAATTAAACTTGATTGGTCCTGAATATTGAAATAGAAAAATGTCATCTACTTACCAGGAATATTATGAGGGTTAAATGGAATATGAGAATGAGTCTAGTATGTAGAATATACTCAATAAAGATGTGTTGAATAAATAAACACATGCATATATAAATAAATGCATAATTTATTAGCTCAATTTAATAATTCAGAACTGAAAGTTTATTTTATAAAATGGCAATATAAAAATAGAAATCTAACTTTTATTGTGAATTTCAATGGAGCAGAGCTAATCATATATTTATCTTTTCATTTCTCAGTGGTTTCTGGTTCTTATATTCTCTAATTTATACCCTGCAGTAAGCTATTCCTAACTATTCCCAGGTACCTGAGTACATACTATGCTCATTTCTCTGCTTAAAATACCCTCTCTACATCTCTTTCTCTGGTGCCTATTTTTTTTAAAGACTAAACTTGTGTGTAACATTCTCCAGGAAGCCCTCTCTCGTCGCCCTTATGGGTTGGATTTTGTCTTCCCTTTTCTGTAAACACAGAACCTTTACCTCTGTGATTATATTTGCAAATGTTAGACAAATGGATGTACTTACTTTTATAATGCGACACTAAAATCTTATATTTGCTTGCCTGTTTTCCCCATGATGTTGTAAGTTCTTTGAGCCAATAAATCATATAATAATCAACGTTGAATTCCAAGGACTATGTGCCTAAAAATAAAAAGCTAATAGGTGCATCATAACATTTATTGAAAGAAGAAAAAAAATGTACTTCATTAAACAAAATTACAGGCCAGGCAATGGGCTAAATGCTATAGATAAATGAATGATACAGATATATGTCCCTTAACCTCATGGAGTATATAATCTAATGGGGAAAATAATAATAAATATTTTTATCCAGAATGTGTTGGTTATTTGAAAGGAGAGAGCTGGGGTACCCAGCAGATAGTAAAGGAAATTAACTTAGTCTATGGCCATGATTTTCCAAGTTTATAGCCCATAAGAATCACCAGAAATGTTCATTCAAAATATAGACACATGACCCATACTTCCTAATTCAACAGGATTAGAGAAAAGCTCTGAAATCTCACTTTTAATACATACTCCCAAATAATACTCATAGAGGGAACCTGAAAAGTAACACTAACACAGGAACCAAGATTTTTCTCTCTGAGGAAGGTAATTTTAATTTTAATTTGAGACTTACATAGGGAGTATGACTTAGCTAAGCTAGTAGAGATGGGGGAAAAAAGCTAGGAGTTTTGGTTTGATGAAAACTATGTGGCCTAAAGGAAACACAGAAAAATAAAATCATGTCCCTCATAGGGAACATGAGTGATAAATGAAAGACTAAGGGAGAATGGAGAGGTCACTGAGAAGGTCTGAGTCGCCCTGCTAAGAATATAGACCATTAACCTAAGGGCAATGGAAATCCATAGAAAGGCTTTAGACCTGACAACCTCTCTATGCCTCAGCTACTTCATCTATAATTGCACCTACATCACAGATGCTTTGTAAGAATTAACTGACAGCAGTGCCTAACATATAGATAGCATGTAATGTGTATTCTAGATTATCATGAGGATAATGTTTGTATCTGGATTGTTTTTAAAATCTCCAGTAGAGCTGAGGAAAGAGTTCAAATGTAATGAAATACTGAACAAATTTTAGGGCCAGCAATCCAAGCAACTCATTGATTCTGAGGACGGAGGTTGTGAGGCCGTAGTGCAAATGCCAAGAAAATAAGCACTGAGTAAAGAGACAGAAGGTTTCAGGGGATGAGCAGAAGTTTTCTCAGACCATAGTACATGACAGCGAGACATAGGACCAGAAATGATTTACTGCTGACACTGGCAGCTGGGCACTTTTTAATTAGTAGAATTAGAAGAGTGCTTAAAGCTGGCTTTGTGAGAAGAATTTAATTACTGTCTTTGAAAGTACAACCCTAAAGTCAGAAAGAGGTAGCTCAGTAAAAAAGGTGAGTTGTGTTCTGGGCTTAATTCTCAGTTAGGGTGAATTAAACCATTATAACACCAGCTAATCCTAGAATGTGCGCTAAAATCGCTCATCATCACTTCTTCTCTGGTGAATCCCAGGGAAGGCACCTTAGGATTTCTGGCCACCTGCACCATCTCACTCATAAGCTAATTCTTCTCCCTTCCAACTGCTTGGTTTAAGATCAAGCAGGCACTATAAAGGCCAAGTAGCAGCATCCAGCCTTTGGCAGCTCTCACCTAAAAGCATCTTAAAACACTTCCAGGTGGCAGCCAGAGATGCTTAGCTAGGAGAAAGCTGGCCTACTTGCATGAATTTCGCGTATCAGAAGGAAATGGGAATTTCGTGCATCTGAATGAAATGGGCATATCTTCTCTGTTTTCCATCTTCAATTCTATGAGTGGTTTTTAACTACGTTCATTTGTATTTGAAGATGTTTGTGTTTTGCGTTTTCTTGTTTACTAAGATGACAACGTTCCAGCCATCAAAGATAGCCAATGAGAATGATATTCAGAGGTTCCCATTTGATAATTATGAGGACTCGTCCAAGAATCTATTTTTGAAAACTTGCAGATGATTCCAATATTCAGCCAGGGCTTATAAACTGTGGAATAATATAAAGCTTGTTTAAGGAACTCCTGTTAGTTCCAAGTACAGAAATGCACTCATAACAGGAGAATGACACAAACTTGAATTCCTAAGATGCTAAAAGAGAAGGTGATAACCAGAAAAACATATATGGATTGGGGGCTCAGCACATACTCAGTTACAGCCAATTGTTAAGATGTGGAAATGTTTGCCCAGTATTGTCAGATGATCTCATTTTTCAAGAGCAGCTAAAATTCTAGATGTTTGTGGTATATAAAAATCCTGAAATTCAAACATTGAATTTTTAAAATTCTCATGATATTTACTAAAATAAAATATTTAGCAAGATCCCAATTTCAAAAAGACTCTGATAGCCCTTCTAGGATCAGGTGTCCAGCCCCAGTCATATTGATTATGAACAATGATTAACGTCTCATAATAAATCACTATTGCTTCTCTTGGAAACTGGATGAGTAACCAGTTGCAAACAAATGGGAGAGGGTTTAAATTACCCAGGAGTATCCTTTCTAAAAATCAGAAAAATAAAATAGAGAGACATTTATCAAAGCAGAAATCTAGAGTTCTGTGAGGAAAAGTTACAGAAAGAGATTTTGATTCATTTGAGTTCTTTACCAATTGAATAGTCTTCTTTGTGAAGTGAGGAGTCTTCAATCACTGCAGCATTCAAGCAACGTTTGAAAAATCACCCAATGAGGCTCCCTTCACGTGCACATCCAATGACCACTCATGCCTCTTCCACACTAATATTGTATTCATATATATCATTCTGCTGGTTTAAACTCTGAACATTTCTTACCTCATCTTGTGAAATTTGTCAAATAAAACTTATACAAGGTCACTTGTTTGGACTTCTCCCACACAAGGTCCAACAGACCAAACCAAAATCAAATTCCTCATGCTGAAATAGCATACCACCAAGCAAAACTACACTGTTTATCTGACTTTCGAAGAAATCAGGAGAGAGAGGGAAATAGTCAAATCCCAAAGCAGACCAGTTTAAACCAGCAAGATAAGGCACTCCCCTTTGCTTTAACCTTTACAAGAAAAGTAACTGAAATGACCAATCTGTTTTTTGTTGTTTCTGGTTTCCTCAGCCCTTTTCTGTCTATAAAGACAACCTCCCCTGCTCGGCTCATCAAAACACTCATTTTATTTTGGAGAATGGGGTGTTGCCCGCTTCTAGAATAGCAAATTAAAGCCAATTAAGATCTTTAAACTTAATTTGTAATTTTGTCTTCTGACAAATGGAATGTATCCCAAAAGAATATACAGATTCGTTTTCCAATCAGAAGAGACTTACAGTAAAAGACGTTCTGATATACGCAGAAGAAAACTTGTTATCAACGTAACAGGCTTCACATTTCATCATGTGTTAATTTTTCCTTAGCACTTCTTTTTAAAACTTGGCAAGTTCCTTAACCAAAGGAGATTACTAATCTTCCTTTTAGAGAATCAGTGCCTCAGTGCCAGGCCTTTCTGTGAGATTTATTGGAAAGAGAAAGAATCACCACTGACCAATCTGTCAGAGTCCAGGTCAGGTTGGAAGATACTTTCCCTGCAAATAAAAAGATAACAAAAAGCTCCTTTTTAATAAAAAGAATACTTTCCAGACTCCATGAGAAATAAGTGAGCTGGGAAGTTTCTAGATAGAGAATGCAGCTGGCCAAGTACACCTGGAACTCTGAGGATAAAATCATAATTAAACTTATAATGGCCTAATGGTTGAATGTCCCCATGCATTATCTCATCTTTGATCCAACCTTTAAAGTAACATGATCATCCCCATTTTATACATGAATAAAATGAAGAAGCTTATAAAGACTTTAATGAAAGGTTGACCAAGAGGCAGAGACCTGAGTTTGTGACCTGAATTTTCCAGTTACTAACTACATGATATAAAGAATTTTTTGTGGATATTAAAAAAGATTGTCTTAGCACATAGAAAACTTTTGACAAATATTAGCTGCAATTGTAACAGCCAAGAAATAGTAAAATAAAAACTAACTAATGCCTAAATCAGTTGTCTTGGACTTAAATTGACTTCAGTACGGGTTCAGACTCTGCCAGGACAATTTCTCTATAGCAGGAGTGATGTTGTGCTTTATTGGCTTCATCTGAAACTCACTGACCCAGTCAATGAACCAGGCACCACTGTCTTCAGGATTGACTTACTGTTGCCACCCACTTATAGGATTTTTATACAAATCTTGGCATCTTACTTATAAATGGCTTGTTTTCATCTCTGTCCTACATGTACCACCTGGCTGTGTAAGTTATATCTCACCATCATAATGCTGTGCAACACATAACCACAGAACCTCAGTGGTATACAACTACAAAGCATTTTTTTATGCTCACGAGTGAGCATGGCTGGCTGGCTGGTTAGCAAATTCTGCAGTTCCGGGCCAAACTTACCTAGATTGTTCATGAGTCTGTGGTCAGGTGGCATGCCAGTTGGTGCCCTACTGGTCTAGGATAGTTTACCAGCAGTCATTTATCTCTGCTCCAAATGTACAGTGCTCTAATTATAAGCAGGCTAGCCAGGGCTTGGTCTCATGCAAAGGCACAGGTTAAAGAGAAAACAAAAGCACAACAGGCCTTTTGAGAACCAGGTTCATTATTGGCATATTATTTCATCTAGCATCTATTGACCAAATAAGTAATAAGACCAAGCCATGTGTAGGGTTGGGCAAATAGACTCTACTTTTTAATGACAGGAATTGTTAAGTCATACTGTGAAAAACATTACAATGATGAAGCCATTTGTGAAATCTACCATACTGCTCCATCATTGCTTGAGGTTACAAGTTCAATGGCAAGGGCTTATTACCAAAGGAAACGGAAGACTCATCATGAATGTGTAAAAGACATTAAAAATATGTCATTCTGATACCTAGTTAGGACTAGTAACTAATTAGTACCACAATCACTATAAGAATCACCTTTAATTTAGGGGCAATGGAAAGAAGTCATATGGCTTCTGACCTTTTATGTTCTACCAATATCAAGGAATTGTTCCTGGAGTGAGAAGATCAATCTGTCCATTATTCTGAGACTTCCATTCTCATTCAATGACTTAGCCACCTAGTCCAGGAAAAATAAAAATGTTATTAATCTACAATTTCAGGAATAAATGATATAACCCTATGGGTTTAAGTTTCTTTTTAAATCAAATACCAACCTTACACCAACACATTTAATATAAAACAGCTCTGTAATATGTCAATCCAGAACTTGGAATACATTTCAGTTATAAAACTTTAACTCTGAAGCAGTTTGAGTCCTGAAATAGGCTTACACATAAAAATTCTCTGTTTTTTTTTTTTTCATTTCTAAGCAGAATTGCATAAGATATATAATCTCAGCTGTACATCAAAATCTGCTTTAACTTACTGGGAGACATGCAAAATTATGCAATCCTCTTCAAGGTTTTTCTTACACCACTCTAAAGCTCAATTTTATTTATCAAATATTAACAACACCCCTTAATAAATGCTTAAGGCGGTGCAGCATACATAGAATAAGGTACAGCATATGCCTTCAAGAATTCAAAAGTCCTATAGCTTTTATTTTCTCATAATTTTTCATAGCTCTATCTGTATCTACATTCTCATTAGTGTATATTTGAACCATCTTTCACTTGGACCATTACAAGAATCTTTTTATCTTTCTTTTTTCATGTCTCATCACCATCTGTCCTACACACCATTGCCAGATTAATCATATTAAACACAACTCTAGCCATGTTTCTCCAGCACATAGAAAACCACAATGGCCTCCATTGCCTACAGATTAAGTCCAACCTTCTCTCCATGATATAAAAAGCCTCCTATGATCTCCCTAACCCTGTTTCTTTTCACCTGATTCACAATCATTTCATTTCACAATCTATGGTTTTTTCCACTCACAACTTCTTGTCCTTCTATACCCACTCATTCACTTTGTAATCTTTATTGTTGTTGGCCCTTCTTTCCGCAGTGACTTTCCCTTACATTATCCACTTTCCTCTCCACCGCTCTCTGTTTCCTTTCACTTAATAATCATCTTCTTTGTCTCACTGGAGCTGTCCCCTCAGGCCTCTCTTCTCAGTAATACTGATCACTCCTCCTTTGTAGATGCAATGTGACCTGCTCATATTTCTATCATAGCACCTGTCTGACTGTGCTTATTCCCATGCTCTTCTAAATTACAAATAGGATTTCATTCAGTCATGTGTCTTTGGCATATTCTACAGTATGTGGTATGGAATATATACTCTGGGAATGTTTCATCAATCAATGGGTAAATGAGTGAATAAATGAGTGTGTGTTGGGACCATGAGACATTTATGGATATTTGTGTTAAATGCATTGCCTGTATACTTAATGCCAAATAAGCAATATGGCCAGGAATATGGAGAAGGAATATGGCCACATGAAGGGAAGGAGGCTATGGGTTACTGCCATATAAGGTATAACACTTCAAGTAGGTCTTGAAAAGTAAGTAGGCTTTCATATATAGAGAGAGAACTAGGAATGGTGTTAAAGCAGAAGAGAGTCAGAGCAAAGGAGAAAGAAGTAGAAAGGTGCAAAGTGTTTTGAGAGTAGAATTGTTGCCATTCTCTCTGTGGGCTTCCTGTGGGATACTAGTGACATGTAATGGGATGATAAGTTAGAGCAGTGTTTAGTATATTGAGCTTTGACAAACTGCAAATCATATATATATTTGCAGGAATAAGCCACGTCAATGCTCTATTTTAATTTAGTTTTTCTACTTTGTTCCTTTTTGTATGCTAATTCTTTCACGCTGGCTGTGCATGAAAACCAAGAGGCCTCAAGATTATAGCCTTTGGAGTTTAATGAGAATGGAAGAAACTGATAACATTATTCCCTTCTTGTTAAGATCCTTTACTTCTAGGGGATTAATGTGGGGGGAGGCCATTTGGTATTCCTCCCGGATTGTTAGCCACCAAATGAGATATCAGGCTGTTAATGGGTTTTATGCTCTCCCTCAGATAGCCTGGACATCACTGACCTTTCAAAAGTTTGGTAACATAATTGGCTGGCAATGTTTTCTCTTTCCCCCAGGGTTAGTGAAACTCTCAAAGACAAGTAAGAGAAAGGGAAAGTTAAATATTTGCCAACAAAAAATAGAGAGAGAGAGAAGCCAATCATAAAAGATCAGGATGGATCAGAACAGGAAAAATCCATCACTACTGCCAGAAAAGCAAGTATTTTCTCAGCTGACTGCAAGTACATCTTATGATTTGCAAAGCCTTGAAAGCATGATCCATATATCACTTGACATCTATACATTAATAAAAGATGCATTTTAGTAAAACATTGATTCAAGGACAAAAAGAATGGGGGATTTAGCGTAATAACATTTTCTGATTACCTGGGTAATCAGAAGTCTTCTTTCATTTCAAACATTTCAAAATTATTGTAAGCTTCATTAGAATATAAAACACTCAATTACCTCATTTGTTGAATTAGTACTTTTTGTCTCATGTCTAGAGAAAATAGGTTAATGTTTTGTTGGTGTTGAGTGAAAGTTTCATGAATATATTGTATAATAATGCTCTGAAGAATAAATACCATTTTCCATGATTAAATTTGCAAAAAATAGTGATGAAACTTTACTGCCTGCCTTAATTCTAGGATAAAAACATGCTAACAAGTGTACTTAAATTATATCATTTAGAATCAAACACATACATTAAGGGCTTGTGTTAGATAGTATTCAGTTGTCTAAGATTAAACCTTATGATGAGAAAAGAAGGAGGGGAACATGATGGGATCATGAAACTCACCAAGCAAACTTCAACAACCGAGGGTGGCTCCTACAAAAAGCACAACTAAAGGTGAATGGAGATTTCTGGGGTTTTCCTTCAGAAGGAAATACAAGCACTTCTCCTAGATGGTATGTTCACTACTATTTATACATAAATATGTAATATTTGGCTTTGTTTTAACATACTTTTAAACTACATAGAAATATATGTGCCTGTAATAACACAGGGTCATCTATCTATTCTGGGATGTTTATATTGCAAAGCTAATGTTTTATTTCACATGAGACTTTTTAAAAAATACATCTGTGGGTTTGAGGTTCACAGAATGCTGGGGAAGAAATAAGGAATCTTTCATACTCAGATTTTTGTTTTTTACACTCTCATAAAATATTAAAATCTGGGACAATTGTATTGTTACATATGCATAGCTGTGCAGTTAATACTACTATAAAGAACTGCTCAAGACTGGGTAATTTACAAAGGAAAGAGGTTTAATTGACTCACAGTTACACACGGCTGAGGAGACCTAAGGAAACTTACCATCATGGCAGAAGATTAAGAAGAAGAAAGGCATCTTCTTCACAAGTTGCCAGGAAGGAGAAGTGCAAGCAGGGGAAATGCCAGACGCTCATAAAACCATCAGATCTCATGAGAACTCACTCACTATCATAAGAACAGCATAGGGGAAACCACTCACATGATCCAATCATCTCCACTTGGTCCAGCCTTTGGCACATGGGGGTTATGGGAATTATAATTCAAGATGAGATTTTGTTGCATTTTCCAAAGTTGGCTCAAATAGCCTCTCACATCTCAGTCTCTTCTTATAATGTAATTTTGACTCTCTCATCTAGTCACAAGATCTATATCCCCTCCCCTTGAACCCAAGCAAAGCTTTGCACCTGCTCAATCAAGAGGGTCTAACAGAAACAAAGCTCTGTGACTTTCAGTATTACATAATAGCATACCCTGCATTTTCACATTTTTCTCTTAGGACATTTTTCTTTTGGAAACCAGCTTCCATGCTTTGAAACGGCCCAAACTATCTTCCATGGAGACACCACATGGAAAGGCCTCATGGAAAGGCAACATTCAGGTGTTCTGGATAATAGATGACCTTAAGTCCCAGCCAACAGTCCACACCACTGTACATGTGAGTAAAAATGTTTCTTTGGCTGGTAGGCTATTAATTACTGCCTCAATTTCAGAACTTGTTGTTGGTCTGTTGAGGGATTCCACTTCTTCCTGGTTAAGTCTTGGGAGGGTGTATGTGCCCAGAAATTTATGCATTTCTTCTAGATTTTCTAGTTTATTTGTATGTAAGTGTTTGTAGTATTCCCTGACAATAGTTTGTTTCTGTGGGATAAGCGTCTATTTGATTCTTCTCTCTTTTCTTCTTTATTAGTCTGGGTAGCGGTCTATCTATTTTGTTAATCTTCAAAAAACCAGTTCCTGGATTCACTGATTTTTTTTTTGCATGGTTTTTGGTGTCTCTCTGTCCTTCATTTACATTCTGATCTTGGTTATTTTTTGTATTCTACTAGCTTTTGACTTTGTTTGCTCTTGCTTCTCTAGTTATTTTAATTGTGATGGTAGGGTGTCAATTTTAGATCTTTCCTACTTGCTCCTGTAGGCATTTAATGCTTTAAGTTTCCCTCTAAACACTGCTTTAGCTGCATCTCAAAGATTCTGGTATGTGTGTCTTTGTTCCCATTGGTTTCAAAAAACATATTTATTTCTGCCTTAATTTAATTATTTACCCAGTAGTTATTCAGGAGCAGGTTGATCAGTTTCCATGTAGTTGTGCAGTTTTGAGTGAGTTCACAACCAAATTCTACCAGAGGTACAAAGTAGAGCTGGTACCATTTCCCCTGAAACTATTCCAAAAAATAGAAAAAAAAGAAACTCCTCCCTAACTTATTTTATGAGGCCAGTGTCATCCTGATACCAAACCTGGCAGAAACAAACAACAACAAAAAAAATTTAGCCAATAGCTCTGATGAACATTGATGCAAAAATCTTCAATAAAATTCTGGCAAACTTAATCCAGTAGCACATCCAAAAGCTCATCCAACACAATCAAGTTGGCTTCATCTCTGGGATTCAAGTGTGGTTCAATATACGCAAATCATAAATGCAATTCATCACATAAGCAGAACCAATGTCAAAAATCATATGATTATCTCAATAGATGCAGAAAAGGCCTTCAATAAAATTCAACACCCTTCATGCTTAAAAACACTCAATAAAGTGTATTGAGGTATTGAAGGAGCATATCTCAAAATAATAAGAGCTAATGTATGATAAACCCACAGCCTATGTCATAATGAATGGGGAAAGGCTGGTTTTCATTCCCTTTGAAAACCAGCACAAGACAAGGATGTCCTCTCTCTCCACTCCTATTCAATGTACTATCAGAAGTTCTGGCCAAGGCAATCAGGCAAGAGAAAGAAATAAAGAGTATTCAAATAGGAAGAGAAAAAGTCAAATTGTCTCTGCAGATGACATGATTGTATACTGAGGAAATCCTATTGTCTCAGTCCCCAAACTCCTTAAACTTATAAGCAACTTCAGCAAAGTCTCAGGATACAAAATCAATGTGCAAAAAAGCATAAGATTCCCATATACCAGTAACAAACAGAGAGCCAAATCATGAGGGAACTCCCATTCACAATTGCTACCAAGAGAACAAAATACCTAGGAATGCAACTTACAAGGGATGTGAAGGAACTCTTCAAGGACAACTACAAACCACTACTCGAGGAAGTAAGAGAGGACACAAACAAATGGAAAAACATTCCATGCTCATGGATGGGAAGAATCAATATCATGAAAATGGCCATATTGCCCAAATTAATGTATAGATTCAATGTTATTCCTATCAAACTACCATTGATTTCACTCACAGAATTAGAGAAAAAAAAAAAACTTTACATTTCATATGGAACTAAAAAAGAGCCTGTATAGCCAAGACAATCCTAAGCTAGAAGAATAAAGCTGGAGGCATCACACTACCTGATTTCAAACTATATTAAAAGGCTACAGTAACAAAAACGCATGATACTTGCACCAAAACAGATGTATAGGCCAATGGAACAGAACAGAGGCCACAGAAATAACACCACACTTCTACAACTATCTGATCTTTGACAAACCTGAGAAAAACAAGCAAAGGGGAAAAGATTATCTATTTAATAAATGGTACTGGGAAAACTGGCTAGCTATATGCTAAAAAAAAAAAAAAAAAAAAAAACTGGAACTGGATGACCTCCTTACACCGTATACAAAAATTAACACAAGATGAATTGAAGACTTACATGTAAGACCTAACACCATACAAACCCTAGAAGACAACCTACACAATGCCATTCAGGACATAGGCGTTAGCAAATACTTTATTACTAAAACACCAAAAGCAATGGCAACAAAAGCCAAGACTGACAAGTGGGATCTAATTAAACTAAAGAGCTTCTACACAGCAAAAAAAAAAAAAAACTATCATCAAAGTGAACAGGTAATCTACAGATGGGAGAAAAATTTTGCAATCTGTTCATCTGACAAAGAGATAATATTCAGAATCTACAAAATACTTAAACAAATTCACAAGGAAAAAAAAAACACCCAAAAGTGGGCAAAGGATATGAACAGACATTTCTCAAAAGAAGACATTTATGTGGCCAATAAACATGAAAAAAAGCTCATCATCACTGGTCATTAGAGAAATGCAAATCAAAACCACATTGAGATACCACCTCACGCCAGTTAAAATGGCAATCATTAAAGTCAGGAAACAACAGATGCTGGGGAGTGTGTGGAGAAAAGAAACACTTTTACATTGTTGGTGAGACTGTAAATTAGTTCAACCATTGTGGAAGACAGGGTGGCAATTCCTCAAGGATCTAGAAATAGAAATTCCATTTGACCCAGCAATCCATACCCAAAGGATTATAAATCATTCTACTATAAAGACAGATGCACACTTATGTTTATTGCAGCACTATTCACAATAGCAAACACTTGGAACCAACCCAAATGCCCATCAATGATAGACTGGATAAAGAAAATGTGGCATATATACACCATGGAATACTCTGCAGCCATAAAAAAAGAATGAGTTCATGTCCTTTGCAGGGACAAGGACAAAGCTGAAAAATATCATTCTCAGCAAACTAACACAGGAACAGAGAACCAAACATTGCATGTTCTCACTCATAAGCTGGAGTTGAAAAACAAGAATACATGGACACAGGGGGGATGGGAATGTCACATACCAGGGCCTGTTGGGGGTTGGGGAACAAGGGAAGGGATTACATTAGGAGAAATACCTAATGTAGATGATGGGTTGATGGGTAAAGCAAAACACAATGGCACATTTATACTATGTATTAAACATGCATGTTCTATACATGTATCCCAGAACTTAAAGTATAATTACAAAAAAAAAAAAAAAGAAAGAAAGAAATGTTTCCAGATGAATATGGATCCCAGTCTTTGAGTCCTCCCAGCTTCATGGAGGAAAGACAACCTCTCATTGCTGTTCCTCATCTAAATCTCTGACCCATAGGATCTGTAAACATTAAAAAAGTAGTTTGCTTTCCCACTAACTTTGGGGTGATGTGGTTTATTATGCAGCAATAGATAATTAGAATAATTTTAAATATTAAGCTATTTTATTTTTTTTCCATAAATATATATTAAATAACTACCATGGATCAGGCATCATGCTAGGCATTGGAGATGAAGAAGACAGAAAAGACAGTTGTGATGTATGCTGTTGTGAAGATTACATGCTAACTGGGGGAGACAGACACACATGCACAAAACATAATTACAAACTGTATACGTACAATAAAGGAAGAGGCAGACTAACATGTTAGAGAGCTTCCTGGTAGAAATGACACTTAGATAGAGGTCTCTTGGAGATAATATTCTATCTGAGGCCTTGACTCTGTTTTAGACAACCCCTTGTTTTACAGATATGGAATATGTAGCCCACACTTTGGAGGGGGCAGATAGGACCCAGGCCTCCTGACTCCTATTTTAATATTCTTTGTTTGTCCAGCCTCTTCCAGAGAAGGAAATACTAACATATGAAGATATCTTTGGTTGTTCTTTTTTTTTTTTTTCATGGAAGAAAATACAAAAGCATGAGGTCTATTCCAATTATTTTCTTTGTGGTAAGACAAAAATTACGTGGGAAGGAGAATAGTAATAATGATAGCTAACATGTATTGACTAACTCTGCTCCAGGCATCGCAATAAGCCATTTCTATTGCTCAGTGTGAATCCTTCAAAGAAGAATATCAGATATGAGTTACTGGAGGATGCTGATGGAAAAGGACACAGACATGGAAAATGGAAATCTGAGAGATCTGTTGGAGCACCAAGAGCAACCACTTTCACTCCACTCTTTGCACCACTCAATGGACTCACATCTTGTCATCCTTTCATGATTTCTTCAAGATGGCAGTTGTCATAATTTCTAGA
Organism: Saimiri boliviensis; assembly: GCF_048565385.1. Classification (NCBI taxonomy): domain Eukaryota; kingdom Metazoa; phylum Chordata; class Mammalia; order Primates; family Cebidae; genus Saimiri; species Saimiri boliviensis. The sequence goes on along the minus strand of NC_133454.1, from coordinate 105,258,779 downwards.
GAAAAACTAATAATAGGAGGGTTAGTAATATGAACTACAGTTTCTACTACTGCATTTAGCTCTGTAGCCTTAACTGATATTTATCATCTCCCTTCTCTACCATCCATTTGAGATTATTTTCATAGTTGGTGAACACTGATGTTCGTTTAGATTGCTTGACAGGTGAAATGACCCAGATTTTTATTTCTGAAGGATTAGGGTTCCTGGTTATGATGCCATCGATTCATAGTTAAAATGAACAGGAGGAATGAGAAACACAAAAGACATCAATTTAATGTTTTTACAGCATTATTTTCATTACATGATTAAATTACTAGCAATGAAGTAAAGATGAGAAAAAAATGAGATTTTTTTTTTTTGCCTCTATTGCTTTCATTACTAAGCTTCTATAACTTTGCTATATATTTTCACAGGAAGGGGAATTAGAACTGTTCTGTTTACTTCCCTAGAGGCAGAAATAAAACCATGAAATTGAAGATACAGGAAGTATATTCTGTACAAAGGTCTATAAAATTTGAAATAAATTAATATGAGAGGATATGAGTTTCTTATTCTCTTATGTTAATGTATCTCAGGAGAGAAGAAAACCCACTTAAAATACTTCTAACCCATGAGTCCAAGACTTTAAGAATTACTACTTTGTTTAACTTCATGTGCAAAGACAAGGAAAGCAGGTAGATAGAAGCATAATGAATACGACATTTATGTTCTATATCTAGTTTTTCCCAAACCAGAAATATACAAGAGGAGCTCATCATAAAATGAAGTTAAAGCAAAAAAGTTTTAAGGTAGTTCAATTTTGTAATCAGATGTCTTTCAACTACCAACTCAGAATTTTTGCCATTTCGATATAAAAAAGTATAAGATACTATATAAAGTAAATAAGATTTATAAGACATAAGACAAATAAACTGTTAAATAGAAAACATTAATCTTAAAAAGTAGGCCATTTGCAGTGGCCCAAGCCTGTGATCCCAACACTTTGGAAGAGCAAGGCAGGAGCACTGCTTTAGCCCAGGAATTCAAAAGCAACCTAAACAACACAGTGAGACTCCTCTCTAAAACACAAACATTTTTAAAAATTAGCTGAGCATAGTGGCACGTGTCTGTAGTCCCAACTACTTGGGAGGCTGAGATGGGAGGATCACTTGAGCCCAAAAGTTCAAGGCTGCAGTGAGCCATGATCACACCACCACTGCACTCTAGCCCAAGTAACAGATAGAGACCCTGTTCCAAAAAAAAAAAAAAAAAAAAGAGGAGTTATCACAGTGGATTGTGTAAGAAACCAGAAACTAGATGCATTTCCTAAGAACTCTGTCCAAGGTTTGATCTGACCCATGGAAAACAAACACTTCTCATTGAATAGTTAAACAAAGCTTCCTAGAAATTAGAAAGGATACCTAGGTGTGTAGTGGAAATGAACAGGAAGTCAAGAAACAATGTCCAGACACTGCCACCGTGTAGTGAGTTGAACTTATACAAACATCTTATCTCTCAGTTACCTCTCAGAATTTGGACAATATGATCTCTGGTTTCTCTGTAAGTTTTAATATTCTGTGTTTCTAAGTACAGCTTCAGGTAAGTCTCATGATATCATCTAATTGCAGAAATCTATATCTAAACTGTCACTTCTTTTAAAAAAAATGCTTAATGATAAACAGTCCTAAGTTGTTAGGCTACCTCAATCAAAAATTCTGCCCTATTTTTAGCAATGGAAGAGAAGCAATGCTTCTAATATGTAGAATTTATTCATAAGAATCCTTAAGCTTTAAAATTGGCACACCTTTGTCATCATGATTAACACTCATTTCATCATACGCAAAAACTATATCATTTATTCTGACTTGTGAGCAAACTCCAACCATTTTAATTGTTGGGGAATCATAATAATCTCCCCTACGTACATTGCATTTCTCAATTCTGTAAAATTTTTTTCTGTATTGTTGGTGAAAAGAGTTAAACTCTGTAAAATACTTGACGGGATTTATTGTGAGCAAAATAGGAGTGACCATGGCTTATGACACAATCCTCAGGAGACCCTAAGAACACGTGCCCAAGGTGTTCTGGTTGCAGCTTGATTTTATACATTTTAAGGAAACATGAGACATCAATCAAATACATTTAAGCTATACATTGGTTCAGTCCAGAAAGGAAGGAAAACTGAGCATGGGGGGGCTGCGGGGGCTTCCAGGTTATAGGTAGATTCTTAAAATTTTCTAATTGGCAATTGGTTGAAAAAGTTATTATCAATAGAAAGGAATGTTTGGGTTATGATAAGAGGTTGTAGAGACCAAAGTTTTATCAGGCAGATGAAGCCACCTGTTACCAGGCTTCAGAGAGAATAGACTGTAAATAGAGAGTATAGACTGTAAATACTTCATACCAGACTTAAGGTCTGTGCTGATGCTAAATGCTGGTTGACTTTTCCTGAATTCCAGAAGGGAAGAGGGCATAATGAGGCATCTTCCCATCTGGAATTCAGGAATCCCCTCGTCCCATCATGACCTGAACCAGTCTTTCAGGTTAATTTTAAAGTGCACTAGAGGCATTCTTGGAGGTCTTTCCAGGAGGAGGGACTTCATTCAGATAGTTGCGGGTGGTGGGGATATTGAATTTTATTTCTGGTTTACAATAAATATACTGAGTAGAAAGGACCATATTTGAAAATTTTTCATTCCATATCAGGTTCACATGGATCTATTTCTCTTTGAAAAAAAGATTGTTCCTTTTTAGTACAGAAAGACTAGGTAAATATTCAAATACAGAAGAATCGTTTTGCAGATTCACTAGCTGTCAGATACAAAAGAAAATCCAGATCATTCCTAATATTTTGACTTTCAGTCTATTTCATCTGGAATTCCTGTCCACATTCTCCCTTTACCTATTTCTTCAACTGGGTGCTGTTGATAAAGCAGGTCTCAGCTAAGACATCACTTCTTGCCAGAAATCTACAAAGGCACCTTCATTTAACAAATAGTTCTCACCTGCATGCAGTTTTGCTCCTTTCCTCAGGGAAATTGGGCAATGTCTAGAAACATTTTTGTTTGTCACAATGTGGGAGGAAGGTGTTACTGGCAACTAGTGGGTAGAGGCCAGGGACACTGCTAAATATCTTAGAATGCACAGGGCAGCCATTGCAGCAAAGAATTCTCTGTCCCATATGTCAGTAGGGCTTCTATTCAAAAACTTCAATTTAACCCATGGTAGCACTTATCATACTGTATTGGCTTTGCATGGTTCCTGCTCCTGTACAACAAGAACATACTTTGTTTTTCATTATGTTTCCTGTGTACCTGGTATGCAGTAGGTAGATGGTAAAAATGAAATGACTGGCTGGCTGAATGAATAAATGAAGTTGCTAATTATGACAAATGAAAGAAAGAGAAACAAGACCACAGCAGTTTCTGTTGTTAACGAAGTATTTCTAGATTGTCTAGTTAAAATGTTCACAGTTTACAAAGCACTTTAAAATCATTATTGTGCGTGATCCAGCAATGCAGCTAAGCAAGTAGAGCATCAATTATTAACCCCATTTTTACAAAGAAGGCGCCAATTCTCAGAGGAGTTAAGAGGCTTGCCCAATGTAAATGATAAAAAGGGATCCAAGACTGGAGGTTTTTCACAAACTCCTTACTGATTTGTAACAACATTTAGGCACTTGGCAATAATCACTTAGCTATGGAGTGGATGTTACACTATCCCTTTCCTACTTCCAAAGAGGAGAAGTTTTACCTTTGGGCTATCAGAACCTAATAAACCACTCAACTTCAGCTAACAAAAGCAAGGGTCATTAAGAAAAAGACAGTTACTGGCTTTTAAAAGTGTCCGCCTAATAATACAGTACAATTATAGGATAATGTGTCACTCAGCAATTCCCTTACAGGTAGCTTAAAGATGCCAAAGAAATGTCTTAAGTCATGACTAAAATAAACCATTCTTTGTTAAACCCCAAATCAGCCAGATTTGCTGCACATTTAGAACATAGAACATCTACAAGGGGGATTTCAAAAACAGATTCCCTAGATTTGAAACCCAACTCTGCAACTTATTAATTCTATTTCTTTGGACAAATATCTTAACATCTATGTATGTACCTTCATTTACTTAACTACGAAAGAGTGGTATGACAATAACCATCTCATAGGATTGTTGAGAGAGTAAACTGTATTCATATAATGAAGCATTTAGAACAGTACCTGACATAGAGCAACTGCACAATAACTAACTTCTTTTCTTTTTTCTTCCTTTTGTTTTCTTTCTTTTCTTTTCCTTCTTTCTTTCCTCTGTTTTTCTATCATTTGTTTCTTCTCTTTCTCCTTTCTTTCTTCTTCCCCCACCTCCTCTCCCCGCTGTCCTCCTCCTCTGCCTCCTTCTTCATTTCTGTACATTTTTCTGTGTAAAACTAATTATTTCCATGTAAAGAATTTCCTTGGAAATAGATAAGTCATATCAACATGCTATATGTTTCTCATATATTTCAAATGTGTGCTTAAGAATCTACAACTGAACTTTGACTAATGTAGTGAACATTTGGACTTCTTGGCTCCCCAGCATCCTACTCAACTCAACCTCTTTGTCAATAAACCAAGTTATTTTGTGGGAATTGCCTCACTTATATGGTGTACAATTTTTATGGAACTGTATATAATGGCATCCTGCCCTCTGACAATCCAGGGGGTGGATATTGGATCCACGTTTGACGCATGGACTTTTCTTCCAGGGACTCTGAATCTCAAAAGATGTAAAACCCAAAATCAAACAAAAGAAGTCTGGAATCTATTTGTTACAGTAACAACTACATGAGGAGACTAGCAAATAAATAATTCCTGCTATCTAAGCTTTGGAAGCCATCCTGGCACCTAGCTGTATTAGGTTGCCAGGGCTGCTATAACAAATCATTACAACGCGGGTAGTTTAAACAACAGAAATGTATTGCTTCACAATCCTGGAGGCTAGAAGTCCAAGGTCAAGGAATTGGCACAGCTGTTCCCTTCCGAGGGAAAAATCTCTTCTGTTCCCCTTTCCTAGCTTCTGGTGGTTGCCAGTGACATTTGGCATTCCTTGGCTTGTAGATGTCACAGTCCAACCTATGCTTGATGCCCATGCAGCCTTCTTTCTGTGTGTGTTTCTTCACATGGCATTGTTTTCTAAGGATGCCAGTCACATCTTATTAGAAACCCACCCTGCCCAATATGACTGCATCTTAATTTAACTAATTAATCTGCAATGACTCTATTTCCAAGTAAAATCACTTTCTGAGGTACTGGAGGTTATGACTTCAACATATGAATTTTGAGGGGATGCTATTCAACTCATTACACGGGCCTTTATACCTTTGATAGCACTAATAGCATCACTATTCTGTGAGCTGTTTAACCTTCTTCCAATAAATTTATTTCCTTCTTAGTAACCATTTCCTTCTTAAAGTCTATTTCTGTTTCTTGCTATCAGGAAATCCTAACTGCCACAAGTCATATCACAGATAAGTTTAATCTCAATAAAATTGTTCATTGCCAGTTTATTATTCAAAATAAAATTGATACCTTTCATGTTACCTAGAATTAGCTCACGCTGTGAAGGAAAAAAACAAAATTGTACAGCTTAAAATTACTAGAGCAAACCTAAGTAAATCATATTACTAATTGTAACAAAATAGAAAATCATAGGTATGAAACACAATGTGCACTTTTTTTTATATTTCAGGCTGAGAAAAAAAATTGAAAGTCAGGTTTATATCTAAAGAAGATAATAATGAGAAACTATCTCATGAATTTTTTTGATTGACATTTAAATTAGTGAAACCATTTTGGATGACAATAGTATCTTTCACTATCTTCGAAATGCATACCTTTCAATCTTGCAAATACATTTCTGGAAATTTATTCTATAATAATACCTGTGCACATGCTCCAACATGTGTAAAGAATGTTTTTTGCAGCTCTACTAATAATAGTAAAATTTTGGAAAAATATAAACACTCATGATATATTAAAAAGTTAAGAATAAGGTAGATTTACATGTGCTATTATGAAAAGACATTTTAGTTGTCACAATAAAAAGTTGAAGACTGCTATATGCAATGATGTTCTATTATTACAAAATAAAAGTTCTATAGGTATATGTACTCATAGATATGTATATTTATACACATATCTAATGGGGACCTGCAATTAAAGTCTAAAACTATTAATAGTGCTTCCATGAGAGAGTGAAATTGGTTACAGGAATGCTTAGGAATCCGTTTGTATTTCAGTTTACATATTTCTATTTTTTTACAACGCACATCTATTTTTTGCATAAAAAATAAAAAATTAATGTTGTTCATACTTGAGTAATAAAAAGAGCTCTTTTAAAAGAAATTATCTTTGACTGCCTTGCCAGTCTTGACCTATATAATGTTAATTATAATGTCATAAAAATGTATGCAAACAAAATAAATCTAGGAGGCATTAACTCATTAAGTTAAATTGAATGTAAAATAAAAAATAAAATTCCGTTTTAACTAAAGTAAAAAATTGACACTGGATCATCAATGTTGGGTTTAACAGCATGTGGTAAACATTAAGTTACACCATCCAGGTCACCTTTCAAGAAAGGAATTACTGACCAGCTGTGAAGCATGCAGTCAGCAAGTAGATTCCAGCTGTCACCTTCTTCAAAGTCTGCCTCAGCTGTAGTCTTCTGGCTCAAGGTCATGCCTCTCCTGGAGCAGACTGCATCTACAAGTGAGAATCGGTATAAAGACCCACCAACTGGTTTGATATGAAACAGCTGTAACCATCAGAGCTTGCCAGGGATCCCTTCCAGGATGGCTGAGATATTACTGGTCTGTATCAAAGTTCATCTCCTTCTTGTTCCCATCCCTGATTTCTTCCCCTTTCTTTCACAGATATTGACCTCAGATGTACATCTTACACCCCAAGCTCTATGCTTCCAGAAAACTTAATCAGCAACACTGTAGAAAAATAGAGTTTATGCTTCTCTAATTTGTACTTTGATAACACTAACACCAGCGTTGGATATTTACTTAACAACGCTAAACAGTATTAATGACATCTAGCCTATGTTTGCCATTCAATAAAACAAAGAATAACTTGTTCACTTAATAAAATTCCTTCTGGTTTCCATTACTTAATTAGTGATGCAGCTGTGCCCACTAGTTAAAAGCTCCAACAGCTCATCTTCCCATTATGCAGAAGAGAAAATCTTTAACGAAATATTATGCTAAAGAAGATTCAGAGCAAATGAAAACGTAAACAATTGCTGATCTGCAGCAATTGTTTTTATACATTTGCATACATTTATATGACATTATAATTAACATTATATAGGTCAAAACTGGTGAAGCAGTCAAGAAGAATTTCTTTTAAAAGGGTTGTTTTTATTATTCAAGTATGAACCATATTAATTCATTTTTTTTTGCAAAAATTCTGCATTGTAAAAAAAATAGAAATATGTAAACTGAAACACAAAACAATCCCTAAACATTCCTATAACCAATTCCACTCTCTCATGGAAGCACTATTAACAATTTTAGACTATAATTACAGGTCCCCCATTAGATATGTTTATAAATATACATATTTGTAATAATATCTGCAAATAAAATCTGCAAAAACATAAACAGTTGCTGGGTGAAAATATTGCACTAAACAGGCAGTTATTTCAATGAGGCATTGTACCAGCTACCAATTACTTCATAAAATGTTGCATGCAATGTGGACAATAATTCAGAAACATATCTCACAAGATAATTATTCAAGGCTGTTCAATAAATTTTTACTCCAAACTGGCAATTATTTCTTAATGATGATGATACATTCAGAAGTAGTTTGCAAAAACAACCATGAATATATATGCTGAAGGGAACCTAAACTCATACCAGAGTCTAAGGTTCAAAATCTTTTAAGAAGATAAACACAAAGAAAAAACAAAAATTCTTTTTGCTGAACAATCTCTTTGTTCATTTCTCTTATCCATTTGTTCATGAAATATTGGTCACTTATTTTATATTTTAAACTATTGGGATAAAGAAAAAAAGTTCTTATTCTTAAGACGGAGTTTACAATAATTCCGGGAGTGTGCAAGAAAGATACAAAAAGTTGTCTCTGATCCTCTGTCTCCAACTTCATTCCTTCTGTCAGCCAGCTCTAGACCATTTTCATTTTCTCAGTTTTCCAAATTTGTCCGTAGGTAGGCTGTTTATGCTATCTTCTCTATTTATATATTTATGTCCAATATAGCAGTGACTAATAATGTGGCTATTGAGTCCTTGACATGCAGTTACCCTGAATTGAAATGTGCTGTAAGTGTAAAATATTTATTCAATTTTAAAAATTTTTTACCAAACAAATCATGTAAAAGAGACTGCTAATAATGTGCTATTATTATTACATGAGTAAATAACATTTTGGAAATATTGGGCTCAAAAAAATACACTTTAAAATTAACTTTAGCTTTTTTTACTGTGACTACTAAAAAATTTAAAATTACATAGTGTTCCATATTTGATGTTTTATGACAGATCTGGTCTAGAAAATTCCAGCCTATTCATGCTTGCAACTTCACTTTCCAGTATCAGTTTATTGTCCTCTCTTTAAAGAAGCTTTTTCTGACCACCATTCTAAAGAAGATACACAAGCCTCACTTACCTAATCATTCTCATATTTCCCTTTATTGTGCATTTGTTAAAAAAAATAACATGAAATCTACCTGAAAAGTGTTTTAATGTTTAGTACAGTGTTGTTAACTACATGTACATTGTTGTGTAGCAGATCTCTAAAACTTTTTTATCTTATGTAACTAAAACTTTATAACCATTGTACAGCCACTTCCTGGTTCCCTATTTCCCTGGCCCCTTCCCCTGGGTCCTGGCAACCACCATTAAACTTTTTAGTTTTATGATTTTGACTGCTTTAGATACGTAAGTGAAATCATATAGTATCTGCTTTTCTCTAACTGGCTTATTTCACTTAATATCCTCAAGGTTCATCCATGTTGTCACATATTAAAAAAAGATATCCTTCTTTTCATATGTGATATCCTTCTTTTCTAAGGTTGAATAGCATTATTCACAATTGCTAAGAGATGAAACACGCAGATTGTTTTCCGCTCTTAGCTATTGTGAATAACGCTGCAATGAACAGCCAATTGTAGAAAATAATGTGTTAGTTCTTTGAAAAATTAAAAATAAAACTATCTGGTTTGGCAATTCCACTTCTGGGTATTTATTCTAAATAACTGAAATGGGAATCTTGAAGAGATATTTGCACATCCACATTCATGTAAGTTTTTCTTAGCATTTATTATTATCTAACATTATCATACTGATCCATTTTTTTTATTATCGCTACCAGAACATAAGCCCCTTGTGTACAAACCTTATACATCTTCTTCACCATTGAATACAATACACAGCTACTAATACAATGCTTGTGACTTACTAGGTGTTCAAGAAATAATTACTGAACAAGTGAATAAAGATGCACCTCAAGTCTAAATAAAGGTATATCCAAATTTAACTGTGAAGACAGAGGAGGGAGCATCCAAGATTGAGGGTAGTTGGCTAAGTTCACAAGTCAGAGGAGAATTCATTCATTCTTCTATATAGCCAGCCATCTTTCTATCCATCTTTCTACCACTGACCCGTTTACTCAGAAAAGTTTTTTAAGCACGTCTGTTTTAGGCACTGTACTATTGACCAGGGAATGCAGTGGGAAATAAAATTAACTGGGCCTTTGACATTAGCTATTTTCCAATCTGGATGGAGAAATAATCTAACATAAGTGGTTATTTATTACATAAAACATTAATATTTAATTATAGTGTTGATGAATGCTAGAGAGGGCAAGGCGTCCAGGAAGTCAGAAAAGGTTTCCGTGGATAGGCAACGTTTATGCTAAGATCTGAATGATAAGTGAGATTGAGCAAGTCCCAAAGAGACAAGGGAGAAAGAGGAATTCAGAGTAATTCAAATAATTCTGTTCTGCTTGGGGCACAAAGTATATATACGAGGCAGATAGAATGGCCAGCAGAAATGTGGGTAATTTTACATACACAATATATAATAAGCTAAATAAATATATGTTTATATAGAAGGAATTATTCAATAGTGACCTTAAACTCTGAAGTTAATGGCACATGACCTCACCGGGCCAATCATGAAATTTAGGAGTATTGGATTTAAACGAATGTGACTAGCCTTATGTAAAATTTTTACTGCTTTTTAAATTGATCAAATAAAGTAATAGAAGTTTATTTATAGAATGTTTGAAAGTTTGGAAAATAACACTAAAAGAAAGTTAAAATTATCCCTGATCATACTTTCCCAACATAAGTAACATTAAGATTTTGGTCACCTACCTTGAGGATTTTTTTAATACATATATACATGTATTATTTACAAAGCGGGTTAACTATAGCAATTTTTATATTCTTATGGATACCTCAAAGAATAGTAGGACCAGTGACCAGAGAACAGCTATAACTAACTCTTATTTTTCTAGGAATAGAAATGATAATCAAAATTTGTTTTTATGTGTTACACTCTCCCCTAAAATTCAGAAAGTAAAATCAGTAGTTTTTATGACATTTTCACAAAACCAGTAATGTCACAGGAAGTCTTTGATTTAAATCTAAAGAAAGATGCTGTTTCTTTTTCCAAATACATGGCCAGACACTTACAATATTATAAAGTCTTGCTATAAATAATTAAGCATAACTCGCCTATGCCCCCTAGAAAAAGACATGAACCAAATATATTTATGGGATGCAGTACCTAAGCTGATTATCATGTACTTATTCCCTTACCTAATCAAGACTGGTTTGTAATTCAAAACAAACATCACAATCTTTAGAGAAAAAAAATAAAAAAAAAAAAACTGATAAGCATGAATGGTCTATAACTCTAACTTTTTAAAAAGTAAACCACTTCAATCAAACCTTTCACAGTCATACCATAATCCTCTCAAAATTGACCACTTTGGGAATCAAAACATTTAGCTCTTGATCATTTTCTAATTGTATTCTTCCCAATAATGAAAAATATATATAGTTTGTTACTCAAAACTTTTTATTTTCTTAACTATAGCACTTATCAGTTGGCAACTACAGTAGGTGAAGGGCTCCCATTCTTCACCCACCCTTGTCATCACACATTTCACTGTATAGCTTTGCAGAGTTCTCCTGTTCTAACTGAATGTTCTGCCCCACCCCTTGACTCTGACTCAGTCATGTCAACAAGCAAATGTGAAATCAGCAATAGCTTGATTAACTATTTGCGTATCTTGATTTGCTCTGTTGCTTGCCTGTGATTGCCACAAATACATGTTTCAACTAACTTGCTGGAGTAGAGCTGAATAGTTGCAGTCATCCCAGCTATGGCTATCCTAGATGAGCCCAAAGCCAGATAATGCCCTGGTGGTGAGCACACATCAGACTCAAAGAACTGCCAGACTAATGGTAACCTATATTGTCAACTTGCTGACTCAGATCTGTAAACAAAACAATGGGCTGTTTGTAGTCACATAGCTTTGGGGTAATTAGTTACACGGCATTATTGAGGCAATGGATGACTGATACTGCTATTATACCCTAAAGTAACAATTATCTTCACAAGCATTATTTTTACTTCTCAAAAGAAGACAAAATGTATTGGAAAAGATAATAAATTAATAAATATTATTTTCTTTCTAAATAAATAAGTGTTTACAAAGACACTCCTCTGTCATAAAATAAAATTAATCTACTTGAAAAGGTAAAGGTAAAACCTACTCACCGTAGTATTTTGGCCAGCTCCAAGCTTCTGTGATGAGTGTACAGAGAAAAAAACTATTACTCCTGTTAGACTGATAAAGTTATTTTTATAATTGTTGCTCTTCCAAGTTGAGTTTTCTTAAAACTAAAGCAAGATATCTGGTCACCAATTTGAGGTTAGAATTGTTCAAGCACAGGCAATGGAGAGATGTTTAAAACAACACTGCTAACAGATATTCTAAAAGCATGGTGCCACTATTGCAGTATTGCATTAGTCCATTCTCATGCTGCTAATAAAGACATACTCAAGACTAAGTATTATATAAAGGAAAGACGTTTAATTGACTCATAGTTCAGCATGGCTGGAAGGCCTCAGGAAACTTACAATCATGGTGGAAGGGGAAATGAACATGTCTTTCTTCACATGGTGTCAGGAGAGTGAAGTGCCCAGTAAAATGGGGAAAACCCCTTATGAAACCATCATATCTTGTGAGAACTCAGTTGCTATCACAAGAACACCATGAAGGTAACTGGTCCCATGATTAAATTATCTTCCACTATGTCCCTCCCATGACATGTGGGGATTATGGGAACTACAATTCAAGATAAGATTTGGATGGGCACATAGCCAAACTTTATCAACCGTTAACATCTATGGGAATAGTAAAGAACCTATGTAGAATCCACTATGAAAGCTCCAAAAAGACAAAATGTACCAGAAATAAATATCAGATTTTGTGCTTGGGATTAATCACTTAATACTAAGTATGGTTTAAGGTAGATGGAACTTAGTACAGCAATTACTTGAAATTCAATTACAGTTAACATGAAAATACATGATGGAAAATGCAATTAAACCGAATTAAGTTTCCAACATTGACTAATAAAGGAGGAGTACTAACTTATATTTGACTATAATGGGTCGAGATTCAAATTATGATAAAGGCACTAAAAATGAGTAAAATAATTTATAACTAACACATTAATACAAAGAAAATATGAAATTAAAAATATCTGAATAATATGCAAGAAGGTAAGTATGCAAAAACAAAAAAACCATAAAACCTGTGAGACGAATCAAAAACAAATACTAAATATTAATGTAGAAACCAAAATATGTCAATTACTGTAATACATATAAGAATCTTAAAGATTGTCAGCCAGAAAAAAAAATGGTTTGCAAAATCACACCTAATATATAAAGACACAGAAAAGTAAGAAATAGGGTAAAAAAAGATATATACCAGACATATCTGACTAAAGGTAGCTCATATCATAAGACTAGCAGCAAACAAAGTAATCTTAAGAACAGTTTCCAAGGCCAGGCACAGTGGCTCAAGCCTGTAATCCCAGCACTTTGGGAGGCCGAGATGGGTGGATCACGAGGTCAAGAGATCGAGACCATCCTGGTCAACATGGTGAAACCCTATCTCTACTAAAAATACAAAAAATTAGCTGGACATGGTGGTGCATGCCTGTAATCCCAGCTACTCAGGAGGCTGAGGCAGGAGAATTGCCTGAACCCGGGAGGCGGAGGTTGCGGTGAGCCGAGATCCCGCCATTGCACTCCAGCCTGGGTAACAAGAGCGAAACTCCGTCTCAAAAAAAAAAGAGTTTCCTGATATAAAGGCAGTGGTGGTGGAAGGTGGGGAAAAAATATTTATGATGGAAATAGGATCAATTTACTATGAAGATATAACATTAAAAATTAAATCAACAAATAACAGAATAACAGATTCAAAACACATAATACATATTGAGGGAAACAAAAAAACTTAGATAAATTTGTAAACATACTTGAAAAATTTAATATACCTCTTTCAAAAACTGCAAGAAAAAGCAAACAAAAAAACTAGTAAGGATATAAAAATCTTTACAATATGGTTAGCAAACCTGATATAATTAAAATTTATAGGAACCACACAAAACCATGACAGAAAATACATTCTAGTCCAATGCTCATGGATTATTTACCAAAAAATAATACCTTAAAATGAGACTGAAAAAATTTCAAAAATTTTATGTCATTTAAAGTATGTTCTCTGGCCATACTGAAATTTAAACTGGAAATCTATAACACAAAGTCAGCCAGAAAATTCATAATTACTTGGGAATTATGCAAATCATTTTAAATAATACAGGTAGCAAAAAATTTCAGGAAATTTTTTTAAAAAATTTGTAATTCTGGGATAATAAATATACAGCAAAGCAAATCTTGAAGGATTCAGCTAAAGCAGTGCATAGAGGAAAATGTATAGCCTTAAATATATAAATAAAAAGAGAAAACATTTATAAATCAATAACATAAATATATATTTTAAAAATTGCTAGAATAACATTAAATTATCCCAAAGTACAATGCAATGTCTTATTAAAAATAAAAACATAAAGTAATTAAAAATAAAACAGAATAAAAAATCAACAGAGTCAATAGTGGTTATTGTGAAAAACTCATAAAATTGATTAACTGTTAATGAGACTAATAAAGAAAAGTAAAAGCACAAATTACCAATATCAGTAATGAAAAGGAACTCATTACTTCAGATCTATACACAGTAGAAAGAAAAGAAAACAATGCTGTTCAAATACACCTATGGCTTGTACACTTCCCTTTATATATATTATGTTTCAACAACGTTTCACTTTTAATAGTGCAGGATTTTAAAAAATGTGACTATTATAGTGTTCAACTAGCACAGTTCTTCCCTACTAAACCCTTAAGTTCTTAAAGGAAAGCACTGTTTATATTTTTTTGCACTACTAGCTATAGGAAGACTAGGGATAATATATTCTCATTTTTAAAAATCCATACTAGATACAGACTAAGCCTTATCTTTTCCCAATGTGCCTAGTATAGCATGGACATATAATCTTAGGTAATATTAATTGATTAAAATGATTAAGTTATCTGGGAAACAACTTATTGGCTCATACTGCAGTTCAGCTTGTTCACATTTTAAGTTTTAATAAGCCAAGAAATATAAACCAGGAATCAGTCACTTGCTAATTTGGTGGCTATAAGAAACTGAACTGGAAACAAAGAAGAAACTTAAAGCAGATAATGTCACAAAAATATTATTTTAATTTGTTATATGTCTCAAAAATAATACATGTTCAATAAATTTGCTTATTGAGGGTAAGGATAATGTACAACCTTTTTTATTACTTCATCATTTACACTATCTTTATAAAGACAGAAACTCTTATTCACCACTGTATCCCCACTGTCTATCATAGCCCATAGTACTGCTTTAGAATTTGACAAATATTTACTAAATAAATAAATGTATTGCTTTGTGTACCTATAGTATTATGTTAATTTCTAACATTGAAATGAGCATCACTGCATTTATGATAATGACTTACTGTGCAAGTTATAGATTGAAATATTTTAATAGTAATATTTTTGCAAAATTCTTATTTCTATATGAAATTACAAATATGCATTCATCTAACAGAACTTCAGAAATTCCTGAATCTGTAATATGAGTAAATTCTCTGAGAATTAAACTGAGAATATATTCTGGAACTATGTCCAACTTCAAGGTTCAATTGTTTTAGCAATACAACAATATAAATACATAGAATTCATGCAGGCAGTGAGATTTCTCAATGAAACTACAAATCAATTTGGATAAACTTTTTTTTTTTTTTTTTGAGACGGAGTTTCACTCTTGTTGCCCAGGCTGGAGTGCAATGGCACGATCTCGGCTCACTGCAACCTCTGCCTCATGGGTTCAGGCAATTTTCCTGCCTCAGCCTCTTGAGTAGCTGGGATTACAGGCACGCACCACCATGCCCAGCTAATTTTTTGTATTTTTAGTAGTGACGGGGTTTCACCATGTTGACCAGGATGGTCTCGATCTCTTGACCTCGTGATCCACCCGCCTCAGTCTCCCAAAGTGCTGGGATTACAGGCTTGAGCCACCACGCCCGGCCGAGGATAAACTTATTTTTTATAAAATTTCAAAGATTATATGGCTAATATATATATTTATTGAGATATTTTGCTATCACTGTGAGGAGTAATGCAGTGACTGAATTAATTTTGAGATAAATATATGAGCTTAACATTTATTCCCAGTAGGAATAATTATAGCACAACTTTTTCTAAGAAAAACTACAATAAAATGTGATTCAATATATAATATACATATTTTGCAAAGATATGTATATTTTTGTTTGTATGTATGTGTATCCAGATATCTGAATATATTTGCTTTAAGCAAAGCCAATGTATGAAAAAAACATTAATTTACAAAACAAGTTGGTGGTTAATTATTTATATTTCTAAGATTTACTATAGGGTGCATTTAAGTAAGAGGAAATCCCAGGTCATTTAAATGTGACTCTTATTTGCTTCAGAGTCAGCTTTCCAGAAACTTTCTTCCATCACTACAGGTGTGCAATTACAGCAGGACTATTTTTGAAGACAGAATTTCTGTTTGGAGAAGGAGAAAAACAGCCCTTTCCCTAAGATTCTTGGATTCTATTATCAGTATGTAGCCCCTTGAGTCCAAGTCTCATGTCTTATTTACTTTCGAGTTTTTCACATGGTTAACATACGCTAAGACCTTAAAAATTACCTGAGACAGGTGCAGTGGTATACACCTACAGGCTCAGCTATTCTGGAGGCTGAGGCAGGAGGACTACTTGAGCGTAGGAGTTCAAGACAAGCCTGGACAACATAGCAAGACCCCATCTCTAAAAAAGGAGCCGAAAAATAAAAGTTATCTGTCAAATTTGCAAGCCACATATCTAATAAAGGGGTAATATCTAAAACCTATAAGAAACTCACACAACCCAATGGATAAAAAGCCAAATAATCCAATTAAAAAATAGTTGAAGGACATAAATAGACATTTCCCTCAAGATGACATACAAATAGACAACAGGTTTGTGAAAAGTATTTAACATCAATAATCATTGGGGAAATGCAAATCAAAGTCACAATAAGATATCATCTCATACGTGTTAGGATGGCTATTATAAAAAAGTCAAAAGATGACAAATGTTGTCAAGGGTGTGGAGAGGGACCCTTGTGTACAGTTGGTGGGAAGGTATATTGATTCAGCCACTATGGAAAACACCACAGAGGTTCCTCAAAAAATTAAAAATAGTACTAACATAAGACTCAGCAATCTACTGTGACATGGTAAAAGCCCCATAAAACTGCATACCTCAACCATACCTCGGCTTTCTGTTAAAACTGCTCTCTATAACCCAAATGTGAATAAGTAATTAAGGACTATGATTTCCACCCTACCCAGGCAATGTGTAAACAAATGCTAATCTCAAGTTTTGTGAACGACTTAAGTAACAACCAGAATGTCAAAAAGTCCCCTGGCCCTCAGAATGTCTGGAGCCCCTCACCCTATTTTCACTCAGGAATCCACTGGAATGCCCAGAACTCCCACCCCCACCCCTCACCCTCACTCCCAAGGTGATTTTTACGGGTATAAAGGGGTCTTGACACCCTCTTTTTGGGGCCACAGGTTGGAGAGATGTGAGTCCTCTGTGGCCACCAGCAATAAAGACCCTGCAATTTGGCATACTTTTGTCTTGGTGTTGACTTTCTATGCTCGGGCCAATACAACATTACCACTGGGTATTTATTGAAAGAAAATTAACACCTCTTAGAAATAGCTACATTCCCATGTTCATTGCAGCATTACTCACAATAGCAAAGACATGGACACAACCTAAGTGTCCATGGATAGATGAATGGATAAAGAAATTGTGGGAGATATATATATATATATATATATATATATATATATATATATGTGTGTGTGTGTGTGTGTGTGTGTGTGTGTGTGTGTGTGTCTATATACATACACAAACACCTCACATATATATGAAATATATAATAAGCAATAAAAAATATATATGAAATATATATATGTGCATATATGTGTTTCACCCTTATATGTGAAACCTAAAAAAAAGTCAAGTGGATAGAAACAGTAGAATGGTGATAAGCAGGGACAGAGAAGGAGAGGAAAAGAAGAGAACTAGGTCAAAGGGTACAAACTTGCAGTTATGTAGGATGAGTATCTCTAGCTATGCAATGCATCAAAGAGGACTATAGTTAATAATGTAGTTTGTATACTGAGAATTTGCTAAGAGAGTAGATTTTGAAACCATTTTTGTACAAGTTATAACAGGGAGAATATTATGGCAGTGAAAGAGCTCTGATCTAACCGATTCCATTTTGTCTTTAGCCTCCAAACTGCCTTTGGTCATTCCTGGGCATGGATCAAGCTAACTTTGGGAGAAATTTAGTTTACAGGTTAAATGATAATAGCCCTTCCCCAAAACTAAATCATCTTTGTAAAACTAATGAAAGGCCACCAGGGTTAGGAAGAGAGAGGGCTTGAATTCTACTAAGATGTAGGCTTAGTTAACAGAATGCCAGCCATTATTCCAGAGGTCACAAGATTTACAACCTCCCAATCAGTCCTGTAATTAACATCACTATTATAGAACCTAACATTGGCCTTTTGAGACGCCTTTCAGGCTTTCTCGTTTCTAAGAATGGGATGGCTCCACTCAGACCCTCAACTCTGGACCTAACAAGTCCCGTAACTCTCCACACAGAACCGAAATAAGAGCACTTTTCCACTGTCTGCCAAACTATCTTTGAAAAACAGTAGCCTCTAAATTTTCCAGGAGGCTCATTTGAGTCATAGTCAAACTCCAGTCTCTCATTTAGTCAGCTCTGTATGTATTAAATCCTTTCTCTACTGCAGTTCCTCAGTCTTAATAAATCAGCTCTATCTGGGCAGCAGGCAGAAAGAACACATTGGACAGTTACAATTTTAGGTGTTCTTACCATACACATAAGCATGATAACTATGAAAGGCGATGGGTAAGTTAATTTGCTTACCTGTAGTAATGCTTGCATTGTGTAATATATATCAAAACAACATGCTGTACACCTTAAGTATATGTACTAAGAAAGAAAGTAAAAAAGTCTACCAGCCAGAATCAGTGAATTGTATGTCTGTATGAGTAGCCTTGTAGTTCTGTTGTGAGAAAATGCTTTAAAATCTGTCTCTGTGCTTTGCTTTTTTTTTGTACTACCTGCTATTCAGCAGAGACATCCATTGCCTCTGGAAGAATTAGAATTGTTAGAGGTAGAAAGCATAGAGAAAGCAAGCATCACTATTCTGTATTTGACTTCCAAAACAGTCACTTGAAGCTCGTTTCAAAGACAGTACTCTTGAAAGCCAAAGTGTTTAAGTGAGAATTGAAACGTTGAAGAAGTTTAAAAAAAAAAGTGAGAAAAGATTTTGTGTCACAGAGGAAAGGCCTGAAGAAGCAGAACATAAAATTCATTCACAAGAAATACATGCGGAGAAATGCAGATGAACAGCAAAATAATTTAACCCAAAAGGGAAAATTAAGGTTGCTCTATTCAGGAAGGTAGAGCAAAAAAGGACACTTGAGGAGGACAAGGGGAACCAGGAGACGGAACACAGGAAGAGGCCAAGTGTAAGACCTCCCACCTCTGCCTGAGCCATCAGGAAACCCAGGTAACCCCCACGAGCTGCCCTTGTCATTTAAATGAGTGCCCACGTGTAACTGGAAAGGAAATGCCAATCCGGATCCCAAGAGAGCCTTGTTCTGGGATCTCACACAAGAAAGAATTTGAGGAAAATCAATAGAGTAACGTGAAAGCAAGTTCACTGGAGAAGCAAAGAAATAAAAGAATGACTACTTTTTAGGCAGACCTGCAGCATGGGCTGCTCAGCTGCTTACAATTATTGTTACTTCTTGATTATAATGCTTAACAAGATGTGGATTACTCATGAGTTTTTGGAAAAGGAGTGGGCAATTTCCAGAACTCAGGGTTTCTTCTCTTTTCCAACCATATAGAGTAACTTCCTGACATTGTCATGGCATTTGTAAACTGTCTTGGCACTGGTGTTAATGCATTATAATCAGTGTATAATGAGCAGTGAGGATGATCAGAGGTCACCTTCATTTCTGTCTTGGTTTTGGTGGGATTTGGCCAGCTTCTGTATCACATGCTGTTTTACCAGCCAGGTCTTTGTGATCTGTACCTTGTACTGATCGCCTTTCTCATCCTGTAACTAAGAATGCCTTATCCTTCTGGGAATGCAGCCCGTTAGGTCTCAGCCTTATTTTACCCAACCCCTATTCAAGATGGAGTCACTCTGGTTTAAACACCTCTGTCACAAGTAGCCTAGCTTGAGATATAGTATCAGTTTTCCTTCTCTTCACCACAGGGTGAGAGTACCTCATCAATTACCAAGCAGACGTGGTGGCCAATAATGATGTAAGACATTGCTCAGCCCATGCAAGCTACCCTATATTTATAATGCATAAGTCTCTAAAACAGATGTAGGAACTCTAAATGTCTTGAAGGAGCATTGTTAAAAATAAAGTACTCAGATAACTTATCATTTTTGTTGGATTTGAACAAAGAGTCACTGAAGAAAATTAAAAAGCACATTTTCTAGTGGTCGTGGGCACCTGGAATCCCAGCTACTTGGGAGGCTGAGACAGGAGAATTGCTTGAACCCAGGAAACAGAGGGTGCAGTGACCTGAGAGCACACTCCTGCACTTCAGTCTGGGTGACAGAGTGAGACTTCATCTCTAAATAAATAAATAAATAAATAAATAAATAAATAAATAAATAAATCCCTTTCAGATTTCTTTAACATTTGTGCCTTGTTCACTCAAAACTGTATGTGCTTTTTAACACCTCCCATCCTACTTATAGATATTTTCACTCAAATATCTCCTATGCCCTAAAAAGTGAACTAAGTTGATCTTTCCCCTACCTGTTGAAATGATAAAATAAAATACAATTGTGTTAAAAAAAAAAAAAAGAAAGAAAGAAAAAAGAAAGTACTCAGCACCTAGAGGTTGGAACTAACCAACCAGAATCAGTTTGAGATTCTTCCAAACTCCAAACCAGGACAGGGTGAAATCCACCCACATGACACTGTTATTTCGACACGGACATCTTCAAGTCTAAAAATGAACAATTCCTGAAGATCTACAATGGTAGATGTTTTATGTAAAATTATAAGAGCAGTAAAAATAGTTTTCTTTTTAACATAAGTAAATAATTTAAACAAAACTATGAACAAAGGAGGAGAAATTTTGAATAATAAGGGTCATATAGGTTTAAAAACTTTATGTTGAGATGGGTCTGATTATTACACATCATCTCATGGACCAACCACCTCACTTTATACATTAGGAAACTGAAATGTAGAAAGGTCAATCAAGTTTCCTAAGGTCTAGTGGTGGAAGTGAGACAAATTCAAAAATCTGTTTCTCTCTGTCACTTATGAACTGGGTTTCCAAAATTTGACTTTATTTCACTGTATCTTGCTTTATTCTCAGCTAGATAATCAGTTTATATTTTTTGCATAGATTGTTAACCCCAATTTGCTATGTAAAGATAATTCCTAAATCAGGTTTCTTGAGTTTATTGGTGACACTTTTCTTTTGCAAAACAATCTTTATCTCTGTTCTCTTATTTAGGGTAAAATTTCCGCTGGTTTTCTACCTCCTTTAACCTTACTTCCCACTTGTTTTTGATGGTAGTTTTATATGCGATCATTCCATTACCCCATCTCCTTCCAATTAGCTTCCAGGATATTTCCCTAAAAAAGTATTCAGAATGATGTAACAACTTTAATTTCTAATAGTGTCATACTAGTATTCAACTGATATAGCTTAAACGTAATCTACTTGCAGAATAACATAAATATGTGTATGTCATTTTACAATGTATAAAGTGATTCTGTGTGGCATTGTTTTGTTTTTTTCAAAATATGTATTTATATTTATTACTTCATTTGAAAAATACAGCATGTAGAGTTGAGAAAATTAAGTACCTATTGAATACCAAGTTGGAGAGCAGGGTCTAGAATTTAGGTCTCTGCTTCAAAATTCCATATTCTTCCTGCTGTGCCAAAACTTCTTCAGAAAAAATTCTTACGCTTGGCCCTTCTGTGACTGGAGAATCAGAATTCATAGAAACTGAATAAATTCATGTATGAACTTCTGGTTTGGGGGAGTGAGCAACCCAATCATAATACTGGCCTCCTGCTTTTGATTAGGAACGTGACAAGCAGCAATATATGGTGGTCAACATTAAAAAACCTTTTGCCATTGACAAAGACAGAACAATGCTAAGTGCCTTGGGAACTTGTTGGGGTCTGATAGGAGAGGAATGAACAGGCATCACACATGGGTAGACAAAGATTGGAGAGAAGGTTCCTGAGCAAGTCATTCCTGGCAATGGAATTTTGTAAGGAAGAACTGAAACTGGTCATGCCTCCCACCCCTGGGCATTATCCTTAAGAGAGACATGGCCCTGTTGTGTCTGGAATCTTCTAACTCCCTCCTCCTCTCACTCAGTATGAATCTGAATATAAAGTAAGCCTTGCTCTTCAAGACAGGAAATGATTCCTAGAATCTGAAGAAATTATATTTTCTAAGTAACTTATGACATCTTTAAGATTGAGGACGAGTGCCCGTGTTGCAGGAGGCACATCGAGGAGTAGAATAGGTGGCTCACACACTGCACGCATCCCCCCTGACATCTGAAAGCTCATGAATTCACCTAAAATATGTAACCATCTCACACAGGACACAATTCAGTGAGTAAGAGGACAGGTTTTCTCTCCAGCGACCCCACAAACTCTTTCTGCTCCATTCTGAAGTCTAAACTTTGCATGTCCTATTTCTCAAGAAGGGGAAAAATGGCTTTTAATAGGTGCACTCTCATTGAACAGTATCTGCCTCCATGAAAGTGGAAGGGTTTGCGTTTCCCAACGGAACAGCCATGAAAAAGAAACTGCAGGTGCTTAGGTTGGACAATTAAGTCACAATTCTCATTCTTGGCCTTTTTCTCAAACTAAAAGATCAAAATGGCATTGCTCTACATCCTCAATAGATAACACATATAGACAAATCAAAAAGATAATATATTTTCATTTCCCTCAGGAAGTTTTTAAGAAATTTGTTGTTAAATCTTAACACTTCCTTGCAGTCTTTCAATTAGTGACTGGGCTCCCCCTACTGAAGCTTTGAGGTGTTGTATGCATCCTCTGTCATTTCTACCAATGCTCGTAAATAAAGTCTTTTGATTTTTCTTTTGAATCTTCAAAAACAAAGGACCTCATTAGGGAATTTCAGTGATTTATATTTTCTTCTTGTTGTTCTTCTTCTCTTCTTTGAATTACTGTCTCATCAATACATTTATTCTTTTATAAGTGTTTTCTGAGCACTGCTATGCTAAACTCAGTAAGAACACATATGGAAAATTTTGAACATGTAATTACAAACAGGACTTTGAGAAATTAAAGGATGTCCCAAGGAGGGACTCTGGAGGCTGCACATTGAGAACAACAATTGAAGTAATTACAAATGTAATTACAAACTAATTACCATATTTAATATAATTACAAATATTTAGCCTGAACAAGAAGCTGAGATTATGACTTCACATATCAAAAGGTCTCTCAGGCAAAGAAGATTAGATTTATTTTGTATTGTTTACAGCTGGATTTCTTGGCCTTGGCACTATTGATATTTTGAGCTGGATAATTCTTTGTTATGGGAGGTTTCTTGTGCATTATAAGCTTATATTCATTATAGAGCCAGCATCCCTGAATTTTACCCATTTGATGCAGTGGCAGTCAGTTGTGAAATCCAAAAATGCCTATGGGCATTGTCAAATAGACCCTGAGGGGTGGGTAACATTATCCCAATTGGAAACCGCTACTCTGGAATCTAGATTCCAAAGGAATTTGCAAAATAGATATTCAACTGGCAGTACTCTGAACACCGTCTTCCTGGTGGCTCCATACTTACATAGTTTATGAGATGGGAGTTGCTAAAGAGATGTCACACTCAGATTAATTCAAGAAAAAAAAATTTCAAAAACCAGTGTTTGAGCACAAGTGGAATTATGAGGCTTGTGTTTTGATAAATTCCCTTTTTCTGGAAGAATGCAACAGAGGTATGGGAATATCAGTAGGAAAATCTAGAAAAGATTCTATGCAATGAGTAGGTGCTAAGACAGGTGATTTCTAAGGTCTCCATAATTGTAGTTCTTTGTCATGACTCTATATGGTTTTGTTACCCAGACCCAGACATTGTGACCACATCATTAATTAGTGACAAACTTGATCGGCTGTTCCCTTGAAGAATTTAAAGGCATGTATGGCCATAATTTAAATTCTACCATTTATTTTTTTGTTCTGATCATCCAAAATGCCTAATCCTTTTTAGAATCTATGATTAAAACCCATCTGCTTTCTTTTCACGTTATCCAAAACAGTGGAGACTATTTTATACCTTTTTCTTTTTTAGCTTTCTTGGAATATATACTGGAATTACAGAGAGAAAGAACAGAACTGCACACACTGACCCCCAATAGCAGATGTTTTGGATCATTGATGTAAGAGTATCTTGGTTACACTGTATTTTAATATCTTCCTGTGCTGCTAATTATAAAATTATTCCAGAATGTTGTCAGATACGCTCACACATCTTCCAAAGAAGAAATATCTTTACTTTTTTGGCACTGCCCCTGCCTTTTTATTTTTTAAACTACCTTAATCCCAAAGCTATTTTCAAGAGGTTAGACATTTCCCAGCATTTCCCTCAGTACCCTCAGGCTCAGGAATATCAGAAAGATACCAATGCGTAGGGTCACCTCTGGGCAATGTATTACCTGGACCGTGAGCACAGTTTAAAAAGCTGTTCAGTGTCGCCTAAAAATGAGACATACACTTTACACCGACAATTAGAAGATTGTATGCAGGCCAGAATTTTTAAAAATAATTTTAAGCTCCAGAAAGCTTTTAAATAGTTGACTAGACCTATTACTGAGTTATTTAATGCATCAGTTATTAGATCATTTTTTAATTAAAAAGACAACAGACAGTTCCACTGACTAGACCTATATTAGCTCCCCAAATTGTTTCTAAGCCTCAAACATTACTGGTTTAGGTTGGCTTTCCTCAAATGGTCAAAAACGGTCATTCTTAGAAAATACGGATAAAGTCTATATAAGACCATTCACATCTGACTGTTCATTTCTATCCTTAAACCACAAGGTATAGGTATAAGCCACTATCCAAAGTGTTAACTCTATTTGTTTATTTAATAAGGAATCACTCATTTCTGAGTTACTTAATACACTAAAAAACTCAAATTAAACTTAATGCTTCACATAATGTTTTCAATATATAAAACACTGACTGATATTAATATCAATCAGTTAACCTTGATTGTCATTTCCGTTCTATCATCAATAAGTTGTATGATTTTAAGATGACATTCTTTCTTTTGGTTTAGCTTATCCACCTTAAAATTACCAGATAGTTCTATTTAAGTAAAATTATGGAATTTCACATTTAGCTGACAAAGTGGGAAATAGAACAAAGAGTGCTTTAGAAAAATAAGTAGCATAATTATATCTCAGTATTAAAAACTTTTCTATAGTCAAGTCACTCTAACTCATGTTCTTCCATGGCTCAGGATATAGAAAAAAACATTTGAAACTTAAGATACGAGTCAAGAAAAAAATCTTTCACTTGTGTTTCAAATCAGTTCGTTGTCATTTGACTTAGATTGTTGGATTATTGTTTATTTTTATTTATTTATTTATTTATTTATTTAGGAGCAGTTTTTAATATGACTAATGACAGAGAACCACAGTTACCATTGTGGGCAAACACACATGGGCAAACAAATTCCATGCAAATGATAAAATACAGCAACCTTAATTTCACCACTGAGTCTTTCTCTGGACACTTCTACCTCTTTATATTCATTTTTATTTCCTAATTTTTAAAAAACAATTTTCTTTTTTTCGAGACAGGGTCCCACTCTGCCATTCAGGCTTGAGTGCAGTGGCGCGATCATGGCTCACTGCAGCCTAGACCTCCTGGGTTCTAAGGATGCCCCCACCTCAGCCTCCCAAGTAGCTGGGACATGTGGCACCACACCCTGCTAATTTTTATTTATTTTTATTTTTTAGCTGGACTCTCGTTCAGGTGGAGGCAGCCACATTGCTTTAGCTTAGGATTACTGTTTTAAATAAAGAAGGCTACGCTTGATGGATGCTTCCCTCTCTGGCTGGGGTATATATTAATAGCTGGCCTCCCCTCAGTGAATTCAGACCAAATTTCCTAAGACCAAGCAAAACACCGTGCTCCCATTTCCAAAGTCTTACTGAGTGAATGTGTTATGCTGCACAAATTAATTTCTATCTTTTCTCACTGCTACAGTAAAAAACAAATTTTCTCATAAGAGACAACCCATAGGTTGTCCTAATTTAGCAGAATGTCGAATTTTAGATATAGAAATAAAGAAGAGGAATGCACACACACACACACACACACACACACACACACCCCTTTTTCAACACCGCTTCTGTATCCATATAAACTGTTTCTGAATGCCTAAGGGAAAAATAAACTCATCCTCTGATAAAAGCAGATAGAAGTTTGAATAAAATGAAGTGACAGCAAGTTCATCAAAATAGACGTAATTGTTATATAACTACTCCAGCTTTATAAAATGCTCACAGTTTCTGTGTCTTTACACTTAGCTGTTTCTTCATAGGTGTAGAAAAAAGCTTCTGACTTAGCAATATTTATTGATTATTTTATTTTATTTTTTTAAGATGGAGTCTCACTCTGTCACCCAGGTTGGAATGCAGTGGCACCATCTCAGCTCACTGCAACCTCCTTCTTCCGGGCTCAAGGGATTCTCCCACTTCAGCCTCCCAAGTAGCTGAGACCATAGACACATACCACCATGCCCAGCTGTTTTTGTATTTTTCATAGAAACGGGGTTTCACCATGTTGGCCAGGCTGGTCTCGAACTTCTGAGCTCAAATAATCTGCCCACCTTGGCCCCCCAAAGTGCTGGGATTACAGGCATGAGCCACCAGGCCTGGCCACTACAAGATTCCATGTTTTAAAAAAGTAGGCAAGGGGTGGGTGCTCGCCACAGAGGCTTAAAGTGTTCTAACTTAACCTGTAAAAGAGCTGCTTGTTCTTCCCACCAAAGCCAAAGCTTGAAATCATCTTCAAAGGTTGAAAGGAAGTGATATCATAATTACTATTGAGTATATACTGTGTGCATATATCTAAGCAATTTTCACATATTAGCTCATTTAATCTTAACATTAACCTTATGAAATAAGATCAATTATTAACTCCAATTTATAGATTAGGTACATATAGCTTCAGTCATTTGCCTTTGGTGACACAGTAAAGGTAACACAAAAATCAAAAATTCAAGTTAAGTCAGCCGTACTTCAAATAGTCCTCATTCTTAACCACTAACAATAACAAAATAACAAGAATAATCATCAGTATTACTATTAGTCATTACTGACAATACTTAGTAGAAACTATGTTACATTTTTTTCTCATAATCTTCATTTTTTCCTTGTGGACTAAGGGTTAGTACTCCCATTATACAGATTCTGAGAGGTTAACTAAACGGCCTGTAAATCGGAGAGCGTAAGACTAAGCTCTCCCTTTAAACCACTTCCTTGCACTGTTTTATGTGGGTATGAGGACTGCCATATTCTCTAGTCACCCAGGAGTTATAAGAAAAGCAAAGGATGTTGGGTAAAGTTCTAACTGGCTAGGAGGTAATCAACCAACAGACTCAGTGTAAACGAGTCAGAGGGAAGAAAAGCTGAAGCTAAGATATAAATTAAGAAATTTTATGGTTGAGGAAAAATTTACTACCACTTGGACACTAGCAAGACCCTTTTCCAGCCATGTCCCACTTTATGCTCTAAAAGGACCTGGCCTTGATGCCCCCTCTTCTTGAACGTGTTTTGGTTATCTAGGACTTCAGAATTTCCTGCCCCAATGGCCTAGGGCCCTGGATCCTGGGGAACTCCCCAGAATAAGCTGCACCAGTGATGTACACAGTCAAAGGTTGGCAGGGGCAGTGGCTTAAGTGATGTAGGTGGCGCTTGGATATACAAACTTGGGTATCTGTTTTTGTATGAAAAGGAGCTGGAAGTGGAAAGATAAAGATGGCAGGCCATGAGCTGAGGAACAAAGGATGGCTCTCCCTACATTATTAGGTTTCAATACAGAATTATAATTAAACCAAGAATGCTAAATTTGAGTCTGGCACTCCAAGATAACATAAAATTATAATTGGCAACAAGGATGGATCATATTCTATGTATACTTTATGTAAACATTTGTATGATCTGTAACTTTTAAAGACCTATATCCTCTAGGCCAGGCATGGTGGCTCACACCTACAATTCCAACATTTTGGGAGGCCAACACAGGCAGATCACTTGAGATCAGGAGTTCAAGACAAGCCTGGCCAACATGGTGAAACTCCATCTCTACTAACTATAGAGAAATTAGCCAGGAGTGGTGGCATATGCCTGTAATTGAAGCTACTTTAGGAGGCAGAGACAACAGAATCATTTGAACCCAGGAGGCAGGGGTTGTAGCGAGCAAGATTGTGCCACTGCCCTCCGGCGTGGATGACAAAACAAGACTTTGTCTCAAAATAATAAATAAATAAAGACATATGTCCTCTAGACCTACATTTGCCCTCTTTCCCTGAGTCCCACAGATGTGAAGGGCAAGCCTGGGCCAGGTCATGTCTTAATGTTTTTTCTCCCACAAGAAGCAAATATGCTCCTATGAGCACACTGTATGTGTTCTATTGATATTGGTAAACAAACTCACTGTGTGGCTCCATGAAGGATACTTGCAATAGAGTCTTGTCAAATCAAAGGAAATGATGACTTCCTATAATCCCATTCCTCAGCCCCTGCTGAAGACAAGAGAACAAATCAGCTGGTGTTGTGCAGGAGTTGCCATTTACATGACATGTTAGTGTTTCCTTCATTGGAAACAGATGTTTCATCAATTCATTTCAATGCTCATTAGCTTGACACATAAGATTATGGTGTGCTGTCTACATGATGCCAGAACAGCCAGATGATTTAATCAAATTCAGCCCAAAAAGCAGACAATTTACTTTGAAAGAGAAATTAGTTAATTTTATTTGCTTTCTTGTTTTATCATTGTTTGTTTTTTTGACTATCAAGTCTATTAAATTAATAAGCAAATCAGTTTCTTTAACCCCGTTCTCTCCATAGCAGCCAATGCAAATCATATAACAATGAAAGAAAAAAAATTTCAGGTAAAAATTTAGGCTATTAGTCAGTTAATGTTGTTTCCAGTACTTATCTGTATTAAGCACGTGAGGAGATATTTCATATTGTTAAGACATCAGTGTAGGGCTATACCACATAGCATGGGCCAGAAAGCCAAAGCAAACGGATGTACAAAATGCACTGAAATGGACACACATTCTAGAAAGGAGCATTTAGTGGACTCATCAGGCATAATGACTATGTTCACTTCTCCTTCCAACATATGTACTCTCACAAAATCCAAAATGCCTTCACGTCACATTCCTACAAACTTCCAGCATTCCTCTTCTTGTAAAACATAGGGAAAGGTTAATAAAGGCCATCTTGTAATAATTACGTGAGCCATCATTTGCTGTTCAGCAATCACTCGCCTCAACCCATTTCTTGCTTGGAGGGAAGGGGCAGGGTGTCATGTTGCCAGAGATGTATAAACAGGCTCTGAGACTCAGGATCAGTTGCTTAGATACTGTATAAGATTCCCATCACTGACAACTGCACAGTAGCATATTAATTAATTGATCATCTAACTGAAACCCATGTGTGAATCCACCTGACTCATTTTCTGTGGGTGGCTGGCTACCAGAAGCAGTGTAGAGTGATGGGAAGTCATTGAAGTGGTGGCCCCAGCAGCCACAGCAGAAAGTGCCACCTGATTTGGGGAAGGCACGTTGGAGAAGTAAGGTGCCTTCATGTAATGATAGAAACTACTGGCCACCTGTAATCCCAGCTCTTTGGGAGGCTGAGGTGGGCAGATCACCATCAACATAGTGAAACCCCGTCTCTACTAAAAATACAAAAATTAGCTGGGCTTGGTGGCAATTGCCTGTAATCTCAGCTACTTGGGAGGCTGAGGCAGGAGAATTGCTTGGACCAGGGAGTCAGAGGTTGCAGTGAGCGGAGATCGTGCCACTGCACTCCAGCCTTGTGACAGAGTGAGACTCTGTCTAAAAAAAAAAAAAAAGCTAGAAACCTCTATTCTGGCTGTGAGGAACAAGTTTATTTTCCAAGGCAGCCAACAAGCCATTTAGATCATAGTACACATTTGAAGACTGGATAAAAGGCGCAAATTTTTCCAAGCATTTCCCTTTCCCAAGCAGCAGCATCTCCCAGGGCTGCTTTGTTAGCACACAGTAGATCACAGCTTGTGGTAGGTAAGGCCGCAGCCCATGCTAAACGATTTCATTAGGCACATGCTGACTTAGCCCAGATTGTTCCCTTCAGGTCCTGGATACTACATGGAATTGAATAATCTTCCATCATAATTACTGGAAGCATCAGAAGCAGCTGTTGCCTCCTCCCTATTGCTTGAGCCGGACAGCAAAGAGCCTGAGGGTCCCATTGTCTGACAATGATTCGCTTCATTTCAGTGTGCATGTCTGTGAATTCCACTGCCTGAGCCAGGAGCCGTTACCTGTCCACTTGCTGCAAAGCATGGTGACAAAAGTTCTATCTACAATGGAGCATAGGAATAGTACTACTGCTAAATATAACAGACTTATGAGCACTAACCTTCACCGAGATCTGAATTATAGACTTCTACTGTGAGTATTACCCAACAGTGATTTGTCACCAGTATGTGCTAGGCATCACGCTAAGCACTCTATATACGTAGCTTCACTTCAACCTCTAAAAGCATCCCTGAGATTAAAAACATGCCATCATCTGCCAGGGATGGAGGGAAGGTAGAAAAAACCCTGTTCTCTGCACGAAATCTGTGAAAATAAGAAGAAAAGAGAAGACACGGCATCACAGATCCAGAAATTCTAGATCGAAGGAGAGTAACTACTGGCAACCTATAAACATTTGTGATCGATGTTTATTACGTGGTAGGCCCTGTACTAGATGCTGGAGACACAGTGGAAGATGGTGACATGGGCTTTACACTGGAGAATTACAAAGGAGGTGATTTTTAAAGCGTTTGAGGAAGAAGGGGGACAGCGTTTGGCAGAGAGGAGTGAGGAGGATGAAGGGCCAGCCAGGCACTGCTGCATCCCACAGGAGGTCTCACTGTGGACATGAAAATCTGTTCTGGGGGATAGAGAAAGAGACTGATAAGGAAAAAAGGACAGGTAAGAGAAATCAGGTTTTATGAAGATATGCTTTCCCAAGCCCACAACGGAAGAGAATCAAGAGCCCCTAGCTCTTCAAAGATCTATTCCTACATAATTGCTATAGAATACAGAAACCAACCCTAGGGATGATTTTTAATGTTTCAGAGGACAAATGACAACTGGAGAATTGATAAACAATATGTCACTTCTAATTTTTAAAATGCACATGCAAATACTTGTATATATACACAAAAATTTACTCTAAGATCTTACTCTAAGATCTTAGACTTAGAGTCTAAGATCTCTAAGACTAGGGAATTGAGCAGGAACAAAAATGACCTGTAAGCTTCTCTCAAAAACATTGAGAACAGCCCAATTACCAGAAAGTATGTAGACACATGAGAAAAGCCAGCAGCCCCAAAAATCTTAGTATGTGGGCAGCAATGATTATATAGGGTAGATGATTCAGAAAGTATTGGCTACTGCCCCAAAGGAGAGACTCAAAAATGACCTGCTGACCGAGGAGGAGAAAAGTTTTAGAAGTCTCTAAGAGGTATAGCCTGGGGGCTGGGCACGGTGGCTCACGCCTGTAATCCCAGCACTTTGGGAGGCCGAGGCAGGTGGATCACGAGGTCAAGAAATCGAGACCATCCTGGTCAACGTGGTGAAACCCCGTTCTCTGCTAAAAATACAAAAAATTAGCTGGGCATGGTGGTAGTGTGCCTGTAATCCCAGCTACTCAGGAGGCTGAGGCAGGAGAATTGCCTGAACCCAGGAGGCGGAGGTTGCAGTGAGCTGAGATCACACCATTGCATTCCAGCCTGGGTAACAAGAGCGAAACTCCGTCTCAAAAAAAAAAAAAAAAAAAAAAAGAGGTATAGCCTGAAGAATGCTCAAAAAAGAGTCCTTATTGGCAAAGGCAACTCTATACACCTTCATCCATGATGGGAGTTCCTATAGAGACAAATAAGCATGTCAGTTGTTATTTACAAAAACCCAAGGAAATGGTTCAACTGAAAATCTCTTAATTATCCTCTTAATGCTCTCCAGAGGGAATGTAGGAAGATCTGAAAGAACTGGAGTCCCAGAGTCTGGGGGTTGAATTAGCTATCTATGTCTCAAAAATGCAACCCCAATGTTTCCATCTATCCGATGTTGGCCAGGAGTAAACAAAAACAATGACAAAACAATTTAGTCCTTCTGACAGCTGGAATGAGATGATTATCCCAGGTTTAATGACAAGAAACTAACCTACCCAAGGATATATAGCTAGGAAATGACAGAGCTGGGCAAATCCAAGTCTCCATGTCTCCAGAACCTGTTTCATATTCACGACACTCTATTGTCTCTTGGGCAAAGAGGATTCCAGGCAGGAGAAAAATTGCATTGAGAAGGTGGGATAAGAATCTTCTATCTTCTCTCCTTGTTCCTTGCTTTCTCTATGGAATAGACACACTGGGGACATCTTCTTTGATCCAATTCTCTACACTGCCACCAAGTTGCCTTCTGATAATATAAATCATTCCCGCATGCTACCTTCCCCAGACTATTTTCTTTGTCCCTGCTGAATGTGTGTTTTTCTCTTTATAAGGAATGTTTATCATTAATGCAGAAATTCAATTACTGTTTGGATTTATATATTCATTAGCTTGATGCATGGCACACACCATACAGTGCTACACTCATAATGAAATCACCATATCTGACAGAAGGAGACAGTTTACATGTTCAGGCTAGACATAAACTAAGCTGGCTCAAGCCCAACACTCTTGCATTATTGCTTCCAGCACGCTGTACTAATCATATGGCCAATTCTTTATGTGTATGCAGTGATCGATAGTGACAAGTATTATGGCTGCATGAGTTGAGGCTAGAGAAAGAAAGCCATTTCTGAGACTTCCTTCATATTGGGCAAATGAAGCAGAAATGGTCTTGTCCTGTATTAGGTGAAGAGGGCCCCCAGGGGAAGGTGAGAGCTTCTGTGCACTGAGGCTCTTGCAAAGTAATGTGTTTTACTTCCAAATAACAGGTTGACACAATCATATTATCAGAACTTAGGCCTAAAAGAGAAGAATTCTGATTTTGCCTAAGTTGTTTTCATATTTATTCAGGGCTTTTGTATACCCAACTTCCTTTGCATTTCTCAGGGCATATGGTGTATTTTTTACATGATAGGACTGGCACAAACAGACCTGGAAATATAGTAAGTCATCAACAAGAGCATGTAATTAGGTTTCAGATACAGCAGTCTGGAATAGAGGCAGCACCCAGAGTCATTTTTGTAGATGTAGTCTATAAGAAACCTTAGAGTCAGATACATCTCGGTTCAAATATCCACTTCACCACTTAACTTGCTGTGAGACTGTGGGCAAGTCACTTAATTTTTCTCTCTTATGAACTGATAATAGTGCCTTGCCTGGATGAAGAGGGTAAAGATTAGAGACGGATGTGGAATAAGTCCTCCATCATTCATCATGGTGATGATGATTCCACAAAAGCCATTACAGGAAGGTGACATAAATCAGAAGGTTAGGGAATAAGCAAGAAATGTGAGCCAAAGACCACAAATCAATTAGTAAAAACAAAAGCAACTAAACCAACAGCAATTTACAGAGAAGAAAGGAAGTCCAAATTATTCCATTCACTGCTTACACGGTGGCTCCTATTGAAGGAGACTGGCTGCATCCAAAGCCACAGGTGTTCTGGCTCTCTCCCAAGATGTTATTAATGAGTCCGACCACTCTGATTCCTGAAAGCTCACCCTGGTCCTGGTGGTAGCAGTATAGTCTTTCTTCTTCTCTTGAAAACAGAAGCCCTTTATTATGCTGAATTTAGGAAGATCAAAAAGGCACAATAAGAATATTTCTATTCTCACAGAGCATTTCTCTAAGATTCTGAAGATTTAACCATGGTTTTAAATGATGCCTGTTATACTTAGATTCAATATTTTCTAAAAAATCCTTTCTGTGTGAAAATTCTATAAATTATATTCCTATAACTAAGTCAAAAGTCTTATTCTTTTTCCTGTTAAGATCTTGTACAAGACCTGAACTTAATATCACTTCTGTTACATGATAATCTTTATTTGTACTTCTGTTCATCCACAAGACTAAATTCTTTGAGGGCAGAGATAAGATTTTTATTTTTCTAGGACTTAATCTGCCTCCTAAAATAAAATAGGTATTCAATAATGCAATTATTATTACAATAATGGATGCTGAGAAGCAATACACAGTGACATTGTAAATGTGGCAATGTATGTCCTAGTTTCCTTTCCAAGCTAAATACCTAAAATCATCTTGGGAGAAGGGCAGCTCCAAACTAAAAATATTAGGATGAGAATTGTTACCGACTTTGTCATTATTATCAAATAAAGCTCTATGAATTGAAATTGTGCTTGTAGAAAGATAAAAATTACTGTTTTTCTAAACAGAGGACTATAACAGGTTTACAGTTCATATGAATTAGAAATACTCAAACAATCTAGTCATTTCTTCTAAAATGACTTTTTGGGCAGTTTTTTTTACTAGCTCCACTGATGAGTCATAACTCAGTCTCCAGCTAAACTGTACAACGCCAATCTTCTTTGAGATTTCACATTGCATTTTTAACTAAAGCCAATCACCTTGCAACTACAAATCAATCAACCATAAGATGAATTATTATTAATAATCATAGCTATCACTTACTAGTTAAATATTGCATGTACATCCATAACTCAACATGAATGATCTCATTTGTTCTTCAAAATTCTCCTCTAAAAGAACAGTACTGATAGCCACTTTTCTAGATGAAGAAACTGAAACACAAAGGGATTATTTCATTTGTTCCACAGGCAAAAGCATGTAGATGATGCAGCCCAAGTTAACTGCTATAAATGGGGTGGAGGAGAAGGATTTAAAGGACGTGAACAGCAATGACTGGTGATTACATCATTTTGTAGAAACTCTCTCAACTGTATTATTTGATATTATTTCATCATTATGATCTATCTTGGGATTTGCATATTCTATCAAAAATAACTC
Source organism: Saimiri boliviensis (assembly GCF_048565385.1). Classification (NCBI taxonomy): domain Eukaryota; kingdom Metazoa; phylum Chordata; class Mammalia; order Primates; family Cebidae; genus Saimiri; species Saimiri boliviensis. Next base: position 105,223,730 of record NC_133454.1, on the reverse strand, counting down.
TCAGACACAAAACAACTCTGTCAGAAATAACTCTCTGACACGATGCATTTTAATACAAAGCATTGGTGCATTAATTAGTTATCATCCATGAACCTATAAACTATGAGGAACTAAATTTCAAAATTTCCAAAATTCCAAGAAGGGTCACAGAGAAATATACCAGAGAGGAACATAGTATAGAAATGCACAAATCCCCAGATCTTGCAGTGGAGGCAGGACTATTTAGACAATGGATGTACTTGAAGTGAAAAGAAAATTTATACTTTATATCTAATCCATCTACTTTTACATTTATGAGCCTCACTGTATCTGAGTTTCTGCCAATCGTAGTTCCAAAATCTTAAAGGGATAATCTTCGATATCGAGCAGTTTGTTCTTGCTAAGACTTATGATGGGTGAACCGGATTGAAGGAATCCTACCTTTTCACAGAAAAGTGACACTGTCGGCACACAGTAAATCTCTGCTGGACAATGTTTGCTTGGTTGTGAAAACAACTTTTGTTTGATTTATCAACACTCTTAAACAGTTCTTCAGGGACTGCCTAGTACCTACAATGCCTACAACTAGATGAAGAAAATTAAAGCTAATGGCATCAAACCTGAAAATGTGGTTTAATTCACCCAAGCTCTGACAATCCAGTTTCAAAAGTGATGAATGTTACAGAGTGAAAGAAGGAAGAGATAGAAATCTAGTCAGCTGCATAGAAAAAGAAGTGCTTGTTTGTATTTTTATAACCTTTTGTCCTAACTTGCCCTTATTTTTTATTGTTTTCAAATTTTCATAATCAACTTCAAGAAAGCAGCAAAGAAAATGATCTGGAGAATCTCTAAAGTCTGTTTCTAATTTAAGAGTCCATGTTCGGGCTTAACCTATTTCGTAGCAGAAAACACTCAGAGCAAATATTCCTTATTCTTTTTAGAGAAGAACTTAAACCCACATTGACAATTGGTACCTCACTTTCTGACTTCCTGAACTTGTAGGCTTTGTTCTCTGCCTTCCTGGTATTTTCTTCCAACATCAGACAATTCCTAAAGTCTTATTTACTGTCTGTGATCTCTTATCCACTGACAAAGAAGGATACAGGGAAATTCGAACCTTGAACAAGCAAGTAAAAATGATGCAGATGCCACATGTCAAAGTCAGCCTAGAAGGCAATCAATGAGGTATGTGATATCAGTCAGTTATTGGCTATCTAAAGGACAGATGTCAAAAGTTCTGAGGAATGCATAGAAAAATGAAACGCTAAACCAGAGCAAATGAAGCACAGAAAATGGTAACTCAAGGTGAAGATTTTGGCAATACAAAAAATTTGGCAAATGAGGTATAATTAATAACAATAATAACAGGAACATACACCATTTGTTAAGTGCCTATTAAGTGTCAGGCACTGTTAGGCATTTTAAATAGCTACATGATTTAATCCCTTCTTTAGCTCTATGAGAGAATTATTATTCTAACTTTAAAAAGGAGGAAAATGAAATGAGATAGATGAAGAAATTTGTTCAAGGTTATACAGGTCTTAAATGAGAAAGAGAGAAATCAAAACCATTTCTGTCATTGTTAAAGGCCCATTTTTCTTAATAACATACAAAATTCCTTCAGTCTTTTTCCTACTTCTAAGTGTAATGTGTCTCCTTTTAAAGATATATCAAGAATATTTTTCAGTGTTACTGTATCTTAAAGGTTCAGACGCCTCAGCTTAGCTGGACTCTTGTTCCAGCTTTCTCAAAACTAGCCCCGGCTTATTGGCAATGTTTTAATTTTTGATGTTGGTTTTGCTTTTAGTTCTTTGTTCAGAGGCTAACCCCAAATCCATACTTAAATCAGCCAGTGTCGTTTGCTCAGAGCAATGGATTATTCTGATTTCCCATTTTCTGACTCTCCTTAGAATCTCTTTAATGTGTTGATTCTGGACCAGTTCTTCATTATGACAATATGTAAAGATCCGAGCATCTCCCAGCTGTCTGCCAGATGGTTGAACTTCAGCGAATGGCCACTGTCTTATGGACTACGGAAGAGTGGCCAAAAATCCCCTACTTAATTCAGAGGCTCCTGAAGAATTTCACACAGTACAAGCCTGCAATTCAGCTGATCTCTACGTGATGCAAACACCTTAATAATAATAATAATATATAACAATAATGCAAAACATTTACCAAGTGCTCCAAGTGTATACCATGTTACCATGTGTTCACCACTGTTCCAAGCATTTTAAATGTTCATCATTTAATCTTCATAACAACTGCAGAATCAGGTATTATTATTTGCCCCACTTAACAAGTAAATACACTAAAGCACAGAGAAATTAAGTTACCCAAGTCCACACAGCTGGAAAATAATAAAGCAAGGAATTTGAGTCTTGACAATCTGATTTCAGAGTTCTTTACCATTACCTGCACCATGTTCTGTTTGGAAAGATGGGTTTTATTTGTTACCATTTATTTGTACCATGAAAAGGAGCCAAGACCCAAAGCTTCAGTAAAAGCAAAAGTTCTCTTAATAAGACTTGTTTATTCATGGTGAAAAAGAAAATAATAGTAACAACTAGATCATATTGGGTTCCTCCTCTGTGCCATTTATGTACATCCATCATGTAATCTTACAGCAATCTTGTGAGATACGTCTTAATATTAACTCCAATTAAAAGAGGAGGAAATTCAGATGTCAAGAACACAGTTGGTAAAAGACAAAGACTGTATCACTTAACTACTACCACACTGATTCTGCCACATAAATCACACTAAAACTTACTAGCATAAAACAACCGCCATTTATTTAGCTCACAATAGTCAGATCAATACTTCGGCTTGGTTTGGTTGGGCAATTCCTCTGTTCTTCCTAGGAGTCCTTGTGCATCTGAGGTCAGTTGGGGTCCAATATGCAGTTTTGTTGATCTTCACTGGGCTGTTGGATTTCTAGGGCTCAACTAGAACAACTGAGCTGAATCAGCTCTTTTTTTTTTCCATGGCAGACACAGGATCCCTAGAGAGTGTATAGAGATATGCAAAACCTCTTGAGGGCTCTTCTTAGAATTGGCACGCCATGCCTTTGCCACTTTCTTTGAGTCAAAGCAAGTCACAATGCCAGCTCAGATTTATAGATGGGAAGAGCTGCAAAATCATATTGTAAATGGTACATCTCCATAAAGGGATGGATAATTGTGGCCACTTTTGGAGTCAGCTCCACAAAAACAGAATCAATTTCTGACTAACTCCAGAGTCCTTATCGCTATGAAAAACATATATTGCCAATAAAAAATTCAAGTTTGCATGTCCTTAAATAGTACATTCAGGAAGTACATTTATATATCTATTCTCTCAACATTTTTAAATATTTCACTCCACTTTCTTCTTTCTTGCATGATTTCTGAGAATTTGGATATGATTCTTGTTTTGCTTCTCTATAAGTAAGGTATTTTTTCCTCTGGCTTCATTCAGGACTTTTTTTTTTATCTTTCATTTTCTGCAGCTTGAATATGATATCCCTAGATGTAGCTTTTTTGACGTTTATCCTGCTTGGTGTTCTCTGAGCTTCCTGGATCTGCAGTTTTATGTCTGACATTAATTTGGGAAAATTCTTAGTCATTGTTGCTTCAAATATGTCTTGTTTCTTCCTTTCTTCTCATTCTTATTCCCATTATGAGTGTGTTATGCCTTCTGTAGTTGTCCCTCAGTTCTTGAATATCTTTTTTATAGTCATTTTTGTTCTTAATTTTCAGTATGCAAAGTTTCCATTAAAACATCTTCATGCTCAGAGATTCGTTTCTAAGCCATGTCCAATCCACTAATGAGCCCATCAAAGATAATCATTACAGTGCTTTTCATCTCTAACATTTCTTTTTTATTCTTTCTTAGAATTTCCATCTCTCTACTGACATTACCCATCTGTTCTTTTTTTTAATTTGACACATAATGATGATAGTTATCAGGTACCTAGTAACGTTTCTATACATAAAGAGTAGGCAAATCAGGGTAATTACCACAAATATTTATCATTTTTTGTTTATTTGGGGAACATTCAAAATCTCCTCTTCTACCTATTCAAAAGTATATAGCAAACTATTGTTAATTATAGTCAATCTATAGTGCTAGAGAACACTAGAACTTACTCCTCCTATCTAGCTGTAATTTTGCATTCTTTAATTGTTCCCTATCCTCCTTTCCCTTACCACCCCCCAGCTTCTAGTAACCACTATTCTACACTCTACTTCTGAGATTAACTTTTTTAGCTTTCACGTATGAGTCAGAACAGGTTTTTTTCACTTAACATAATATCCTCCAAGCTTATCTATGTCACAGCAAATGACAGGATTTCATTCTTTTTCATGGCTGAATAGTATTTCATTATATATCACACTTTTTTTTATTTTTTAGAGATAGAGTCTCACTCTTTAACCCAAGTTGGTATACAGTCGCATAATCATAGCTTACTGCAGCTTCAAACATCCAGGCTTATGCTATTCTCCCACATCAGAGTCCAGAATAGCTGGGACTACAGGGTGCACCACTTTGCCCAGCTAATACCACATTTTCTTTATTCATTCATCTATCAGTGGAAGCTTAGGTTGATTCAATTTCTTGGCTATTACGAATAGTGCTGTGATAAACACGGGGATATAGATGTCTCTTCAATATCTTGATTTTCTGTCCTTTCGATATACATACATACACACACAGTAGTGGGGTGCTGAGTCATATGGTAGTTCTAGTTGTAGTTTTTTGAGAAATCTGCATACGGTTTTCCATAGTGATTTTACTAGTTCACATTTTTATCAATAGTATAAGAGTTCCTTTTTCTCTGCATCCTAATCAGCATTTACTATTTTTTTCTTTTTGATAGTGGCCATTGTAACTGATGTGAGACCGTATCTCACTGTTCTTTTGCTACCCTTCTGTTCTTTCATGCTGTCCACATTTTTCATTAGAGTCCTAAACATATTAATCACAGCGGTTTCCCAGTTTGATAATTCCAACATCCCTGTGCTATTATGAGTCTGGTTCTGATGCTTGCTCTGTCTCTTTGAACTGTGCATTTTGCCTTTTAGTACACCTTGTAATTTTTTGTTGAAAGCTAGATATGAGAGACTATGTAAAAAGAAATAGTCCAAGGCCTTTAGTGATGTGGTGGTAAGATGAAAGAGGATGGGAAATATTTCATAGTTCTGTGATTAGATATCAATCTGTTAGTAAGTATGTGCCTTTGGGTTGTGAACTTCATAAATACTCTCTAATTCCACTGACACTGCCCCTTTTACATAAGACAAGATGGCTAGAGGGGTCTGGAGTTAAGTATTTTTCACCTCCCAGGTCAGTTAGGCTCCAATGAAATCTTAAAAAGTTAGATTTCTAGTTAAATACCTTTGCTTGAGGACAAAACTTGTTAAAGAACAGAAAGTTGTAGTGTATTTTGATATGGTTCTTTTTCCATTCCCTCTGCCAGAAACATAAGGAGAAATTCCCCTGATATCTACTGTGAGATCCTGGTAGGCCTCCTAGAGGTAAAACTCTCCAGACTGTGAGGTCTTCCTATTACTTGGCTCCACAAGTTCTTAACTCTCAGCTCTGTCTACACTGAGCCTCTGGCAATACATTAATTACAGTTTAGGTTTTCCTACCCCAGAATTGCTTTTCAAGGAGGCTTCTGCTCATAGGTTTCTGCTCTGGTAATTTGCAATAATCTGTATTTGCCTGTCTCTCCAATTTGAGGAGCATTGCTTTTTCCTATGACCTCACTTATCTGTCATATCTAAGAAGAGTTGTTGCTTTTTCAATTAGTATTGACCTTTATTTATTGTTAGGATTGAGTGACAAATTCTAAGCTCCTTACACATTACACTAGAAACCGGATTTCTCAGACTAGAAACCAGAAGTTATCTTTTCAACAAATGTCAACCAAATTTATGCTATATATAACTATTTTGTAAGCTGGATTTATCTTTCCATTGGCTTGTTGAAAGATCCAAAGAAAAATGGGCAATAAGAGGTAGGGAGATGATGGCAGCTTCAAACATGTAAGGTTTTAGTTTTGCGAGAATGAATCTGAAAGTATTTTTCTGTGGACTTTGCTTTCTGGAGAAATCATCTGGCTATCGAGAGGGAGTAAGTAATAAAACTAAATGAAATTTTCACAAATGGAGAAGTATCCCAGGTCTTTGTCAGGACTAAACTAGTGTATTCAGAAGAAACCCAGAAAAATGGAAATTCCTTGAGGTTTAAACTAAGAAGCAGCCAGAATCTTATGGGGGGTTCCAATTTCTTGTCCCCTCTCAGTTTCTGTGTATATTATGCATTATGTGTTTCAAATTTGCTCTTATCATTTAACTTACATTTCATGTTCAGGTAAAGCCACACTGAGACAAGAGACAGCCCCTAATCCTCCAATATTCCTATAGCTTTGGCTGCCTCAACTTGGACCATTTATTGCTCATGCATCACTCAGAAGTATTTCCTCAGCCTTGATTAAAATGAGAAGTAAGGTAGAAGGACAATTTTGTTTAGCTCATTTCCATTTTACTCTTTAATATTATTACTTGTGGTTTTAATGAAGAAGGAATTTTTCAAAAGAGAAGTAAGGCTATGAGAAAACAACCTCTTGAAACTCAAATAATGAAAAAAAGTAACCAATGAAGGAAGGGCAAAACTCAACTAGCCAAGGAAATAGCTTATTCTACATCTAAGTCTGCTTTTCTCTTAACTTTGTACAAAGCTTACTTTAGCAATAAATATCTTCATTCAAGGAAAGGAGCATTTGTTTCAGGTAATGTTCTTATTCCTGGAGGAAAAAGAAAGGTAAATTCTGAAGTGAAGGATATCCTGGGGAAATAGTTTGGCAAATGATATGACATTTTCCTATTCTTGTGTAATATCATAGAGCAATAAATATGGGTGACATGGAACCAAGTAAAGGAAAAGGTTCTTAGAATAATAGTTTGTGAAATCAAAATAGTTCCTCAGAGATCAGCTGGTCCAACTTTCTTATTTTCCTGATGAGATCTGAGACCCAGAAAAGTACATTTTATTGTTCAATGTTACCCACATGGTTAGTAGCAGAATTGAAGCTGGAGCCAAAACTTAAAAATCCTATTTAGTGTCCCTTGTAATCAATTTTACAAGACTTAAAGATTTTTTCACCAAAGTCAGCCTTTATCTGTCTATGAACTTCTATCCCTTCTGCTAAGCTACTGTAGGCAGGCTAAATTCTACCCTCTAACAGAAAGATGATAGGTGAGTTACATGGGCGTCACCTAATGAGGTACATGAGAGAATTTGGGGGTATGTGAACTGCAGTGGAAAAATATGTCCCTCTTATCTTCACTAACTTGTAACTGAAAATGAGCATTTATATCAATTACAAATGCGTGCAACAAAAGACACTTGTATTAGTAGTTCCTGTAGTAGTTCCTGTGGTCACTATATAAAACAGATATTTTATATCCCATGTAATTTGCATACATTTTAAAACATCATTTCTGTTCATAATAATTTTGAAATTATATACTTATCAGACATACTCCTAGATATTAATAATTAATGCCTTCATAAAAAGACACATATATTGCTATTTCATTTTTAAAAATATTTGGTCATTAATTTCTTTAGTGACTGTATAAAACTTGTTTCATGGCAGGCTTTGAATAGGTAATGGTATCCTTTGATTCAGGATACCTAAGAACACTTCTGAGTCTAGTTACATCTCTGCTTTAGAAGGGGCTCAGGAGCTCCAGGAGACAGAGAGAACACTTTAAAATGTATCCCCAACTGGGGAATCGACAAAGGTGTAAGCCCCTGAGAAGAAATCTCTATGAAGAATTAAGAAGTCTGCTTGAATTAGCTAGATTCAGCAACAAGGTATGAAGGTTAGGGTTGAAGGTAGGACTTACAAATTCAAATCAAGACTGTGCTTGTGAACTCTTCCTGTATCTCCCTCTCTGCTGCCCTTCTTCCTTTCCCCTTAAACTGGGAGACAATGCATCAGTGAAATTGCTAAATCCCTGGGCTCCAAGTAGCTCTGCTGTGAGATACCAGCATAAAAGCTTCCAATCTAAAAAAAATTTAAAAAAAAATTAAAAAAAAAAAAAAAAAAAAAAAAGCTTTCAATCTAAGAGGAAAACCGAAAGGGTTTCCCTACAGTAAAAAGGACGATAGCAGCAATCTGAGCTAAAGCCTTGAACAACTTAGAGCTGGGTAATTCTAAAGAGAATAGAAATTCAAATGAGAGCATGTGCCAAGGACCGTAATTAACTGAACACCAATTAACAATTCAGAAGAAAGAAATCAGCAGCATAAAAACATCACAGCAGATACAATGTGTCACACAAAGAAAATTGCACTTTAAGAACACAGAAATTGGTCCCAGACCGTCTGGGTTTGAATTGATTCAGCCCCTTCCAAGATGTGTGATCCTAGGCAGGTTATTCACTTTCCCGTGCCTTAATCTCTGTTAATTATAAACAATAACTATACCTACTTCATAGGGTTTTGAAAGGACAACAGGAATTAAGTTGAAAATGTGTATGTGATAGTACTGGGTACATTGTAAGCATTAAATAAGTGTTTGATATTAGCAGCAACAATCACTCCAAACTTATACATAGGAACACTATGTTCTCCAATATATCATGAAACTATTTTTAAAGGCATAAATTGCTATTGGCATTAGTAGCATGTTTAGGTTGCATATTTAAGACCCCTTAGACTCCCTAAGGATATTTAAGGGAGGTATTTCCGAGAAATAAACTGACTCCTTACTGATCAGTTTGATGAGGCCTCAAGGCAGCAAATTTAAGGTTATTATTTGAAAAGTGAAACATGAAACCTAGTAGTTTACCGTTCAGAATTATTTGGTTATTTTTGAAACTCTACAATCAAGAATAATGGCACTTACGATTTGTCAATTTAAAATAATAATTTTTAAAAAATTAGATAAAACAATAATGATAATTATTTGTACAATAAGAATATTTGGCAAGTTTATTAACTTCCTTGCATTTTAAAGAGTGGATTTTAGGGCCAAGTGTGGTGGCTTACACTTGTAATTCCAGCATTTTGAGAGGCCAAGGCGAGTAGATCACTGCAGGTCAGGAGTTTGACATCAGCCTGACCAACATGGTGAAACCCCATCTCTACTAAAAAACACAAAAATTAGCTGGATGTGATAGCACACACCTGTAATCCCAGCTACTTCAGAGGCTGAAGCAGGAGAATCGCTTGAACCTGGGAGGCAGAGGTTGCAGTGAGCTGAGATCACGCCATTGTACTCCAGCCCCGGTACAACAGCAAAATGCTGTCTTAAAAAAAATAGAAAGAGTGGATTTTGGTATTCCAAGTCACATATTATATCCCGAAAACTCAGGCCTGCAAGAAAACACCTAAGTCTGTGATATGGTTTGGCTGTGTCCCACCTAAATCTCATCTTGCAGTCCCTATAATCCTCATATGTTGTGAGAGGCACCCGATGGGAAGTAATTGGATTATGTCAGTAGTTTCTCCCATGCTGTTCTCATGATAATGAGCGAGTCTCATGAGATCTGATGGTTTTATAAGCATCTGGCATTTCCCTTGCTGGGACTCACTCGCTCCATTCTGCAGCCCTGTGAATAAAGTGCCTGCCTTGCCTTCTGCGGTGATTGTAAATTTCCTGAGGCCTCCCTGACAATGCAGAACGATGAGTCAATTTAAACCACTTCCTTTAAAAATGACCCAGTCTCTGCTGTTTCCTCATAGCAGTGTGAGAGCAGAATAATACAATAAATTGGTACCAAGAGTAGTGGGCACTGCTTTAAAGATTCCCAAAAATGTGGAAGCGACTTTGAAATTGGATAATAGGCAGAGGTTGGAACAGTTTGGAGGACTCAGATGAAGACAGGAAGATATGGAAAAATTTGGAATTTCCTAGAGACTTGCCAAATGGTTTTGACCAAGATGCTGATAGTAGTACGGACAAGGAAGTCCAGGCTGAGGTGGTCTCAGATGGACATAAGGAACTTGTTGGGAACTGGAATACAGGTGACTTTTGCTATGCTTTAGCAAAGAGACTGGCAGAATTTTGCCCCTGCCCTAGAGATCCATGGAACTTTGAACTAAGAGAGATGATTTAGGATATCTGGTAGAAGAAATTTCTAAGTAGTAAAGTGTTCAAGAGGAAGCAGAGTATGAAAGTTTGAACAATTTGCAGACTGATTATGCAGTAGAAGAGAAAAACCCATTTTCTACGGAGAAATTCAAGCCAGCTGCAGACATTTGCATAAGTAATGAGGAGCCAAATGTTAATCAGCAAGACAATGGGTAAAATGTTTCCAGGGATTGTCAAGAGACCTTCAGGGCAGCCCCTACCCATACAGGTCCAGAGACCTAGGAGGGAAAAATGGTTTAGTGGGCCAGGCCCAGGACCCCCCTGCTGTTCTGTGCAGCTTTCAGACTTGGCAGGTCATTAGACCATGGGGGAAGATTTCCCTCTGGGTGCTGTTCTCGTGATAGAATTCTCATGAGATCTGATTATCTAAAAGTGTGTAGCATCTTCCCCAACTGTTCTCTTCCTCCTGATCTGGCCAAGTAAGATGTCTCTGCTTCTCCTTAGCCTTCTACCATTATTGAAAGTTTCCTAAGGCCTACCCAGAAGCCATAATGCTTCCTGTACAGCCTGTGGAATCATGAGCCAATGAAATCTCTTTTCTTTATAAATTACTCAGTCTCAGATATTTCTTCACAGCAATGCAAGGACAGATTAATGTAACACCTATAAAAATCCATCATTTCCTCACTAGACTCATATCTCCTGAAAGACAAACCTGGCTGTATTGCAATCACAACCGTTCATACTGAAAGTATGCTCACAAGGATGCAATAAATAATAGTAACCACTTGGCTAGGTCTAGAGTATGTTACCCTCCATTTCCCTTTCAGAATTCTACATGATTAATATTTTAAGCACAATATCTTTACTAGCATCCTATAGTAGCAAATAATAGAAACTCTTTGGAATCCTCACTGTATGTTAGGCCCAATAAATTAGGTGTCATTATTACCCCCATTTTATAGATAAGAAAACTGAAGCTTAGAGAGTTTACCTTACTTGATCAAGTACACATTCCTATTAAGTTGCAGAGCCAGGGTTCAGAACGATTCTTGTCTGAACCCAATAGCTGCTCATACTTGCTACACATTATGAGAGGGCACTGCCTTTAACATGACTCTCTAGTTTTCATAAGGAGGTCTTGTCCCTAAAAACTACAGTACCAAATTCTTAGAACACAATGGTCTCAGCAAACTATCACTGGCTATCAAGCTAAGACAAATCTCCACTTAACCACTACAGAAAATCATAATAATATTTTGGGTTTCTGTTGCTCTGACTTATTTGTCTTATTTTTATATTGCTCAGAAATCAGGCCAGGAGATACACGCCGTTTTGTAACCTATTGCTAGATAACAAATCACCCAAAATTTGGTGACTTACAATAAAAACAATCATGTTTTTGTCTCAAACTTTATACTTTGGGCAGAGTTTAGCAGGGTGGGCTCATCTCAATCCCATGAGGCATCAGCAGCCCAGCTGGTCTGGAGAATACATTTCCAAGATGGCTTACTTACATGGCTGTCAAGTTGGTGGGAGTTGTCAACTGGGAGTTCATGTGGGGCTGTTGGCCAGGGTCCACTCCCTGGGGATGGTTGGACTTCCTTACAGTATTATGGCTGGGTTTCAAGAGCCAAGTGTTCCAAAAGACCCAGATGGAGGCTGTAAGAGTTCTTATGAACCAGACTTAGAAGTTCTAGAATAGTCCTCTGCAGTATTTTATAATCTAGCAAATCTCTAAAGTGAACTTCGATTCAAGGGAAAGAGAATCACCATCTTTCAACAGTGGGGTAAGCAAAAGGTCTGTGCCCCTTGTTATTCTACCATAGATGCTATTGATTTTCTTCTAAAGGTTCAATGCCCTAAAAAGTAAAACTATGCAATGAGTAAAATATGAATCATAGAGGAAAGCAGAAAACATAATCATACTACAGCTTACTTGTTTTTCTGGAAAGTTTAATAACAGTTTTTAAAATACACAAGTCTATTCCAAAGTTCAAATAATTTTCAACCTGAAGGATAGTGACTCATTCATGGAAGAACCCAGAACTAAGGAGAATTAAAAGTTCTAGGGTCTCATCAGATACCACTATAAAACTGATTTTCTACCATTATCAAAATATTTATTGCCTGATTTCCAATTTCTAAATTGTTCCTGTGAAGAACTGTAACCAGAATGATTTTAATTGTTTCTCATCTGCATAATATTTTTCTATTCACTTACAATTCTTTCCAAAACATTAGAGAAAAGTAAAAAAAACAAAAAAAACAAAACAAAAAAAAACCAAAAAGAAAATAAAGCCCCAAAGTTGAAGATGCCATTTTAATTGCCTAAATTGAAGCGACTGAACCAGTTAATCAAAAGATTCTCTGAACTCTTGTTTTCTTACAATTTCAATTAACTCCAGCATAATTACCAAAAATTTTCACCAGACACAAGCAGCATTAGAAGGAATATGTTATGCCCTCACAACAGGGCTAGGTAGACACCCTGGGCTGCTAATACCCATCTATTTTGTTACTAACTGTATATGTTTATGAAATTTATCAATAGTCAAAGACCTATTGTATCTTCTTTTAATAAATAGTGAGATTTTAAAGGTGAGACCATTATCTCAGAGATATCTTCTGATGTGGGAAAGAAAAGAATATGTCTTCTTATTCTTTAACTTTACCAAGTCAAGGAACACAAGACTTTTTGCCATGTGGAGCTTATGCAGCTACTAGAAGGATAATTTGCTCCATGACAGCTTTTTAGCGGAAGAAAGGAAGCATTTTTCCAAGGGGAAATCAACAAGGCCTGTCTAGGAGATCTAAAGTCATCTGAGAGGCATCTCACATGTCTTTCACTCCCTAAAGTTGTTAGGAGTTAGAAGTCACAGACATTTTTTCACATTTATTACTGATGAGATTTTTTTTTTATATACAGAAGAACTTTAAAATGTATCTACTGGCAATTATACCAACTAACAGTCAAGGGGGTGGGGGGAACTTGTAACATTTTGCTGCTTATTTCATTTAAAAAGCAGAATTAGCAATATATCAAATAATCTAATAGCTAGCTAGTCCAAGCTTTCCTCATTTCAAGAAAATATGTTACATGAATTCCAGCAGTAAATACAGAAAGAATGATATTTGCTTGTTTACAGTTTTATCCACCTGCATATTTTCAGGAAACATAGAAAATGGAGAATCATGATTTTACAGTTAGCATACTGGGCCAAGAATACATATTAAAAAATTCTAACTGTGCTAAGTGGGTCATGGTCTATAACAGACAAAATGTAACAAAAAGAAAGGAAGGGATGAGGAATCTGTAAATTAATAAAATGGGCAAGATTGTAATCTAGTATTACAAATTGGATTGCTTAAACTATATTAAAAAATGATTTTACCTAAAAACGGTAATGGTCATTTGGGGAAGAGGAAGGGCACATGGAGGGTCCTCTGGGGTGACTAACAGATTGCTATTTCTTGATCTGGTTGGTAATTTAAAGTGTGTTGGCCTTTTATTTTATTAAGTTACATATTTTTAACATGGCTTTTTAAATCATTGTCATATTACAATTAAAAAGATAATAAATCATTGAAAAATTATACTTTTTTATGTATAAATGAGTTTTTAATTTAGTAATTAAATTTGAACTGAATTATAAATGCCTCATATCAAAACTTCTAAGATGCCACTAGTACAACAAAATTAAAGAGAAATATATGATCTACAATATTTATTCTAGAGAAGAGAAAAAGTTAAACATTCATGAGTTAAATTTCCATATTAAAAAGTTAAAAAATCTCAAAGAATGAAGTAAAAAAAGAGAATAAAATCAGAAATAATTTAAATTTTTAAAATCATACATTACAAGAGAAAAACTAAACTGACAAGACTAATTAAGACTAAAAGAAAAGTAATAGTGAAAGTTAACAGAGAACCTAATCATACCTGTGGCAGATAATGAGATAAAATTAAATTACATACAACTTTATGCAAAAACCCTGAAAACATATACAAAATGGCAAATTCTTAGAAGAAAATACAACATACTAAAATTGATTTAAGAATGAATAAGATATTTAAATAATCCCATATACATTAAAGAAATTTAGTTTGCAATTTAAAAAAAATCTTTTCAATAAGGAAACTCCAAGCTCAGAGATTTTTACATGATAGTTCTACCAAATATTGAAAGATGGTTCTAATTTTATATAAACTCTTTTATTGAAAATAAAATTAATAATGCTCGAATCATTTTATAAACTACATATAGTTTTGACACCAAACCCAATAATACATTAGATGAAATGAAGTTTTTAGCCAGTCTCACTAATAAATGTAGATGAATAAATATGAAAATATAAGCAAGTCAAATCAAGCAATGTAAACTAAAAAGTCAAGCATCATGACCACCTTGATTTCATCTCAGAAATGTCAGGTTGATAAATTCTGGGAGTGTTTTCACATATTTTACCACAATAGAAAATTAAAGAAGAAAAATCATGTAATGTTCTCAATTTATGTGTAGAAAAATTATTAAAACTAAAAAAATCCTATTCATTTATAGCAAGAAAAATTATAAAGGAATTGAAAATTAATTCTGTAGAAAGCAACATAATGATTAAATTTAATAAAACATTCTCTTTTATTGTGAAAAGACAAGAATATTCACTATCACCTTTTTTATGTGCCCTTGTAATGGAGGATTAGACAATGCAAGTAGGGGAAATGAATAAATAAATGACGTAAAGATTTTTTAAAAAGCACATCTTCATTATTTCCAGGTGAAATATACACACAAATATATGAAACACCTTCAATGTGTGTGTATGCATATGTGTATACAGAGACTGGAAAGATTTCTTGGCATAAGATTAAAAATTAAAATTCAATTGAATTTCGACATATCTTCAAAACAAGTAAACAACTTAATAATAAAGAAACACTAAATTTAACAGCAAGAAAAATACACAATTATTACCTAGGAATCGATTAGCAATGCATCCTAAGAATCTATTTATCAGAAAACACCAAACACAGAGTGAAAAGAAAAGCTACACTTCAAAAGAAAATATCTGCAACACATATAATAACTACATTTTTAAAGAAAAGATTAGTATCAAGAATATATAAAGAACTACAGTTAATCAATAAGAAAACAACTTTAATAGGAAAACAGGCAAAGACATAAACAGTCATTTTCTAGATGAGAGAAATCAAGCATGGACAATCAATTGTATGAAAAAACATATAAACTCATCAGCATTTGGAAAAACAGAAAATAAAGCCACAGTAATATGCAATTTCAGACTCTCAAGATTGGCAAAAATTGATCAGCCCAATACCAATGCCGTGAAGAATGTGAGGCAACAAAAGCTTTCACACATACCTAGTTAGAACACAAATAATTTGTCATTAATACACTTAAAGATGCTGATCCTTGAGTTCTCCATTCCTTGTTTTCCTCATCTGAAAAAGGGAGCTAATAATATTTACCTCACAGGGTGGTTTTAAAGATTTAAATGAGATATACATGTGAATTATTATAATTCTTATGATACACATAAGCCCTCCATAAATGTTAGTTGGTACTGTTATTAATATTATTGAATAGACATGCATCTCTTTCGTGTAGTCTAATCATAAAACCATGAATGCCAGAGTGAAAGACATAGCTTTCTGAAACTGTAGCCAGACCTAGACGAAAGGAGAAAAGTTTTTTATTGGAGACTAGAGAAGCAGAGCCCTGGGATATAGGGAAGCAGGAAGACGAAGCAGTAGCTTTTCCAATGGAGGAGAGTCCAAGCAATGAAAAGTGGGTATAGTCGGGCCAGGCGCGGTGTCTCACGCCTGTAATCCCAGCACTTTGGAAGGCCGAGGCAGGTGGATCACGAGGTCAAGAGATCGAGACCATCCTGGTCAACATGGTGAAACTCCGTCTCTACTAAAAATACAAAAAATTAGCTGGGCATGGTGGCGCGTGCCTGTAATCCCAGCTACTCAGGAGGCTGAGGCAGGAGAATTGCCTGAACCCAGGAGGCGGAGGTTGCAGTGAGCCGAGATCGCGCCATTGTACTCCAGCCTGAGTAACAAGAGCGAAAGTCCGTCTCAAAATAACTGACTGACTAACTAACTAACTAAATAAATAAATAAATAGATAGATAGATAGATAGATAGATAGATAAAAGTGGGTATCATCAGAGAAGAGATGTGTGTAACCACCTCTATGGAAGGGGACCAGCTGAAAAATTTCTCTGAGAGTTTGAAGTATATTGGTTGGTGTACAAGTTGGTGCACACTTTTACACCAACCTAATTTAAAATGGTAAGCAATGAAATAAGCCAACTTAGTGAGTTTACGTTTCAGCAAAGAGGAGAAAATAATAAACAAGAGAAACAAAGCAAGCAAGCAAGCAAATCCTAGAGAACAAACAAAATCGGAGGGGTGTGTCCGATTAAAGAGGATTTCAAATTCTTTGACCTTCCTCCCTCAATGAGGGAGGGGGTCCATGACCCTTCCCTTGAATCCAGGCTGGCCAGCAAGTGCTTTGAACAGCTGCATATGGCAGAAGTGGTGCTTTGCCAGTTCTGGTCCTATCCTTTGAAAGAACTGGCATTTTCTCCTTTCTTCCTATTGGAGCCCCAATGTGCCAGGAAAAACAAAGTCCAAGCTATTTTGCTGGAGACAGAGGCTACGAGGAGAAGCACCAAGACATTCAATGTGTGTTGAAAAAGGTATCTTGGATGTCCAGCTAGGTCAAGCTTGCTGTTGATTCCAGTCCCAGCGCTTCTCTGATCATATTCCATGAGCGATCAGAAGCAGGAATCATCCAGCTTAGTCCATCCAAACCACAGAACCATGAAAGGCAATACATTGTTCTTTAAATCACTAAATTTTAGAGTACAGTTTGTTACACAGCAATAGCTAAGCAGAGCAAAGTACAGACTGGCAGTGGTTTTAATTACAATTTTTGACTTGACAGTGGTGTGAAGGCTATATAAGCAATTCAGTAGAAAGCATATATTGAATGCCCATACAACCATCCTGTTTTTCGTCTTTAGTAAAATATTCAATTTGTGTTAGATAATTTTGCCCAACTCTGGGCTAATGTAAGTGTTCTCAGTGAAGATAGACCAGGCTAAGCTATAATGTTCAGTAGGTTGGGTGTATTAAATGACTAACATGATACTTTCAACTTACAGTGGGTTTATTAAGACATAACTCCATCATAAATTGAGGAGCATCTCTTTATAGTTAGGAGAAAGAGGATATTCTGTTGAGAGGAAACAAATGAAGATGCAGTCTAACCTTGCCTAAAGGTAGCATTGAGGTTATCCAGAGCCCTTAACTCTCTTTGAGTTTCCTTCTAACTGCAGGATTCTAGTCTTAGATGCATTAGGTAGGTTTCTTTTATTGCAAAAGGCAGAGAAAGCATCCAACCAACCAGTTGTCCACAAGAGAATGTCCACTAACAGCATAAGCCTTTTTCCTGGTCTCATGAAAAGTGAGGCAGAAATTATTTGGAGATTTTTTTTTCCTGATATTTCCCTATCAGAGTCTATTGTGCTCCTACAAATACACTCATTAAAGTCTCAGAATTCAATGGCCTCAATAATTGAGGCCATTCTGCTAATTTTAGGAAAATTACAACTTTGTGAAAAATAACTGTTATATAGTAGTTATGGCAAAGATGTTCTGCTTTGTGTCAGGCACAATGAAATCAGAAGGTTTAAAAATTAAGAACAAGTGCCTCTAAGCTCTCAATGTCATTTTAAAAGTGAGAGAGGGCTGTTAAGAAACAGCTTAGCATGTTAATCACAGAACTTGGGGACATTCTGTGTTAAGATATATGATTTCAATCCTTGTTAAAAGAAATATTGAAATAGGGAAATTGATTTTTTTTCCCAGAAAATTTGCCTGCCACACTCCAAGATAAGTTACTTTATATGTGTCCATTAAATAAGTATATTATATGAAAAGTCACAGTCTAGAAAAAAAAGTTCAGACAGAATTGACTTCTTCTAAGATTTATACAATCTCTTAATTCAAGGAATCAAGGTTAACTGAATTGATTCCTTTCATCTGTAATTCAACCAGTTATGGAATAGATAGCATATAGAGTAGGCACAAGTTATAGCTGCTTTTAGGACATTGTACTGGCCACAAAAGACACAGATTCTTGGAAATAATATACTCATGAAAAGAGTAAATAAATGTACCAATGTTATGTATGCTAAATGTCTGCTACATTAGCATGCAATATTTAGTAGAGGAAATCAGTGAGTGAGATACTTTTTTAAGTGACAGAAAACAGTTAGTCCAGAGGTTCTCAAACTGTTTCCAAAAATGTCTTTGTCCTACTGAGATGTTTGAGGATGGGGAAAGAGGGAAAGAAAGGCAGAGTAGACATCCCTTCCTTCTCCACACCAATCTCTCACCCTATCAATTAAAGCAGCTATGCTTTTACATGTTTCCTGTACTGAGGTGATCATAAGATTTCATTTAAAAATGATAACTAACTCAGATCCTCAATAAACTGTTTTAGGTTATGTTTCTGCAGAAACTGAACCAAAAGTCATTCCTAGAAAGCAACAGAAAGGGGCTGGTCAAAGTCAGAGGATGAAAGGAAGAAAACCAAGAGAATATCATATGATAAGACCTTTTAAAAGCAAAGCCATCAACTTCAATACAGTTTTTCAGTGTTCTCTTATTTAAGTATATCATTTCTAGTGTAAGCATATAGACAAAAATAATTTTCTAGGAAGGGCAGTGAAAGTAAGTTGACATTTTGTTCAGCTGGGGCTCAGTCTTACTTGGGACCCTTAGGAGATAACAGAGAACACATAACTGCATGATTTCCTTTACAGGGGTAAAGAAGCTAGAATAACTATTCACCAACTGTCTTTCATCATGGATTGAAGGCTGCTCCTAGGGACATTAATTTCTCATAGATTCTGGCTTGCGAATGTACACAGGCTAAGATTTTACCTTTTTACTTTCAACTCCCTTTGTCCTACCCAAATAAGCATCCACACACATGGGTTCATTAAAAAAAAATAGTCATTACCTAGAACAAATGCACAATACTCTTAAAGATACAACATTTCACAATAAAGGATTTTAAGGGTTAAAAATCCACCTATTATTTGTGGTCTCCTCATAAAAAATTAAAAGTGAGCAGAAGAAAATAAAGAAGAAAAAGAATGAATAAATTTAATGGTTCTCTCCTCCATGATTTACAATTCCAGTATATCTTTAGAAAACTGAAATATTCTATTTTTGTTTAAATTTATTAATAGACACAACCAGTTAGAAATCATTAGGGTCTATACATTTTTGACACTTGGAAATTTGGGGCTATATAGCTTATTAAGCTGTATCATGTCATAATTAAGATAGTTGATATATTATGTAGGCAAATGTAGTTTTACAAGTCTGGTAAAATACCTGGGGATTAATTATTGTCTTTTTTTACTTACTTTTTACTCAAGAGAGTAATTCCCTTTGGTTGATTTGATGGTAATTAATATAGATTATTTATATTTATACTGAAATGTAGTGTATTTTTCACATTAATTCAACAATAAAGGTGAGACAGAGAGGCTACTAAACTACCTAGATAATTGCTTTTTCTTTACATATTTCAGTATTCATAGACATAGGTACATTTTGTGCTGATAATCATATGGGTAGTAATAAAGTGGTCAATTTCTACCCAATTAAACCCTTATGGAATTCTAACTCACTGTTATAATTTGGTTGCTTTCCAGAAAACTGTGCCATAGATATCCTAAGTTTGAAACTTGCCAAAGTACAAGGGCATTTAAGCATGCTTCCAAGTTTACTCTCTCATTTATGAGACATATCAAGCTACCAGTCTGATTAAGAGGGTTAATCAGTTGGTATTATTATAGAATCCACTATTCAAGTGGAATGGCCAGCATCAGACTTAGAGGAAAATTTTGTAAACTCTTACCATAGATATTACCATTCAAACTCAACTCTGCTACATTTCAAATCTTAGAAATTCTCACAGAATTTTAAAAGTTCTCAGAATTTTGAGTATGACAGAGAAAGGGATCAAAAAGTCACCAAACTATGTTGCCAAGTAAGAGCATACATACATAAAAAACTGAAATGAACATCGCCATCATCATAAAAAAAGGTCATATACCAATAAAGTAGTAAGGACAATCTCAAAATGAATAATTTCTATCTCATAAAAGGATAATTGAAAGAATTTAGCCAGAACTGATAAGTTTCCAAATGAAAAACTTTGGGTGTAGAGGAAACACTTGATTTGATTTCTCATATTATTTTTCCCTTAAATATAACATTTGTCATTCCTATAACGTTTTTATGTTACATTTAGGAGTAATAGACGTATTTTATATCATCTATTTGGTTAAGCCACTCTAAGTTGAGTTTGCTGCTAACTTAAGTAAAACATAATTCCAAGTGATATATAATATCCTTTTCATTGGACAGCAATGAATTTTAATTGTATGATATGCTTATTTAGAAACATAATTATAAAAATCAAACTGCAATAGAACTGAAAAGACTTATTGTTTTTTAAAAAAATCTCTGTTTCTAACTTCTCTGAACCCTTATTTGCCTCTCCAAGCAAAATGGTGATAACAGTACTTCTATATATAAATTTGTGAAGATAGATAATATGTTACATGCAAATCATTTAGAATAGTGTTTAAAATGTTCAGTAAGATAGCCCTAATTATTGCTATTATTATTACTAACCACGACTGGTACAAAAGAATGATTATTGGAGACAATTGAGCATTACATAATAATGATTTCTACCCACTTTTATAAGTATCCGTCAATGATAAATGATTAATACTATTCTGATAAAATGTTTATAAAATATTATCTTACCGAAGTGTAGACACTTAGCATCCCTTAATCACATAAAATTCACACTTTTCTATTCTTTGACATTTTATCCAGCAAGAGGCTTAGGCTGACCCAAATTTTAGAACATCAACGAGAATGTGAAATTGTAGGCAAAATTTTATCTGATGGTTTATTTAGGTGGGGAAAGAGCATACATGATTGGAGAGTTTTAACGCTCAAAAAGGAGAATCAGTGATCACATCCAACTCTGTGATTTTACAGTTCAAGAAATGGGACAAAAGAAGTGGAGGGGCCCGCTCAAGAGCACACACAGAGCTAGGGATAAAACTGCAAGTGGAAGTAACGTCCTTATTGCTGTTCCTGGTGACCTGGGCAAAGCCTCTGGTGACAATACAGACAGGATTGTTGGCAAGTATGGCAGATCCCCACAGAGATGGACCTCGTCAAAGTTTCCAGGCAGCACAGTGTTTCAGTGTCCATGTCCAGGAGTGGTAAACGCTAGTTCATATTTTAATTCTACCACTCATTTGTTGACTAAATTTAGGCATGTTACTTAACTTTTATGAGTTCTGGTTGTATCATATGTAATATGGATATAAGGAACTGCTTATAGTCAGGGTTCATTGAGGATTAAATGAGATAAAATGTATACAGAAACTGAAACAATGCCAGGTGAGTAATAAATAGAAGTTATTATTCTGGTTGCTTTACCCTATCTTCCTTTTTTTATAAAGTCCCCTTTGTACCAGCCTGCCTAATTCCTTCATTTCTTTCTATTCTTTCCTCCTATTAACATTTAATTTGGGGATATAATTTAATGAGCATTTGCATAACAGTGTTTATATGACTGCTGACTTCTCCTTAAAGATTTCCTTTTAACTCGTAAGTGGAGCCCAAGCCACAGCATGAAGCCTAGTGATTGAACTTCAGCCTCAGCAACTGGATGAGAGAAAAATTCATATCTTTATTTTGCAGTAGAAGAGGGGAATTTCTAAACTTCCCTTCCAGAAATCACACTGGTAAGTGGATACCTTCTCCCACTACTTGTTATGTGATTATGTACTCAGAGACAAGTGAAACGAAGCAAAAACCATCGCTGGCCAAAGAGGCCTTTCCAGGAAGGCAGGAAGCATCTGAGCCAGGTTGATGAAATCCATGTAATAGCAGATGTGACTGACATACCTGAATTACCCTTAGCCTGAATGATTCATTACCACTGTAAAACAGCAATGCCCTTAGTCAACGCCAAATACTGTAGCTATTTTGTTACTGGAAAATATTACCATCTCAAAGAAATAGCAGATGATTTGTCCCCCATATGCTTGACATCCCTGCCCAGTTTATCTGCAAACTGAGATCTCTGCTGGTTTTATAATTCCAGCTATATTTATTTTAAGCTTTTTGGAAGATGAATTTTATCTGCTATTCATAATTCAAATATAACTGCTAGTCTTGGAATAAGAAGTGAAAAACTCATTTTTGCCCCTTCCCTGGTGTCTGTGTATATCTGATATATAGATATTCCTTACCCAGTAATTCAATTAACAATACACAAAAGCCACATGAATTATACAGTGGTTCCTAAAAGTGAATTAGCAGATTACCAGCTTCTTTTTACAAAAATCCTTATCATGTATGCAATGTGGTCTTACTTAGGTTAATCCTTCTCAATTCATGGGGCACAAGGCAGTACAAATGTGGTTTTAGGCCTCTTTGCATAGCTTACCGCTTGCTGATGCTTTTTGAATATAAGTAAAGCCTGCAGATAAGGGCTAGGGGGAGGAAATAGGAGTTGCTAGGAACTCATTCTAGATAAAGTACAAACACAACTAAAGTGCTGTAGTTAGCTACAAATACTCATGTTTACCCCTTAAGCATTTAGCTGTTTGATTTGCTGTCTATCCAGGATTGATTAGTATTAGGAGATTTATTCAAGGATAATTTAATTGCCAGCTTCAAATGGCTGGGTTACCTACACTAGTAATACACTAATACTGTCGTCCTCATGAAAATAAAATGAGGACATCTTCCTCCTCAGGGTAGAAAAGTTCAAAAATTACTGGGAAGAGGAAGACACAATATTGGCATCATGTTTTCTACCTTTTAAAGGGAGACTATATATTGCACTGCTCTTGGAACTATTAAAATGAATATCTGCTGCTTATTTTTTTAACAAATCGAATATATTGGGTATTTTAAACAGTAGGCACATTTGCATAGTGATTCATCAGACAGCTAATATACTTGAGAACTCATTTGCTCATTAAAACATCATCATGAGAAAAGATTATTTTAAACGGTCTGTCATCTAGCAATCTCATAGCCAGATATGAAAGTGGATACTCACAGCTCACAACTCCAAGTCACTGCAAGATACTAATGTCTTTTAAAATTTAAAGCGTAACTTGTACTTTACAAGGTTTAACAAGAAAATGAAAATAACTGGTGGGCATTCCCTCAACTTTCATATACTTGACCTCAATCTAATGAAAATTTCTTGCAGCAGAAGAGACATCCCTTTACCCACCTGCTGTGAATGCCTCTCAAGCCCTCCTGGGTCATTATTTTCCAGCATCAATAGCTCCTTTTCTGCCCATTCCTACGTCTCAGCGTACATAAGAATTTTTTATTTCCCATGCCCCTTAACTAAACCACTTTACTCTTTTCCTCCTCATTCTGGTTCACTGCCATGCTTCAGTGATTTGCTTCTAAATCCAAATGATTGTGCTGTTTCCTGCCTTGGTGCTCAGGCATGTGCTTCCCTGATCCACTAATGCTTTTCACAGTAAATGTCCACCCTTTTTGGTTTGTTTGTTTTACAGTCAGATCTTACTCTGTCTCCCAGGCATAGTTATAGATCAAAGTAGCCTTGAACTCCTGCGATCAAGCAATTCTCCCTCCATAGTCTCTGAAGTGGCTTGGACTTACAGGAAGGTGCCACCACACCCAGCTTGCCTGTCTATCTATGTATCTATCTATGTATCTATGTAACTATCTATCTATCTATCTATCTATCTATCTATCTATCTATCTATCTATCTATCTATCTATTTATTTTAGAGATGGAAGTCTTGCTATGTTGCCCAGGCTGGTTTGAACTCCTGGTCTCAAGCAATGTTCCTGACTCAACAATGTCTGGAAGCATTGGTATTACAGGTGTGGCCACTATGCCCAGTCAAAGCTCCAGTTAAAGCATCCCCTGTAAAGTGTTCTCTTCTCTACCACACATTTGGCCGCTCAGGTTACAAAGGCCCATTCTACATTTGCATCTTCTTCATTTTGGCATCACATAGCACATCGCAAGTACTGTGGCAGAAACAACTAATTGCCTCGTAATATCAATATCTCATTTATTTTTATGCCAAAATATAAATTGTGGAACTCAAAAGGAGAGAAGAGAATATTATATCCTGAAGTGAATAAATGACAAGAAATAGAAGGAAGGATATATTATAGGAAGACTGAGGTGAAAAGAGAAAATTCTACATCTTTAAAACAAAAGGTGGGAGGGATATTCCTGGAAGGCTAAGAGAATGAGAAGAGAGAGAAATGGAATATGATTTAGGGATAAATGAAATAATAAAATTTTTGTCCTTGGAAGGAAATTAATTATATTAATAAATGCCATGATATTTAACCTTCCTTATATTCCCAGAATATGACCTGCTTTACTGTAGTGGATTTTTCTTTAATAAATGTATTCTTTTCAAATATAGCTGAATATAATTTACATCTTTAAGGAATTTTATTTTGATGCAGCATCATAAGTGAGATTATTATTAGTTTTGCTGTTTTTTTTAGGTTTCACCTGAAGTATTAGGCTTCTTTCATAGAGTTCATTTTAAAATATTTCTAATTTGAAACAGTTTAAATATTTGCCCTTTAAGGACAATAAATTTGTCTATGAAATTGGGACTGTTACCTCTTTAAGGAGCTTTAAAAATCCCTTTCAATTTCTTTTGAGGTTATTCATTTATTCATATTTTTACCCCTTTTTGAATTCTTGAATCAAGCATGAGACAATTTATTAGCCTAGAAATTCATGAAATATATACAAACTTTCCAATTTATTAACAGTGTGTGTGTGTACATGTGTGTGTACGCATGTGTGCATGTGTGTGTGCATGTGCGTGTGTGTGCTCGTGTGTGCACGTGTATGTGTGTGCGTGTGTGTGTGTGTGTGTGGTGGGGTGGATAAATCAGGCATACATTTGTAATATCTTTTCTATTACAGTTATAGCCCCTGATGATGTTTAATGATAGGTATTTTTGTTTTCTCATACCTTGTGACTCCTTTCCATTCTGGTCACAATATTAATAATCCTTCAGTTGAGGCATCCTTGTACCAGTCCAGCTTCATCTTTACTTAGAGAACTCTTTTGCCTCTTACAAAGTTTATCTCAATAATCTCTTTATCACGTTTCTGTGAACACTCTAATTAATTAAACTCCTCTTGTAATGCCACATATCACAAATACATTTGACATACTGATTTCATTTCCTTCAAATATATGCACAGTGCTGGATCATATGGTAGTTCTATTTCTAATAGAAGCCATTGAGGTTCACCTAGCAGTGGGATGATCTGGAGATTGAGTCCACCATAAAGACCTGGAGCCTGAGGCTACAGGACCTAGCCTGGCATGAGTTGAGCACAGAGGTTTGGTCTATAGACATTGGCGTGGAGTTTAGGGCTATGGGAATCTACCTGGCACTGGGTTTTACTGGAGTGGGCCTGGTTTTAGTGTCTGAGATAAAGGCCAATGCTCACTTTACTTTCCTTCCCCCACATGAAGGGTCTTTCCCTCCATGCTGTGTTTTCTTGGGTTGGAGAAGGGAAGACAATGTAAAACTGCCTTCATGTTCTCTTCAACGCATCTTTTCTTTTTTCTGTGCTATATCCAAGTGTTCTTGCCTGGTGTCTTCAGCTCTTCTGAAGGTATCCACACGTGGATAGTTGTTTTAATTAATGCTTCTGCAGGATGGGTACTGGATAATCCTATTATGCCACCTTGCTCCTCCTCACCCTAAATGTTTTTATCGAATCAATATTATTGTGGCTACCATGCTGTTTTCTTTTTAAAAAAAATATCACCTCAAGTGCTTATCATTTCTTTGTGTTGTAAACATTCCAATTATACTCTTTTAGTCATTTTTAAATGCAGAATAGATTATTATTGACTGTAGTCACCCTGATGTGCTATCAAATACTGGAACTTACTCATTCTATCTGACTATATGATATGTACTTATTAACAAACCCCACTTCCCTCCCCACACACTTCCCTTCCCAGGCTCTGGTAACCACCATTCTACTCTTTATCTTCATGCATTCAAGTGTTTCAATATTTAGCTCCCACAAATAAATGAAAACGTGTGAACTTTATCTTTCTGTGGCAGGCTTATTGCACTTAACATAATGTCCTCCACTTCCATCCATGTTGTACATTCTGGTTTTTTTTATTATTATAAGTAACATTATACATTGAACCACTCTACAGATAAGTCTCTGCTCACATCTGTACTTAATAGCAAAGAGTGATTCCTGTTCAACACAGAAGCCTTGAAAAGCACAGAAAAATCCCACTGTAATAAAACTCCCAAAGTTCCGTTTTGAATCTATCTTCTAAAGATAATTACATATGAAGTTTTGTTGCATGACTTCTTAGTATTTTCTTCATTCTCTCTCTCCACTTAAGTGTGTATAGAGTTATAAAAACAAGATCAAATTGGATATACATGTAAGCCTGTTTTTACCATTATATTGTGAATGTGTCTGTGTTTTATTTTTAATTTGGTTTTATATCTTTTAGTGAGCATGTTTTACATGCCTCACCAAATACCCTCAGCCACAATTGTCTCCTGACACTCATTTCTCTGCTCATCTTCAGCCACTGCTTTGGCAAATGATTCTACAGGAACCAACCAGCTACAAACACAGAGTCTCTGGCTCCTCTCACCATTTCCAAACTTGAATGAAGCACACCCAATACATGGAATCTGGCTTCCCGTTTGGTTGAATAAAGAGCCAGGGATAAAACCTAGATGTGTGAGGGAGTTAACTTCCTGAGGGATGAACTTTGCTCAGGGGTAAACAGGAGATAGATTAAAGCCAAGAGGTAAATTCTTTCTCAAGTCTTTTTTTTCAGATGATGTGTTTCAAGGCAGTTTTCCAGTACAACGTGCCTGATGGAAAACAGTGGTTAATACAGCAATAAATCACTTTGTACATGCTTCTCATCTTTTGACTCACTCCTTTTGCCTCACGCTTGCTGTTGTGGAATTGTACCTTGCAATAAGGATTGGTACAATCTTGGCTTACTGCAACCTTCATGCCATGGGCTCAAATCATCCTCCCACCTCAGCCTCCCAAGAAGCTGGGACTACAGGTTTGCACCACCACGTGCAGCTAATTTCCATATTTTCTGTAGAGATAGGATTTCACCATGTTTCCCAGGGTGGTATCAAATTCCTGGCCTTAAGTGATCCACATGCGTCAGCCTTCCAAAGTGATAGGATTACAGGCATGAGCCACCGTGCCCAGCCAGGATCTCTTTTCTATGGACTATAGGCTAGGCACTTGCATAGTATTGTATCATAAGGATATTTTAACTCAGTAATTAATCTCCCATTGATAAAGATTCAGGTGTTTTCAAAAAATATTGCTTATTACAGATAATATTTTATAACTATTTTTACACTTAAATATTATGCATATCTCCTATTATTTTCTTAGGATAAATTCATAGATGCTGAATATCTAAAAAATGGCATAAACCTTTTTGAAGAAAAAGAAACTTTATAGCAAATCACATTGAAGTTCTTTAACTCTAGACTTCATGAGTAAGCAAATAAATTAGTTGGGAATTACTGAATATACAATTTGAAATAGGAATCTTTTATAGTTAAATGTGTTAAAATTTAGAAACTATGTAGAATATATAGTCAGTTGTGAGATGAACCTCTCCTCTAGCTCCTGACTCATTAAGAAACAAGCAACGAATTGTAATGTTCATAAAAGGCTCCAATATGTTCAGTGAATTTTCTTCATTTTCCAGATAAACTATATCCCATTTGTACAGGAATGCTTTTTTCTCATGCTAGGAATTATCTTCTCTTAAGTGCACAGTTTTTGCTTATATGCTCATTTCACTTATACCTTTTAGCCTGTTTGCAGTTCATTCAGAAAACAATAACGAAGAAATTTTGTTTCTTTTAAATAATCATCAAAATGCTACATGCTCCTCTACCCGGCTAATGGGAATATTTGTGTGATCATGCAGTTCATTATTTCTCCATAACTTCTTAGAGGACACAGAATTATTACAAGGGCCCAAGAATTTACATTTGTTCTCAGCAATCCATGATAAACTGCATAAATAAAACACATTTGCTCCTTGGCTTCATTCTGTTATGTACTTTTTTCAGATTATAGTTAACAAAAGTACCCCTGTGGCAGAGGGTATATGAAGTTTGGGAAGTTTACACGAGCATCCCCATGCTGATAAACATAATAAACTACTATTCTAATCTTACCCCTGTGTCCAGTGTTTGTAAGATTTCAAATTCTACCTGTAACCAAAATTTTTTTGTTAATTTCAGGATATTTGTTTTCTCCTTGAATTCAAAATTGAAAAATACACATAACCAAAGCATTGTGGTACTGCATATCTATTGAATAATACTGTAATCTACCCAGATATTCTGTGTCCCAAATGCACTACCACTTACTAGATAAAGTTGGGCTCCAAAGTAAACATGTTTGTGTTCAAATCCTGGCTCCACTTCTGTGTCACTTATGCAAATTGCCTAGAATCTCCTCTTTTATAAAATTGGGATAATAGCTTTATCTATTTTACTGGGTTATCATGAGAATTAATTGTGCTAATATAGATGATTAGTAGAGTGCTTGGCACGTGGTAAGCATACAGTAAAATAAAAAATATATTAAAAATAAAATTTTAATTACATCATGCTCAATATCATATTGACTACCTGTATAACACTTGACTTAAGTTTTGTGACCTTGTACCTCCTTCCAGATTTCAACAGCCTTTCAAGGGAGAAAAAAGAGTGAAAAAGAATTGACATTAATTCAATACCTAACGCATTCCAAACACCCTGCTATTTCTTATCCAGAGCTCTTCCTAATCTTGTTAATTTTGGATACTCCATATGATATCATTTTATACTTATTAAAATGGACCCACATTCAACATTGTATAATTTGTCACACTTAAGAGATTGAAAGGATTTTTATAACTGTGGTCTCAAAATCACTCTCAATTTCAATTTTTCAGCATTTCAATTTAGAACTTAAGAGAAAAAATATTTTATATCTCAAACATCTTAAAAGGCCCTTGAAAATATTATAGGCTGTAGGCACTCTGCCTGTAGTATCTAATGGATAATGCAGCCCTCTTTCATCTCATATCTTTATCATCAAAATTAAATTTTCTGTTCTGTTGGTGAGGAAACTGAGGCTCTACGAGGTTAGTGAACCTTACCAATGTCACCTTGGAAAAGCATTAAACCCAGAGCTAACCAAGATCAGAGCACTTCCCTCTACATCATGTGGCATCTAGTCTTCCCATGCTTCTCACCCCAAAGTGGGGCAAAGGACTTTGTATGGTCCATTGAAGTAAACGCATGTGCCTCAGTGTTCTTCCCCTGGAAGGCAGTGCTGAATCAGAAATCTCCAGTTCTAAATCCTTTTTTGGCAGAAAGCCCAGATTTCCGGGACTTCATTTAATGTCTTGTCAGGCTGCCCATTAAGAATTAAAGCTCCATGACTTCATGTGGCTGAAGCCCAAAACTCTTCACATTTCATATTATCTTTAGTTTAAACACCCTTTTATTTCCCTTCTTATCAGTTAGATGTGTGTTTTATGTCCTGTCCTTTAAGTGTTAAACCCTTTTTCCTTCTTGGTTTCTTTTTCTAGTTATTGGTCTGCCTGGCAGTGAGAAATAGCCATGTCCCTTAGTTGTGTGAAACAAATTCTGATATCAGGGTCTGTGGCCTGGAAATTGAAGATATAAAATACAAGTGATGTGTGATAAGCATCAAAATACACTCACATTTTGGTTCTTTGCCAACTTTTTCTAAAGTATTTAAACTATTTCTCTTATCCCTATAACATGTTTAATCTGAAAATAATATTTATCTTACATGCACAAATCAGGAGCATATATAGGATGATCCATAAATTTATAGATGATGCCTGATGTTAGCCATCAGAGACATCAGATAGGTCTAGGCCTACAACAGCCATTAACATTTATTGAAGACTTTATGATGCCAAACACAACTCAAAGTGCTTTGCATGTACTAATTCATTGCATCCTCTCCACAAACCTAGGAAGTCTTATTCCCATGTAACAGAGGAAATTGAGGCATAGAGGGGTGAAGCAAGTTTTCTAAAGTTAAAATGCAAGTAAGTGGTAGGGTAGAAATTTGAACTCTTGAAGTTCAGCACCAGCATCCACAGCCTTAACCACTAACAAGTAGTACCTGTTCCATCTGGGAGGAGAACATTTAAGGAAGGAAGGATTCACAGTAGAAGAGATGGTGACATGATAATGAAGGTGAAAAAGGAAGAAAAGTATTTCTTCTGCTGCCACCCAAGACTGAGGATCCTATAACAAAAACTGCCAGGAATATTTTCCAGAGGATTCAGTGCCTATGAAGGCAGAGGAAGAGATAGAAAAGAAGACCTTCCCCCACTTAGGGGCAAGAAACTAAGGATTGGGTTTGGTGACACGTGGAGCAGTCAGACCTGAAATTCTTTGTAGAGATGTTGGCATTTTCACAGTTGATTCCATTAGTAATGGCAGCATTAGTCATGTTTAAGTGACTTCCCAGGGAGAGCGTATCATATTTGGAGGTCCGAATGAGAAAAGAAATATCTTACTCCATCCAGAGACCATAGCTGCTTGATGATATGAGCACAATGGAAACCAAGACCTGGACAGGACGTGCCAATGTGAACAGTTACAGGCTTAAGTCTGTGAGATTTTGAATTATCTTCTTAAGGTATTGACTTGGAAAAACTCAGAATACTAATAAATAGATTTCATTGTGTTACAAAATTGAGAGCACTAACAGTACAAAATATAAAACTATAACCACAGGCAAAGTATTTAAAAAATAACCAAAATCCAGATTTAGAAATGTTCATGGATTACCCAGTATAGTATATCCACTGAAAACCACTTTTAGAACATACAAATTTGGGAAGATGGGTGATTTTTGCCAATTTTTTTCCTTCAAGTCTAGGAACTGTTTTGATACCTACTTATAAGATTCCTACAAGGAATACAAGACATGAAAGTACAGTTCATAAATGGTATTGAAAAACTGTGAACCATTGTATAAATGCTAAGCTCCATGCTGCAACTTGAAAGCAAAATTAGGGGAAAAAGAAGAACAAGATCATTCCTGCCTCCCACTGGGTACCTTTGTGGGGCATGAGTAGGAGAAGTAAGACCAGCAACTAGACCTCCTTTTTTTTCCTGAACATATAGCATAGTTTTTTTTAAATTTTATTTTCTTACAGGCAGCCTCAATAATAGAGTGAATCATTGGGATTTGTAGCCTTACTACAAGAAATTATAGTAGGCTTATCCATCAAATCAAGACAGAAAGATCAAGGAAAACAGTACACAGAGCATCACCTCATCAGAACTACACTAGCCTTCTTCTCCTTCTTCCTGTTCTCACTTGCCCTACTGCACAATCTAGTCTCCAAATAATACTTGAAGTAATCTTTATAAAACACAAGTCCTTTCTGCCACTACCGTGGTTAAAGACTGTTAGTGGCCTAGCATTCTCTTGGGACAGGATTCATTGACTACAGCAAGACCTAGGAAACCCTGCTAAGCCTGTCTTCCTCTCCAGTTTCATCTTAGGCCACTCTTCCTCTCCATCATGAAGCTCCTACCCACATATTTCTCCCCCTCTGCTTACATGAAACACATTCCTGAATTGAGGCATTTTAATGTGTGGTTCCCTCTACCAGAATTCTCATCTGTTAGCTTTACCTTCCTTGCCTAGATAACTCCTTGTCTTTCATATTTCTGCTTAAGTATAATGTCATCCAGAAGGTCTGTAATGACCACCCTCCCAAACCCTAGACTAAGTGATAGCATCCTCTATTCTGCGTTTTTGTGATCGAATAGCCCATGAATGACTGCTTTGCAATTTGCAACCAGCTTCTTCTTTCTTCGGATATGAAGTGCACCTGTGCCTCACCCAAGTCACATCACCTTGGGCATCTTCGCCTGAAATTCGTTAAGTGATTCTTCATAGCCATGACCTTTCAGGACTAAACTTGAGAGCCCTCATGGAAATGTGGATTCGTTCTATGTGAGCAGCCGGACATCATCGTATGTTCACTGTCTCATGCTGAACACAGGAGTGAATCTGTGAGGTGTTTCAATATTACTTGTGTTGATAAATATTATATCACTCTTTTCTCTTCCTTACTTTGTGACCATGTCTCCCGGTGTCTTTTCCAGGGCCTCTCGCCCTATCTCATTGTGGAACTGCTTCCTCTATGGCTTCACCCTTGAATATCTGTCAGAGGTCCTCTCCCAAATCCCTGGACTTTCTCTCAGCTTTGATCTAAGAATTTGCCTAATCTCCAAAACTCCCTTCAGAAGTGTTTTCCTTTCTCCTTTGTGCCCTCTGTTTCTTAGCAGACATTTGTCTCAGGTCCCCACTTCGCCCTCTTCCCAGTTTTACATTTCTTGAAGGTCTTTTCATTCTTCTGGTATGAATCTCTTGCCCTATCCCACTTTCACCCCTCCCTCCCTTAGTTTCTCTTGCTGAGCCTTGTTGGGAGGCCACCTGTGCTCAACGCAACTATGTGTGTTCTCCTACATTTCCCAGACTCCCTAGCAGGTGGACTGTGGCAATGCGATTAGTTCCAGCTGAGGACTGAGGAGAAGGAGTGCATGCTACTTCTGGGTAAGGTAGTGAAGGGCTGATGTGCTCCCTCTCTTGCTCTCTCCCTCTTGGTCTTGGTCTTTTAGTTCCACATCCAGACCTAACTATCTTCTCCAGCTCCAGCCCCAGGAGCCCAGGGATTCCAGATTGCAATACCTGAAAGATGGAGAATGGCAGAACCGCATAGGATATTAAAAAATAAATCTACTCTATTAATTCCATGAAATTTTTATGGGTTTCTGTGGCATCCAAAATTATTAATTCCACTGGGCAGAATGAACCTTCTCCTCTTTGACCCTGAAAAACTATGAGAAAGCTTTGTTCCTCTGAACTCCCTCTGTCCCATTTTCTCAAAAGGAACCACCTTCTCCTACTCACATCTTAGTATACCTTCTATTCACCCTAAAGCATTCTCTTTATTTTCCTTTATTTTTAACTTATACCTTCATTACAGCTGTATAGTTGATGATCTTAGAGGAGAGTCCTTCTCCCATGTTGTCTTGGCCAGATTCTCTAGGAAAAAAAAAAAAGGAAAGGTCTACATATCTACATGCTAATACTTTATTGGGAGGAGCAATCTCTGAGCAGCAAGATTAAGGAAAAGGGAAGTGAAGCAGAAAGGTAGCAAATCAATTACAAGGTGCCAAGTTGCTAAGCTGGCCTTCACAAAAAAATCAAAGCCAGTTTCTCGGTCATGTAAGAAATCTCTAAAAGGGCTCTATGGAACCACTGTGTGCAAAATGAAGGAAGGACATAAAATTCATCTGCTAGGTGGTATCTATTTCCTTTCTCTCACTGGTTTGCTTATGTTTTCAGATTGTGTAAACTGACTGCCCAGGAAGTCTCAAGGAAAGCCATTTCTCATGGCTCAGTTGGTTTTTCTTTACATGAGCCCAGAAGTAGGAAAGGCACCATATCTCCTATGGGCCTGATCAGTTCAACTGAGGCACCAAAGCCTACATTGTCTTTGTATGGAAGAGACTGTGCTGGAGCCTGGTTCTCACTGTGGGAGTAGATAAGATAGCTTGTGGTACCAGGAGACGAGGCAAGAACAGGAGTCATGGCAAGGGATCTCTATCTACCAGTGAGTCCAGCACAGGGCTGAGCAGATTTGGGGAGGAAAATAGACTGGGTCTTCCACAAATAGTGTAAGTCTTTGTTCATAGTTAATGTGTTAGATACTTTTTTAACTATTTATTGGTCTCTAAACATACAGTATGCAAAAACCTCAGAAAGCTGCAGAGGACTGTTATATGAGCTTACCTGCCCATTTACAGTGGCAAACCCCTCACTGTACACAGAAATCCAAATACCAATGGATAGAAAAATCAAGTTGAAAAATTATAAATGGCCAGCACAAAAAAAAAATAGGGCACTATGTAATAAACCTCTTTCAAATGTGTTTATTCCAGATGTCCATTCATACTTTACTAGAAGAAAAACATAAGTGCCACAAAGGTAGCTGAAAAAGCTCTTCTCAAAATCTGTATCCTCAGTGAAAGGCAATTCAGCAGTCATTTGCACAAATACAAAATCTCCAGTGCAAATACAGGATCATTCCAATTACCTCCTAGAACTGGCTAACAGTTATCAATACCTGAAACACGACATTTCATTCAAAACTATCGGGGACCATTAAGTGTAGAGGAGCAGGGGAGAACCAGCCAAAGACTCAGGAAGCCCCAGAGACTCAGGAAACTCACAGTTATGCCAGCCTCTCCAGCTCCACAGCTGAATTGCCCATAATGACAGTGTATTTTTAAACATCTCTGCCCGGGTGGCAGAGACAGACAGAGGAAAGGACAATCAGCTTAAGCAATTCATTCAGCTGCCACTGTGGCCCATGGCACGTGTTTCTCTGCGGACCAGCAACTGTGAATTGAGGGAGACATGGGTTTACTGCTCAGACTCCTGATTTAAAAATAGAAGAAAAGGCCTCGGCCCCTGCTGGCCTCTCACTCTCACCCAGCAGGATGGTGATTAGCAGTGCTTTCACCATTTGAGCCATTCCTTTTTAATATCCTTATTGGCCATTTTCTATATTCGTGTTTGGAACCTGGCTATGAGGTCACGTTTGTGTGGAGTCCATGCCCTGATGCAAGGTCTGCAGACTTTGTGAGCTCGAGGCTGTATGGAGTGCATGGTGTGATTTTAACTGTGAAAGGCATCTAGTGACATGAGAGATAGCAGACAGAAGTTGTTATCAGTTTGGGTTTGACAGTATTCCACTCCATCTTCAGGAACTCAGATACATAAGCTGTATGTGTACTTGGGACATTTTCTGATGCCATAAAGGAAAAAAAAAAAAAAAAAAAAAAAAACATGCAATTGGTCTGTGCCAATGTTGGGCTGAAGAAACAGATGCTTAGGTCTGTGAAGTATTTCCTCTCCCAAGAGTGATGATCCAAACATCAATTGAAACTAGAAAAAGGTCACCACTCAATTTCAGAATAAGTTTGTTTGTCAAAAAATAGATAAATATGGTGAAAGAAGCTATGTTACTGATGTAGTTTGACTGTGTCCGCACCAAAATCTCACCTTGCATTGTAGTTCCCACAATACTCATGTGCTGTGGGAGGAACTCGAGAGGAGGTAATTTAATCACGGGGGCCATTACCCTCATGTTTTTCTCCTGACAGTGAGTGAGTTCTGACATCTGATGGTTTTATAAGAGACTTTTCCCACTTTTGCTCTGCACTTCTCCTTGCCACCACATGAAGAAAGACAGGCTTGCTTCCACTTCTGCCATGACTGTAAGTTTCCTGAGCCCCACCGCCCCCTGCAGCCATGCTGCACTGTGAGTCAGTGAAACCTCTTTTCTTTATAAATTACTCAGTCTCAAGCATGACTTTATTAGCAGTGTGAGAATGGACTAATACAGTTATCTTAGACAAGTTACTCAATATCTGTGTAACTGAGTTCTCTATAAAATGTGTATAATAACTTGTATCTCATCATATTGTTATTAAAATCAGTGAGTTATTATTTAGGGCTTTCATATAGAAAATGTCATCTAAGGGTTCAATGTAATGAAAGAAAGAGTGATTGGGTGAATAAATAGAGAATTCACTGGGTCTCTTTTTTATTCTGGCTAGGGAAAACAGGTATTTCTATCTTCACTATAACCCCGCAATTCTTCTCACTCTCTGGCTTATTAGCTCATATGCTTACTAGGACACTTCGATTTACCTGGAAAACCATCTTTGGATAGCATTTCTGTGTCATGACTTGTGTGTGCAGTGATAGCATGGATAGCATTTCTATTATAGTCATGACTTGAGTATGCATTGATCTGCCAGGTGCTCTATTCCCCCACATACCTGTCTTTTTCTTTAGGTTGGGTCCACATGACTCTGTCCTACATAATCAAACCTAGAGTTTCTGGAAACAGGTATTTTCTTAATATGTAGGATAGAGATAGCCCTAATTTCAAAGTAAACTGCAAATTAACATCAGACTGGTAATCTATAAATCATGAAAGAGCATGTGAACATGTGCTCTGCTCTTAAAACCCAATTATCATGACTAGGATTCTGCTTTACCTGGAATCAAAATGGCCCCCTTACAGAATTTCATGAGAATTCACCATCCCCTCACCACCTCCCATCATCATCTCCCAGCCCCACACCCATCCTGGGTTATGTTGGTTCCTGCCCTTCAGAATTCATTCACAAGCATTCCTTTCCAAAGTGAGGCCAGAAGGACAAGACTTCCTACTCTATCTCACCAACTTTTCTCATGTCACCAAAAAAGCTATTGTTAATGCTTTTACATCAGGGTGGAGTGGTGGTAACTGAGGAAATATGTCATTTTTTTCTTGAAAAAGCCATTCTGGACATTTCTATAGCTTATTAAAAGAGGCCTTCCTCTGTGAAGCAAAATAAATCACTTCTTCCATAGTCTCCATAGTACTTTGCTTACACATTTATCACTATTTAAATTTCCTGCAGGAACTGGGATTGTGTCTTACTCAATATTCTAACACATTGCCTCACACTCAAATCCTTGTTTGATGAATAGTTGTATAGCTAAAGAAAGTCACCTAACACGTTTTCAAAAAAAAAAAAAAATTTGGTTGTTGTTTCTTCTCTTTAGGTTTGACTTTGCCAGAAACAATAAATCTCTGTGTCTTAAGATCACTGTGTTCATTTTGTTAAACTGTGACAACATATTAATTTAAGAATTCTATCCCCTGGCCAAGCTCACAAAAAGCCATTTTGTTGACAGGCCATAGAGCAGGGATTTGGAGTGAGAAATACCTGGATTCCCCCAGCTCCACTGTTTACCAGCTCTGTAAATTTGGAGGTGTTATTTCATCCTTTGGCTGTTTGCTTTCTTTGTCTTTAATATGAAAGTAAAAATGACATCAGTTGTCTAGGTATGTGGAGATGATACAAATAGACAACAGAGATACAGGGGGCACAGTAAACAATAAGAAGTAGCTGCTGGTATTTTATTTATTAATAGCATGGTCATTACTGAAGTCTCAAAATTATTAAATAATTTCACAAATAAGTTTCAAAGATTAGAAGCACTTGAGAACTATTGGAGACACACACACACAAACACACATAGTCATTTCTGCCTTGCTAATGTGAAACTGGTACCATTGAGCTGAATCCTAATATTGCATATCAAGAACCAAAACTTAATTGACATGCAAAATTCCCTGACAAAATTAATAATTATGACCAAGAAACCATGAACAACCAATTTTAATGATCAGATACGAAATTTATTTCTAGCCACCTGCTGTGAGAAGCTAATCTTCCCTCACATCCTAATCTACTGACACGCAGACTCTGGGCTAAAAGAAGCTCTTAATAATGAATAATCTAGCTACGGATATAATTCTTCTGAGCAGAAAATGGAGGATTATAGAACATTTTAGAATTTTTTTTTTTCTTTTCCCCACTTCCCTTCCCATTCAGGTAATTTTCTTTAAACACCATTTCGATTGTTGCTGCCACCTTAAGGATGTAAAAGGTTGAGCACATGAGTGTAGAAAAAATATTCAATATTGCCCCAAAGAAAATGTACAGGAAAAGGTATTAGAATATAACAGCAGCACAAAAGACTGGCTGATATTTATACTAAAAACTCTGAAAGAAAACCATCTGCTAATGCCAAATTCATTCATTCTAAAGTCTTAGGATAAGGTAACAAAAATACAACATGTACTTATAACTTTCACAAATGAACCTCCTCTCTCTCTCTCTCTCTCTCTCTCTCTCTCTCACACACACACACACACACACACACACACACACTCAGATAAACACACACACTGCACCCTTTACACCATGGTCAGTCATGAGCATTCTAATAATTCTAAGTATTCCACATGAGAATGCAAAGAATATAAGCACAGCTTTTCTTGGATTGCTAAGGGTTGTCTCAGGTACATTAGGCAGCTCAATCCGTAACTTTGAGACAAAATCTCAGAAATTATGGTCATGGGCTCATGGTGATGCTTATGAATTAATTAACCTGCTATTCTTCTGATGTGGGATTTCACAGGCTGTATCAGACAGTAGCTGAAAATAACTCAAAGAAAGCAAGATGGGACCCTGGAACTTGAAAGATACAGTCATAATATGAGCCAGTTTGATGAAGAGAAGGGAGAGGAAGCTGGAAAGATGGGAGGGTCAAAGATATGAAGAATTATGTGCTCCATTCTACAGAGTTTAACAGGTCCCACAGAGGTTAGCAGGCAAGGAGATATTGTAAAAAGAGGAAAAAAGAAAAAGCAATGAAAAGAAGAGAAGGAAGAAAAAGGAAAGGAAAGGAATGACATAAAGTAATTTATTTATGCCCTCACTTATCAAATATTATTAAGCACCTACTATGTGCCAGGCACCATGCTAGATAAAAGGAGACAGTTTCTAATTTAAAGAAGCTCAAAATCTCATAAGAAAGATAGCCAAGCAAGGAGGAAATTTTTCCCAGCCAGAGTCTAAGGAAGTTCCCCATGTCTCACCCTGGTTCTTTAGCCTCCTGGTTAAAGTCTCCTATGGGAAGGAACTCTGGTTTGGGTTTTGGAAAGACCTGGGTTTAAAACCTTCTCTCCATCCTTACCTCTTCTTCTTGGCCAAGTCTCTCAACTTGTCTGAGCTGCAGTTTTAGCTACTGTAAAATGGGAATTTGAAAAGCTACTTAGTAGCATTGTCCTGAGGATTGGTCAAAATAGAGAAGCAGCTGGCAGACTTCTGGAATAAGTTCATTTGTCCTCACTGCCCTCATGTGCCCGTGTTCTGAGAAGCCTATGGGAAGGCCCCATCCCTGCAGCCAACATCCTCACAAGCAGAACTCTGGAACCCATCATCCCACCAGACAGAGAATGCTAGATCAAAGTCAGAAGAGCGTCAGGACCAACCCATCAGGTCTTGTACCCTGTTTACCCCAATCCCTCCCAAAAGCATAAACCACTAGGATCACTTATTATTTATTACCAGGCTTTCTTCCCCTTTCTTCTTCTGTACATTCCCTAACTTGGCTCAACCTTCCAACCCCTCCTTCCTTTCACACACACTGTGCCCTCTGGAATAGCCCATCGACAATCAGCAAATGTCCTTACACCCACAAACTCTACCACCGCCTTGCTCCCTTCATCTCCTTGCTTGACTTTGCCTATAAAATTTGCTTGCCTTTCATCCCTTTGGTTTTTTTTTTTTTTTTTTTTTTTTTTTCTTATCCTTCTCTCTTTTCTGGGGTTAGAAAGGGGTGTGTCTTCTTTTTCCTACAGCTTCTAACAGATCGTTTCTCCTGGTTTCTTCTTTATCTTACAAGTTTCTTTGCTGCTTTCAAGCATCTCATTTAGCTATTTGACCCTCTTCTACTCCAATCTTCCTGAAGTTATCTGCTGACTCTCTCTGTTGTTGAGATTTTTTCCTGCCTACACTCTCTCTCTCTCCATAAACAACCCCAATGATTTCAACAGGTGTGTGGAGGGTCCACCCAACATTCATCCCTCAATCCCTCCCTTTCTTGTCAGCAGGGGGTCTTTCTTACATTCTTGCAAGACCCCATCCTACTGCCATAACTGGCCTTTCATCGTCAGAAACTGTACAGCCTCATATAATTTCAGACATACCTCTTATCAGCCTCAACTTCCTATTTTTTTCAGTTCACTTGCTCAAATGCCCACAGTGCACAGTTCTGCAATCTGATTGATTCTGGTGCATTCTCAAAATCAATCAGCAACTTTCTGTTTCCATTTTCTTTGTTATCCAACTTTAAATATAGGCTTTATCATTAAAATCATTTATTGCAAGGACTCTTTCAATGTCAGCTTTCCCCTTTCAGAAGTCAGCTCTCAGAAGCAGTCAGAGAGGTTGTGAGCCTTTCTGCTCACAACCCAACTGCTTTGACTGTTTCTGA
Organism: Saimiri boliviensis; assembly: GCF_048565385.1. NCBI lineage: Eukaryota > Metazoa > Chordata > Mammalia > Primates > Cebidae > Saimiri > Saimiri boliviensis. Next base: position 105,183,461 of record NC_133454.1, on the reverse strand, counting down.
GAGCACACATCTGGACTGATAGGTTACACCACATAAAAAGTGGATTCTGTTTCTCGAGTAAGCTCCCTTTCCCATTCTGTGACATGACCACTTTTTCTCATTATCATCTCTCTGCCTTCCAGCTGAAATCCCAGCTTCTTTTCTTGCTTTTTTCCAGTCTTTTCTCACACTTCACTAGAGAGATCTTTTAAAAATATAAAGCAAATAAAATCGTCCTCTTGTTTAAAATACTTCATTGACAACGTTCCCTTATACTTGGGATAAAATCCAAACTCATTACTTCTACCTCCTCTCTACCTCTTTATCCTCATATGTCACAACTCTCTTACTCAGCTCCCATTACTCTACCTGCCTTTCAGTTCCTCAAACACACCAAGTGCTTTGCACTGAGTCTCCGCAGGTGCTGTTCAACCTGCCCGAAGGGCTCCTCCCTGGGGATTTGCAGGGGTACTTATTCTCCCCCTGCAAGACTAACTCACAGGCCACCATCTCAGGGATATTTCTAGGCCATCCTCTCTGATGTTGCTGCCCCATCCACTACTATTCTCACTCCTAGCAATACGATTTCTTTATAGAGCTTAATCCCCTCAGCCAAGCACCATATATTTCTTTGTTAACACGTATTTTTTTTAGTGTCCCTCTCCTCTCTGTAAGCTCCATGATGGCAGGGCCACACAGTCTTATTGTAACTGGCAGATAGCAGTTACTTAATACATATTTATTGAGTAAATGAGTAAGTGAATGAACGCTGGATGAGTCACAAGAGTAATTCAAAGAGAAACTAAATCAGTTTCACAAATTTGCTGATTTGATTGTTGAAAACAAAGTTTGTTTCCATCTTTTAGAAAGAGACAGTACATAAATATGCATTTAGTGCTTCTTAAATGTTACCAATGAAGAACCCAGAGTGGGTGTAAATATATACACCTGAGAGGTCATGCCTATAGACAGCTAGATTTTATGCTTTTCATAACAATTCTGCAAATGATATTTTCAATTATCCATGTATAAAACTGCTGATCACGGCCATATTGTGGCTTAAAGATCTCTCTTGCACACTGCAGTAAACTCCAGCTTGAGTGGCACAGATAAGTATGAATTGTACATGCTCACATCTCTTTTTCAAGGAATTTAACTCATTTTTGTCTGAATCAGTTTCCAATAGATAATAACTGCCCTGCCCGTATTCTTTTTGAAAATTCCCTCAAAAAAAGTTACATGGCACATAGAATAGTGCAAAATTATTCTATTTATTTTGTATTATTTTTTTCTTAAGGATAATTTTCAAAACTGCTTAAGTTTCAGATCCTGTGAAACCTGAATCCACTATACGCACCTGTCACTTTAAGAAACTGAGGTATGGAGAAGGAGCCGAAGGTAACAGAATTGAAAGTGGAGCTAAGATTTAAACTAAGGAAGTTTGGATTCATTTTGTTACATCAGTTTTTGACCTGCTACAAAACTTGACTCCACTAAAATGACTGATATACATTTTAATGACTTTGAAGTGTTTGCATACTTGTTTACCTGGTCAGAATCTGAGCTCTTTGGGGCACAATGTATCCTTATTTGCATACCCAACAATTACTTCAATAAAACACAGTAAAATGCTCATTAAAAGTTTGAACAAGGATCCAAGATGGCCAAATAGGAATAGCTCCAGCGTGCAGTTCCCTGCAAGAACAACACAGAGGGTGAGTGCCCACCGCATTTCCAAACAAGTTTTCACTGCCCACAGACCAGGAGATTCCCGGGCCAACAAGTACCACGAGTTTTCAGCACGGCGGTTTCAGCCAGTGCCGGGCTGGCTCACAGAAACTCACACAAATCTGGGTGGCTGTTTCAACTGGCACCTGAAATACCTGGGAGACAGAGCCACCCATGCAACTGAAAGGGACGGAGCTGAGACAGGGAGCCAGGCAATCTGGCTCTGCAGGTACCACCCCCACAAAACAAGCTATCTGAAAGGCTCTGGATTCATTCTCCATCCATCTTTGATACCTAGCTAGTGAGGAGTTGTGGTCACTTGGAGGAGGAGAGACATTCTGGTTTTTGGTGTTTTCATCCTTTTTGTGCTGGTTTCTTCCCATTTTAGTGGGTTTTTTTTTTTTTTAATCTACCTGTGGTCTTTGTAGTTTTTGTTGATGTTGGTGCTATTCCTTTCTGTTTGTTAGTTTTCCTTTTAACAGTCAGGCCCCTCTGTTGCAGGACTGCTGGAGTTCCACTCCAGACCCTGCTTGCCTGGGGCTCACCCATAGGGGCTGCAGAACAGTAAGGGTTGCTGCTGGTTTCTTCTTCTCTTATCTTTGTTCCAGAAGGGTATCTGCCAGATGTCAACTTGAGCTCTCCTTTATGAGGTGTCTCTTTGGGTATATGCGGGTAGGGGAGCTGCTTGTGGAGACTGTCTGTGCATTATAGGAGCTCAAGTGCTGTGCTGAACAGGTCCATTGTTCTGTGCAGAGCTGCTGGGCAGGTACCTTTAAGTCTACTGCAGCAGAACTCATAACTGCCTCTCTTCCCAGGTACACTGTCCTAGGAAGGTCAGCTTTATTTGTAAGTTCCTGTCATGCTGCTGCCTTTTTTCATAGATGCCCTGCCCTGCAAGGAGTAGTCTAGTCACAGTCTACCAATAGAGGTGTTACTGAGCTGCCGCAGGCCCTGCCCAGATGCTATGTGAACTGCCTTGGTAGTGGTGGTAGCCCTTCCCCCCACTGTGCTGGACAGTCCTGGGTCCAGCTGCGATTGCTATGAAACTCTCAATACAAATTACAGTCAGAGATTACTACAAACAACTCTATGCACATAAACCAGTAAACCTGGAAGAAATGAATGAATTCCTGGACACTTGCACCCTCCCAAGCATAAACCAAGAAGAAGTTTAAACCGTGAACAGATCAATAACAGGGCTTAAGTCGAGGCAGCAACTAATAGCCTACCAACCAAAAAAAGTCCAGGTCCAGACGGGTTCGTAGCTGAATTCTACCAGATGTACAAAGAGGAGCTGGCACTATTCCTTCTGAAACTATTCCAAACAATCCAAAAAGAGGGAATCCTTCCCAAATCATTTTATGACACCAACATCATCCTCATACCAAAATCAGGTGGAGACTCAACAAAAAAAGAAAACTTCAGGCCAATATCCATGATGAACATAGATGCAAAAATCTTCATTAAAATACTGGCAAACCGATTGCAACAGCACATCAAAAAGCTTATCCATCACAATCAAGTAGGCTTCATGCCAGGGATGCAAGGCTGGTTCAACATATGCAAGTCTATAAACATAATCCACCATATAAACAAAACCAAAGACAAAAACCACATGATTATTTCAATAGATGCAGAGAAGGCCTTCAACAAAATTCAATAGCCCTTATGCCAAAAACTCTCAATAAACTAGGTATCAAAGGAACATGTCTCAAAACAATAAAAGTTATTTATGTCAAACCTACAGCCAATATCATACTGAATGGGCAGAAACTGGACGCATTCCCTTTGAAATCTGGCACTAGACAAGAATGCCCACTCTCACCACTCCTATTCAATATAGTATTGGAAGTTCTAGTAGGAGCAATTAGGCAAGAAAAAGAAGCAAAGCGTATTCAGTTAGGAAAAGAGGAAGTCAAATTGTCTCTATTTGCAGATGACATGAATGTATATCTAGAAGACCCTATCATCTCAGCCCAAAATCTCCTTAAACTGATAAGCAACTTCAGCAAAGTCTCAGGATACAAAATCAATGTGCAGAAATCACAAGCATTTCCTATACACCAACAACAGACAAACAGAAAGCCAAATCATGAGCTAACTCCCATTCACAATTGCTACAAAGAGAATAAAATACCTAGAAATACAACTAACAAAGGATGTAAAGGACCTCCTTAAGGAGAACTACAAACCATTGCTCAAGGAAATAAGAGAGGACACAAACAGATGGAGAAACATTTCATGCTCATGGTTAAGAGGAATCAATATTGTGAAAATGGCGAAACCACCCAAAGTAATTTACAGATTCAACACTATCCCCATCAAGCTACCAATGACCTTCACAGAACTGGAAAAAAACACCTTAAACTTCATATGGAACCAAAAGAGAGCCTGCATAGCCAAGACAATGCTAAGCAAAAAGAACAAAGCCAGAGGCATCACGCTACCTGATTTCAAACTATACTACAATGCTGCAGTAATCAAAACAGCATGGTTCTGGTACCAAAACAGAGATATAGACCAATGGAACAGAACAGAGACCTTGGAGGCAATGCCACATATCTATAACCATCTGATCTTTGACAAACCTGACAAAAACAAGCAATGGGGAAAGGATTCCCTGTTTAATAAATGGTGTTGGGAAAACTGGCTAGCCATGTGCAGATGCAGAAACTGGACCCCTTCCTGATACCTTACACTAAAATTAACTCCAGATGGATTAAAGACTTAAACATAAGAACTAACACCATAAAAACCCTGGAAGAAAACATAGGTAAAACCATTCAGGACATAGGCATAGGCAAGGACTTCATGACTAAAACACCGAAAGCATTGGCAACAAAAGCCAGAATAGACAAATGGGACCTAATTAAACCCCAGAGCTTCTGCACAGCAAAAGAAACAATCATTAGAATGAACCAGCAACCAACAGAATGGGAAAAAAATTTTTGCAATCTACCCATCTGACAAAGGGCTAATATCCAGAATCTACAAAGAACTAAAACAGATTTACAAAAAAACAAAAACAAAAACAAAAACAAAAACAAGCAAACAAACAAACAAACAAATCCGAAAGTAGGCAAAGGATATGAACAGACACTTTTTAAAAGAAGACATACACGAGGCCAACAAACATATGAAAAAATGCTCATCAGCACTGATTATTAGAGAAATGCAAATCAAAACCACATTGAGATAGCACCTCATGCCAGTTAGAATGGCAAACATTAAAAAATCTGGAGACAACAGATGCTGGAGAGGATGTGGAGAAATAGGAACAATTTTATGCTGTTGGTGGGAGTGTAAATTAGTTCAACCACTGTGGAAGACAGTGTGGCGCTTCATCAAGGACCTAGAAATAGAAATTCCATTGGACCCAGCAGTCCCATTACTGGGTATATACCCAAAGGATCATAAATCGTTCTATTATAAAGACACATGCAAACGTATGTTTGTTGCAGCACTGTGTACAATAGCAAAGACCTGGAACCAACCCAAATGCTCATTGACAATAGACTGGACAAGGAAAATGTGGCACATATACACCATGGAATACTATTCAGCCATAAAAAATGATGAGTTGGTGTCCTTTGTAGGGATATAGATAAATCTTGAAACCATCATTCTCAGCAAACTGACACAAGAACAGAAAATCAAACACCGCTTGTTCTCACTCACAGGCGGGTGTTGAAAAATGAGAATACCTGGACACAGGGAGAGGAGCATCACACACAGGGGTCTGTTGGGGAGCCAAGGGAGGGACAGCAGGGGGTTGGGAAGGTCAGGGGGGAATAACATGGGGAGAAATGACAGATGTAGGTTACGGGGGGAAGGCAGCAAACCACATTGCCAAGTGTGTATCTATGCAATGATCCTGTATGATCTGCACATGTACCCCAGAACCTAAAGTACAATTAAAAAAATAAAAGGAAAAAAAAAGTTTTATCTAAAGATTAATGTATTAAATGAATGAAAGAGTGAAATCTTTTCATTCTCACTGTTCAGGTGACACACTCTGATTCAGCAGAACAAACAGGAGCTGACAGTTTGGAGAAAGCCACACTAAGATCTTTGGATCCATGATTCCCAGTCCTCAGGTTGAGAAGTGAAGACACCAGTGCTGGAACCATAATGTGCAACAGCATCTATAAATAAATGAGTGCATAAGGCCCCTTCGGTGAAGGTGGCCAAATTTATTAAAAATCAAAGGGGTCCCTTATACATGGAACAAGTTGATAACCACTGCTTTCCACTAAAATTCAATGTTTTTCCCCTATAACTTTGAACTAGGGAGTCAGAGTGAGATAAAGTAGTTTCAGCCCTAGGAAAGGGATCAGCATAAAGGATTGAGATAAACCACTGTGTCAAGCTAGGTAGACAGCCTGGGACCAGGGAGAACAAGCTGGGTCCTTGGAGAAGAGAAATTCAGAATCAAGTTAACAAAAGAAAGCATAAACACAGCAGAGGCCAGTACACAAAAAGTAGCAGAATATGTGATAATATCTAGAAACACCTTTTAAAACGGTTAAAGTGCTATCAAACATATACCGCTCTCCACCTTTGCTGTTTCTGGAAGTACCTGTGATATGGAGAAGGAACGCAACAGCACAATTTCCTTGACTAACAGCTGCAACTCGCAGGACCTTCCTTTTGGACTCACAGGAAGGCACATGAAACCTGAAGCTTGAATCAGTCAAATAGGGCAGGGGAACCAAGTTTAACAGCCCAGCAGGGAAGACCCAGACAAGAGGATACCAGGCTTCTGGTACCCAGGGCTCCAGACAGACTGTCTGACAATCTTTCCTGCATCAACTAGCATTAAAGTCAATCAGTGTGGAAAACTGTCAGCCCTGCATGACATATTAGTTTTATTCCCTAATGCCTTTTTTTGTGTTTATGTGAGGAAAATAGATAGAAATATGGTTAACTTGTGGTTCTTTTTTATTTGGAGTTTGAAGGATTCTCCAAGTAATGAAAAAGCCTGGCCTCCTGGGGCAAACATACTCAGTGAGCAGAAAAAATATTGCTCAGAGAAAAATGAATTGAGAGCTCCATGAGAAAGGACCTACTACTGAAGACAATTTTGTTCCTAGAATGACATTAAATCCAGAGAATAAAGCCCCAGAGGAGCTGTGGGCCGCGGACCCTGTGAAGGAGACACAGAGACAGTCATTTAAGTTATGTGAGCAGAATTCCCAAGCCTGTGAGGGCTCTTCCTGCAACCACGTTTAGGCCAGGTGATATGGGTTGAATTGTAACCCCACCCCCAACAAAAGGGCATGTTAAGTTTCCAAAGCTCCGTGCTCCAGAAAGTGACCTTATTTGAAAATAAGGATCATTGCAGATGTTACTATTACTATGAGATTATGCCAGAGTAAAGTGGGTCCCTAATTCACTATGACTGGTACCCTTATAAGGAGATGGCCTTGGGAAGATACAGACACGCATGAAGAATGCCACGTGATGACAAAGGTAGAGATAAGATTTATGTATCTGTACATCAAGGAACTCTGCAGATTGCCAGTGAACCACCAGAAAGTAGGAGAAGGCAAGGCAGTATTCCCTGTAAGTTTCAGCTGGAGCATAGCCCTGAGAACACGCTAATTTCAACTTCCTTTCTAGCCTCCAGGGTAATGAGACAATAAATGTCTATTGTTTTAAGCCACCCAGTTAGTGTCACTTCATTATGGAAGCCCTGGCAAACTAATAGGGTAAGATAAGGGGAGTCTAAATGGCCTGGATCAAGGAGAGGGGTTAGGAGGGGAATGTCTGGCTGGAGGAATGGTATATGCTTACTCTAGATTAGGAGGATGGAATAATTATCAGTTACACATGTATGTAACAGAAATTCTATTTCTTTAGGAAAGGAGGCTAAAGCAAATCACAGCAAGTCCCAGGCCTTTTTCTATCAATCAAATTGCTTATATAACTTCATCATAACAATCAGTTTCAAAGAATTCAGTGTTAAATAAAAGAACAATGAAATTTTCCCAAGTGTAATTTTCATTTTTTTTCTTGAGTGTTTGCAAGGCAAGTTAGTATCTTAGGATCACGACTCTGAATAAATTATCAAACAGTATGTTGTCAGAGACCTAACGTAGCACACTAATAGTTATGGGCTTTAGATTTAAAGACCCAGGTTCAAATCCTGACTAAACATACCAATGACTAGTATGTCACTTTAAGCAAGTTATAAACTCCCTATGTCTGCTATCTAAAGTTACAGTAATTATGTGTGATCAACTGTCATTTATTCTTGTTCACACATCTGAGGATCACCCAGGGGTTAACTGGTCTAGGCCAGGTTGGGCAAGGCTCAGCTTCAAGCTGCATGTAGGTGAGGTTCATGTTATCTTCATGTGTCTCATATCCTCTTTGGACCAGCAGACTAGTCAGAATGTCAGAAATACAGATGCACCAGACCTTCTTTTGACCTTGGCTGGTAATTGACATGTTGTCACTTCTGCTCACATTCTGTGGGATATAGCAAGTCAATTGGTCAAGTCCAACATTAATGGATCAGGGAAATGTATACTATCTCTAGTTAAGGGAGAAATAATTTATAAGCTGAATATCTGCTGAATAATTCAAATTATCACATTCCCTGAATATGTTTCCTTACCTGCAAAATGGAGACAATAATAGGACCTAATAGAGGTATAGAATTGTCTGCATTTAAAAACTGAAAGATTTCACATAAAGACTCAGATTCTTATCTTTTTTTTTTTTTTTTTTTTTTTTTTGAGACGGAGTTTCGCTCTTGTTACCCAGGCTGGAGTGCAATGGCGCAATCTCGGCTCACCGCGACCTCCGCCTCCTGGGTTCAGGCAATTCTCCTGCCTCAGCCTCCTGAGTAGCTGGGATTACAGGTACACGCCACCATGCCCAGCTAATTTTTTGTATTTTTAGTAGAGACGAGGTTTCACCATGTTGACCAGGATGGTCTCGATCTCTTGACCTCGTGATCTGCCCGCCTCAGCCTCCCAAAGTGCTGGGATTACAGGCGTGAGCCACCGCGCCCGGCCAGATTCTTCTCTTTAAAATAAAAATTTCTTTAAAAATCCCGGATACTAGGTTTACCATTTCACCTGGTGATAATTGACTGGATATTAAGTGGATTTTGCCCAATTTTAGGAAAATTTGCCAGATTCTCTATGAAGTGCAACAATTCATACATTTAAGTTGCCTCTTCAGCACCTGTAAGCATCTGAGCTGTAGCCTTTGCAGTAAACCAAGCCAGGTATGTGTGGAGTGTTGCTGTGCTAAAGCTCCCTCTAGCATATTTTCCCCATAGAACCTCATAGATGAACACTGTGAGGCCAGAGCAAAAGACAAGAATCAAGTTCAAAGTGACTTCACTATGAGGACATCTTCCTCCCACTGGCTGGGCTTCCAACTTACATGATTGGGAAGGATATTTTATAACATAGACACAAGGGAGCTTTTGCATCCAATAAATGTTTAGTATTCGATTCTCAAAATTCTTCTGGAAATTTCAAAATATAGAGTTCTTCCAGAATCTGCAGTGGACTGCTATGTACTTTGATTTCTCTCCCCAACAGGATTTTTTTATGTTGTGACCTAAAAGACCAGAGTACATCACAAAAAATAAACAAACAAGGATATTTTTAGGACCTCACCCATACTGAATTTCTTAGGATAGTATACTGAAAATCTGACATTTTCTTCCTGATGATTTTCATGAGCAGGTAAATTTAATAACTGCAGGTAAAGATCACCCCAAAAAATGTTGTGATGCAGGAAAAAACTCAGAGAATAAAAAGCAAAGATTTCTCTTCTGTACTATAAATGTCATAGACAGTTATCATTTGGTCTGCCTTTTAGTTGAAGTTAATTATCAAATTTTTGAGCTTGTTAAGAGTAGGTCAACAGAATGTTTCCCCATTTGCACAGGAATCTAAGTCAATTGTAGTCCTTTATGACAGCCTGAGTGTAACTCCTCAAAGAGTAAATAAAAGTTAATTGATTACTTTCCAAACTGTTACTGGCTGTTATGAGCATTATCCAACAAAAGCTATATCATAAGATCATCTATTACCTCAATAGCAGCAAATTACATGTGAGAAGATCACAAGCCACAGCATAGATGTACATTGGGTCAGGCTGTGTACCTGGATGCTCATCATTTGATAGTCGTGAATCCATAAAACTACAATTACCTGAGTATTCAAATGTCCTGGGATTTGCATTTCTTACTGGGAAGCCAACATTTAAATTTTATTTTTATAAACTAACACCTATAGGCAAGTTATATAGCAATGAACTCAACTCTGAAAAGTCAATGTTACCTTACAAAAGTAATATCAAAAGCTATTTAATAATACAAAGCTCCATCCCTCCTGCAAGTCCAAAACTTTTTCAAGAAGTTTCAAAAATCAAATTTTTCTTCATAATTCATTTGGCAGCAAAACCTGACCTCAACTAAAATTCTTTTGTGGCAAAACCTGACCTGTACTGATCTGAGGCTATTTATGGTCTTTGTATAAACCACTCAGTGCAAATATTTACTCGTTTCACTAAAGAACTGTTAATGTGCTTAATTATGAGATATTTCTTTAGACCCACTGGTGGTATCACATCCAGCCTATGTATTACATTACTTTTATAACAGCTGAAAGTTTTTACATTGCTAAATACACCTGGCTCCAAGAGTTTCAGAGAAGAGACTGGGGACCTGTATAAAGTAAACATCATTTTAGAATTGGAAGTCAAGTATATCCATTTGATCATACAGTCATGAATATTATCTGGCACTTACTCTTCAGTGATGAACAAATTCATTGTCAGAATCAATAAATCTTAATTGGGTGCCTACTATGTGTAAGAACCTTTGCTCTGTGTTCTTATATTCATTACCTTATCTGATCTATAGTCCTTGTCTAAATAAGGTATCCTTAAACTACATTATTAAGAATAAGAAATTGAGGCTCAGTGAGGTGTTGTGATTAATCCAGGATCATGCAGCTGATAAAAAACATAGCTTGACTTAAAAGCTAGGACACCTAATGATAATTTTCAAGATCATTAAGGAGGTGGGCCACAAATTAGATAATATTCACAATACCCAGAAATACCCACATGGGTGGGGGCATGTGGATTTCTGTGTTCTGCCTTCACTAAAACTCTGTCTAGTCATGGGCCCTCATTCTACTATATTATATGTGGCCATCTTCCATTTAAACACAACCACTTAATCTCCAACCTCCACTTTCCACAAATCTTAGAGCAAGGGAATAATACTGCCTTGACACTAATGGCAGTCCAAGAATTTCATGAAACTCGTATACCCTGCCATTAGCCACTCTCACTGACTTCTCATTTTAATTTAAGGAATTTTGAAATTCAAATGTTAAACCTGCAAATGTATTTAGACATGGTAATCAAACAAAATCATGGCCCATTGAGCTTGAAAACCCTCTCCCTAAAGCCACTGCTCCTGTTATGGTCTAAATGTTTGTGTCCACCCAAAACTCATATAGTGAAATCCTAACCCACAAGATGATGGTATTAGGACATGGAGTCTTCTAGGAGATGATTAGGGAATGAGGGTGAAGCCCTCATAAATAGAATTAGTGATAAAAAGAGGCTTCAGAGAGCTGCCTTGCCCTTCAACCATGTGAGAGCACAGCAAGAAGGTGTCATCTGTGAGAAAGCAGTGTCTCACCAGACACTAAATCTGCAGACGCCTTGATCTTGGACTTCTCAGCCCATATAACTGTGAAAAGTAAGTTACTGTTGCTTTTAAGCAACCCAGTGTATGGTATTTTGCTATAACCAGCCCAAGTGCTAGCATGCTCATGCTCTTGTGAGCACACACTCTCTCTCTCTCTTTCTCTCTCCCATGACAACAAAAGTGAGAAGTCGGCCATCTGCAAGTCAAGAAGAAGAGCCTTCACCAGAACCCAGCGATGCTCACACCCTGATCTCAGCCATCCAGCCTTCAGAACTGTGAGAAAATACATTTCTGTTCTTCCAGCCACATCATAGTCTATGGTATTTTGTCATGGCAGCCAGCGCAGACTCGACATTTGGGATGCCGAAAGACAGCTGAAATATGTCACTAAAATCTACTGCTCCAGTCTAACTGAAACTTTGTAACTCTTTCATCAGAATCTCCCTTTTTCCTAGCCCTCCTCCACATCAGCCTCCAGTAACCACGTTTCTACTCTCTATTTATATGAAATAAATCTTCTAATACTTTTATATAAAATGTATTTTTTATACTTTTATACTTTTCTATACTGAAATCATACAGTATTTGTCTTCCTGTGCCTGGCTTACTTCACTTATAAATTTTAGTGATCTATTGCACTGCATGGTCACAGTTAATAATGTATTATATATTTCAAAATTGCCAGATACTAGGTTTTTAATGTTTTCACCACATGAAAGTTGATAAGGTGATAGATTTGTTAACTGGCTTGATGTAATCTTTCTATAATGTACAACTGGGCATACTATCACATTGTACCCTATCAACATATATGAATATTAATTACCAATCTAAATAATTTGTTAAAAAGACTGAAATGTGTTGGTTTTATTAGAACTCCATAGGTATCTTACAAATACTAGGAAATATTCCATGAATATATGGCTTTCTGAAATAAAAACAATTACTAAAACAGTAATCATCACTGAGTGCCTGCAATATACCATGTAAGTTGTATTATCTCTGATTTTCACCACATCCATGTATTTCATTCTTGGGATTCTTTGAGTCCAGATGCTTTAGAAAGCTATCCAGTAGTGACAAGCAAGTCAGCAGTAGGGCAGGGATTCAAGCCCAGGTTGGTCCGAATTCAAAGCCTGTGTTCTCCACTCCTATCAATTTTGCCTTTCTATAAAGAGAAGGAGCACACACAATGGGTTTTAACAGAAGTCACAGGCAGCCTTTACTGTAGGCAGAGAGAAAGCTGCTCACCTGACACGATAAAACAATCAACTCAGCTCAAAATATCTTCCATTACTCACATCGAAAATTCCCATCACAAATTCACTTATTACATAGAGCTTTGGCCATTCCTAATATCTCTTTTAACTTTCTTCATCTAGAAATAATAAATGAAGCTCCGGATAGGTGGAGTTCAATGTGTTTGTCTGTTCTGTTCAACTAACATATACTAAACACCTACTATGTACAAGGGATGGCATTAAACTTGCCAGGAATTCAAGGAATTTCATGGTCCCTTACAATACAGAGCTGTCAGCTATTGTGAGAAGGAAGCTGGCACTTACAATGTCTAAATGTACAAAGTACTTTCAAGTAAGTTATACCAAAAAAAAAAAAAAAAAGCTAGTATCGCTTAAGAAAATGTCCCCCATCTATCAGGACTCCCTACAAATGTGATATATACCTGTTAGTTTTTATTATTTGAACTTGTTGCCATAGGCACATTCTATTTTTAAAAAATTAAAAGAGGAAAAATACCATGTTAATTAGAACTAAATCTGAATTGAATCTGAATGTCTCCACGTGATATGCTGATTTCAATATAAAAGTTTCTAATTTTCTTTTACCTTGACCAATGTGTACCAAGAAGACAGGACTTTGTATTTGCTCCTCATCATGCATTTATTTATTTAATTTCATATTCTCCAAATCTTTATGAGATCTTTATGGTACATGTAAGGCCGTATACTAGGCACATAGTAGCATTCAAGGATAATTCAAATAAATAACAGTTTTATCAACGATGTGTTATAAGTTTACCCAAAAGAAGGAAGGTTCATACCTAGTTAGAGTCAGGCTACTCTTCCAGCCTACCTATCTGTGATGAAGCTGAGAAGCACACTGGCATCTGAGTGACCCACCCAGAGCATGCCAGCACATGACTACAGCATATGGAGCCAAAATACTAGCAATAAATCCCGTATCACCCAACATCCCTGGCTCTCCTTATACTGTTATCTAGAAAAAAAAAAAGGCTTAGGTATGCAGTAAGCGAAATAAGTCAAGATGACAATGGAAGAGATGCTCTGGGGGCACTGTTAAGACAATGTTCCCTCTGGGAGCTGAAGGAGGTGTAGATGGTTGTAGGCTGATGCAGGTAGGCAGAGGCTTTTTCCATTATGAACCAGACACCCAGGTTTACACAGACATTTTCTTCTCTAACAGGAGGAACAAGACTGCTAAGCTTTAGTTTTCATCTTTCCCCAGTGCTATTCTCCTGACACTTATTACAAGTCAAGCAGCAATATAGCACTGTCCTCAAGGGAGAATATTCTCTCATTTTGACTGTCATGTGAGAGAGAAGGCAGAGGAAGGAGGTTATTTGTTCTTGGTGTAAATTTCTTTCCACTTCCTTTATGACCAAGTCAGAAAAGAGCAAGGTCATAGAACTTGCAAGTGGGCACAGCTGGTGACAGGACTCCGTGTTTTCTGCACACGCACTTCACTACCTAGCAATTAATTTATAAATCTGTCATTAAATTATTAGCCCTAAAGGACACTGTAAATGAACACCACTGCAGCATTTACATATTTAATCGGATTAGACTGCTGACTTTCCGATCCTGGCAATTAACTGGTCTCCATGTCCCTTTTACAATACTTAAATGACTTTTCTCTTATATTGGGGTGCCTGTGTTCCCTCTGTGATATTTTATGCTGAAAAGTAATTGTTCTATTTCTGCATCATTATATGGGTAGGCTATTGTAAACAAACTTATCTCTTGCTGTCCTAAATGACTTCATGAAGTAACTGCAAGATTCCAGCTAATGAGATATATGTTTATAACTACAAACATCCTATTTTCCCTTTAAAAGAGAAATCAGTTAAGTGAAATCAGATAAACCGGTTTCTTTCCATTTACGTAAGATCAATAAGGAAGGCATCCTTCCAACATAATATCGTTTTGCTTCTCTATTGGCTAATTAAAGCAGCATGTCATACAGTCCTCAAATGTAGTTCTGTGTTTCTAGGTGTTATCTAAAAAGATCTATCAGTTTTAACTTGAACAGGCTAAATTCAAGACTCAAAGCAACACTGATAACAAAGCAAAGCAGGTTTAGTGTTTTCTTATTGTAAAATAGCCCTGCTGTTGGCAAAGTCTCCAAATCTTTCTGGAATGGTCTCAAATGGGAACACTTGGGAACTAGAGGAGATCAGGAATGTGCATAAAGTAGGTTGTTACCTTAATGATGAATTAAAACATTTAACAGGCAGAAAGACAGTATAGAATGGTTTAAGAAGACAGGTTCTACAGTGATGAGAGCTGGCTACGTGTCCAAGATGTTTCATTTTAAGACCACATGTGTGACCTCAAGCAGGGTACTAATGTCCCCTAAATGATAGGTGCATCATGTCTAAAATGGGAATACTAATGGCAGCCACTCTGGAGGATGGCCAGGAGGATTAAGTGAGGAAATGCGAGTAATAAACTTAGCCCAGTGACTGGTATATAGCAAGAGGCAAAGTAAGGTGGTTATTTTAATACTTCATTGATAGGCTATACATCCCACTGGCCTAGGCCCTTATTAAATTTTACAACTCTCAAAATTTATAAAATCTCTGAAGGCAAGGATGGTAGCAATGGTTTTAGTACCAGCTCAACAGTCAGAAACTGTGTGATCTGGAACTCAGTCTAATTCTATCATAAAATACACAAGCTGATTCCCACATTTAAAAAAAATAAATTTTACTAACCAGGCCATTTTTGTTCATTCTTACCTAATCTTATCTAACTCAAATGAAAAAAATTCATTTGAGTTACCCCAAGATCTTGAACTTGGGGTAACTGTCACAGTTTTCCACAAAACCACTGATAAGTCTCTCAACCTGGAGCCAACAGGAACTGCTTAAGTAAAGAACAAGCCATGTGTAAGTTTCCAACTTTATCCATTTCGCTTAACAAGCATGTGTTGAAGGGCTACTTTATGCCAGGAGCTGGTGGGTTTTCTTCTGAAGCTCCAAAAAGTTCAACCCCATGCTAACCAAGCAGAAGAAATGATCTGGATACTTCTCAAAAATCTCAAGTGCCAAGTTTCTGTTGCCCTCAGCAGCTGCAGCAAATTAGAGCAGAAAGATAGGCTTTCAAGGAAGGTTTTGTAAGCTCAAAAAACAATCTATTTTTAAAGAAAATTACTTTTCTGAATTTTAAAGAAATCCATGCTTATATTTAAAAATTTCACACAAAACAGAAAGGTGTAAGTAAGAAATAAGCCCCTTGTTGTTTCCCCAACCCAAAGATTATTACTGATAGTCTATAGATTTTTATAAGCAAATGTATATAGATACATATATGTAACTAAAAACTGCTTTGCAATGTGATTTTTTTCACTACATATATAATTGTGTCTTTCCATATCAACGTAGGGATTTCAATGTACGTCATTTCCTTTAATGGCTTGTTTTCATCTGTATGAAAGTGCTATGTTACATTTTACCAAACTTTCTCTCTGGATATCTTTATTATTATTATTATTGGTTCATTTAATTATTCAACAACTAAGTATAGGGTACCTGCAATGTGTCTGGCATTATTTCAGGTTGAGAAAATACAGCCATGAGAAAGAGAGGCAAAATTTCTGTCCTCATCAACCTTAGCATCTGGAGGGGAAGACAGTAATAAAATAAAGCAAGATAAGGAGGCAAAGAAGAGAGATGGCTATGTTTGATAGTCAGGAGATAAACATATTTCACAAATGCTTCTTTGTGCATTTGTCCAGTTACTGAGATTTAAAAAGACTGGAAGGTCTTTTTAAATTATTAAGTTATGACAATAATTTTTCTACTTGTAGTTGATAATCTAGACAAAATGATCCTGACAATTATACAATGCCTTCCAGGTGAGCTGTCATCGTCCATGCCATAAAATCCTCTCTAGATCAGGTTACAATAAGAGGAAATGAGTTTTCCTCAACCTCTGGCTCCTTGATGCCTACTTTCTTTCAATCCTCAGCCAGATGTGTCCCCAGTCATTCTAAATGGAAAGCCAGAGTGTTTTCACAGGTATTTCTCTCTTTCCAGAATAAAATATTACATAAGTAGCTAACATACTATCTCTTACCCAAACACCTACTACTATTAATGATTTGAGGTGGTGGTTGTGGTTAATATTTGACAGCTATACACCTAACTGTCTTTGTAAAATATTTGGTTTTCTTTTATTACTAGTGGTGTATACTGGAGTGCTGACTCTTCTTCATCAGCCCAAACAGGTATCTAAAAAACCAAGCCATTCTAGATTTTGTGTGTTGTCAAAATCTACAGTAAATTCAAACAGGAATAGAGTAATGCTGGAGATCGGCAAGGACATAAAGAAAGATCTTCTCTGTTAGCCTGGATCTGACAGTGCTATAATAAACTGTCACTGTCTGCTGCTTCAAAGGTGCTATCAACTAGCAGAAAGGGCAGAGAGACCTTTAAACATCACCAAAAACCCAAGTATAAGTGATGTAACAAAACAGCTGTTATTTGCTGAGTGTCACCTATGTACTAGGCATAGTTCCAAATACGTAATTTATAACATATCTTTTGGGTAGGCACTATTATTACCCTACTTTTTAGAGATAAGGAAACTAAGGCACAAAGATGTTATTTGCTCATGTGGTAAAGATAGTCATTAGTTCCAGCATTTGTCTCTAGTGCTGGTACTCTTAAATACTGCAGCACAAGCTCGCTCTCTCTTTCTCTCTTTCTCTCTCTCTCTCTCTCTCTCTTTCTCTCTCTCTCTCTCTCACACACACACACACACACACATACACATACACACATTGAACATCACTCATACACATACAAGGAACAGACCACACCACAGACATATATTAAATATATATGTTTGTGTTTATACATATATGTGTGTGTGATATGTGTATATATAGAACATATATATACACACCACACACCATGCACACCTGCCACATACCACCACATATCACATAAATATCACACAAATACATGCCACAAACACATGCTACACACGCTTATCCAAACACTCATCCATACATTCTCTCTCCATCCTCAAATTGAGTCAATGGATAACCAAATAGTAAATACAAAAGGTGAACTGCTTATGAAAAAATAGCAAGATATGCTAAGTCCATTCCTTCTGTAAGGTGGAGGTGGGAGAATAGATCCTTCACAGGTGTATTAGTCCATTTTCATACTGTAATGAAGAAATATCCATAACTGGTTAGTTTACAAAGAAAAAGAGTTTTAATGGACTCACAGTTCCATATGACTGGGGAGGCCTCACAATCATGGCAAAAGGCAAAGGAAAAACAAAAACAGTTCTTACATGGTTGCAGGCAAGAGAGCAGGTGCAGGGCACTGCC
Source organism: Saimiri boliviensis (assembly GCF_048565385.1). Taxonomy (NCBI): domain Eukaryota; kingdom Metazoa; phylum Chordata; class Mammalia; order Primates; family Cebidae; genus Saimiri; species Saimiri boliviensis. The sequence continues at coordinate 105,165,454 of NC_133454.1, read as the reverse complement.
CTTTATAAAACCATCAAGTCTCATAAGACTTATTCACTATCACAGGAACAGAATGGGAAAACTCACCCCCATATTCAATTACATCCTGCCGGGTTTCTCCCACGACATATGGGAGTTGTGGGAGCTACAATTCAAGATGAAATTTGGGTGGGGACACAGCCAAACCATATCAACAGGGTTGGCTTGAGAACTACATGTGACATATGGGCAAAGGTTTGGTGACACAAAGGTGTTCTAGATACGTGCTATTCAGCCGCTCAGAGGTCTCAGATGGGCTTTGGGCTCAGGAGGATAAGTTACAATCACATCCCTCTCTCAGGTGTCTAACAGCTCACAGCAAGTCACAGGGCACGTCTCTGCAACTGAAAAGGTGGCCCTAACTTTTCAGGCTGCCATTCAAAGCATTCAGTTATTACACATCTCTGGGACTTTCCCATATGAATGTTCCTCTCTGTCATGCTGAAGGAATCTTTTTCTTTTGTGCACTCCTGCCTGTGCTAGATGTGATACCTTCTTTTTTTCCCACCTAAACCCAAACCATCAACCCTGGCCTAGCTCAGTTTTTACAGTACCATGAAGTTTCCTCTAACTGTATCATCCCCTGCAATCCTCTCCATCCTCTAAATGTCTACAGCATGTGTTATCTGTACCACCAATTTGGCATTTTGATTGTTAACTATATATTCTGAGATTGAAATGCTGTATTGTGCTCTAGTTTCCCAGAGACCCTTTCCCATTTATTATTCAATGACTTCCATTGCTTTAGAGGGTAGGCAAAACAGCATCTATTGACTTCAAGATTCAAAATTGAATTTTGAAGCTTAGAAATAAATGGACTCTTAAAAGACAGGTGCTTTTGATTTGTGAGACCCTAGCTTTTTAAAAAAAGAGGCTGGGCATGGTGGCTCATGCCTGTAATCCCAGTACTTTGGGAGGCTGAGGCAGACAGATCACGAGGTCAAGAGATCGAGACCATCCTGGCCAACATAGTGAAACCCCTCTCTACTAAAAAATACAAAAATTAGCTGGACGTGGTGGTGCGCACCTGTAGTCCCAGCTACTTGGGAAGCTGAGGCAGGAGAATTGCTTGAACCCAGGAGGCGGAGGTTGCAGTGAGCCAAGATTCTGCCACTGCACTCCAGCCTGGGACTTGGCGACAGAACAAGACTTCGTCTTAAAAATAAATAAATAAATAAATAAATAAAAATAAATTTTAAAAGAAGAGTTTCTTGCGTTCTAAAAGCTTTCCTTTTGCTGTTAAGAACTAAGACCCAGAAGATATATAAAGTGGATTTCATAAACATAGTTTCAGGATAATTTCATAATGACATAAAAGCAAATTTTCCCTTTCAAAATAAGGTAAATGGAATGACTGAGAAAGGAGAAAAACCAGAGAGGAGAAGTGATAGCTTGAATAGCAGGGTAGTGTTGTAAACTTCCTGCAGTCTTCAGCCTGAGCCTTAGAAATAACTCCAGAGAGGCTTCAGGGACTAGAGAGTAGTTGTGTCTCACTTTCCAGGAGCAGAAGCCTTATAGATGTCTCTACCTACAGAAAGTACTGGAGCATTGACATCAAAATGGTAGTGCAGCAGGTTTACCATGAGAAGAATTAGGATCTTCCTTATAAGTCTACTAACAGACACCCATCCTATGTAGTCTAACTTACTTGATTTCTCATGCACACCTCTCAATAAATCAGATTTGCAAGAAATACATCTCGTTCAAACGAGAAACGTTCATTTAGATGATTTCATCTCTTCTCCTCAAGATGACATATGTGTATAGACAGCCTAAAATGTATCTGGTTATACATTATAATACATACATGATTAAGCATACTGAACTGGGTTATGTAAAGTGAATTCTTTGTGGTTTATAGTTGAAGGATAGATTTTGCCAGCCTACGAATCATTTGGCATGATTTACCCATGACTGAATGGAATTGGCCATTTGTCTAAATTTGCATACTTTGCAGATTTGCTAGTTTGAGGTATTTTCTTTATCTCACTTCTATTACTCTTCTATTTCTGATACTCGCTTTCGAAGAATCACTTCATACATCTCTACTAATCTCTGATACTGCAAATAAAGCCTTTTCCACAGACTAGGAATTGTGGCAGTCTTAGCTCTCCAGACAGGGGCCAGGAAGAAAATTATTTTTTAAAAAGTCTTTAAGTATTTATGCATTGACATTCTTCCAAAGGACTAATAGCCCTTTCTAGAGTCTTGTTCTTACATATTACAGTAAGTTTAGTTACTTGGTTTTTTAGATCACATAAATCCAGAACTCAGAAGTTAGAAGTTTAAGGAAGACTGGAAGGACACACAATGATGCAGTAGAGACAGCTGATAACATGAAAATTCTGGCAGAGGTTTCTAAACCTTGGCAATAATGTCATAGTTGCTAATTGGTCCTATAGTCTAAGTCTGGTACAAGGCTGCTAAGATTACTGGCTAGATGATTGTAAAACAAGTTCAGCTGGCAGACGCCCTGCATTCTCTTGGAGAACATGTTAGAGTTGCGGGGAATGTCTAGGGACGGGATTTCTTGGGAGAGGGTTGTCGCTGCCTTGTGCATTTCCAGACCCAGTGGTGAAGAAGGGGAAAGATCTCTTTTTCACCCTCAGTCAAATTAGAGAGGCGACAGAGCTTGCTGTTTGTCACTTGGAATTGAGACTTTGACATCTGTGATGATGGATGTAATTATTCTGCATTACCATGGCCACTAGCCAGCCACATGTGCTTACTGAGCACTTGTGACATGGCTAGTGCAGCTAAAGAACTGAGTTTATAATTACATTGTTTTTATTAATCTGCATTTAACTTTAAATGGCCACACATGACTATGGAATACTTTATTCAACAACACAATTCTAGTGTATTATTTATGAATACTTATAAGAATAATAACTAATCCACATCAATAATGTACAATGTACCACATATTAACAGGAAACCCTTTCCTGCTATCATTTTTATTCTTCCTATAGCCACTTGAAGTAAGCACTGTCATTATCTTGATTTTTATCTATTAGGACATCAAGGCACACAGCGGGTAAGGGACAGATTTAGATAGAACCTAGAAGATTGCATTTCAGAACCTTTGCTTTTAAACATTGCTCTCTGTTTTGTAGACATGTCTCTGATTCCCTCCCACTTGCTCATTCCTCTTGTTGATGAGAAACAGTAGCAGGTACCGTCTCCAAAGACTTCATTTGTAACTTTTATAATGTATTTTCTTTCAGTTATACAAACTTCTGATCTTTCTCAACTATTTCGGTATATATACATGCATTTTTAGATGGCACCTGTGAGGCAGAATAATTCCATTTGTCTTATTTTGTAATCATCTTTGTTGAATAGTAAGTTGATTCTTTGAAGATGAAAAGATATTTATCCTTGAAATAAATGTTTGGGAGGTCCCTGAGTACCCTCATATGTTTGATATTCAGAAACCTGAGAATATATTATCACCTCTACCTTGGAAAAATCTCATTTGGTCCATAATGAGAGTGAGGCTTGGGGGTTTTTGACATGGTTTTCTAGGCAGAAGGCACTTTCCTCTTTGATACATTAGCAAGCCACAGAGTTTCATTTGTATGTGTTGTTTTCCATATGGGATAATTATATAAGAAGAAAGATTTATGCTTTAACATTTTTATTTTTCTTTTATGCAAAGCCACTGTTGATTCTATATAAGCAGGGATATCCAGCTGCTGATTTGGGGTTGCATATTATACTGCTTCACTCTCTATATATATGGTAGGGGCACACCACCACATGATTCCATCATAGCAATAATATAGCTCATGATAACCCATAAATCAACAATTAAGCTGAGTTTACGATGAAGGCCTAGAGTAGGATGAAGGATCAGCTGGACTCAAATCCTGATGTTGCTGTTCATTAACAGTATGACTTTTAGGTAAATGCCAAAATTAGGCAAGTGCCTACATTTTCTAATTCACAAAATGGAGTTACTAATAGTTCTTGCCACAAAGAAGTTATATATATAATCTTTATTGAGATTATTGACATACCATAAAACTCATTCCTTTTAAAATGTAAAATTCAGTGGATTTTGGCACATTTTAAGTCATACACCTATCAACATTACCTAATATTAGAGCACTTTCATCACTGCAAGCAAAACTCCACACCTTGCTTTCCCCCTTTGCTATGCCACTGTAACCAATAAACTAGATTTTATCTATAGGACTTTGCCTATTGTAGATATTATATGCAAATGTCTAGAATGTCTTTTGTGAATGATTTCTTCAATTTGGCATAACTTTTTCAAGGCTCATCTGTGTTGTGGCATTATTCAGCATGTTTTTCCTTTTCATTGCCAAATAATTAATATTGCATTGTATGATTATATTCTCTTTGTTCTTTTATTAGTTCATGGGCATCTGGGTTGTTTCTACCTGTTTGTAATTATGAATAAAGCTACGACAAACATTTTAGTGTAATTTTTGGGTAGACATAGATTTTCATTTTTCTTAAATATTCACGTATGAGTAGAATTTCTGAGGCATAGAGTTTTCATTTGTATTTCTCTAATGACTAATAGTATTGAATATCTTTTCAATACTATTGTGCTTATTAGCTACTCATATATATTTTTGAAGAAATGTTGATTCAAGTCCTTTGCCTATTTTTAACTGGGTGATTCACCTTTTAATTGGGTTGTAAGATTACATATATAAACATTTTTTTCTGGATACAAATTCCATGTCAGATATATAACGTGTAAATATATTCTCCTATGTGTTGTTGTAGAAATCCAGATCAATGTTCTAGTTCTGAGCAATTATCCTGTAAATCCTGCCAGGTGATAGGAATAAACAGGATGTCCATCACTTGGAAGTTTCCTTTTGGTAAAGTAAGACCAAGGGAGCTAACCAAAGTCAAGCATCATACATCCAAATCCTAGCATGCATAACTATAGCTACCAGTTATCTGGGTGTGTCGCAAGATATCCTTTCTCTCCCTTGTTGGAGGAGGACTCAGTTCCACAGCTTCACCTTAGCATTCGGCTTATGATTAAAAAGTCCATGCAACCCCCTAGAGACACATTTTTGTCTCAAACTCAATTCCAAGCTTCGGGGCAAAGTCCTAGGAAAGAAACTGGATCTGAGGGATCCAGAGGCAAATGACAACAGTGGTTAAAGGGCACAGTGCATGTGAGCGTAGCTGATTCCTGCAGACTAAGCCAAGCCTAAGCTTCCTATTCCATGGATAAAGGCCACATTAGTATCCATGGCATAAATGAGGTCTAGGGAAGTCAAGGCTACTGACAGGATGGGAGATAGCGTATGTGGGTAAGAGCAGATGATTCCCACCCCCAAGGCCCCTCTGCTTCATGGGTGCAAGCTGCTTTTATACTAATGGCGGTGCCTGCCAAGATCACTGAAACTCAGGTATGCAAGGATGGAAGAGGGAAAGAGAATGCTCTTCACTCTCCCTCACTTGTCCCAGGTATCTGCTAGGAAGAGAGGGGAATCAGGGATGCCTGCTCTCCTCTTTCTTGATAGGTATCCATTCATCTTCAGTCAGTATTCATTTCTAATGCATCCTAAACCCCTGGGACTTCTTTAAAAGGTGCCTTTTTTCCCTTTCTTCTCCTCTGTCCTCTCTTCACCTATAGGTAATTTTGTCTCCATACTATGAGACACTCCCCTCAGATGCATCCTCCAAACTGGAAAGAGTCAATTTCTCAAACTTTAAATTGGTTGGCTTAGAATTGGGCTCAAGGGAAGGGAACCCAGAAGCCCAACATGCTGGCAAAAAGGTAACTTTTTTCTTACCAGTCAAGCTTTTGGCCTCCCTATGCAATCTGGTAGAAGTCTTCGGAATTTTTGAAATGTTCTTATCCTTCCCCTTGTTTCATTGTGATACATGCTAATAAACTGGTTTGTCCGTTTTTGCCTTCAGACCATCAAACTCCAAACAGCCATGCAACCAGAGCCTCTGACAATGGCCCCTTCTACTAGGAACCCTGACCTCTGAAGGAGCGCTGACTGCCATTTCCCCAAAAAAGTGCCCCCCACCCTCAGCAGGAAGCAGTTAAGATGTGTGTTTGTCCTTATCCTTAATCTAACAGCAATTAGATGTACTTGTTAAGGGTTGGGGGGGGCGGTCCCTGGAAACACTCCAACCAGCCTTCCCACTGAGGTGGAGCCTCAGGAAGTTCATGCCTTTTGCAGCGGGGAGGAGCTTGGCCTCTGCTCTTTCTGTTTGGAAGCTGAAATTCACATTGCTAGGTGAGAAGCACTCTAGCAGGGATTCTGGCCTTGCGAGAGTTTCTTCTAAGATTTTATAGTTGTAGCTCTTCTATTTAAAGCTATTATTTACTTTGAGTTAATTTTGGATAAGATGTGAGGTAAGGAGTCTACATGTATGCTTTTTTTGCGTGAATATCCAGTTTTCCCAGCACAAATTGTTAGAAAGTCTATTATTTCCCAATTCATTGAATTGTCTTGGTATTCTTGTTGAAAATCAATTGAATAAATGTGAGAGGTGATTTCTTGATTTATAATTCTATTCTGTTGATATTTATGTTTATCATTATGACATTACCACAGTGTCTTAATTACTGTAGCTGTATACTAAGACTTAAGACCTGGAAGTGTGAGTCCCCCTGCTTTGTTCTTTTACAAGATTGGTTTGGTTATTCTAGGTACCTCAGATCATTTTAAGTTCAGCTTGTCATTGTCTACAAAACGGACAGCTGGGATTTTTATAAAGATTGCGTTGAATCTATTTGTTAAATAATTTTTAAGAAACTGAATGATATGAAGAAAAGACTACTAGGCTAGAACTTTTAAAACGTGGGTTCTCACCCTTTGAAAAATCAATTTCTATTCTTAAGACCTCATTTTCTTTATTTGTAAATTTTGGAAATCAGGCTATGCTGATTGAAAGATCCCTTTAAATTCAAGATTCTATGGCTCTCTATCTCAGGCCTGAAAAGAAGCTCAACTATTTGGTAGAAATAGGCCAAGCATGGTGGCTCATGCTTGTAATCTTAGCACTTTGGGAGGCTGAGGCAGGTGGACCTCCTGAAGTCAAGAGTTTGAGACCAGCCTAGCCAACATGGTAAAACCACATCTCTACTAAAAATACACACAAAAAAATTAGCTGGGCATGGTAGTGCATGACTGTAGTCCCAGCTACTCAGGGAGACTGAGGCAGGAGAATCGCTTGAACTCAGGAGGCAGAGGTTGCAGTGAGCCAAGATCTCATCACTGTACTCCAGCCTGGGAAACAGAGGGAGACCTCATCTAAAAAGAAAAAAAAAAAAGAAAGAAAGAAAGAAAGAAAGAAAAAGAAAAGAAATAATCCGAGCTGTTTTTTTTTAATCAACTATTTTGTTTGACCTATCAAAATTCCTGGATACCTAGCAATCATAATAACTATGGAGATGGAGGAAATTCTTAGTTTCAAGAAATTCTTTCTTCTACTAGACTAAACTCTTTTCAACCAAACAATCTGTTAAGAACCTGTAGTTACAAATGGGCTCTTATACTGTTGTTTCCATGAGTGTCCTTGTTTTGTAAATTATATTTGCTGTAGAGCCATTTAAAATAAAATCTAGCCACAGGTCAAATATCTATAATGTCACCAAGCAGAACATCAAAACCAAAAAGAACACATGGCAATTACTGTTTTAATAAGTATAGATTATCTCAATAAGTAAATATATAAATATTTACATATATAATTATATAATCCATTTCTCCTAAGTTCTAGGGTGACAGTCATAATAACAAACACAAGTAGTGACAAGTACCCTTTTTCTTTCTTTTTTTACTCTCCAAATAAACTCTAGTATTAACTAACTAAATATATTGGATGGTCATGTTCAAATTTTTTAAAGGTTTAAATATCTATTAAGCATGTAGCATGTACATAAAAGATACCAAGATTAAATAATTATAGTTTTTACTCTCAGAAAGCTCACTATCTAATACACTTGGGAGACTTAGATATAAGAAAAGATAATCATAATACAATGTGAGAAATGCTGTAACAGAGGCATAAAAACTGCTTGGGGGACACAGAGGCTAATAGACACTGTAGGAAGAGAAGGTAGTGGTGGGTAACAGTGATAAATCAGGCAGACTTCAGAGCTGAATGCACATCTGTACTGATGTGGGACATGGGAAAGCAGGAGGAGTTGGGGCTCATTCCAAGATGTCAAGCTTCAGTAACTTGCTGGATAGTGATGGAACTTTAGACAAGTCATCCTCATCAATGAGCAAACTCTTATTATTTCACTGGAGTTGAACTCCAGATGCAGAAAAACTCAAACCCATGTTGTTCCCTCCCTCACCCCAAACTAGAAGCAGAATTCCAAAGTACAACTTTGAAGTGGCTTCTTAAAATATTTGATCCGTACAATTAACACCTCACACAGCTATCTAAATCCCCTACCCTCACTGACCAAAATTCAAGTAAGAATCAAACTGTAATAAAAGTTACTTATTCCCAATGATACAATATTTATTTATCTAATGTAAACTTTCTCTCTTCTCCCATCATGAATTTCTGATATAGAGATAAAAATGATATTGCCTTTTATGCAATATCAAACCAACAATTGTCGATATTCCTCAAAAATATGAACAGTAGTGACTGTAATAACAGATTTTAAAACAAAAAATGTATTAATGAAAAAAATTATATGATAAAAGTGTAATTCCATCAGGAAAACATAACCTTATATATGCACCTAACAATAGAGACCCAAAAATGCATCAAGCAAAAACAGAATTAAAGAGACAAATAGAAAATCCGACAAAAAGAGTTTAATATTCCACTTTTAAACATGGATAAGATGATGAGTCAGAAGACGAACAGGGAAAAGGAAGACCCTAGCAATGTATTCATGTGATCATGTTTTCGTAAAATCTGGAAAAATATTTTAAGTGAAAATACTATAGTTAACATTGTTGTCTCTTCCCACTTTGACTTCCCCTCTGTCACACTTGCTCCCATGTTGGGTGACAAGGGACTATGGGCATCTTGGAAATCTAAGGCATGGTTAAGTCTAAAATATATGTAGTTTGAATAGAATATATTTATGTGGTTTATAGTCATCTCTAGCTTTTCCAGGTTGGAACGGCTTTCAGGAGTACTCCTCCCGCCCACTATGCCAACTCACCCACTATCAGGAACACAAAGGCACAGAAGCAGAGGTTGTGCTGAAAAGTGAATCTGTCCTACAGCGCCAGGAAGCAGAACTGCCTATAGTCAGGAAGAAACCAGGTTCAAAATTGGAGAGCCAGAAACTAGTGTATGGAAAATACTTCAAATTATCAAAAATGTAATATTGTAGAGGAGACAGAGAAACTCTCCTCTTTTAGGAAAATAATAATGCATCATTTGCAATTGTAAAAGAACCATATCTTTTGATAGGAAATAGACTTTATCAGAATTTCTTTGGTTTTAAGGCACAATTCTATAAATGATGACTATATCTTTGAGATAATTGATATATTGTCACATCACAATTATTAATAATAAAATACACACTTCAACCAATTATATAAAGACTGAAAATGTTTAGAAAAACATGTTTTCTATAGAGAAGTGCTCAAGCTATTCAACCAAAAATATGTACAATATACATATATATGTGAAATATATATATAAAGATATCTTAGCCTTCTTGAACTACCATAACAAAATATCATAGATTGAACAGCTGTAACAACAGAAATTTATTTCTTGCAGTTCTGGAGGCTGGAAAGTTCAAAATCAAGGTGACAAGAAGATAGCTTTCATTATTAGGCTTCTTTTGCCTTGCAGACTATCACCATCTTTTACTCTCTGAATGGTACCTGAGAGATGCCTGAACAGCACCTCAAGTGTTCACAGGATCTCTTCTTTACATGTGTGCAAGACAGAGACTATTCTCTCATGTCTCTTATAAAGACACTAATCCCATCATAAAGCTCCATCTTCTGGAACTCATCTAATCCTAATTATCTCCCAAAGGCCCCATCTCCAAAAACTATTACATTGAGGGATTAGGGGATAGGCACATAAATTTAGAGGGGACTCAAGCATTCAGTCCATAGTAAAAGTGTGCAATAGTAATTAATAAATGTATTATGCATTCAGTGACTTTTGTGATATTTATCTGCTCTTTTTTTATGTATACTTTAAGTTTTGGGGAATAGTGCAGAATATGCAAGTTTGTTACATAGCTATACAGTGCCATGGTGGTTTGCTGCATCCATCACATTGTGTTTTATTATTTTTGCTAAATGAACATTCAATTTCACACCTAGTTTTTTATAATTTTGCATTCTGTCTCTCAAAGGGGGTCTCGATTATTGTATAAGCTTCCAGCCCCACAAAATCTGGACCATTTCCTGCTCTTAATATCATCTTCCCTTATTCCTAAATCATCCAGTCCAGTTCTCATCTAAAGTTCCCCATCTTCAACACAACCCTCAACTCAACACATCACTCCCCGTGTCATACTAGCCAACCATTCCTTTCTATCTACTCTCAAGATCATAAATCAGAAATCTCAAGAACAACTTTGGTGAAAGCTGAAATCTTTTTAGTATATAGAGGAGAAAAGAAGTTGAATAAGCAAAGACATATCAAAGATTGATAGATATCAATCTTGGGAAATGATCAAGGGAGTGAGATTAGTAACACATGCATGTTAATATTTATCTTCTTATGAAGTATACATTTCTATTCAACTTATACAACCTTCATCCAAAGTTTCCACATGATTGAGTTATAGCCACTGTATTTTACCTTACACCACTATATTTCTTCAACCCTCAGGCCCTGTGGCTGAGTTTAGCTTATCTTCACTCAGGGTTGATAATTTCCCACTGGTTCCACAGTCCACCACAGCAATCTGGCTTCCTTCAGGTGCCATTCAGTCAGCCAGTCATGCCACTGGAGGTCTGCATTCCAGGTGCTGACCCTTTTAGAATTACTTCCCAATAGGGCTTCTTAGCTCCAAAATGAATCAGTCTAATATTAGTGAATTCTACAAGAAGAGACAGGGAAATGGGAAGAAACCAGCCTTACACTCTCAAATTCCAAACGCAGCACACATTATGTAGAACACAGCTCACTTGGACTCCACAAGGGCTCGCTGTCATCTATGGAGACAACTGCCATATAAACACAAAGTGTGAAGCTTGATTTTCTCCCTGGGACTTAGAGGCAGAGTGATTTCTTAACAAATGCTCCCACTGTGGTGTACAAATGATATTGATCTCTGTAGTTGGCACTAGAACCTGTAGACAGTACATTGCGTTTTTAAAAACCTTCATCTCTAAATCCAAGCTAGCAGTTTGCTGTCAAATATAGCAGAAGACTTTTCTATCAATATCTTACCTAACAGATGGAGAAAAATTCTGGTTTATAGGAACCCAGGTAACCATGGCTTTTAGTGCATTGGAATATTTTGCTCACTTTAATTTTATAGAAAGACTCATCACAAAAATATACCCAACACAAGTAGTCAGAAACTAGAAATCTTATGTGAGAGGTTAGGAATTCCAACTCCCACCAAAAAAAATTTTAAATGCTTTAGGGTCATTGATTGTCCATCTCAATATTCTACTATTTTTATAATTCCACAATGTTCCATAACTTCTCATCATCAGAGTATATTATTTTTAACAACATTCTATTGCTTAAAGAAGAAAAATGTATGTGAACAAATTTAAAGGAACTTCAGCAAGGGCTGAAGTGAAAAAGTGAAAAGGTTAAATTTTATTTAACCCTCAGTGGACCACATCATCCTTTCATCACCTCATTGATTTAACATTTAGGCTAATTGAGCTGTGATTGTTAAAGGATCGATAGTTTAAAATAAAAGCTGATTTTTTTACTTAGATAACTCTTTGGAAGATTTAGTCATTCAAACACATTAAATGAGAATTATCTTCATTATCATTGAAAAGTCCATTCTAAGACCATCTACTTCTCCCCTGTGATCCAGTGACATTATTATTAATGCTACTGACAACAGCAGTGAGGCTACAGAATGCATGCCTCACTAGATCACAAGTGGCTGTTTTATAGTGTGTCCCATATTGGTATTTAAATAATAGACTATTGGCCTTATCTATATCCTGTATTTTCAAATAAGGTTCAAGCAACTTGAAAAAAAAAAAGGTGATGAATCTCGTTTATTTTATATTCCATCCATAAATCACACAGTGCCTAAGATATAATAGCATCTCAATAAAATATTCGTTTCCTTCATGCACAGAGGGAGATGTGTGCTCTTTGTGTTAGATGAGTGAGAGTTTAGCCAGGATAGGTCAAATCACATTTTTACATGTTGTCATGAACAAAGCAATAGAACAGGAATCTCAGACGCTATCTTGTTAAACATCACAATAGCCCTGGAGATACCATCATTTTACAGAGAAGTTTGAGAATCATAGATGAAATAAATTGTCCAATATTGCATATCTAGCATATTCTGGAGAAGTAATATAAAACTATACCTGAAGCCCACTTCCCTGTCCACCACTAATTTATTTGGGGTCTCTATGCTCTAATGAAGAAGTGAAAGAAGCATTTCTCATAGAAATTTCTATAGAGGAAGACAGTCAATAATTCAGAATAAAGTACTATGCTCAGAGGTTTGGAAAGGTCATGGCCTGAATATGATACATATCAATATAAAGGGAGAATCTGCTTTTGGGGGAACACATTTGGTGGTCCTGATTTGACATAAGGATTCAAAATAAGTAAGTTATGTATTTATGTATCTGTCTTCTTTGAGACTTTAATTTATCACTAGTAATCAGGAAACTAAGATGGGACAATGTCTCTTACGCAATGTGGCAAGTGCTGTAACAGGGTCTAGAGTCATAGTTAGAAATGCTACAGGAGCTCAGAGTAAAGGGTAATAAAAAGTTCCATTAGGTCAGGAAGTCTTTACTAAGCTGAGATTTGAAGCATGAGTAGGAGACAGGAAGGACATTCTAGGAAGCAAGTACAGCATAAACAAAGGTACAGGGGTATAATTTTTCTTTTCTTTTCTTTTCTTTTTTTTTTTTTTTTTTTTTTGTCCAAGAATTAGAAGTGAGTAGCAGCCACTTATGTTAAACCAACAAAAACCTGTGGGTGCAATATAAATTTTAGTGCAAGATAGGAAGGTGTACAAATTATCACATTCCTTATTCTTCATATCATATTTAATCTATTTGTTGTCCCCTCTTCCCTTAATTGGTGAGAAACTAGGCTGAAATATTGTGGTGTCTCTCCTTCTCACTCTGTGAGATCATTCATGAGTCCTACGTGCACACAGCGGCGTACAAGAGGGGCCATGCACACTTAGCCCAAGGACATAACCTCTCCACCATCCGGGCTTTGTAGCCTGTAGCTGCTGCTGGGTGCCAGCCCTATGACTGATTGGTCACTCATTTTTGTTGGGGATTAGGGGTAATCACAGTGATTCAAACTCAGAATCCTTCGGAGGTCCACCAGGATCATTTAAGTGCTTTCCAAAGCCTTGTATCTGGTGCATGATATGTATAGAGCCCAAGGTGTCCCATAGCATCTGAGGTGCTGCCTGCTGGTGAGGTAGCACCCCACTATAAAAAATAGTACTATAAAAATAGTAAAACAGTACTATAAAAATATAAAATAGTACTATAAAAATAGTACTAAAAACTATAAAAATAGTACTATAAAGTACTATTAAATAAAGTACATTTGGGTCTCTAGTTTGATACTATTAATAATATGAGTATGAATATTCTTATACATGCCTTTTGTATACATATGTATACATTTCTGTTAGGTATGTCTCTAAAAGTAGAAAATCTTGATTATAGAGTATTTGAATGTTAACGTTTATTAGATACTGGCAAACAGTTTTAAAAGTGTTTGTAGCAGCTTACATTCTCACCAGTAATATATGAGAGTAAAAGGTGTTTTACTTCATTGCCCATGCTTAGTATAACATATTTTTAAATTCAGCTTTCTAAATGAAATTTAAGTGAAGCCCAATACATAAGGTTTTTGCTTGTTTATATATTACAACACATTCATTTTAGTAAAACTATAAACATGTAAAGGTTATAGGGTTATATCCTGAAAGTGATATTTTAATTTTTTTTGAGATCGAGTTTTGCTCTTGTTGCCCAGGTTGGAGTGCAATGGCATGAATTTGGTTCACTACAACCTCTGCCTCCTGGGTTCAATTGATTATCCTGCTTCAGCCTCTCGAGTAGCTGGGGTTATAGGCATGTGCCACCACACCCAGCTAATTTTGTATTTTTAGTAGAGATGGGATTTCTCCATGTTGGCCTGGCTGGTCTTGGAACTCCTGACCTCATGATCCACCCGCCTCAGCTTCCCAAACATGGGATTACAGACATGAGCTATCATGCCTGGCCAGAATTTTAATGCATTTTTAAATCCCCTCTACCTTTCCATTCATCATTCATCCCCAACTACCTCAATTTAAACAACTGTAATAATACAGAGCAAAACTAGAGACTGGTTAAACTCAAAGGAACCTAAAAGATTGTTGTGGCCATGGGAGGCCCAGTGGAACCCCATAGAGGTAAACAATATGGTCCCTCAAGATTGACTATCACCAAGTCAATCCATATCCTATCATAAACAGCTTTAGAGGAGTATTCTGATGTTAACTTTTCTGGAACATATGTTCGTTTAGACTTGCCACCGTTTAAAGACAAAGTTTTACAAGTTTCTTACTAGTTTTTATTTCTCAAGGCTCATATAACTTACATATAAAAACTGTATATTTGAAGATCTTATGTTACTTAAATTTTACATATCAGAAAATAAAAACTTAATCCCTATCAAAGGGTAATAAAACACTCTTGACCAAATAATTCAAGGACTGGTGAAAGAATTATCATTAAATGTGCTGGGAAAAGTATTTTTAAAGTACTATTAAATAAGCATGAATCCAATTAGGACTTTTTGCATTAAGTACCAGCTCTCTGGTTGAGACAATAATGAAAAGAACTGAAAGTTTTATAAAAGCTTCTGTGCTTCTGCATTGTTCATTGTGAATCTATTTGAATTTTAGGACTTCCTGTGGTTAACCACAGAAGTGTGCATGAATGTGTACAATGCATGAAAACACCATGTGTCTTTAAAAAATCATTTTACTGATGAACAAAATGAAAGACTACACTTGTGAAAAAGGCAAGATGGAACTTTTCTAATAATACTTATGGTTACTTCTTCTAGGCAATATGACTCTAGAGATATTTCCCTTGGGATCTAAAACAACAAGTAAGCAAAGTCAATAATACGGCAATTCACCTCCATGGTCATCTTTTTCATTTGTACAGTACTATACAAATGTACAAAACACTTTCACATAATTTATCTCATTTGATTCGAAAGATGATCTATAGGAAATACGTTCACATTATTGTCCCTGTTTTATAAAATTACAAGGTTCAGAAAGGTTAAGTGAAAACTCAAGGCAGTGCATATTATGATTGCAAAAGGTGAAACTAAAGCCAAATTTCTGGCCCCCAGCTTAAGTGTTCTTTCAATTGAGCAAGGTTGGTTTTCTATTATATTAACAGACTAAAGTCAGTGGATGATTTGGAGAAGGCATCAACCTGTGGGTATGGACATCAATTGCTGAGTTTAGAAAAGGTTTCAATGTGATGTACAAAGCATTTTAACCAGTTCTTTTTTTTTTTTTTTTCCTATCTTTAAGACTGAAATATAAATAAAATGGCAAAGAAGGGAGAGAGTAACTTCATGTCAACTGTGTTTTTTTTTTTCAACTACTAAAACTAGAATTAATTTAATACAAATGGGGGTAATAAGTAAACGCCTTGAGTATGGCTATGACTTGCAAAATCACATGGGAAAGAAGTAAACAACACAGCCAACCAACAATTGGTGTTCAAAGGGGATGAGGAGACGGTGGCAGCTTTCCTTCAACTGCATCAAAGTTCTGGGAAGATCAGTTTTAGATATTATATAAGCAAAATCTGAATTAAATATTGGGCAATGCTTGTGTATCCTGTCATGCCAGCCACTATGAAATTCGATCCCCACAGAGAGCAGTAGATTCTTTAACATGACAGGGCAATGTACATGAAATACTTTCCTTTGGAACTCTGTTACATTCCCACCACTAGTTTGTAGTTTGGTGCAATAGTTTGTGTAACCTCTCCAGGGACTAATATCCCTTCCAACTCACCTCACACAGTAAATAGTCCCCCTGTGCTAAAACCTTTCAGGAAGATAAAGAAATTGTTGCAAATAATGTAATGCCCTCCACCTGTCACAAACAGACACACACACACACACACACACACACACACACACACACGCAAAGCAAATAAGGTTTTTGATTAATGAACCCTTACCAAGTGGAGAGAGGGTATCAAAGAAAAAGATATAGGCTGAAATATAATTATTGATCTTTAGTCAAACAAAAGAAAACTGGATGCAGTCTAGGTGAGCACATGATTTTAAAAGACTGACTTCTCTCCATTTATCCACATAAATTGTCAAGCTTGTTGGACATAATCAACTTTCCAATTTCAATAAAAATAAGCACAGCTGATTCTGTCTTCACAATTTATCAATAAATAATGTTCTTATAAAAACTTCCACAGTTGGCAAAATAGATACAAGACTTCAGACTCCTGAAATATTTAGTCCCTTCTTAATCCCTCTGTTATTTTGTTTACCACTGTAGTGGCAAAGGTATCAATCTCGTTCAAACTTGTAGTCCCTGAGCCCAGCACATAGCAGATATTCACAAGGAAAGAATAAGGAAAAATGAAGAAAAACATACAGACCAAGAATGACCACATTCATTTTGAGCACCATCACAAGTTGGCTGGCTAATGATATCAAGGCAGGAATTTAATTCTAGTGCTTTGGTTTACTTATTGCTACATTCATCAATAGCAGTGCTGCAGCAGACAACGCCCATAAAGTGTGTGTGTGTGTGTGTGTGTGTGTGTGTGTGTGTGTGTGTGTGAGTCTGCATATCTTGTGTGTATGTGTAGTTTCAAGGGTTTTCCATATTCCTCTATACAATTTATAATCAATCAACTGTAGAATGCAATCAGTAACATAGCACAAAGCATCTTTATGAAAGCAGCATCTCATACAGTTTATGAAAAAATTCAATAAAACATGTTGATATGTGTCAAATGATTGCTAACCTTTCTCGTGTCTGCAGGTAATCTTAGCCATTAAATACCAACTTCTTCAACTCTGCTTCTTTCCATGTTAACATGGCTCTGCATGTTTATCATCCTTTTCTTCTTTCTTCAGCATCAGAGAAAATAATGTTGCAAACTTTATCTAAGGCAAGCCCCCCCCCTTGATTTTGCAGCATTCCCTCTGATACTTAATTTTATCAATAGATCTTTATTGTGCCAAAATTTAAATATTTTACTCTTCAATCTGGATTTTTTTCCTTTGCATCCTGTTTTACTACCATTGGTTAAAATTCAGAGTTACACTTACAGTTGGATTCAGAAATGCAAATGGTCTCAACAGCCTCTCCCGCTCTCTCTCTCACACACACATATACTTTTCTCTCTTCTCCTCTCCCTCTCACTTGCAAGTGAGTCACATGAAAATTTGGGTTTGCCATTGCATCTAAAAGTTATGTTTACCCTATACTGGTAGGTGATTAAGTGTGCAATAGTATTGTGTCTAAAAAAACCAATGTACACACTTTAATTAGAAAATATTATATAATTAAAAATGTTGATCATCATCTGAGACTTCAGTTAGTCACAATCCTTTTTGCTGGTGGAGAGTCTTGCCTCGAAGTTGATGGCTGCAGACTGATCAGGGTGGTGGTTGCTCAGGGTTGGCAATGCTATGACAATTTCTTGAAATAAGATGGCAAGGAAGTTTGCCCATCAATTGACTCTTCCTTTCAAGAAAAATTTCTTTGTATTATGTGATACTGTTAGATAGCATTCTACCCCCAGTAAAACTTCTTTCAAATTTTGAGTCAATCCTCTCAAAACTTGCTGTTGCTTGATCAACTAAATTTCTGCAATATTCTAAGTCCTTTTTGTCATTTCAACAATGTACAGCATCTTCACCAGGATGAAGAGTCCATCTAAGTAAATCACTTTCTTTGCTCATCCATAAAAAGCAACTTCGTCATCTGTTCAAGTTTTATCATGAGATTGCAGCAATTCAGTCACATCTTAGAATTTCACTTCTAATTCTAGTTTTCTTCCTATTTGCATCGCAACTGCAGTGACTTTCTCCACTGAAGTCTTGAAGTCTTCAAACTCATCCATGAAGGTTGGAATCAACTTCTTCCAAACTCCTGTAAAGTTGATATTTTGATTTCCTCCAATGAATCATGAATGTTCCTAATGGCTTCTAAAACAGTGAATCCTTTCCAGAGGGTTTTCGATTTACTTTGCACAGATCCACCAGATAAATCACTATCAATGGCAGCTATAGCCTTTCAAAATACAATTCTGAAATAAAAAGACATAAAAGTCAGAATGACTCCGTGATCCGTGGGCTGCAGAATAGATGTTGTGTTAGCAAGCATGAAAACAATATTCGTCTTATATATATCCAGCTCTTTGACAATTAGATGAGCTGCCAGTGAGCAGTAATATTTTGAAAGAATTTTTTTCTTTCTGAGTAGTAGGCTTCAACAGAGGGATTAAAATATTCAGTAGGTAAACTATGCTCTAAACAAACTTGCCATCACCCAGGCTCTGTTGTTTTGTTTATAGAGCAGAGGTAGAATAGATTTAGTTAATATTCAAGGGACCTAGAACTTTCAAAATGATAAATGACTATAGGTTTCAACTGAAAGTCACCAGCTGCACTGGGGCCTAACAAGAGAGTTATCTTGTCCTTTGAAGCTTCAAAGCGAGGCAGTGACTTCTCCTTTCTAGCTATGAAGGTCCTAGCAGGCATCGTCTTCCAACAGAAGACTGTTTTGTCTGCAGTGAAAATCTGTTGCTTAGTGTAATCATCTTTATCAATTATTGAAGCTAGATCTTCTGGATCCATCAAGCTAGATAACTTGCTGCAGCTTCTACATCAGCTCTTGCTGCTTTACCTTGCACTTTTATGTTACAGAGACAGCTTTTGTCCTTAAACCTCCAAGAACCCACCTTTTCTAGCTTCCAGTGTTTCTTTTGCAGCTTCCTCACCTCTCTTGGCCTTCATAGAATTGAAGAGTGTTAGGCCCCTGCTCTGGATTAGGCATTGGTTTAAGCAGATGTTGTGACTGAATTGATCTTCTATCCATACCACTAAAATATTCTCTTTATCAACAATAAGACTATTTGCTTCTCATTTATGTGTTCACTGGAGTAGCACTTTTAATTTCCTTCAAAAATCTTTCCTTTGTATTCACAACTTGGCTAACCGGTGCAAGAGAACTAGCTTTTGATCTATCTTGGCTT
This sequence comes from Saimiri boliviensis, assembly GCF_048565385.1. Lineage (NCBI taxonomy): Eukaryota > Metazoa > Chordata > Mammalia > Primates > Cebidae > Saimiri > Saimiri boliviensis. Next base: position 105,146,027 of record NC_133454.1, on the reverse strand, counting down.
TTGACATGCCTTCTTCACTGGGCTTATCATTTCTAGTTTTTGATTTAAAGTGAGAGATGTACAAGTCTTCCTTCCACTTGAACACTTTGAAGTCATGGCAGTATTATTAATTGGCCTAATTTCTTTCCTTTCTTTTTTTCTTTAGACAGATTTTCACTCTGTTGCCCAAGTTAGAGTGCAGTGGCACAATCTTGGCTCACTGCAACCTCTGCTTCCCAGGGTCAAGAGATTCTCATGCCCCAGCCTCCCGAGTAGCTGGGATTACAGGCATGCACCACCAATCCCAGTTAATTTTTGTGTTTTTAATAGATAGAGCATTTCACCATGATGGCCATGCTTGTCTCAAACTCCTGACCTCAAATGATCCACCCACATCAGCCTCCCAAATTGCTGGGATTACAAGTGTGAGCCACCACACCCAGCCAAATTGGCCTAATTTCAATATTGTTGTGTTTCAGATAATACATAGGCCTGAGGAGAAGGACAGAGATGGAGAAATGGCCAGTCAGTTGAGCAGTCAGAACACACACAGTATTGATTGATCAAGTTCACTGTCTTACATACACACAGTTTGTGGTGCCCCAAAACAATTACAGTAGTAACACAAAGATCACTGATCACACATCATCATAATAAATATAATAATAATGAAAACATGTTTGAAATATTGTGAGAAGTGCCAAAATGTGACACAGAAACACAAAGTGAGCACATGCTGTTGGAAAAATTACCATGGACTTTCTTGATGCAGAGTTGACATAAACTTCAGAGCCATAAAAAAAAAAAATGCAATATCTGCAAAGTGCAATGAAGTGAAGTGCAATGAAATGAGGATGCCTGTAACAGTAACAACAGTACTAGCTGACATGAAATTTACTAACCATTGCTTATGTTCTAGGCCCTATTCTAAGCATCTTGCCATATCAATCCATTTAATTGTCACAACGCAATAATAGGTACTATCCTTAAGTCAGTGTACCTCAGCTTTTAAAAATATGATTAAGTAACTGACCCAAGTTACTAGCCCCAAGGCTAGTAAGTGGTACAGAAGAAAATGAGTATTTGTATTTTTTCCCTGTACACAAAGTATATGCTGAGTTTCTTAAAACCCAGAAGTTTTCTACTGGGCCACTCCTGAACAGTGAAGATGGCCTTCTTTTCAGGAGCATGTGCTCAATAAGTTTCTCAGTTATACAAAGGACAACTCCCATCTCTTAAAACTTGTGTCAAAGTATGCAACTGGTATCTTTCTTGTTGTTCTTTTCCTCTATTGTACAAAATATGATCTCTGAATTTGAAAACTCATTGGCTGTGTGAGATGGTTGATCTTGTTTCACCTTGACTGGGCCACAGAGTTCCCAGATAGTTGGTCAAACATGTTGGGCGTGTCAGTGAGGATGCTTCTGGATGAAATTCACATTTCAATTGGTAGACTGAGTAAAGTAGATCACTTTCCATAATGCAGGTAGGCCCTATCCAATGAGGTGAAGACCTAAACAGAACAGAAAGGCTGACCTTCCTGTGAGGGACTTTTCTGCTGCCTAACTACCTTGAGCTGGAATACACATATTTTTTCTGCCTTAGAAATTGAATTGAAACACCAGCTCTTTCTGGGTCTCACAGGATTGCCAGCTTTCAGATGGAACTGCATCATTGGCTCTTCTTAGGTCTTCAGACTCAGACTGGAAATATACCATTGGTTTTCTGGAAGCCCCAGTTCAATGGGAACTGCTGGCCCTCATAATTGTGTGAACCAATTCCTTATAATAAATCGCTTTTTATATGTATATACATTTTGTTGATTTAGTTTCTCTGGAGAACCATGACTACTATAGATAGGTTTAGAAAAGGCTGGGTGAGACACAGTCAAAGAGAGCATTAATGGACCAAAACTAAAGCACAAGAGGAAAAAAATCTTAAAAAAAAAAAAATCATAGAGACATGAAATACCTTTCAAAAATCTAACATACATGTAGTTAGATTGCAAAGCAGTAAGGAGACAAGAGACTAAAACAAAAGCAAACATTACTGGCCAAGAAAAATTAGTGGCTGAGAATTTTTGAAATCTGATAAAAGGCATATCCCCAGTTTCAAAAAGTTCAGTGTAACTAGAGCAGGATAAATACAAAGAAAACCACACCTAGGCACCTAAGAGTCTAACTGCTAAAAACAGTTAGCAGAGGGGTCAAAGAAACATTTTCTTTAAGGAGAAAACAACTAAAATGATGGCTGATTTCTCAATAGAAACTACGTATGCCATTTAAAGATATAATTTTTTATTTGATTATATTATCACTTTTAGGTTTTTGGGTTTTTTTAATTGACAGATAAAATTAAATGTATTATGTATAACATGATATACACGTTGCATTTTAAACATGTTTTTTAAAAAAACTGCTAACACTTAGAATTCTATACCCAGTGACAATAGATGATATCCTTCAATAATGAAAGCAAAAGAAAAACAATCTCAGACACAATATAATAACATTTATTGAAAACAGACCTTTACTGTAGGAAATACTAAAATAATCTCCTCTGGGTAAAGGAAAATAATTCCAGATGGCAGCAAGAAAGTCCAAGAAAGAATGAACAGCACCAAAAGAGGTAAATATAGGGAAATATAAAAGATGTTGACTGTTTAAGACAACAATGACAACATTTTTGTGAGTTTTATAACATATAGGAGTAAAATATATGACAAAATAGCAAATAAAAGTGAGTTATTTGAAATAACTTGAAATCATAATTATAATTCAGACCAAGCACATTTCTTTCTCTTAAAGTCTTAAAAATATCCCTCTTTATAAATTCTGTACCAATGCTTTTCTGATAGACCATCGATTTGGTGGTCATTTATCTTTGACTTGTTTTCTTTATAGCTTTTCTAAAATGCAATAAATATAGATAAATTTATCCTGGGAATAAGCATGACCATCAGAAATCTGTTTTATATTACAGGTTGTTATGCTCTCTTTCCCATATTAAGGTATATTTTTACTAGATTCCATGTTGACATGCTCTGAAAAAAAAATAGCTCAGTAAAGTCTGTTACTGAGAATGTAGCTCACAACAAATCTCTTTTAAGGAAGACCAGTCTTATGAAGAGTTGTTTTGTTTTTATTTGACTAACAATTTCAATTATGTATTTTGTCATAAAGTAAACCTCTTCATTTTATTTGATAGAAAGCTCAGTGTCAAATTTGCGGTTCTTTTCTAGGCAATCCATGGGTATATATTCCCGGCAATTTATGCGCTACCTTCACTCTTGACTATACCTAAGTTTTTCACATGCTTGCTTTCCCTTCACTAATATTTTCTCCTCTACCTTTATATATAACCCAGTAATCCTTGGATGTTTTTGTATGTCACTTCAAATCCTTTTTAGAAGAAGAAATAAATATATGCATATGTATATATATATATATATATATATATATATATATATGTGTGTGTGTGTGTGTGTGTGTGTGTGTGTGTGTGTGTATACACACACACATGCATTTATTCATTTTGGATTTTTTCAAACATTTTCTCAATAAATCATCAGAAGTCAAAAAGAAACTGTTTATTATATCCATTTTATATATGAGAAAACGGAATTGGTGACTAGTCCCAAATCACGCAATAAATAATGAAGCCAGAATTCTCCCCCTTTGCTCTCAACCCTGTTATCTTTCTTTTCTACCAAGCTGTGCCTCTCATTTGTGTATTGTGCTATTCATATATTAATTCATTGAATGTGTATTTCTTGACCATATACTATGTGCCAGACTGGGAATACAGCTATGAATAAATCATTTAAAGCACCACCCCTCATGGAGCTTACAGACTCCATCCTACCACATCAGGTTTCTTTTATAGGGAAGTCCCCTGAGGAAAGACACTACTGTATACAGTTCTCTATCATCTCACTCCCCCATTCCACAATATCACAGATCCTCCAAGAACTGCAACTTCTGTTGTTATTTACACACAACTAACCAACTTTACAATAAATGAATTTGCAAAAAGAAATAATTTATGCCACAATTAGTGCAAGATTTTTTAAGTAATCCAAAAAAATTATTAGGATAATAGCAGGACGTTATGAAGCAATGTTGAGTTTCATTTTATACAGTGAGAGGAGACCAAAAAACACATCCAATACAAAGCCTAACTGACTTATCACAAATTATACTGAACAAAAGGTAATTTTAGAACCAACTTGTCAAGTATGTCAATCTGTTATGCTTTTTGTGAACCCAGATTCCTTTCATAATTCAACACCTTGCAATTACTCCCTGTAATTACATGAAGGAGTGTGAATATTACCTGAACAATGGCTGGGTATGGGTTTGAGTGTTTAATGGGATGCTCTCGGCAAAGAGAAATTGTCTCATTTCAGTTTGTTACTTAAACTCTGCATACTGATCCCTTGTTTCTGACTGTAACATGTGGCTAAGGGACACAGTAACTTAAGAAGCAAAAAGCAATCTGAGGTTACATGAGAATGAAAACTGGCTGGGCACAGTGGCTCATGCCTGTAATCCCAGCACTTTGGGAGGCAGAGGCGGGTGGATCACTTAATGTCAGGAGTTCAAGACCAGCTTGACCAACATGGTAAAACCCTGTCTCTACTAAAAATACAAAAATTAGCTGGGCATGATGGCACACAGCTATAATCTTGGGAGGCTGAGGCAGGAGAATCATTTGAACCTGGAGGTGGAGGTTCCAGTGAGCTGAGATCACACCACTGTACTCCAGCCCAGCCTGGGATACAGAGCACGACTCTGTCTAAAAAAAAAAAAAAAAATTCCTTACCTCATTTCTAGGTGGCCAGCAGTAGATATTCAAAAAATATTAGTTTTCAGTGCTTCTGCAAGGCCAGTCTTCCTGAAGTAGACATTTTGGGGAATAAAACTCTAATATAATCAAAAAAGAAAAAAAATCATGTATATGATCCTACCTTACATGACAAGTCTACAGATAAAATGATTTATGATAAAACATGGAACAAACTGTAAAGTTCTATATAAATAGAAATAGTGGTGATATTTCAGCTACTTGCATAATCTGCCAAAGATAGTAACATGCTTTGAGGGATTTTCTGATCATTCTTTTTTGAAAGATTATTATCTACCAGAAACTGTGTTGATCCTCTACCTACATTAGCTCACTATCTTTCTCTACAATCATCCCCAGAAGGGAATACTTTCCATCCACTTAATAGCATAAGAAAATGAGTCCTGATGGGAGTAAATGATGTGCTGATGTTCCCACAATTGATAAATGGCAGAACCTGAATTGTAACCCAAGCTTCTCTGAGGTTCTAGTGCCTCTGCAAGCCCACACACAGCCTTCCAGATACAGAGAGTACAGGGAATTAGATAGATCCAGTGACAGTTTTGCAAAATTTCAGATAGAGTCTTGACCCCACAGCCTACAGAAAAAAAACTGTTCCTGTACTAACAAACCTAGTCATTCTGACCAGGCTCAATAGCTCAGGAAATAGCTACGAGCCTTGTGAGGAAGATACTATGTGTGCAATGCATAGGGAAAGTGAGGGATTATATTTGAATGTTCCAGTTATCAGTAGAATTCTGACTGTGAAACTAACTGGCTGCCTCTTGGTCATTGCTGATGCAGAAAGTCATCCCTTCAAAGGCTTCAGAGGAACAAGGAGACTCAGAATCCTACCTTCTCCCCAGATTTTACCTCTCTAAGGTCCACCTGCAGAAGCTCCCCAGGCTTCTCTAATTTCTGCAAAGTATCTCAGGGCAGTGAAAAAAATCTTGGCCAAGAGCCTATCCGCGGAACATTTGAGGAAGTAGAGAACTCATGCATCTGGGGAAAACCCTGGAGGCCCACTGGTCACAAAACACAAAATGAGCAGAAATGAATCACAATTTAATTGCTTTTCTGCTGCATTGACTATTGAAAGAATTTAGCTCTTCATGAAGCCTCCCAGGAATGCAAAACCATAAGCCTTCTTACTATAGTTTTTATTTTGCTAGTCTAAGTTAACCATGGTAACCCAGTCTAACTTTTCAATTTCCCTTCTTACAGCCCCCTTTTCTTTCTACAAAGAACAAGCCAATGTCTCTCAGGACACAGCTGCAATATGACTATGGCTTTGTTCCTGAGTGGTACTGACAGGATGACATAGTGAACAAGAGATGGGGAGGGAAAAAAAGCTCTGTTGTTCTGCACAAGACAAATCAGTACTTAATCTAATGCAAACATAATTACTTTTAGTTAAACAAAAGGGGAAAACAAACAAAAAGAAAAAACTTGATGTTTACAGCATAGGCTGTCTGCTCAGAAGTGAACAATTACGTGGGCATCAGATAAGCATCACATTCTTCCTCTCAGCTGCCCTCTTTGAAAACAAATCTGAAAAGCATTTAAAGAGTTGGTTAGACACAGGAGCTCTGAGTCCTAGCTATTCTCTTTTTATCTTCAACATTTTTCATTTTAGGTTTCCGTCATCACTTTTCTAGTTTGAATATTAATAGAAGGTTGGCATTTTGAGAAATGGTATTAAAGTTGCATGTCAAGAACAGGAACATTTAAAAACCGTTTTCATAGACTTTTGCAAGGGATTGATCCTTTTGATACTCCCAAACAGAGAACGAGCTAAAAGGAATATTCAATTATCCATTAGACAAATAGCTATCATTAACGTACTCTGTGTCAAGTATTGTTCTGGAGTGAGCAATACAGAAGCGAGGACTGTCCTCCTATAGTGTCTAGTGGAAAGAAAAAACATGAATAAAATAATTACTCGAGTACAGAAAAGTACATTTGCTATGAAGACCTATAACAGAGAAGCCTACATTATTGGCCAGGTAATGAAGAAGATAGTCAGGAGTAACATTTCTAAGAAAATTTCAACTAAACTGAGATCCTAAGAATAAAAACAAATTAGTCAGGCAGTTGAATGGAAAGTAGAGAGAAGAGAACTATCAAGTAAAACCCACAAATTTCAAAGCATTGAGAGGACCCAAAAAAAAAGCGAGGACCATGACAGTTTTAAGAACCTGAAAAGTCAGTATATTAGGTTCCCAGTAATGATGTAACTAATCACCACAATCTTCACGGCTTACAACTGAATTTATTCTCTTACATTCTGAAAGCTAGAAATCCTAAATCAAGGTGGCAGAGGAGCCACACTCCCTTGGGAGGCTAGAGGGAGGCATATTTCTTTACCTATCCCTGCTTTCACGGGTTCCAAGTATTTCTCTGCTTCGGTCTATGTAACTCTAATCTTTACCACCATCTTCACATGGGACCCTCTTTTCTCTGTGCCATCCCCTTTTCTCTCTGTATCTTCTTCTGCCTCTTATAAAGACACTTTTCATTAGATTTAGGGCCTATCTCATTATTCCAAAATAATCTCATCTTGAGATCCTTCGTTACATTTATACAGACCAGTTTCCCAAATAAGATCATATTTCCAAGTACCAGTGGCTAGTACAGGGTCATATCTCTTTAGAGACCACAGTTCAACACACAACAGTCAATGTTGCTGGAAAGTAGTGAGTTGGCAGTGAGAAAGGTGGTTATAAATAGAGGTGAAGAGATAAGCAAGAGCCAGATGGCACACGCTCTTGGGGCCTTGTTGAGTTCATTAGCCTTCTATTGCTGTGTTAACAAATTATCAAAACTTAATGATTTAAAACAATACCTCTTTATGATCTCAGAGTTCTTAATATCAGAAGTCTGGATGCAGCCTGGTTCAGCTGGGTCCTCTGTTCAAGACCTCTGCAGCTTCATATCAAGGTGCCTGCTAGACTGGGCTCTCATCTGAAAGCTCTTAGGAAGATTCTGCTTCCATGTTCATTCTTTTAACAGAATTCAGTTATTTGCATTTGTAAGACAGGCCACTACCTTTCCTTGCCACATGACTCTCTTCAGCTTCCAGAACAATACTAGGTCAAATTTTTATCATATTTCAACTCTCTGACTTCCCCTTTTGCTACAGTCCTGAGAAAGATCTCTGCTTTTAAGAGCTTGTGATTACATTTGGCTCACCTGGATAGCTCAGACTACACTCCTATTTTAAGGTCAATTGATTAGTCATCTGAACTACACCTGCGAATTCCTTGGGCCACGTAGCAAAACATTCACAGAGGTAATACCAGAGGGCTGAAAAGTTCTGCCTGCCATGTAGAGTATTTATAATACTATGTAATGAAAACTCTGATACACCCTCAAACTGCAAGATTTCTACTGCTGTTTCCCAAGGAAAGGGTATAGGGAGAGCTAAGTTTTGCCCATTTAAGTTGCAATCTCATAATTGCAATGTCTTTCCTCCTTCCCACTCTCTCACTTGAACCGTAAAGTTGGCCCAGCCCATTTTTAGCTGTGTGACTTTGGGCAGGTTACCTAAATTATCTGAACCTAAGTATTTCTATTATGTAAAATGAGGATAATTATAGCACAAACGCAGAGGGTTGTTTTGAAGGTTAAATGTAAGAATTTAGCATAACATCAAGTAGATGTAAATATTTCGACAAAGAGACACAGAACTAATTAAAAGTAGTAGAGTCGGCCGGGCACGGTGGCTCAAGCCTGTAATCCCAGCACTTTGGGAGGCTGAGGCGGGTGGATCACGAGGTCAAGAGATTGAGACCATCCTGGTCAACATGGTGAAACCCCGTCTCTACTAAAAGTGCAAAAAATTAGCTGGGCATGGTGGCACGTGCCTGTAATCCCAGCTACTCAGGAGGCTGAGGCAGGAGAATTGCCTGAACCCAGGAGGCGGAGGTTGCGGTGAGCCGAGATCGTGCCATTGCACTCCAGCCTGGGTAACTAGAGCGAAACTCCGTCTCAAACAAACAAACAAACAAAAAAAAAAAAAAAAAAAAAAAAAAAAAAAGTAGTAGAGTCAAGAGCCCTGGTTCAGAGCTAACAAATCTAACCCTGATTGCCACTGGTTGGCAGAATCACCTACATGTCCCTGTTCTGTTCTCTGACTAGAATTTGGCTGGACCCCTGCCTAGTCCTGATTTCTGTTGTTAAATTATTGTTTTGCTTTCCATCCATAGACTATGTTCCTCCTAGGTTCCATGTTCTTATGATCCTGTTCCCAGTGACTCATGACTCAACATACTCTGACTCCATCTCCCCACCAGCTGCTTTACAGGCTCCAGACTCTGAACTGAAAACGTTCTGATCTTAGTTGACCTACATATGGCATGTTCTTGAGGCCTCTCCTAACAGATGCCAACCCTTTCCTCAGTTGGTAGAAAACAGTTAAAAATGTTAACAAAAAGAAGTGGAATCTTCTTTCCCAAAGATCTATCGAACCAGTCCAAATTACCAGGAGCAATCCCAGCAGGCAGGTCAGAAGCAAGGAATGTTCAGGAAACTTCAGGATAATTTATCTAAGCAGCTAGGCTTAGATAAAATAGCCAATGCAAACCAGGAATAATTATTGGTCACCCAGAAACAACCACCTGTAAAACATGTTTTCTTGTTAGAGCAATCAAAAGAATGAGAAGGTAGCCTGCATCTGGTGTGCCTGCACTAGCATGATCCAGTGGAGGACTTTTTGGCTCAGACCAATGCATGATTGCTCTCCCAGTGGCCTGGGAACCCAAATAGCAATTGCAGACACTGATTCTTTCTGTGTTAAAATGCACACCAACCTGCAGAAGACCGGCCTTAAAACAACACAGATATGAGTTGCCACTGTATACATTCATCTAGGGATTAACCTGTTTGGGTGAAAGTGGATTTGAATATTTCTCTCCTGACAAATTAGAAGTAAGCTCTCCATTCAACCCCAAGCATGTCACTGGGATTAATGCATAGTTCTACACCGCTATTTTTGTACAGTCAATAGCTAGAGTCAGGTAAGAAAATAGCCTCTCAAGAAAGGTTCAGTATTTTGCAAGATAGCTCTATACTCAGCCACTTTCATATTTTGGCCCGGCCAGAGCCAAAATCCAAGACAAGAAATTCTATTTCAAAGGATTTTGTAACCCATCTTGCTCTGGCCAATCTCAGTTGGATGAGAGAATCAATCAGTCTTCAGGTTCTCATGGCATTCTCACTTCTCCCAAGAGTTTCCCGATAACAAAAATGTAAAATTTACCTTCTTCTTAAGATTCTTCACAAACCATCAAAGTAGTTGGTGAGTTTCTGTGGTGAATTAGATCTATAACTAAGTAGCATTGAATTCTTATAGGACTGGGAGACCCCTGATCTCAGGACTGTTGTATCAATTCATGTTGGATTCATAAGTTTGGCGCAGCAATTCTGTGGAAGTTGGCACGAGATCTCGGTCATGTAACCAACTCCTTTCAACAACTTCCTCTACTGGATCCCTCTCCAGTGTTGCAGATTTGGTGCAGGGAATGGATTCTGGATTCAAAATGCCTCTACATCATTGTTAGCTAAATTTCAGGCAAAGCAATCAGATGACATAAGGGAAAAAGAACCAGAAATCCAGTACGTGACCATCGCTTTGAATGTACTGAACGTTGTTTTTACTGCAGGCTTTAATTTGCAGAATGAATAAGGAGATTACGGAGCTTCCAAAAAGGTGATAACTGAAAAGGATAGGATTCTTTGTTGTACAAAAGACAAAGTCTAGAGAGAAAGGTTTTTGTAATGTTAAAAAATCTTGGAAATCTTAGATAAGGGTGAGAACCAGCAAAGCCAGAAAAATAAAATATAGGGATACATGGTTTTTATACTGTCTTTTGTTGATGTGGCAAAACTTACCTATTCATAAGTATTAAATCCAAGAATAATAGCAACACTATGCATAACTAAAAAGAACATGTATCTTATAATGATTATTTTTTTCTTCCTTCTCTTCTAAAATAGATACAGTTCCTGATGAAAATTAATGTCTCATTTTATATTTAAATGATGTTCCATTGAACATTTTATTAGGAGTAATTCACTATTTAAAATGTGTATTTCAGCAATAAGAAATAATTCACTAGACTTGAAAGAAAACCAATTTATTGAAAGTGGAAGAAATCTTTCTTTTAATTATTATAGAAGTTTCTCCATCCAAATATTTTAAACACTTTCAAAAGAGTCCTTGGAATTTGCTTTTTGTTTTGAAAAAGGTTTTAGATTCACAGAATTACTGCACATATAGTGAGAGGGTTGTTACATACCCAATAATCAGTTCTCCATATTACTAACATCTTATATTAGTATGGCACGCTTTCATATAGTGAACCAATATTGATATATTATTATGAAATGAAGTCTATATGTTTTCCAGATTTCTTCAGCTTTTCCCCCTTTTTCTCTTCTAGGATCCCACATAGGAAATCATATTATGTGAACTTGTCATGTCTCCCAAGGCTCCTTCTCACTGTGACAATTTCTCAGACTTTTTTTTTTATGACCTTGAGGGTTTCAAGGAGTATTAGTTAAGTACTTTGCAGACTGTTCCTCGGCTTAGATTTGTCTAATTTTTTTTCTCATAATCAGAGTGAGTTAACGTGTTTTTGAAGGAAGACTACAGGGATGAAGTATTCTTATCACAACATATTAAGACCACATATTACCAATATGATGTTCTCTTGGATTACCTGACTTGAGGTAGTCTTTATCAGGTTCTTCCACTGAAAATTTACTCCTTTTTCCCGCTTTACACACTGTGCTCTTCAGAAGAAAGTTATTACTGCCAGCCCATGCTTAAGAATGGGGGAGTTACGGTCCACTTCCTTAAAGGCAAAGTACCTCCTACACAAGAATTTTTTCTATTCTCTACCCAATTTATCTTTTATTTATATCAGTATAAACTAATGGATATTTATTTTATACTTTGATTTATAATGCAATATTCAGTTGGCTCCCATGTCTCTTTGACATGCCGCCATCATTGTGGGTGGTTGCTGATTTTCTGTTTATTGTTTCTTTGACTTTTTTTGTTTGTTTTTTGTTTTTGTTTTATTTTCTGGCCCCACAAGATACTCCAGGTTGATCTTGTATGTTTCTTGCCTAGTCCTAGAATCAACACTTGGACTAATTCTCCATGGAGTTCTGATTCCTGTTATTGGAAAGGGATTTTTCTTTTTACATGTTAGGAAATACCCCTAGAGATGACTAAATCAAAGAACAAGACAAGTTCATGATAACGATTATGCAACAAAAAATATTTTATATTTGCAAAATGCATGGGAATTCATTTCATCCTCAGAGCTACCCAAATTAGCAAGCAGAGTTAACAATATTACTGCACTTTACCAACGAAGAGACTGAGGCCTTAAGACTTCTGTGATTGCCCAGAATCACCACGTAAGAGACTAGCAAGTCCAAAGCAAATGTCTAGATGTTCTAGTTCATAAATCAGTGCTAGAGTGTCATTCCAAAATATACCAGCAAAGATGTATAGATGCCTAAAGGATGTGGCCAAACTTCTCTTTGGTATTGCTATCAACCAGTTTTTCAGAAAATTGGAAATATTCAAAGAAAATTATTAACCTTTTATTTCATAGAAAACATAGTACTTTCCTCAATAAACTCTCTGGTCAGTAACAAAAGACTGAACTGTAGGGAACAGTGATTTATTTATTGGGGTGATTTATTATGTCATTCAATGAATAATTTCAGTAGAAGACTTCACTTCTCATAAATCAGTGGAACCCTTTATACCATACTTTTAATTAAGCACTCCAAGTTTCCACCACCCAACAGCCAAGAAATCCAGCTTCTAAATCCAAACTCAAATATCAATCAATTTTAGCCTTTACTTTGTGTGCATGTGTGTGTGTGTGCGTGTGCGAAAAATATCTACATAAAAGAACAACAGGAGAATTAATGTGGATGTGAATTTGGAATCTTGAATATAATGATCTTATTAGCCATAAATTTGTAAAATCAACTGCCCTGAGTACTGGGAAATAAAATAGACTGTTTCTACCCAATGTCAGAGTGAAAGCAAGACCTAGAGGAAAAGAACCATTAAAAAAATGTCAGCTGTTCTATTTCTTTGTCAATTCTATAAGTAAAACTACTACCAGAAGTAAAATGTAAAAACTACCCAAATAAGTTGTGAACCAGAAAGGGCTATGCCAATACTTTATGTTCATACAAATTTTGTTTCCATTTAAAACTCAGACCAAGTTATATAGTTATTCTCTCTTTAGTAATCCCAGACTGATTTGTCTATACCTACATTAAAGCAGATTTTAAAGTAACCGTACTTGATTATTTACATGTCAGTCCTTAACCCCAGGCTATGTTTTCCTAGAAAAATACCATGGCAGGCACTTTAAAAATGATTTTAGAATGAGTGGATTCTTGACCCCTACTTCATCATAGTGTCAAGCTTTCCCAATTAGCTCAGCCCAAATTAATGACCTTCTCTTCTCAACAACTATGGTAGCTATGGTAGAAATACTCATTTGATATTCATTATGTAGCACTTTGTGTTTTTATTTTATTTCTCCACTGGATTATAAATTCCTTTAGGGTTGGAAGCTACAGAATTCTTATGTATAAAATGAAGATGATCATATCTATTCCTTATCTATAAAATAAAGATGATTATCTCTTGCAAGGCTATCACAAGATAATACATTTGAAGTCAGAAAGTACAATAACTCACATAAAGAAAATGGTCATTAGCTTTCATTTCCTTTCCATTTTTATTATTTCGTATTCCTCATAGTTCCTATTACATGCCTTACACATAGTAGGTGCTATAAATGCCTGATGATGCATTGTGAGTACCGAAAGTTTGAGAAAAAAGTTAATGTAGACAAAAGACTAAAAGCCAGGTCTAAGAATCAGTGGTTAACTTGAAGAAACAAGAGCTCTATTCTTCACATTGGCTCCAGCAAATGCGTGTGTGTCATTACCATCATGCAAAAAGTTGCAAAACAAATTATTAACACAAATAGTATTATGGTGCCTTCCAGATCACCAGAAACAAAGCTAAGCATTTTCAATAGCAGATGTTAAGAGTGAAAAAGCTGGATTTCTGCTCAAATAGAAATGGAAATTCTGCTTTTACTCAAGGTTGGAATGACTGGGGTCATTAAGTAAAGTTTGGATTTTATTTGACAAGCAAAGATGACAAGAGATATTTTCAGAACCATCCACTGATCAATAAGCTGCAATATGTCAGCATTACATACTACAGCATATAATACAACTGGCTCTCTTCACTCCCTCTCCGCATTATCTTCCCCATGGTAAAGACTTCTAGCTCAGTAGATTTTGACAGGTGATTCTACCACTGGAGAAGGTAGTAGATCTGGAAATTAGGTTTTCAAACAGTAACTAAGGAATCACAATCAAATTTACTCCATCAATATATTACAGCTTTATATTCCCCTAAACCTACTGTAAATAAATGATTTTAAAACTCTCATAAATGTACAGATGACAATCTCTGGAAAACCAGGCTATTTCTTCCTAAAAGATTCTGAAAGGGACCGATAAGGCTTAAGATTGAAAAAAAAAAAAAAAAAAAGTTTGAGTACCAGTAGGAGAATTAATATGGAAGTGAATTATTTGGATGGATACCAAGAGAAGAGAAATAATGAAGAGAAAAGGTGGTATCAGGGGAGAAAAGTTAAAATGAAAGCAAACACACAAAGTCTGTGAGATGTATTTAAATCTCAGAACCAAACCAGCTATCTAGGGGGAGCGGCTTTTCATCTTCTGAGTTGACACAGCCTTTTGAAACCTCTGCGGCTTTGACCTTTCATTATTGCTCAACACAGTCACCTGCCTTCACCCCTCACCCCAGCCTCTCAGCTGAGGTGCCATAGAAGACGCCCTCGGTGACTCTGCAATAGCATGAGGCTTTTGCTGCTTTACTTCAAAACTGCCCAGATTGGGAGATGTGAGTCTTGCAAGAAAAGATTTTTCTCTCAGTGCCAGTGTTTTGGGTGAGAGATGTAATACATCAAAGTGGAGAAGAGATGCAATCATGCAGGGAATGATTTTAAAAACTTTAATGAACCGTTTAAAATAAACTCATTTGAAGGTAATTTAACAACACCACTTTTACAATTAAAAATACTATTTTAGCATGCAAATGCAGAACATTAGTCCCATGTCAGGATGGAAAATGAAGTGAAACTGAGGGGCTTTTGAAACATGAATGCCATATCTGTAATTTCTCATCACTCCATGGTGCTCTTAGGCAGCCTAATGAAAGAATGAATTGATTTAAACAACATTTTGTTGGAGCAATGGGGTTTGAGGAATTAAATTAACTTGAGAGTTGGTTGTAAGCGCCAGGCCCAGAATTGGCCTTATATTGTTACTAAAATTAATTCAATCTTCTCCTAAGTTTTATTTGAGTATTTTTTTTCTATTTATTGCTAAAATACCAACCAAGGGTTTCAAGGATTAGCAGAATATTTCGTCAGTACTCTTTGATGTATTAACATTTGCTTAACGATGTATATTAAGGCAAAATTATACTCTCTGGGAAAACAAATTGGAGTCCAACCGCTGCCCCTAGGAATGACAGCAGCAGCAGAGTCTTCCTTGGAAGGGTAATAAGAATAACAAGCTGGAATGCAGATGAAGCCAAGACAGAAATTCTCAATCTTTTTCCTCACCTCAAAACGGCTGACAAATCACTTTCACAAAGCATATCCGTGGCTGTGGCACGTTTCAGATTTTAGCATTCCTAAGACAGGCTGAAGGTTGCGGGCAATTCCCAATGCACTGGCTAAAATGGACAGGTTTTTCTCCCACTCAAGAAAGTGTATCAAAATGCTAGTAAGTGAAAGTGACATTATTATAGAGATAATCTTATGTAAGCTTGAATTTTTTTAAGTAGGTCATAAATTCTGTACCTTAACTATTACAGAAAAAGAAAACAGGTTGAAAAATAATAGGGATAACATGTATAAGCCAATGTCTATATATGCCAATAAAGTGATACCTTACGGATATGCACATTTTTTTGCTACCAAGTATTGGTCTCTACAAGTTTAACCCTAGTTTTTTAACACAAACATCGAAAGATAACATTAAGATTACATGCTCTCCTAAATATAACAATATAATTAGTAAAAATTTTTACTATGTTTCAGCTGTATTGGGTGATACGTTACAGACACATAATCTACATTCCTTGTATTAATTCCTATGTAAACTCTCCAAGATAATATTGTATTCTCTCCATTTTAGGGAGAACCAAGCTAGGGTTCAGACTTGCCCAAGATTTTACAGGTGGTAAATGGTAGAACTAGAAGTTGATAAAAGGTCTGTGCTTCACTGAGACCTGATAGTCACTCATTGCCAATGTCCAAGGCTCTGTTAAAAAAAAAAAAAGACATGAATATGGTACTTTCTTTTTTTTTTTTTTCACCTTATACAAGACCTCATGCATCTCCAGGAGCACTGTTCTCTTGCAAAGAGCTCTCCTGGGAGTCTGTATAAATATTCCCATCAGGAAGTGCTTATTCAATACTTGCTTCTATAAAGAAAACCTTCAAATCCAAATTACAAGTCACCTGAGAAAATGTGTCTCATTTCCTCCCAGTCTTTCCACGATCATACAAATGTAATTTTAAATGTTATCTCCATCTTGTTCCTCCAAGTAATCTCTGTAGACATTTTTTAAAGAGGACTTACAACATGCTTTTAGCGAAGACAGTATCTCTAAAACAAGCACATAACATTCTGAAGAGACTATTTTGAAGGGCACAACAGATGTTCAAAATTTTAAATTCTAATATATCTATTTTTTTAGAGTTTTTACTTTTAAAGTAGTTTTAGGTTTACAGAAATATTGAGCAGAAGGTACAGAAAATTTTCATATACAGCCTTTCCCCAGCACAGTTTCCCCTATTAACATCTGCTTTAGTGTAGTGCATGCGTTAAGAAACCAATACTGACACATTATTACTTAACCAAAGGCCACAATTTACATTAGGGTTCACTCTTTGGGTTATACAGTTCTATGGGTTTTAACAATTGATAATGTCATGTATCCACCATTAAAGGATCACACAGGATACTTTCACCGTCCTGAAAATTCTCTGTGCTCCAACTGTTTGTTCCTCGTTCCCTATCCCTGAGCCCCAGGCAATCACTGATCATTTTATTGTCTCCAGCATTTTTGCTTTTCCCAGAATGTCGTATAGTTGGAATCATACAATATATAGCCTTTTCAGACTGGCTTCTTTCACTTAGCAATATGCATTTAAGTTTCCTTCATATATTTTTGTAGATTTGGTAGATCTATTTTTGTTTTAGCAACATGTTAAAAGAAGAAATACAGAAACGTGTTTCCTCCATCTTACATCTACATTTTTTAAAAGTGCATGGGGGGAAATATGGGAAGGTAATTGGCTACAATACATTATAATGGTGGGATTATGGTACACAGCTTCTCTCCCCTAATTTCCAGCTTTCAGACTTTGAATTTTTATTGAGCTATTTCTGAAATTACGATTCAAAAAATCAGAAAAGAAATCAATCGTGTCTCTTTGTTAGTCTTTTCCATTTACTTGTCATTCCAGCTATATGCTTTCCTCCCCTCTCCAGTTTTCCCCATTTCTGGTCTTTTTCACCTGAGTTAAAATTTTGTGTATCTTTTAACACAGAGAGTCGGAAAGATAAAAAGGGAGAGAAAACAGAAAGCACATTTAGGAAGAGTCAACAACGATATATTTTAGATAAGCCCATGAATACTCATGGCCCCCTTGTGGATTAATAAACAGTTATGGCCAAAGAATACCAGCTTCGTGGCAATGAATCAAACAGAACCTAATCCCGCTGTGCAGCCTCTCCTATTCCAGGAAAATCACACCTCTCAGCCCAAATCAGGTAAAGCCTAGTTCTCAGTATAGCTGTGGTGTGTTGAGCCCTCTCTTTCATTCCAAATTCTCTGCTAATTATTCTGCATTCATTACCTTATCCAATTCCCACAGCAATCCTTTGTGACAACGTAACAGAAAACTTAGGATTAGACAGGTCGAAAAAGTTAAAAAGATGGCTTCAAATCCAGATCTGAGTCAAAAATCTGCTCATATCAACTAAACACTGCTACCAGTAACAATATGAAAAAAAAAATCAATACTTCCCTCATATAATCATTCCCACCCCAATTTTTTTTTCCTCTGTAACCAAGAGTTTTCACAGAGGAAAAAGGGAAGGGTGTCTAGGCCAAAGACCATCATTTGGAACCTGTCCAGCATCTTCCCATATTAAACAGAAGAATTAAGTAATTTATGTCTTTTTAAAGCTATTGAATGAATATCCTTTAAATCCAAGGTCCACTGACTGGTGCAGCCTAAAGGATTTTGAACGCAAACCTAAATGAACTTCCAACTCCAACTTTCCATTTCCTATGTGACTGCTGTGATCTTCAATTGCTTCATGTATAAACTGGGGATTAAGTAAACGGATTGCTGAATAAAACCCTACTTAACTAGTCGTTCAACTTAGAAATGTGATGAAATATGTGCGGTGGCTCAAGCCTATAATCCCAGCACTTTGGGAGGCCGAGGCGGGTGGATCACAAGGTCAAGAGATCAAGACCATCCTGGTCAACATGGTCAAACCCCGTCTCTACTAAAAATACAAAAAATTAGCTGGGCATGGTGGCGCGTGCCTGTAATCTCAGCTACTCAGGAGGTTGACGCAGGAGAATTGCCTGAACCCAGGAGGCGGAGGTTGCGGTGAGCCGAGATCGCGCCATTGCACTCCAGCCTGGGTAACAAGAGCGAAACTCCGACTCAAAAAAAAAAAAAAAAAAAAGAAATGTGATGAAATAGAAATAGAGATGTGAGGTTCTACATTTGGCCCTGAGTGGCATCTCTGCTTACCGATTCCACCACCTGGAGTCAGCTTACACATGGTGGAGTTAAACCTGGTGTAGTAACCTTGGGCAAATTTATTATCCTCTGTGTCTATTGCCTTATCTATAATGTGGGGCCTGACCCATTATAGTGCCTGACCCTGGAGGCTGTTAGGAGGATTCAAATGGTAACAATATGTAAAACAATAAGGCAATGCCTGTCTTAACAGTCAGAATAAGAAGTTAGTATTCCTCAGGTTCATCTCAATGAGGCTATTTCACCAAAGATTGGGAATGTGGGCAGAGAGTCAATAATCAATATGTGAATAACTCAGAGGCTGCTTCTATAATATGAGTGACAGTCTATTAAAATGCTGCATAGAAGCAAGGACAAGAGTTGCAGACAGTAACAAGGCACGTTAGAGTACACAAGGTCAAGGTCATACTGAAGAAGAGCTATGTGACCCACGGTGCATGCACAGTGCATATGCCTGTTATGCCAAACTCCTGTTAATGCCAATAGGGATGGCAACAGGTTCAAAAGGCCAAAAAAAAAAAAAAAAGGAAAAGAAAAAGACTTGGAGCTAGCAAATGAGATGGAGTTTTATTAGCAGGAAACACACACAGGGACAGCCCAGTGGCGGCAGGCTGGGCAGAAGAACGGTAACTGCTTGCAAAAAGCATGCAGTTTATACAGCATTTTCACTTAGCATGCTCCTCCTGACAACTTCTACCTGGCAACCTTCATTAAACTCCAAATACAGGGCTTCAATCCCCTGTACAGCCCATATTGCACGGAACTTGACAGGGGTGCTCAGAGGTTCCACACAGACAAGGAACAAATTTCCAGGTCGGCTACTCCTGGATTCCTTAGCTTCGAATTCCAAATGCACACCGGAGTGTGTCTGCCATACAGGGTCATTCTCAGGTGTGCTTAGTTGAGCTATTGCTTTCAGGTGAGTCTGCCATAGCTCCACCCCAGCATTCCCTTGAATGGCCCCCACATTCTTATCATACCATTCTTTCATGATTTCCCTGGGTAGGGAGGAGCACTGTGGCCATAATAATCGCAACATCAAAAAAATAAATTAGGAGAATTTGTAAGACTGAAGCGGCTCCAGGTACTCAAGTTAGCTGCTTGGATGCACCACAGCAGGGTGGTGATAGCAGAGGAAGACAGGGGACATTCTTAACAGAATCAACAGTTTGTTTTTGTTTTCAGAGAAGCCACCATCTGCTTCCAGTAGGCAAAGAGGTTTGCTGCACACCATCTACAGGCAGAAGGTGAGATAATTAGTAGGTACAAGAAAGAACAAGTCATGGGGATTTCACAAAACACAGGAAGTTATGTCACTCTGAGAGAGCACCACTCTGGCAGTGGCCTGGTGCCAGTTTACAATACCAAATATATTGGCCACCCTCAGCGGTGTATTGTGGGAGGCCAGAGTAAGACAGTGGGGGTATTATAATTTTCCACAATGAGGGGATGATAGTACCTTTGCATAGGGAAGACCAAGATTCATTATTTTAGAATTATAAGTGAGAGCAATGTGTAAAATAAGTGTGACTTGTATATCCTGTTCTAGGTCCTTCCCCCATGGAAGGGAACACCTGAACCATGGGGTCTGGTTTGCCATTTCCACAGTCACATAATGGTGTACTCCCTTGTGGATGGGTCCTGTGGCAAGAACAATAGCAGTTTATCTTGAGTTCCCAGCTGAGGCAAAGGTGTACTGTCCACTGCACCGAATCCTGATGGTATCAGCTCCTTGCATCAGAAAAGTGTATGCACAGGGGCGATGAGAACACGCATGTTTATTTAGGGTGCAGGTGGCTGATGGTAAGCAGCATCTCCTGCCCGAGCTATTGTTTCAACAGCTCATTCATCTGTTCAATCAGCCCCGGGGCTATAGGGTTGTTTGGCAGGTAGAAATGCCAGTGGATATACAGGGCCTCCACCCATTCCTGCACTTTATGTCCAGTGAAGTGTGAGCCCTGGTCACTGTTGATATCAGCGGGGATGCCATAGGCCACACACAGCCGCTCTAGTTCTTTTATGGTGGTTTTCTGGGTGGCACTTTTGCTGGGATATGCCTGCAGTAGCCCTGTGCAGGTGTCTGCACAAGTCACGGCAAAGCAACAGCCATCAGATAGAGGAAAAATTCTATGTAGTCACCTGCCATCATGGGCTCCAACCGCAGGTGATGGGTGGCAAGGGCCTGGAGCATTCCAATGCTTCTCATTGTAGCAGCCACAGGATGAGTCCTTTGAAGATGGCCCAGTGACCAGTGCATAGGGCTCTTCAGTCCAGCTCATGGAGGAAAACCATCCAGGTGGCCCATAGCTCCGCCCATTGGCTGCTATGTCCTTTGCCTGAATCAAGCCAGGAACTATCAGTAGACGGCCGGATGGCCATGACTGTCCAAGTGCAAGGATTGCCTCACCACAAGCCATGTATGTACCAGGCCTAGTCAGGAACTGGACCTTGTCCTTACTGTATGAAAGAGGGAATCTGTGGAGTTTCAGTGGCCTCCATCAAAGACTGTCTTTCAGTTGTCACACAGGTGACAGGACCAAGCACCAACTGGAGATCTGCACTCAAGATACAATTAGTTGACATGCTCCTCTGTTGCAAGTATGTATGTCATTTGGCCACAGTTTGCATCTGGCATTCCCAGACTTTGATTTTTGGAAGGTGTTCTTTAGCCAATCTGCTATGAGGTAGTAGGTGCAGGCTACCACCCCCTTTGTAATGCCTTGAATTTGTTGTAAGGCATGCTATGGAGTGCAGAGTTGCGGCTCCATGGCACTACATCTAAATCCAGCCCCCTTACATAGTTAAGACTTGAATCTCAAAGGCATACGTTTATGTCCTTGCCTTTAACACAGGCCCCAACTAAACTCCTCAGGGTAACTGGCTATATCCAGTTCACATGGCTGTCCCTGCATTCAAACTCCCAAGGCTTATGTTTATTTCACCACAACTTTTCAGAGACCTCGTGTTCTTCTGTGGACCAGTCCCCACGGTATACAGGCCTAAGCAGTTGGGCCAAACGGTGAGTAAAAGATGTCTATAGCCTAGAAGGCCAAAGAAGGTTTGCAACTACTTTGGTGTGGTAGGACATGGGTGGGCCTGCACCTGATCCATAGCAGCAGCTGAATGACTATGGTCTTGCCTGACCAGATGACACCCAAGTATTTGACTGACGAGCCAAGACCGTGGACTTCGTCTGTGTTGATCATCCATCCGCTGTCTGCCAAGTGGGACAGCAAGGTGGGGACTGCAATTTGTAAACTGCAAAAAGACTCAGAAGTTAGTGGGAAACCTCTCCAGGCTGGTATCCATGGGGCAAGATGGTAAAGATCCATTGTTCTTCCCAGGTGAATGCAAATTGGTCTTGACTCTCTGGGGCAATGGGGACGTTGAAAATGGGTTGGCTAAATCTATAACAAAATGATACTTGCCCAGGACTTCTCCTACCCTTGTCAGAAGACAGGCAACACTGGGAACAGTGGCATACACTGCAGAGACCGAATTAATTCCTGGCAATCTACTATCATTCTCCACGTCCCATCAGGCTTCCATCTGGGCCATACAGGGCTGGTGTAGGAGCTATGCACTGGTCTTATAATGCTTACCTGAGCTAACTCCTTAACATGCCCATTATTTCATCACACATATCCCAACTCACACCCCAGCAGGCAGTATTTCAACAGTACCAGTGTCCACGTCATGTCCTGATCACACGCTTCACCACCCTAACTCTCAATCCAAGTGCCCCGACAGTTGTTTGGAGGGTCAAACATGATAAGATATCAACTCTCTGCTGGGCACGGTGGTTCACACCTGTAATCCCAGCCCTTTTGGGAGGCCAAGGTGGGTGGATCACTTGAGGTCGGGAGTTCAAGACCAGCCTGGCCAACATGGTGAAACCCTGTCTCTATTAAAAATACAAAAATTAGTTGGGCATGGTGGCAGTGCCTGTAATCCAAGTTGCTCGGGAGGCTAAGGCAGGAGAATCACTTAAACTCAGAAGAGGAGGAGGAGAGGAGAAGCTGCCGGCTTTACCCTTGTGAAACTTGATGGCCCTCTTGTAAAGTGCCACCCCCAAACTTTAAGGTAGCTAAACCAGTTTTCTAAAGATTCAATTGCTTCTTCATCCTCCAGATGTAGCTATTGATGTACACTCCGCAACGGAGAGTCTGAAGTTGTGGCGATCCTGATTTCTAGGATTTCGTAATTAAAATGTCTGCTGAATAAATTTGGCTTTTGTTTTGGAAAAAAGAAAAAGAAAAAAAAAAAAAAGGAGGGGGAAGTTAAGGTAAGCCAAGATCAAACCACTGCTGTACTCCAACCTGGCTGACAGAGTGAGACTCCATTTCAAAAAAGAAGAAAAAGATACCAATTCCCAAGATGTACCCCAGGATGGGAGCTATGTATACTAAATAGGGTTTTGGTGTTAGTCTCCTAACTTAGAATACTAGCTCAACCTGTCTAACTTCCACGGCCCCCTCCAAAACCATCTATATTGTTACAGGCCTTTGGAACTAGTGAATTTTACCATACACAAGTGTATTCAGCTCCAGCATCCACTAGGGCAAGCACAGTCTGCTTATTCTTTGGTGACCAATATAAGGTTAGTTCTACATGTGGCCTCCAGTCCCTGGACACCCCAGTCACCACTTCTTCTATCAGGACTCCAGAGCCACCTTCATCCTAGTCTAAAAGGACTGGTGCCTGCCTCCGTCTGCAGGAGGGGCAGCGGGCTGGGCCTGACGCTCCTTAGAGAAGTGCTATTCTGGTTGAAGCTTCTGCCATAGTCCGGCCAGAATGGCATCAGATGGTTCAGCCACTCTCACAGTAGGCATCCTGCCACTACCAGGCCACACCACATCTGTGGGCAGACCACCCTGATGAGACCCTTGTCGCCTTTCCTTTGGCACCTCCGTCTTTCATTCCAGCAGCACACACCCCTCGCCTACAGGGTTTGCCTGTCTCCCCTAAGTCAGAGGTCGCTAGGGCCACCCAAAACACTAGCTATCCTACCAAGAGGTCCAGGACAGACATTAACGGGCAGTACCACTGGTTGGGTTGTGTGCCGAATGGGAGATGAATTCTTTTATGCCAGCAGTGAAAAGCTAATGACTGTGACCTTTGTAATGCTCACCATAGATTGTATGCTTTGTTCCTGATTCCCAGAGGATATCCTGTAATTCCTCCATAGTCTGCCATCACGAAGGAGATGTGGGGACTTCCCCCTCATTTGGCCAGGTTGTCTTAAAGCTGACAACCACCCAGCAGACAGTGAGAGCCTGATCCCCATTACTGGCACCACAAAGGTGCTGCCTCAGGGCTGGGTGGTTTGTGATGGATGTCATTTTATTCATTGTGAGTCCAGAAAGTCTCATACCCTCTGCCCCTATGTCCCATAGACGGAGGAGCCACCCCTTGATCAACTCTCTCCCCTTCTGTCTGAACATATTTTCCAGCTCCTTAAAGTTAATATGGGTCAAGCATGTCAATTGTTGAGCCAGTCAGGAGGATGGAGAAAACCCTGTGAGCATCGAGACAATGGTCGAGAATGGGAAATCTGCAGGGGAAATCCTGAGCTGGCTATCCATGTCTATGTGGGACCCTATAACTACTCTCTTTGATGAATGGGGCCCACTGAATTTCCAATTCTTCAGTGGCATAGTCCCGCATTGCAATTTGCTGCCTTCTTTCAGGTGAGGACAAGCCTTGTGGGGTTACACCCTGTGGGAGCAGTTGATCTACTTTTATTTTGGTGATGACCATTGGATGCACAGAGAAAATGAAGATGGGAACCTTTATGAGCTTGTACCAATCTTCACCCTCGACCCCAATACAACCTTCCATTGGGTCCCAGGTTAGTTCAGTCCTGATGCTGGCAACTCTTCAAATGAGCTACCCAACAAGCCTGAGTCTCCACTTTGTCATTCTGTTCCCACAGATCCCAGGATGATAAGGTCTTGGATGTTTCAGCCGTAACTAATCTTGCATCTCTTTCTAATTGTACTTTGTCCTATAACTGATAAATTCTCACATGTGCTGCAAAATCAGCCTCCACATCTGCTCAGTGCTTGGTCAGAAGCAGCAGCCAACTGCAGCTGCCACAGCTTGGGCATCTGACCCTCCCTCAGTCAGATCTGTTCCCTGCAACAACTCTTCCATACCCTTCAGCATTTTGGAGGATTCCACATACTCACTCAATGGGCCCCATTCATCAAAGAGAGTGTTATAGGGTCCCACATAGACGTGCAGAGCCAGCTCAGGATTTCCCCTGCAGATTTCCCATTCCCAACCCCATTGTCTCGATGCTCACAGGATTTTCTCCATCCTCCTGACTGGCTCGGCAATTGACATGCTAGACTCTTATTAACTTTAATAGAGATGCCACCAGGTTCAAGAGGCCAAGGAAGAGACCTGGGGCTAAGCAGCCAAGCAAAGGAGACACCGAATTTCATTAACAGGAAACTTACAGGGACAGTCCAGTGGCAGCCAGCTGATCAGGAGAACTGCACAGCTCAGTGACCATGGGCTGGGCAGGAGAATCGTATCATATAGTGGCAGGGAGCTGTGTAGGAGAACCACAACCGCTTGCAAAAAGCATGCAGTCTATATAGCATTTACATTTAGCAGCCTCTCCCTCACTGCCTTCCCTTGGGACCCTTCATTTAACCCAAAAAAGGAACTCTGATCCTCAATCCCCTGTGCAGCTCGCATTCCATCGGACAAGACTGGGAACTCAGAAGTTCTTCATAGCTAAGGAACAAACTCCAGGATAGCCACTCCGAGATTCCTTAGCTCAGAACTCCAAACACACATTCAGGTCCATCTGCCACACAGGGTCATCTTCAATGTATGCTTAAGTTATTGCTATCAGATGTATCTTCCATGCAATGCTAGGCAGCTTGGCTTAAGAGTGATGGTTTGCTGAAAACTGGTCTGATAATCCTGGGCCCAGATCCTGGTCTCACCACTTAATACCAGTGAATTCTTGAAAAATGTATTGAAATGTTCTGAACCTAACCCTTATCTATAAACTAGGAATAAGATGCCCCTGGTAGAGCTGGGAGGATTAAATTAAGAGACCTAACATGTAAGTTACCTAGAAATGCCTGGCTGGCATAAAATTGGGATTTATTAGTATTTTGCCTCTTTGGGAGCTAATTGTGTCAAAAGGAGAGGGTAACAAGATCCTTTATCTACACATCATCCCCATCAGGAAAAAATATGTCATCACATTATATTTTCTCTGATCAAGTCCCCCTCAACAAGTAAGAAAATAATGGGTAACCCACATCACACATTTCTGAAAGACACAGCAAGGAGCTGGTTATTCAGTGATCTGGGGTGATCTTTTTTTCTGTCATCATATCCATGTCTTCTCTCAGCCTGTCTTTTCCTATTGGAATATGCTTTTTCTGAACAAATTTCCACTGCTCTACTTTTCCTACACATCTGTAGGTCAGTGACACCTAGAGAAAAGGGAAGCACTGAATTTTACCTTTCATAAACAGAACGAGCTCAAGCGAGCTACCTTTCCACATCCGAGGAAAAGCTCTTCCTGGTTTGAGAAAGTCAAAGCTCCTACCAAACTAACTTATTTTAATTGAACCCAGTTTTTCAATACCTAATTTGAAACTGGGTTGGACACAGTGGCTTATGCCTGTAATCCCAGCACTTTGGGAGACTGAGGTGGGCAGGTCACATGAGGTCAGGAGTTCTAGACCAGCCTGGCCAATATGGAGTAACCTCATCTCTACTAAAAATACAAAAACTAGCTGGGCATGGTGGCTCACACCTGTTGTCCAAGCTACTCAGAAGGCTGAGTGAGAGGATCACTTGAACCCAGGAGGCAGAGTTTGCAGTGAGCCAAGATAACACCACTGCACTCCAGCCTGGGGGTGACCAGAGCAAGACTCCACCTCAAAAAAAAAAAAAAGAAAAAGAAAAAAAGAAAAAAGAAAAAAAGAAAAAGAAATTTCAACTGAATATAGAAGAAATATTGTAAGAATAATTTACGTATGCTCTCTGTGAGGCTGAGGATGTTAAAGAATGAAAACAAGGTCAGAAACCTAAAAAAAAAAGAAAAAAAAGTGAATTAGTACTCACAAAAAGAATTAAGGAGAATGAAGAAGGGCTTTGCAGACGTACTGAGAGAGAGAGGCTCAAGAGAAAATGAGCCTCCTAATGAAGGAGGAGGCATGCTAAATTAATTATGCCTTTGAAATATTGACCTCATTCCTTAAAGCTATCACAACCCTGAAAAGAAAGAAAAGACATTTGTACAAGTTAGAAGTAATGGAGCCTGTAAAGAATTAGCCATCTATCAAGACCAATAAACAGGATATTTAGAGAACTGGAACAAATGTACATCAACAGGTCTCAGTGCCTTACTTACAGGCAATTTATTGAAATAGCACATAGGATTTCTCTTCTAAAAAGAAATATAAACATTATATGAAAGCTCAGGGGAACAGCAATACGGATTGCACAACCCGAAGTAGAAAAGCCCTTGAAATTGCACTTCCGAGTGTGATGGCTCTAATAATGGAAACAAAATGTATACACAGGAAGGCCTTTATTAAAATAAGTCTACACTGAGCCTCAGGATTTTTATTGGGTATTTTTTTTCTTCAATAGCATTGATAAAATAAGAGTGGTCATCACTGGAACTTTTATTAAATTTCTTATTTGCTGAGTAGTTTGGGCAAGTCACTTTCTGAGTTTAGTTTTCTAAGTTCATTTTCTCCTCTTCATATTCTACTTAAAGTTTTTTTTGAAGGTTGACTACACATGGATAAATGATAGAAAGTGCTGAGCAGGGTGCCTGGTGTACCAGAAGCCATAATTATTATTGATTATTATTATGATAACTCCATTCACAGTTGATAAATTGTTTCCATATCTTCCTTGAGTCCCTACTTCCTGTTGTTGCATTTGCTCTCTGAATTTGTTTCTCTGTAAAGTCACGGTACTTGCCTCACATGGTGGCTGAATGTGGATATAAACTGAGTGGCATCTAAAGGCATAGGTTCAAATCCTAGTTCCTCCACGTAAATGTGTAACTTGGGACAAGTCCTTTGGCTTGTCCATGTGTCTTCTTTCTCATGTATAAAATGGGAAAATTGAAACCTATCTTTCAGGGCTACAGTGAGGACGAAGTGAAATCATGTATATAAAGGCTTAGCATGGTAGCTGATCTACCGCAAGCACTCCTGAATGAGCAATTGTCGCTGTTATTATAATATCATCCTTTTTTTTTTTTTTTTTTTTTTTTTGAGACAGAGTTTCTATCTTGTTGCCCAGGCTGCAGTGGAAGGGCACGATCTCAACTCACTGCAGCCTCGGCCTCCCATGTTCAGGCAAGTCTCCTGCCTCAGCCTCCCGAGTAGTTGGGATTACAGGCATGCACTACCACACTAGGCAAATTTTACATTTTTAGTAGAGATGGGGTTTCTCCATGTTGGTCAGGCTGGTCTGGAACTCTCAGTCTCAGGTGATCTACCTGCCTTGGCCTCCCAGAGTGCTGGGATTACAGGCGTGAGCCACTACACCCAGCTTACAATATTATCTCTTGATCTTAGGAAAGGGAAGCTCTTCTTTAGTGATATTAGACTGTCTCATGTGTACTCAGAATAAGAGTACACAGAGGGAGTCATCTGAAAGCACAAAGCTACATGTCCTCCAGCCTAACACCTTTGTTGAAATCTCACCTAGGAATGTATGACTTCTTTTTTTTTTTTTTTTAATTGTAATTTAGGTTCTGGGGTACTTGTACAGATCATGCAGGATTGTTGCCTAGGTACACACTTGGCAATGTGGTTTGCTGCCTCCATCCCCCCGTCACCTACATCTGGCATTTCTCCTCATGTTATCCCTTCCTGACCTCCCCACCCCCAACTGTCCCTTCCTAGTTCCCCCCCAACAGACCTCAGTGTGTGATGCTCCCCTCCCTGTGTCCATGTGTTCTCATTGTTCAACACCCGCCTATGAGTGAGAACATGCGGTGTTTGATTTTCCATTCTTGTGTCAGTTTGCTGAAAATGATGGTTTCCAGATTCATCCATGTCCCTACAAAGGACACAAGCTCATCATTATGCCTTCATTTTAAAACTAGAAGTAGAAATTTCTTTTTTAAAAATAGAAAGTGTGGGGGTATGAGTTATTCACAACTTAGAATGAAGTGGTTAGGAATGTTTGGTTCCTAACAGCTATTAAAATTAGTACAGAGAAAAGGGAGATTTAGATGAGGAAAGAAAGAGTTATGATGATTTGGTGGTGAGGTAAAGAGAAGAAAACAACAGGAGTTCATGCTTATTCATCATTCCTTTATCCAATCATTCAACCATGCATTATGTAGCATCTACTATGCACAATGTCTAAATGCCTAGCAATAAACATAAAGAGATGCCACTCCTATACGTAGTCAAATAGTCTGCAGGAGAGTGGGAGTAAATAAGCTTGGAATCAGTACAGTGCATACGTAAGTGCTATAACCTCTGAGTATATCCATTGTTTCAGAATCATGGAATATGATGAGGGAAAGGTAGAAGGATAAGGACAAAGTCATTGAATGGGTCTTGGAAACAATGCCTCCTGTGAGCTATCTCTGTCATTTCCCATAGAGGATAAACTGGAAGGGGCATATTTCAGGCTGAGGGACTGAAGGCATGAAAAAGCATGACCTATTGGAGACCTACAGATAATTCTGCATGATTCAGGCATTGACAATTAAGAAGCAAGAAGGGGGAAGGTAGTAGCCCAAATAGAGAGAGGCAAAATTGGACTCACTGAATGGTTTGTAAGC
The DNA here is from genome assembly GCF_048565385.1 of Saimiri boliviensis. Classification (NCBI taxonomy): domain Eukaryota; kingdom Metazoa; phylum Chordata; class Mammalia; order Primates; family Cebidae; genus Saimiri; species Saimiri boliviensis. The sequence continues at coordinate 105,116,459 of NC_133454.1, read as the reverse complement.
AAAAAGGTGACACAGTCATATATTCATTCTAGAAATAATACTGTAAATATTTTGGATATTATTGATTACAAAAGGTAAGGATTTAAGAAAAGAAGTCTAGTACACAGGCTGTTGAAGTATATATCAAGAGAAGCTGACCATCTGAACTAAGGCAGTGGTAGGGGTAATAGAAGATAGCCTTATTTCAGGACCTAGATTTGATCGGCTTTGTTGACCACTTGTTTTTAGGAGGCATATACAATGACACTGAGGTTTCTGGTTTGGGTGATTGAGTGGATGATAGTGGCATTAAACTCAGAAAGATAAAAGGGACAATGTACTAGAGGGCAAGTGTCACATATGTGCAAAGGGTCAGCTTCCTAGAGAAAAGGAATTGGACATAACTCATTTTAAAGAATGCTGGGAATGAAATGACTATAACAATTGCAAATAATTATTTGTATTATTCTCATTTGACACACCAATAATCTGAAAGTCAACATCCTTCAATATTCCAGCTGCTTCCTTTAACTGAAGATTGACAGTTCAGCCCTGAAACAGCATCAGTACACAAACAAGAGTGCCATAAACTTTAATGAGCTTTAAAAAATAGCAAAATAAGTGTTCATTTCTCTCAACAGCTGGAACATTTCTTCCTGGGGTATCTAATTATCAATAATATATTTCTGTGAGTAAATCCAGGAAAGTTGAACTGGTAAGAGACCTTGTTCAGATTATCTTGATGAATACTTCCTCCCCCACGCCCTCCACTGTCCCTTGCCCAACGGACCAGGTTCTAAAGAGAAAAGTCGGAATATATTGCTGTCATATCCTACACATCCAAGGTACTCATAGCCAATGTAGTTAGAATGTCAATGAAAATACCCCTAAAAATCTTGAGGAGAATCTACAGGAAGTGATCAAAATACCTACATGCTTTAAGGTAGAATTAAGCTGGGATTCCAAGGTTCTGGTATGACAAACCATCCAGGCTATATCCTCCAAACATTTTCAACACATTTATCTGACCTCTATGTGGTTATTTAAGCAAAAGAATGAGGTAAAAAGACTTACTGTATACACAGATTTATGTTAAATTCCTTGCATCTAATATTTCAACCGCCATAATCACCACCTCATGAAGGGAATATTATTATTTCTACTCCCCTTCTACAGATGAAGAAATCAAAGCTAAAAAAAAAAAAAAAATAGAACTGATTTGTTCAGAGTTTGATAGTAAGTGGCACAGCCTAGATTCAAGAAGAAATGTCTTTGTGGCCAAAACCAGTTCTACCACCACACAGTAATGTCTTAATACCTTTATCATTTCAATCCCAATTTTTAAAAATATGTCAGAAACACCCTAAAATATGTGCTAACTCTGCTCAGAAACTATAATAAATATGATTCAGCTATCCTTTTGGGTTGAAATACCTGATCATTTATTAAGCCCACCCAAAGATGACCTATCAATGAACACATAATCCCACGTGTAGATTTAGGCTTTCTTATTTGAACAAGATAGATAAATATTATTACTTGAGCCATACAACTGTCTAATATTAAATATTTCTATAATATTTCCTCTGGGCTTCTCTTGGCAGTGATGTATTTTTTTTTTTTAGCATTCTTCCACTTTTTGCCACTTTATTCGGAATAGAACAATATCCTCAGTCGGTCAAAAGTGTCATTTCCTTTTATAGCCAAGGTTTTGCACAATGATACTAAATAACATAAATGATGTTTTATTTGATGACTGCTTTATGCTTTCTGCAGCCTCTAGTGGGACAAGACACTTGGGTTTCCCCGGTAGATTTTGCCAGTTCCCAAGTCTGGTGCAGCTATCAAGTTCTCCCCTGGAAAATGTAAATCTCTGTTTAAAACTTAACTTCTTCTTCATTTAATTTTTTATTGCTAAAGGTTTATAGCTGACTTTATGGCCCTGGGATGATTAATTTTTAATGCCTTTCTTTCTTTATTCTTTGATCAACTTCCTGCATTTTCAATTTGAATGCGATTGTACTTTTTCTAAAAAGCATTTGTCACTTGCTGGTTTGCATATTTCAGGCAACCAGAGGTGGTTGATGTAGAGTGGAAGGCAGGCATTCCTGCAGAGAGTAACTGAAATATAGACAGTAACTCTGTGCCTTTCATGTGACTCCTGTTGATAGCAAACCCTCTAGCATCAGTAAATCTTCCAGCTTCAGGTCTTGGCAGGCAGTGAATTCCCTGAGAGGGTTATCATACTAAATCCTATCATTGTCATGCATAAGATATAAATTGAGTAACATCTTTCAAACTACTGAACCATCATTAGGGAAAACAAATAGGTGAAACGTAGCTTAAAAACAAATTCTATCTGCTTCTACTCACCTACCAAAAAAACAAAGCCAAAAGAAAATAAGGATGTGTTTTGCAAGTCAAGAAGTACCCAGCTTTTATATTCATACAGCATACAGCCATTTAAAATGATGTAGAACATTTAATGACATGGAAAAAATATTCATATAGAGTCAGCGAAAAAAAACAGGTTACACAACAGTGAGTATAGCATAATTAATTTTTAAAAGGTATATGTATGCATAAAAAGACTGAGATAATGTGCACTGGTTTTCTCTGAGGATGATAGAAATTAATGTTTATTCTTATTCTTCTTTGCTTCTCTCTGCTAAGTTTTCTACATGACAATACATTGCTTTTGTAATTATAAAAATAACTCATTTAAAATAGAAATTTTTTACATTTAGGAAATAAGTGAAACTAGGTAAATAACCAGAGACCATATTCTTGAGAGTGTAGAGGGGATATGAGAGATGGCGAAAATTAATAGTAATATTAATTTTTGTATTTTTAGTAGAGATGGGGTTTCACCATGTTGGCCAGGCTGGTCTCGAACTCCTGATCTCTGGTGATCCACCCACCTTGGCCTCCCAAAGTGCTGGATTACAGGTATGAGCCACCACACTTGGCTATTCTTTCTTTTTTTAAAAAGTTATGGGCATGTGTAAATTAATATATTCTTTTCATTATAATTAATGAGCATGTTACAGTTTACAATGCATTTTTTCATATCCACTAGTCTGCCTGTTTGATTTTTCACCGTGTAACTCTTAATATCATCAAAAATTACATTTATAATATTCAACAACTTGTGTAGAAAAATTAATATGTAAAGAAAAAATTAAGACATCTGTTCCTATTTTGTCTCTAGTATGTGTGTATATATATATATATATATATATATATATATATATATATGTGTGTGTATATATATATCTGTATATATATACATGCATATATACATAAACTGCCAGAAACTGACAGTTAGCCCTGGCCAACATGGTGAAATATATATACGTATATATATATACTGTTTGTATATGTATACAAACAGTATATATGTATATATTTTAAAATAGTTGCCAGGTAATATAAGTTGTAACAAAAAATTGTTCATTTAATAAAATAATTTCCACTAATATTATAAACTATAGGTTTTATCTTCTGTTTGTTAAACTGCCAGAAACTGACAGTTAGCCCTTGTCTGAGCCATAATTTGACAATCCAGTGAAACTCTTGTAAATTGATGATCATTTGTAGTCTTAAAATGTGAGCTTCTCTTGCCATCTACAATGTTGTTTTATGGTGCTAAATGCTCTCCTCAGCTCCTGTTGACGTAACAGCAATTGCATAATAATGCCTAAATATTTTTACATTCAATGGCTCTATAATCAAATAAGTCACAGAAATCATTTGTTGGCATGTCAAAAATAATTAGATCAAATATAAACCTTCCAACACTGGAGACTCAGGGATATCTGCTTTGGAATCCTATGTTATTCTTATTTTAAATAACTTCAGTTTCCTCATCTGTAAAGTGGAGATTACGATGGTTATAACAGTATTTAAAGAAGTCACTATACATGGTGCCTGGCATAGAAGCCGCATGTAAACATTAGCTCTCACTTTTATAAAAATGAATATTGTTGATGCCCATGATGAATGGGGGTTGTGTGGATTTTCAAAGATTTGTCTCATTAAACAGACAAATCTGCCCATTCTTCATAGCTCCATCCATTCCCACAGCCTCCTTCTACTTTCATAAGTAATCAATGTGCAAAGAAGCCTGAAGCATCTAGCGGTTGTTGTGACATCCACTATTTCTGCTATGCACCTCATCTTCATTCTCCCTGTCTCTCTAAGCCTCGCTACAGATACTGCAGTTCCTATGAGCAAAACACAAGAGTGACTCCAGAATTGAGCTGCATGGATCACGACATTTCCTGGGATCTGGCACAGATAGCATTTGCTTGTCAAAGTGTCAGAACCTTTGCTAGGGGTTCTAGTCACCCTAAGTTCTGAAGTTGTTCTGAGGTAGATGAAATTCAGGAACAGAAGCCAGTGTACAGGAACCAGGCAGCCTGGCTGGCAGGCACGAAGGCAGTTCCCCTGTGGTACCCTCCAACCTAGCTGAGCCTAAGGCTCAATAGTGGATGAAAACAAGGTATAAAATTCTGTGGTCCCAGAAGGCATTTATGGAAATGTCATTGGATGGTTCATTTTAGATGTCAACTTGACTGGATTAAAAATACCTAGAAATTTGGCGAAGTATTATGTCCAGCTGCATGTGTGAGGGTGTTTCCCAAGGAGATTGCCCTCCATCCACACACCTTTCCGATTACATCTCTCCAACCACAGCTTCCAAACAGATTCCTACCACACAGATGTCCATGCAAGTGAACACCAGAAACCTATTGGTAGCACAAAAATAACATGCAGAGCTTCCAAAATAAAGAAAGAAACAGAATCCAATCACAGTATGTCAACCAAATTGTAAATGACTTTCAATAAGTCCCACGTAGTCAAGCGGACTTTCCCCAATGCCTTTTTGTGGTGGTGGTGGGTGGGGGCAGGGTAAGGGGACACAAAGGAGAGCACTAAGAATGAGATAATTTTTGTACTTCACTAAATCCTTCTCCAGTGAGAGTTCCTACCCATTGAAGGCACATTTGCCAGTATCTCCAAACCCTCCTATTACCCAGTCTGGCTCTGCAGACCACTCAGGCAGTGCTTAGCTCCACTCTGCTATTCTTCCAATCATCAAATATAAACCTGAGTACCTCCTATGCACCTGGCATTGTGATAAGCAAAGCTGTAAGTGATCATAATCAGAGCAAAATAAAATAAATTTAAAATAGAAATGTATGCCATATGCCTTGGCAAAGAAGAAGACAGCTGCATGGAGAAGGTCTCTTTGCTGAGACTTCATTCAATAGAAAGACCCATTAGAATAGTGCTTTTGAGGGCTCTTGCATTGAATGCAAACAAACCTGGTGTATTGGTTGGGGTTCCCCAGAGAAACAGAACTAATGAGATGCATAGATATGTAATTTATTATAAGGAATTGGCTCTCATGATTATGGAGGCTGAGAGGTTCCATTATTAGAAGACCCAGGGAGCCAGTAGTATAGTTTTGAGAACCAGAGAGTTTATGATGTAAGTTTCAGTTAAAGAAGACTGATGTTTCAGCTCAAGTAGTCAGGCAGAGAGGGTAAATTCCCCCTTCCTCCACCTTTTTGCTCTACTCAGGCCCTCAATGGATTGGATGATGTCCACCTACACTGAGGAGGGCCATTGGCTTTCCTCGGCCCACTGGTTAAATTCTAATCTCACCTGAAAACACTTTCACAAACATACTGAGAAATAACGTTTAATCTGGGCACCCCATGTCCCAGTCAAGTTGACACAGAAAATTAACCATCATATCTGGCATTAAAGTATTTACAACCCAGACACAATATCAGTGTAATAGATAAATTATTTGAAGGAAGCAACTGAGTTGCCTTTGAACAACAGAGAATGCATACATTTTAAGCAGTTTTTTTTTTTTTTTTTTTTTTTTTTTTTGAGACAGAGTTTCACTCTTGTCACCTAGGCTGGAGTACAATGGTGCAATCTTGGCTCACTACAAACTCTGCCTCCCACTGCAAGTGATTCTCCTGCCTCAGCCTCCCGAGTAGCTGGGATTACAGGTGCTCTCTACCATGCCTAGCTTGTTCTTGTATTTTTAGTAGAGACAGGGTTTCACTATGTTGGCCAGGCTGGTCTCGAACTCCTGACCTCAAGTGATCCACCCACCTCAGCCTCCCAGAGTGCTGGGATTATAGGCATGATCCAAAACTCCCAGCCTAAGCAGGTCTTTTAATGTTCCCCTGGCTTTAGTCTTGCTCCTTTGCAATCTAGCAGAAGTTGCAATCTTTCCAAAAGATGGATCCAATGTCACTTTGCTGAAATGCCCCCTCCACGTGCCAGAGCTTATCAAAAGTCTGTGTGCAGCTTACAAAGCTCTCTGCTAGTACTAGCCATGTGTGCTGACAAACTTGCAGCTCACCTCCAGCTTCATCACCCTCCACAGTTGCATTCCAGCCACACTGAGTTTCCCCAGAACAATAAGATCATTCCTTCCATTGAACAAAGTCTTCTCACTGCCTGGTTGCTCTTCTTGCATGCCTGCACATTTTTCCACATCTTGAAAGCTGAGTCTAACTTCAAGACCCAAGTTAAATGTGGCCTCCTTGGGGAACCTTTCCCAGGCCCAATGCAGAGGTAACCCTCCATGTTCTATCATACAAATACTCTGGGTTCTTCACTCCATTATAACTCTCAGGACGCTGGCTTCCCCGTGAGGACAGTAGTATGTTTCCATTTCTGAATGCCCAGTCCCTAACACAGGGGTCCAAACTTTTTTCCGCAAAAGTCCAAATAGTAAATATTTTAGGCTTTGCAAGTCACACATGGGCTTCGGTACAACTACTTATCTTGTGCCACTGTGGTGTAAAAGCAGCTATATACAATAATAAAGGAATAGGCATGGCTGTGTTCCAATAAAACATTATTTAGTTTGCCAACCCCTGGGCCCTAACAGAACTTCAACCACACAGTAGATGTAGGTGAGTGACTAGAGAAGCAGGACTCCTTTGCCCTTTATTTTAAAGGGAGAGTAGAATGCAGCACTGTTGATGGATAGCATTTCACCTTTTCCCTATACTAACTGAAATGTAAAGCCTGAAGTTTGCAAGAAGGGATTGAAATGTGCATAAAAGCAGAAAGGTTCTCCGAGAGGTAGTATCAAGACTGATCTCTTCCCTCTAAGACACAAAGGTATTCAAACATCAAAACATGTGGAGGAAGACCTGGAGTGTCCCTGATTGAGCCCTATTAGCAGGAAATAGCTAACAAGTCTCTCGAGGTAAAAATTACGGTAAATCTGTGCCAAGACACTGTTTTTGGATTTGCCAAAAAGCTAACCTTGGACCAACTCCAAACCACATATTTGAGCAACATATATACTTAAAACTCTCAGACAATGTGTTGAGCTCATTGAAAAGTCTGGCTAGAGAAACTGTTCTCCTGAGTCAACACTGGCATTAGGCACCTGTACCTAAGTATTACTCAGGACAGACTTTTCTTCTAATCCTTTTCACATGATGCCACAAGTCAGTCTTCCCTCAATCCCTATGGACTGGCCCTCGCAGGAGTCAGCCTTTCTATGGAACACTAGGCAAGGCAACAGTTGCATGCACAGTGGAGAATAGGCCTGTGGTCAGAAAGACTAAAACCGGATTGTCCATCTGAACTAAGTTAGCGTCCTAAGATCCTTTTACTGATGAGAAGAGAATTCTAAGAGGAAAATCTGCGTTTCCTGCTACTATAACCAGATAGGATACTGAATATCGCATATTGGGGCATCCCTGTCAAATGACATCTATTTGCCCTAACAAACTAATAATGTAGGCTGGGCACAGTGGTTCACACCTATAATCCCAGCACGTTGGGAGGCCGAGGCAGGTGGATCACCTGAGGTCAGGAGTTCGAGACCAGCCTGACCAGCATAGTGAAACCCCATCTCTACTAAAAATACAAAAATTAGCCAGGCGTAATGGTGTATGCCTGTAATCTCAGGTACTTGGGTAGCTGAGGCAGGAGAATCACTTGAACCTGGGAGGTAGAGGTTGCAGTGAGCCAAGATTGTGCCATTGCACTCCAGCCTGGGCAACAGAGTAAGACTCCATCTCAAAAACAAAACAAAACAACAATAAAACCAGTAATGCAGCCCCTCCCATTACACAGTTATCTACAAGAAACATGTCTGGAACAGAATTCCAAATCTCTGGCTTCAAAACGATCTAATTCAAACATCCCTGAGTACTTCCTCTGGCCTGACTTCCTACATATGCCTTGTATGATTTTGTGCACCACGATGTGAAATACACAGCAAGCTGGTTACACGAGACTTGACATAACTAATACCCTTTTAAAATTGTTTTTGCCTTTGATGAGTACAAGTTCCTAGCCCAGAGACCCCTGCAATCCAAATATCACCACAGTCATACTTTTGGCATAGCAGTCCATAGCTTTCCCAAAAACCATCAAGATCAAGAAAGTGACCATGTTACATTTCATCACAGTACATCTCTCAAGTATAACCCTATTGTTTTTCTCAGTGGCCACTGAATCTGTCAGTCAGTTTTCACAGACTTCTCTGAGTCACCCTATACCATCACTGCCCCAGCCTCCAACACCAGGAAATCATGTCATCAAGCTCTTTCAAAGAAAATTATATAAATATTAAAAAGGCTGACAGGCTGATCAGAATAGACATTTGATATTATGAGATTTGTAAATCAATTTATGAACTGTGTGATGTATAGGTAGAGGAATCAAGAGGCAATAACCATTTTATGGGGGAAGATCATAAACCTGTCAACTGTTTAATCCCTGTGTGCATAAGAGACTGCTCTCGTGCCCAAAATGGATGCTGTCATAGACCTCATACAACAAAGCTAATGCCGTTCTAATTTTACTATTAGTACTGCCTTTTTAATAACCCCTCTCCAAAAAAGGATTTTACTTCTTTTGACATTTCCAATATGGTTGTTTACACAGCTGAGTAGAAGTAACTTCCTCTTGGCAGGCCAGCAAAGATTTGTACCACCATTTTAACACTCATTTTGCATCCCAGAATTCCTAAAATCAGCATTCTCAGAGGCCTCAGCATGTAATTTTAATCACTCATCTCGGAGTCCCTCTCAGATGCTATTTGGTGTTTAAACACTCTTCTATTTTTCCAGAAAGCCCTATGAAATGCCATTCTATAACACAGCAGAAGAGCTCCCGAGACCCCACTGAAACATACAGGACAAACGTTTCTCTACACAAGGGGTGCTGGCTTGACAAGAGTTTCTGCTGCCTTCCAAATCATGCTTTAGGGACAGAATGCTACCAGCTTTCAGCAATATTTCCTATTTATTTTGGTGTTTCCCTATGTATCAGGCTGAGTGTATATATGAGTCTCAGACACTCAGATTTGCTGTTTGATCTTGGGCAAGTCACTGCTCTACTTGGATGGAGGATCTATCTAAGCAACAGGGATACTGATACCTGCCATTACACCTCACAGTAATAGAAAACAGATCTAAACGCACTTTACTTACAAGTAAAGCAGACTAATGTAGTAGATAGAATGGAAGCTCTGAAGCCAAACAACTCAGATAAGAATCCTGAATCCCTTTTGTACAACCAGAAATATTCACTTTCTCTTTCCATGCCCGTTTCTTCACTCATACAAGACGAAAAGTATAATTTTCCCATAGGATTCCTGTGAGCAAATGAGCTGCTTAGGTATAGTAGGTATATAATATGTGTTTATCATCAGAATACATTTATTATTCTTCTCCTGCCTATAGGCATTTGCCCTAGCTCTTCGCATCACACATCCACCAAAATAAAACTTAAGTCCAAACCAGTGATCAAACAAGGGTTTCATGCAGTGCCTTTTGTGCACAACACACATATCTCAAAGCATTCTTCCAGAGCAATGGATCCACCATCCTATATAAAGTGTGCTCCATAAAGGGAAGTAGCACTGAACTAAACATTCTTCCTTTTGAAGAGGGCCAGAGCATCAGTCATATCAAACCAAATGGACAGACAGAAGCAGGGTTTACCATTTCCTTTGGAGGTGTCAAATAGAACCAAAGGGCTGCAGACGGTGCCACTTAAGGGCTTTTCAAAGTTTTCAAAGTGCTAGCCATGCTACACCACCATCTGAAATAGAAAGCGTCTCATTCAGGAAAAGTACTGTTCACTAGATAACAAAATAGAATGTGTAATTCATCTTTGCACTCAATTATACTCATGGCTATTTTGATACAGCTGTTTTAAGTCAGTTTCCCTAACACATTCATAATGAATTACGACAGGGAGTTCATAGCAACATGGCAAAGTCAGCGTACCATTTAATGGCATGAGATGCTATTTACTCAGTAGCTGGCATCTGCATGTGCCGGAGGTCTACTTCAATGTCACTCTGAGGAAGGGCTATTGTGATCCCATTTGCAGATGTATAATTTGATAGCAAGTAATTAGTTATGGTTACTTAATAAATTTAAGTATAAATTAAAAGATTGTATTAGATAATCTATAATGTAACTTCTAAAAGCCTTATTTTTAATTTTCTGATTTCTTCCAAGTCATAACTGCAAAAAATACTGGATACAAATCTGAGTGGGTAAAAACCACAGAAACACAAATTAGACTGGTACAGTCCCATAGAAACTTCCTATGATGTCGATGATGAGATTTTCTATAATTCGCTGTCCAAGACAGTGGCCATTAGCCACCTGTAATTAGTGAGAACTTGGAATGTGGCAAAATTATAAAACTGAATTTTAAATTTCATTTTATGTTAATTAATGTAAATTTTTAATTAAATAGACATACACTCCTATTGGCTACAGTATTGAACAGCACAGGCATAAGCAAAAATGTGACTTTCCATTGTAAGTCTGTCAGAGGAATGAATATCAGATAAGGAGAAAGCAGAAACTGGAATTCCTAAGATGTAAGAAACTTCTCTTTTATCTTTTTTTTTTTTTTTTTTTGAGACAGAGTCTTACACTGTCACCTGGGCCGGAGTGCAGTGGCGCAACCTCCACCTCCTGGGTTCAAGCAATTCTCCTGCTTCAGCCTCCCAAGTAGCTGGGATTACAGGTGCCCGCCACCACGCCCAGCCAATTTTTTGTATTTTTAGTAGAGACGGGGTTTCACCATGTTGGCCAGGCTGGTCTCCAACCCCTGACCTCGTGATTCACCTGCCTCGGCCTCCCAAAGTGCTGGCGTTACAGGCGTGAGCCACCATGCCCAGCCAGGAACTGCTTTTTTATAGTCTGCATATAGTTCAAAAATTCCATGATAGATGATCTAGACCAGGTGGACAGATTGCCACTTTATCCCTTTCAGATAAGACTACCTGTTTATTCCCAACTAGTAAGCTTCTTACAATAGCCTTTTAAGAGTTCCATATATAAAGAGTTACCATTAAATTTACCATTCAACATGTGACACTTTTGATAGTAAGAGTGGTCATTATTAATAATTATGCTGGGAAAACAGACATATACCAGGCCCATCCCAGGCAAACCTGGACATACAGTCACCTAAATTTAGGAGCTCCTTCAAGTGCACATTCTCTGGCACACAGGACCATAGAAGGCCAAGTCCGTGCTTACAATATCAGGCTATGCTCTACAAAGTATTTTAAAGATTGCAGTCCACACACCTACTGCAGAGTTACCTGGGGTGCCTCTTAAAAATGCAGGCTCTTGGGTTCTACCTTAGACCTAATAATCAGACCTTTAGAGGTAGGGCTTCAAAATCTGAATTACCAGGTAATTGTTGTACACAAACCACAATATGGAGAAAGACAGTATCTGAAAATTCTATCCTGTGAAGCAAAACTCAATACCGTCAATAGATAATGGGATAGGGACACTATTGTTTCTAAATTGTATTAATGATGCCATCTGTGAACTGTCTTTGACAAGTGCCATTCTTAGACTATGTGTAAGCTTGTTCATGCTCAAAAATGTTCTTCTAAGCAAAGGAGGGAGTAACAAAAAAGGACAACAAACTCTTCCCACTGATTCTTTACGTCTATAGATTCTTATGTCTGCCTCCTGCAACAGATCACCACGGGTGTGCGGCAAAACCAAAACTGATTTATTCATCCCAGTCTATCCAAGGGTGGGGGTATAGACAGAAAGACTAAAACTAGAAAACTGGTAACTAACTAAAACAGAGGTCAGTGCTACGAAGAAACTTAAACATCCTGATGGGACATTAGAATGTAAAGCACATAAAGGCAGGAATTTCTGTTTGCCTTGTCTGCTGAGTTATTTGCAGTGTCTGAAACATAGCAGGTATCCAATAAATACTTGTTGTATAAACGGACATGATGGAGGGGTAGTTTAGTTTAGATAGAACAAATAGGCAGTAACCTCTTAACTAAGAAATGTTTCCATTAAGAAAGGTCTTCCATGCTAGGAAGACCCTAGCAAAGAACATTTTGGCAGAAAAAAATAGGAGATACAAAGGCCTTGGGGTTAAAACAATCTTCTCCTACTCCATAAACAAAGTCCTGTGGTTCAGCCTGGCCACCCAGGGGAGAGTGGAACCAGATGATGTCAGTGAGATAGCCTGGCACCAGATCACGTAGGAACTTTTGGGAAGCCAGTGATTTTAGAGCAGTGGGGCGGTTAGATGATCCAGTTTATGATTTGCAAGTTTACTTTAACTGCCTTGAGTAATCTGTGGGAGCACACAAGTGGAAGTAGAAACACCACTTAAAATGTTATTACAGGACAGCAGATAAGAGATAATGGAGACATAGACTAGGGTGGCAGGCAGAAGAGATGGAGAAAAGTGGGTGGATAATAGACATATTTTCAGAGGTAGAAATGGTAATAGCCACTGATGGTTTGGATGTGGATAATAAGGCAAATATAGAATTATAGATACATGAGATCCAGGTTTCCAGTTTGAACAGTGAATATTTTCCATATCACATTTCAATGAGTTCCGGTTTTCATGTGTTCATGTGCTCTGAGGGCATGTCTGCAAACACGCCTGGGCTAAAGGTGCCTCTCTCAACCTCACCGTTCAGAAAAATAAAAGACTGAAACTTCACCCTGAGTATGAAAGGTCTGTACTGTCAAAATCATAAAGACACTTGCCAGGTGGAAGGGCAGTTTCAGTCTCCTTGCAGTTTTAGCTGAGAGGCCTCTCATCTCTCTTAATGGAAGAATTACGGCAACAAGGTCCAACAAACCTCACCCACGGGATATTCTTCCTCCTCAACCACCTTAGAGAAATAGAATTCTGATTTTTAAAGTGCCAGTTGCCAGATGAGTACCAGAAAGTTGCTAGTATGAGGCTGGTTCTGAACATAATCCACAGAATAGGGATACTGGGCTGGTCTAGATGGGATCCAGGAGGTAGCACTGAGATCATGTAGAAGGTACCCAAAGCCACATTCAAGACTGAAAATCAAGACTCTGTAGCTAAAGAAATGTCCAAAATTAAAGGATTCTAAAACATGAAGTGTAATCTCCAAGATGACCCAATGGACTTTATTAGGTGACTTAAATACTTGCTGGAACCTCCGAGCTTTTAGCTCATACCTCAGAGTCACTCAAATCACCTGACTGACCATCACTTCAGCAATGAAAACAATGAGAAGAGGATCAAAGTGTTTTCTATCAACACCAAACTCATTATAGAAAACTGCCTCTGTTTTTATATTGCTTATTTCATTACATAACAGTGTTTAAAGCTACATCTCTCCCAACAGAAATGAACAAAATTGGATGCTGCCAATATGTCACCTTTGTGTGTGAAAGGGACTCCGCTGATATTTGAAGGATGTTTCTACTTATTCCCTATTGTCATAGCATGAGATTAAAGGGGAGAGAAAGTATGGCTTGTGATTGTTACAGCCTTGACAAGAAAGGCCTCCAGTCACATCTTATTAATTTACTGTGGAACAGAATGTCACATTGACATTTCAAATCATCCTGTTGCTTTGTTCACAGGATTATATTGAGCTTAAACTCATTGAGTTTCTAGCTTGGCTATTTATGTGAACTACAACTCTAATCTTCTGATGTCTTGCCCTGCACACAAGACTAAATTTTACTATTTATAAAAATGATTAACTTTGGGGGCAAATAGATGTAGGCTCAAATATTCCTTACTCCAGTTCCTAACTGGATCTTCTTGAGCAAGTGATTTATCTTCTCTGTACCTTAGTTTCCTCATTTGTGATAAGAAAAGTAATGTCTACCTTATGTATTTCTAATGAGGATCAAATGAGATAATATATGAAAAGCATTTTAAACTATCAAAAAGACAACTAGTAATAAAATAGTAACAACAACGACACCAGCTAACATTTCAGCACTTCCTAGTTGCCAGGCTTTTACCCAAATAATTTAAAATCTTTACTAACTTACCACAGCAACTCCTAAATTAAATACTATAATTATTTTCTCCATTTTACAGATGAGGAAATGGAGTACACAAAGATTAAATTATTTGCCAGGAGTGCAGTCCAGACAATCTGGCTTCAGAGCCTGTGCTTACCTACTCTGCTATTTGGCATCTATGTGGATTTCTTGACATAGGCACCCTTTCCAAATTTAGACCTCCAGCCCAGGCACAACCCTGAAATCCAAGCTCACATATCCTAATGCTTCCTCATCGTTTACCCCTCAATGTCTAATAGACTCTCAAATTTTACAAGTCCAAACTCAATATAGTGTTAAATGAGTCCTTCATCCTCATCCTGAAACTCACACTGGCCACTGTCTTCCCATCTCTGCTTACATCAGTTCCATCCTTCCAGAAGCTATTGGTCAATCATTCTTCATGCCTCACTTTCCCTCAAACTATATACCTACTCCATTAGAAGTGCTGGTCCTACATTTGAAGGATGTATTACCTTCAAAATACATCCAGAAATCAATGACTTTTCACTATGTCCCCTATTTCACCCTTGCCCAAGTCACCATCTATTGCAGGATCCCTGTGATTGCCTCCTGATAGGTCCCTCCAAATCCTACCTCAACTCCGTCATTCAATATTGAACTTCGCAATATCCTTCAATGTCTCTTAGTTCCAGCCAGGGTAAAAGTCAAAACTTATACAATGTCCTACAGGGCCTTAATGATTTGACCCCTGCTATCATATATGGCCTAGCCTCCTATTCCATTCCCCTTCACTTACTCTGGTCCAGCCACAACGGCTCCTGCTCTTTATGAAACACACCTGGAAGACTGCTACCTCAGGGCCTTTACACTTACTGTTTCCACTTTCTTGAATGCTGTCCTGCCAGATATTGACATGCTGCCCTCCTTTGCTTCCTTGTCTCTACTCAGTTTGGCCAGCCTCCTCTGATTCCATCCCCCTCCCTTGCTTTGTTTTTCCTCCATCACTTTCATCACTATATCACATACCATGTATTTTGCTTGTTCTGTTTACTCTCTGTCTTCTCCACTAAAATGTAAGCTCCACAGGGGCAGGGACTTTTGTCTACTTTGCTCATTGCTTTGTCCCCCATGCCCCTATGTCTATCTATAGGCAAAGTTCACTATATATTTGATGAATAAATGAATGAGCATTTCCTCCACCCACTGAGAGCTGAAGGACGTAAGGTAACATCCCACATATAATACAATGAGCACCATAATGTCCGCCTTTTCCACAGTCTCCCTCAAAAGTTCATACCTTTCATCATGTCTGATTTTAAAGACCTATTTCTCTGGATTAAGCCTTATTAATCTATAAATACTCTTGAGAAAAAGGATAATAATAAGCTATCATCAGTCAATAGTACTTTAGAATAAATTGGTTTTTGAATCTTCTTCACCTTGTAAATTACCTGAGAGCAAGTTAACATAGAAGTAAAAAAGAAGATGACTAGGGAAGACGGACGTTCTAAGGGACTGATCTGATGTCAATGACCTGATGTTGGGAGTGTGGGGAGTGGTGGAGGAGGCAAGTGTAAGCACCAGCAGAAGAAAGAAGGACACTGGAAGGAGAAAGGAATCTCTTGTCTACAGATTTGCCTTGGGTTGGTCCAGAATCTTCAGAAAGAAACCTTTTTTAAATTTTCTTTTTTTTTTTTTTTTTTTTTGAGACAGAGTCTTGCTCTGTTGCCAGGTGCCAGCCTGGAGTGCAGTGGTGCAATCTCAGCTCACTGCAATCTCCACCTCCTGGATTCAAGCAATTCTCTTGCCTCAGCCTCCCGAGTAGCTGGGACTACAGGCACATGCCACCAAGCCCAGCTAATTTTTGTATTTTTTAGTAGAGACAGGGTTTCACCATGTTGACCAGAATGGGCTCGATCTCTTGACCTTGTGATCCACCCACCTTGGCCTCCCAAAGTGCTGGGATTACAGGCATGAGCCACCGTGCCCAGCCCAGAAAGAAACCTTAAGCTGCTAGTGCCTCCTCTCATGCCTGCATGATCGCCCTGGCTTTTTCATTTTCTTTACTCTTTTACTTAGCTGCAGGTCACAAGACTTAATGTTCTCTCCTTTTCCTTGCTAGGCTACCTCACCTCTCTGTTTCTCCATCACCAACAATTGGCAATGATGCAAAAGAACATGACCCGACTCCCATGACACCAGACTCTGTGAGTTCGGTCCCTTTGCCAGCCTAGCATAAGACACATGTTCTTATGCTCACTATATATTAGAATCACTCAAAGAGTACACACACACACACACGGAGAGAGAGAGAGAGAGAGAGAGAGAGAGAGAGAGACAGAGATAGAGAAATTCTTTCTTTACTTATTCAGGGGAAAGATCAAGGAATTGGTAAATTTCCCAAGTGATATGAAGATGTTGCCAGGGTTGAGAACAACCAGGGTGGAGTAAGCCAAATCCACACAGAGAAAAACTGGGCTCAATCAAGGCCTGGTTCCAGCTCTCACTAGATATGACAATAGCAAAGTCACTTGGTTTTTCTAAATAGGAATAACTGCTTACTTTTTTGGGTTATTGTAGGAATTACATGAAGTTTTGTGAAAGTGTTTTAGAAAGAGCAATATTACCGTTGGGTGAAGAGGTAAATGTTGGAGAACACTTGAATAAACAAAATATAGAGCAACTCAGGAAATTCCAATTAAATAGCTATTTTCCTAACTAACAGCTACGAGTGCACAGGGAAAGGGTCTCCATACTGGGACACAGGATGCAGAACCATGCAAGTGGGCTGTCAATACTTGTGGTATCAACAATATTGACTTTTTAAAATTACCAAAGTATATACATTTACTACACAAAGCATAAATAATGCTGTAAAGAAAAATAGAAAGAAATTAAAATTACCCATAATATAACCATCTAGGAATCACCGTTATGGATATTTTCCCAAACTTTAATGTGTAACACAAATATGTAAGATAAAAGTCATACCAGACATACTGTTCTATGATCTCCTTTGTTCACTTGATATAATATAAATATCTTTGAATATCAATGAATACAGTTCTTTACATCATTGTCCTAATGGGTACATAGTAGCCAATTCCTGAGGATTTATCACTTAAACTATTTCCAATTTTCCCTGTCTTACAAAGAATTCTGCAGTACATTCTTGCACACATATGAATGTTCACTTGTTCTATTGTTTTTCTAGAATAAATTCCAAGTAGCGAAGTCACTTAAAAAGAAGATAAGAAAAACAAATAAAATTATTTATTTTTATTACAAAAGTGCAGGATTTTTAAAAATTCAAGCAATATCTGCCACCTGCTGATTGAAATCTACATTCTTGTGGCTGGGCACAATCTACATTCTTGCGGCCGGGTGCAATGGATTACGCTTGTAATCCCAGTACTTTGTGAGGCCGAGGTGGGTGGATCACTTGAGCCTAAGAGTTCAAGACCAGCCTGGGAAACATGGCAAAACCCAGTCTCTAGTAAAAATACAAAAAAATTAGCCAGACATTGTAGCACACGCCTGTATTTCCAGCTGCTCTGGAGGCTGAGGGATGATAAGTGCTTGAAGCTAGGATGCAGAGGTTGCAGTGAGCTGAGATTATGCCAATGCACTCCAGCCTCAGCAACAGATCAAGACTCTGGCTCAAAAAAATATATATACATAGATAGATAGATAGATAGATAGATAGATAGATAGATAGATTTATTTATTTATTTATTTATTTATTTATTTATGTTCTCCTCTGCCTAGGCACAGAGCCTAAACAAATTCTCCAGCCTCTTTTAAGGTTGGTTGAGGCCATGGGAATAAATTTTAGCCAATGGGACATGAGCAAAAGTGGTAGAAGCCATGTGTCAGCCTGTTCTATTAAAACCCCTCATGCAATTCTTTTTTGTGTTACTGACCGCCTTTGTTGTTGGATGACAAAGCCAAGGATCATTTTGAAGGTTCTATGTTGGAGACTGCAGAGATTCCATCAGCCTGGATTCCTGAATGACCATGACAAGCATAGCCCATCCCGTGCTAAACTGGAGTAAGCCTAGATTATTTACCTAAGCAAGAAAAAAGATTCTATTGTGTTTGTATATAACACAATAAATAACTTAAGAGTTTTTTATTCATAAACATTTATAAAGCACAAATGCAATTTTGTTACATGCATAGATTGGATAGTGGTCAGGTCAAGGATTTTAGGGTATTTATCACCCAAATAATGTACACTGTACTCATTAGATAATTTCTCATCATCCAACCCCCCTCACCCTTCTGAGTCTCCATTATGTATCACCCCACTCTCTACATCCATGTGTATACATTTTTTAGTACTCAATTATGAAAAAATGCAATATTTGACTCTGTCTGGCTTGTTTCACTTAAGATAAGGACCTTCAGTTCCATCCATGTTGCTTCAAAAGACATGACTTCATTCTGATATGGCTCTGATGACTTCAAGAACACCAGGGTGCTTGGTCTCATGCCAATAGCATTAACACAGACACATGTGAAGTGGTTTTTAGGAGCAAAAAGTTTAATAGGCAAGAAAGAAGGAAGGAAGAAGAAAACAGCTCCCCCATACACAGACAGAGGGAGTGAGGATTCAAACAAAGAGAAAACCCATGTGCGGTGAAAAGTGGCTGCTTACATCAGGATTCTGGAGGAGTTGGTGTCTGGTTTTCCTAAGACCCAGAGGATTGGTTTGACCAGGTATGTCATTCAGGTAGCTCCTGAGAAAATGGCCCCTCCCACCCTGGCCTTTTGCAAATGCAGGGTGCCACCATGTTCTATACACGTGGGAATATGTGGGGGTGCCCATGTTGCCAGGCACATGTGGGGGCAAGGGCAAGAACAAGACAGCAGGAATTGCCATGTTTCCGTGGACCCAGTTTCTAATGGCTTGTATTTGCATATCAAAGCTTGCCTTCCCAGCTCTAAGAGCTGGGCTTTCCTGCTAGACAAGAAACATTTCTGGAACTGCTTTAAAGGAAACAAAACCTTCCCAAGGACCCCTTTTCCTCTCTATCTGCCTAAAATAATTTCTTACTAACTGCTATAACAATTCCTTTTTATGGCTGAATAGTATTTCATTATATACATATATATCCTCCCATTTTCTTTATCCAATATTTGTTGATGAACTTAGAGGTTTTTTGGTCATAGAAATTCACTCTCTTTAATTATACAGAAATACATATCTTCAAGTGGCATACTGCCATAGAAAAATTCTAACATATGGGGCAATGGGTTGGTGGTCAAGTAGCATGGGATTGGGAAACTCTAAACGGAGGCTCAACAGTTGGGGATCCATGATATATGGTGACAAAGAATTTGGTAAAAGCTGTCTTGGAAGGCAGGCCAGGTGCCTCCCAGGCTTATAGCAATGGAGGAAGTGATCAGAAAAGAGATATTAGGAGAGTATGTTGACTATTACTTGTTGCATTTAGGAAGGATTTACAAGAAATAAATAAGCTTGAGAAATAATTGGTTAATTTGCAAGCAGAAAGGAAAGAAAATGGAGAGTGTCCAGAAAATCAGGCTTTGCAGAACTGAAAAATTTAACCACTACTGAACAACAAATCATAGGAAATGAGACTGAAAATATGCCTTGAAGCCTCCATCAATTTCTGTTAGTTAAACAAAGGTATTTAACAGTATTGCAAGTATCATATTAAATATATCTCCTTTCCACCTAAGCTTGTAATTTCAATTGGCTGACAGAGAGCCACCATTAAGCTGAGGGAGACAGGCACTGGGTTGATAAATGAGGAAAGAGATAAGGTTTAAGCATTATGTCTTAGGAAATAACTTAGGTCTAGTTACACTCACATGGAACTCACTGAATGTAAATAGATTACAAGGCAACTAAATATTTGAGGAGCTAATATTGCCAAAGAATCCTGTGCCTAAACAAAGAAAGCTTTAACTACTCAAACCTTTAAAGAATTTTTAGGCAGGCCCTGTTATTGGCATAGCAGAAGGCAAGATGAGAGTACTGTACAGCCCCTCAAGAGGGTACATTCCAGGTTCTCAATTCACACAGGGTTATGGAGGATAACGGAGAAGGAAGATTCACCTAGAGCAGGGAACCAGGGTCATTCAGTAGATGAGGGAGCACCTCTAAGAAGGCAGAATCAGGATTTATTTCAGGAACTTTCCTACCGCCAGGAAAAGGGGACTTCACAAAGCTTGCCCAGCAGGGTTCCATTATTACCATGAACCAGTGACTCTTCTCATTCCTGAATGTGAGTTTTTACTCTAGTTCACCATCACTGTGTGTGCGTGCACGCGTGTGTGGGTGTGTTGACAGTGGAGGGACAAAAGGGGAGAGAGATTGCATCTTTTGACTTTGCAGGTCACCAAACTACTAGGAACCACATCTGGAGAAGGCTGCATCACTCATGGACCCTTGCCTTTGAATTTTCTATGGAGTTTAGATGAAACTTTGTGTTATCTTCCTTAAGAAGGCAAGTGTGTTTTCTATGTAGATAGAAGGGAGCACTGGATATTTGGTGACTATAAAACCTGACTCTGGTAGAAACTTCCTGACTCTGTTAGAAACAACATAATAATTGTACATTCAGGGCTTACAAAAGCTGTTAACAAAATCTTTGTTCTCCTCTTCTTTTTGGGAATACAGCTACATTCTGTTTCCCAGTCTCTCTTGCAATTAGAGGTGGTCATGTGACTGAGTTCTAGCAAACTGAATATGAACAGCCGTGCCATTTTCAGGCCTGCCCTTTAGACACACATATGTGTGCACGCACACACACAGACACACTATCACCATGTACCACAAACACCACACCACATACCTCCAGTGAAAAATCCTCTATGCTCATTCTCCTTCTGCCACCTTGGTGTCAATGCCCAGGGACTGAATGCGATGTCAGTACCCAGGGCAACCTTGTAAGCTGCATGTTGAGGATTGATCTCTGAATGGCTGTGTGTGACATAGAGCTTCTTTGTACCCTTCCTCAGTGTCTAGGAACTGCTTTGGGTTGGTCACACAAAGAAAATCTAAACCTCTATATTCTTTGCACCATCAGCTCTATTTGAATCTACTTGTTACAGCAGATAGCCTACCCTACTAATATAATTCAAATGCATATAAATTATGAAAACGAAAGCCCATGTATTTACCTAATTACTGTCCTTGGAGTGATTGACTTCTAACACCATTGTGTACTTCTCTAAGGTTTTTTCTGCACGTGTAAAGTATACATACATATATTACAAAATTGAGATCACACTACAGACACTATTTTAAGATACTTTTAAAGAGTCTGAGTATCAGTCTCATGTGACATACATTAATGTGGCTAGCTAGCACTCTATGCCTTGACTAAATAATAATCATACACCTGGGGCTAACAAAAGCCATGCGATAAACCTAAAAAGCTCTTCAGTCTTTAAAAAAAAACACTTTGCTTGAAACTCAGCGAATGAGATATACAGAAAAAAGAGTATTAAACACTACCTAGAAATATGTACAAATAACAACTTCTACCCCAGAGACTGAAAGGAAAAGCAACAGCAAAACTCTACATGTGGTTATTAAAAGCAGGAGGCCAGGACACCCTCCATCTGGCCATCTATCATTAGTCTTATGAGTATATTTTTTACCAATAAGCCTAGGATCTTACTATAGATGAAAGCAACCAAACTCCATATTTAATGCTCTCTTAGAAGTGCAGGTGCTGGTGAGCAATTGATACATTGCCCAGTGTTTTTTTCCTTGGTTCTGTATCCTTCTTATTTATAGTCATTTTTAGAGATTCTTCACAAAAATGCTGAACACAGAGCTAGTACATGGTAAACTATTTCAATCGATTATTGTCTCGGAAGGTGGTACTTGCCTTGGAATGCATAGAATAATGCACCTTTCGTGATGACATTTCTAACGAAGTTTAAGAACACTTGTTAAACCACCTTCCAGTTTTTTTTAAAGGTCAACTCTGGTTTTGCTCAATCACTATTCACATTTTCTATGAGAGCACACAGTTCCAGCTGCTCTGAGACATCCTTCACATGTGTCATCACTGGCTGGTCCCTTCTACCCTCCCTGTGCATAAGTCTGAGTAAAATGACCCTCTTTCATGTTCCCATAGCATTCTGCCCATGCCTCTATTAAATAAATCAGACTCATATTTGTCATTATCATCACATGTATGGAGAACCTACATGTCAGACAGTATGCTAAGCATTTTATATGCATTTTCTCATTCAAACCTAATAACCTATGTCATAATGTTCAGTAAATGCCGTGTCAGAACCGAGATTCAAAGTTAGGCAATCTAATCTAAGAGATCATATTCTTAAAAATCAGGGGTGGCCAGGCGCGGTGGCTCACGCCTGTAATCCCAGCACTTTGGGAGGCCGAGGCGGGTGGATCACGAGGTCAAGAGATGGAGACCATCCTGGTCAACATGGTGAAACCCCGTCTCTACTAAAAACACAAAAAATTAGCTGGGCATGGTGGCACGTGCCTGTAATCCCAGCTACTCAGGAGGCTGAGGCAGGAGAATTGCCTGAACCCAGGAGGCGGAGGTTGCAGTGAGCCGAGATCGCGCCATTGCATTCCAGCCTGGGTAACAGGAGCGAAACTCCGTCTCCAAAAAAAAAAAAAAAATCAGGGGTAATCTTTGGTTTTCTTGCCTCTGTTTCTTTCATTCACAAACATCTATTGATCAACTATTATGGATCAAGCTCACTTTCACAATATATTATAAGCACGTTGAAATAAAAGACATTTTCTTTTCTTTTCTTTTCTTTTTTTTTTGAGACGGAGTTTCGCTCTTGTTACCCAGGCTGGAGTGCGATGGCACGATCTCGGCTCACTGCAACCTCCGCCTGCTGGGTTCAGGCAATTCTCTTGCCTCAGCCTCCTGAGTAGCTGGGATTACAGGCATGCACCACGATGCCCAGCTAACTTTTTGTATTTTTAGTAGAGACGGGGTTTCACCATGTTGACCAGGATGGTCTCGATCTCTTGACCTCGTGATCCAACTGCCTCAGCCTCCCAAAGTGCTGGGATTACAGGCTTGAGCCACCGTGCCCAGCTAATAAAAGACATTTTCTAAATCTTAGCATTTCTAGTGTTCAATACCATACCTGAAAAATAATTGCTGCTCAATACATCTGAGATACATCACTAAACATAAAGGCACATAGCCTGTTCTCTCTCCCACCTCTATAGTCAAACAGGAAGAGAAGAAAAACTCTGCTGAAATAAAAAGGAATGGGCTGGCATCTGCCTGCCACTAGAAATACATTAAAAAGAGGCTGGACCTCTGCAGGTAAGGTTCTTCATCTTTTAAAAATTGAAGTAGATCATACAATTATAAAGACTATAACTCAATTTGTTCAGAAATCTTCAATATTATAATATGTTGGTCCTCTAAAACTCTATCCTCCGTGTTTTTCAAATCTTTTAATGGTCCAGAGAATACAGAGATCATTGAGGGTTCAAGTCAAGATAGGAAAATCCATGAAACAGGAGGGGCTTAAGACATATTTTGAAGAATGGGTAGGATTTGGATCAAAACCAAAGATTTGACACTTTCCAAGCTAGGGGAATAATTGAGTCTATGTTATGGTTAGTGTGGAACTAGACTAACTAAAATGAAAATTAGAAATCTATAATGATGGAAACCTAAGGAGATAGTGAGATGGAGGAAGATAGAGGATGATGACAAAGATAGGTAGGTAGATAGATAGATAGATAGATAGATAGATAGATAGATAGATAGATAGACAGACAAATAGATACATAGATACACAGACAGACAAAGTGGGTTCTGATCTTAAAAGAGACTTACAAAGCATAAATGGGAATTAATGAGCTATTTTTAGTTTATAAACAAAAAGTGACATAATGAAAGGAGTATTTTAAAAAACATATTGGCTTGGCAGCCATTTGCAAGATGGATTTCCAAGAACGATTCCTTTTTTATCCTGTGTCTTTTTTCTCACTTGGACTAAAGATATATCAGCAATCTCAAAATGACTGCAATTCAGGGGAAAGAGCCATTGGAGAAACTGGCCACAGAAGTTAGGTCACAACTACAAAAATATTCCTCACACAACTGATCCTGCATATCCTGTTCCTTGGCAAAGAAACAAAGTCATCTAGGGAGGATTCCCTTTGCCTTAGGCCAGGCGTCCCCAAACTTTTTACACACTGTCCCTCAGACCGTTGGAGGGCCGCCACATACTGTGCTCCTCTCACTGATCACCAATGAAAGAGGTGCCGGTGGCTCAAGCCTGCAATCCCAGCACTTTGGGAGGCCGAGGCGGGTGGATCATGAGGTCGAGAGATCGAGACCATCCTGGTCAACATGGTGAAACCCCATCTCTACTAAAATTACAAAAAATTAGCTGGGCATGGTGGCTCATGCCTGTAATCCCAGCTACTCAGGAGGCTGAGGCAGGAGAATTGCCTGAACCCAGGAGGCGGAGGTTGCGGTAAGCCGAGATCGCGCCATCGCACTCCAGCCTGGGTAACAAGAGCGAAACTCCATCTCAAAAAAAAATAAAAAAAAAAAAAAGAAAGCGGTGCCCCTTCCTGAAGTGCGGCAGGGGGCTGGATAAATGGCCTCAGGGGGCCGCATGTGGCCCACGGGCCATAGTCTGGGGACGCTTGCCTTAGGCAGTCCCTCCATAGTGAGCAGCACTTTACTTGCTCTCTTTTGTCGGACACTAGTATCCTCAATCCCAGGCCTGAAGAATTTCATAGGAATTTTTTCCAGAATTGTTCTCTACAATGAAGCATTCCATCCCTTATACCTAGTGAAGATCTGGAATGGCACTGCCCACACACTTAGAGTCAGATGTGTTCCAAAACCATAGTCGCTATCTGGGTAGCTATTGGCTTTCTCCAGTGATTCACATCTGCCTACAGAAGAAAGCCAAATCCCTCCATATGGCATTCAAGACCTTGGTAAAGTTGTCACCCACTCTAGCTCTCTAGTCATTGTTAACTCACAATCAGAACTCTGCCTCATAGACTGTCTACACCAGTTCATTCATGGAGCAGTAGCCCCATGTCTGCTGCCTACCTTTTGTGATCTGGCCCTGCTCTGAAGTTAATCATCATCTCCTGACCCCTGATCACTTATCCATTCTTAGCAATCAGTGTTCTTTAACTTCCAAGACCCACAGGAATTTCCACTTCCTTTAAACTCCTAATGAAATCACTGTGTCTATCAATTTCTTAGGCACTTTAAACTTTTATATAAGTCTTTAATTCTTCTTGTGAGCATCCTTTCCAATCAATTACATTTCTTTTGGCAAAGACCCTGTTGAAAGCTTTTGCATCCTTCACAGGCCCAAGCACCAAATCGGTACTCAATAAATACTCTGAAGTAAATTTATGATGACTAATTATTTATCTATGAATTTGATGAAATGGCCATGGGATAGCAGTTTTGAAATGGGTAATTCATCATTTCTTCCAGTGTGTTACATTACAGAATTCTAATTATAGTGACTCTGGGTATTACATATGGTTGTTCAGAAAATCAGGATGCAGTTTTAGCTCAAAGATTTAGTTTGCCTGAGACTGAATGTAAATGACTATATTATTCTAAAGTAACCATACATTGTACCTCAAAATAACTTTATTTTTTTTTACCCTGCTCATTAATGCTCAGCACAGCTATCTGGGAAGACACATCAAATCAGTACAAATCTGACAGTCCATTTTTCACTACCATTCTCTTCATCTATTGCAAAACAAACAAGGATTTGCTAAGCTGAGTTTGCTTCTCAGTGAAAAAAAGCCTGGTAATAGTAAAATTTCTCTAAAAACACCTATGCTTCTTGAAGCCCTGAAGAATATATCACATCCACACTCATTGCACCCAGGAAAGAGAAAAAAGGAAACAGGCACCATTAAAAAAAAAAAAAAAACTGAAATGCAGGAAACTATCTAAACCACAAAAAATTTAAAAGTTGGGGATTGTCTATTAAAATTACAGAAGGGCCACTTGCTTTACAAAAGAATGTGCTGTGGGATTTTGTAAATACATCAAATTCTTGGCATTTTGGATATTAATAATCATTGTTTCAATCGCTGCATTAACTACCAAACACAAATGTGCAGTTATTTGTCATTCTGTTGAGATATACATCTGAGTCATACACGCTGAAATGATTCTTATTTATCACCTGATTTCATTCAATGTCAAAAACAGCTCTGTCAGGTAGGTATTATAACACCCCCACTTTACAGACTTTCGAGAAAAACATGCAAAATGTATGCTTTATTGGCCTTCACAAATTTGAGCACTCCTGAGGCTGCCTGCTCTGTTTCAGTACCAGTCTAATTCCCAGGAGTAGAGTATCTCAAACACAAGTTTTATTTAGTTATCTTTTCTTCTGTTGGCTTTTGGATCTGTAATAATCTGTCAGGCTTTTTTCGCCTCTACCCACACTGAGATTGATCGCATCACATCTGATTCTCTAAGATTCACAAACCACATTGGCATGCAGTGGTGGCAAGAAGTGGCAGAGAGGTACATTATCACTTTGGCCAATTACCGAAAGTTACTGGCCAAAGTAACTTTCAGTAACTGGCTGAAGAAATGCAACAGGGGTGATACAGTCTTTCAATTGGCCAAAGTTTGAACAAATAGTCTAAACTGGTTCTTAACCAAAACTGGAAAAAAAAATAAGAAGAAGGGAAGAAAGTATTAAAATGAAAGAATTAATCTTTCTGACTCCCCAAAAGTCTTTCCAAGAATATAAAATTCCAGTTTCTTAATTTTGTTATGTTCTTAAAGACACTAGTATGTTAGGAGTATCTGAGGGGCACCTAGATGTGTTAGGAAGACCTAAACCCTTCACCAATCAAGGATCCAGAATTTTAGAAATACAATACCAAAGTAAAGATGAAGGTCAAATGTCATTCATTAATGGTGTGTATGGATCAAAGGTGGCAGCTTGTGTGAGAGCCAAATGCACCACATCATTCCCTATCCAAACCCATGGCCACACGGGGCAGCACACCCAAGAGCAGTGTCAGTTCTTAAGGCTGACCAGCCATTGCTTCTCACTGAGAATAGGAACCACACTCAAGACCTTGGATAGATTCTCCCCAAACAATTAAGAAACCTGTTGCCTTCTCCAAAAATGAGGAGAGAAGAGCATCCTCCTCTACCAGGTGGGACCTGTCACACCTCAGCACATTTACAACCCGGAGAGCAACTCTTAGTCCCCTGACAGATGTCATCCTATGAAAGGGGCAGATATAGCTGGATCCCATGACCTGACAACTATTACACCCCCTTGGGACCATATAAGCCACACTCACTATATACTCAGTAGCCTCTGGGAAGAGAGGAAAATTGAGGAGAAATGAAAATTAGGATTATAAGAACCTCAGAATCTACTTTTACCTTAAGGAAGTATTCTATTTTCTGAATTGGGCTAAATAAATTTGCTTTAGCCCACCTAAAATGTAGGACTCTTATGGGATATTATTAGTCAATAAAGATGGAAAAGAAATACATTTTCTCTGTGCATCTGAGTGTGGAGAGAGAGGAAATTTGCACCTACCAGATATAGTTTACAAAACCAAACACATTATAAAACAGGGCAATAAAAGTTAAAACAGACCAATGAAATTAAAATGAATAAAAGGTATACATAACCAGACTCCTGAGATAGTTAATTACCAAAATTGATCACAAAACTTTGCTTCAAGCTTGCTAGAAACTGAATCAAAATGAATTCTTGGCATCGGAAAAAAAGGCATGCAGTTCAGTCAGTCAATTCATGGACGATTCCTCCTCCATCTATTAATTTGCAGTTTCATTTTGAAAGCTGTGATTTCTTAATCTAGAGGTTTAAAGGAAATAAAATTTGTAGACAGAGATTTAATAGTGTAGAACAAACTCTTTGACTTTAAACTAGAAATCTCTGAAAGCTGAATTAACATTTAGGCCACTAGGGTGCAATTTAGAAAATTACTGCTTCATGGGCTCAAATACAGTAGTACCCCAATGGAATTAAAGATTATAACTAAGTCTATGCTTTATTAAATTGCACCTTGGAGTCCTGGAGTCCTGGAGTTCTGTACTATTGGGTTCCACCCTTCAGGTCCTGGAATTTACCTGTGTGTTGTTGCTCTCCATGGAACTAAAGGTAATTATCTATTAGCATGAGCTTAGAAACCAAACAATTTTTAACCAATCCTGAAGGAGAAAAAAAAAGAGACATTAATTCTATCAGAATGAACAAATATTTCTTCCCTAGTTTGGTCCATACTGTGTAATATTTAATGATGCCAAGCATAATAGATTATTTAATAAAAGCAAGTTAACAGTTAATGTAAATAAAAATATTAATTGGTAAACTGAACTGGATTTTGTAATATTTAATGATGCCAAGCATAATAGATTATTTAATAAAAGCAAGTTAACAGTTAATGTAAATAAAAATATTAATTGGTAAACTGAACTGGATTTTGTAATATTTAATGATGCCAAGCATAATATTTAATAAAAGCAAGTTAACAGTTAATGTAAATAAAAATATTAATTGGTAAACTGAACTGGATTTTGTTGCACCATAGGATAGCCAATGACGGGCAACTGAGGAGCATGAGTAAAGACACTCCGCCTAAGATAGGGAGGAAAACGTTTTTCCCCTCCCCATGATGAATAAGGAGTCAATGTTCTCTCATGTGGGGTCCTCTGACCTAAGACAGGCACGGTTCCCGCGGGCATAACTACCACTCAGCCTAATCCTAAATAAAATAAAAAAGGGGGACCTGTGGGAGGCTGTGAGCAGCAGGCCAAATCCTGGGGCCAAGAGAGCCCAGGTGCCGCTTGTGGAAGGCTCAAGTCCTGATGATTCAGGTCCACCCGTGGACTGGCACGAGGCTGGTAACGGCACGAGGCACACCTGGCCGCAATTTCCCAACTGCAAGCTTCCTTTGCCCCGCCCCCCTGCCTGGCCTATTTAAGCTGTGAGCTCAGCAACAATAAACGAGACTTGATCAGAAAAAAAAAAAAAAAAAAAAAAAAACTGGTGTTTCAAGCACCTTAGGATAATGAGATCAATTTACTTCCTGAATCTAGGATTCCTTAAAACAACCCTTGAACCCACACGTGAACTCTGAGAACTTTCGTTAAGTACAAAATATCGTCACTGTCCAATATGGCAAGAATAAGCCAATATGCTTATTCAAATGTAAATCTAGATGAAGTAAAATTTTAAAAGATTACAAATCCAGTTCCTCAGTTACTCTAGTCACATTTCAAATAGTCAGTAGCCACATGTGTCTAATGACATGGGCACAATGACCTGAATTGTAAGTTCCCTTCTAAGGCCCCAACTAGAAACACAATAATATAAGGAAATATTTTTCATATTCATCTGTGCACATATATCCTTCCCTCCCATCTCATCAAAAGGGCAAAATTGCTCCTCAAGTAACCATCATAACTGTTCCCATTACCTTACCTTCAGATACAGACTGCAAGAGAAAAAAACTCACATAGACCTCTAAAGAGGGTATCAGAGGTAACTAAGGAACTAACAGAGGGGAAATTCCAGGAAAAAATAATTACAATCCAATGAAACAGGAGTTATAATAAAGGTACAGAAATAAGAACTCTTAGTGGATGGGAGTTCATGAGAAGGAGTGACATTATAACTAGGTCTCAAGTGGAATTAGTGCTTCCCAAAACCAGAACGGAAAGGATGAAGGGTGTTCCAGATGAAAGAGACAGTTCATGTGAATGCATAGAGATGCTAAAGAGTAAGATGTGTTTGGGGACTAAACGAAACTAAATCATAACATGAAATTACTGGGGGGAGGATAGATGGAAGAAGCTGAAATTAGAATCATGAGTAGAAGCCAAACTGAAAGCATGCCATCCCGTGGAGGTAGGGCTTACTCTGCAGGGGCCAAAAAATTGATGAAGGTTTTGGCATATTGTACATTTATGCTTTGAAAAAAAGGAAATGTTTATTGACAAAATAAAAATGATCATCAAATACATATAGGACAATTTTTTTTAAGTTGGACATTTATACCTTATGGCAACTTACTACCAGATGCCAAATAGAAATAATGTTCCTATACACATATTCACACTTCTATAAATATACATATAAACATATGTATAGATTATCAAAACATAGATATGACTATAAAATGCTAGTGAAGCTGTATAAGTGTATGTGTATGAACCCAGACTTCCACAAACACATGAACACGCATGCAAACACACACACACACACACACACACACACAAACTGATTGTTTATGTCAAGGCCTTTGTTAACTACTGTTGCTATTTTATCTCATTTTAACGCTTAGCAAGTACCTCAGGGTATAGGAACTACTTTCCCCATTCTAAAATTAGAAAATTATGGCCCAGATGGCTTGTGTATCTTACCCAAAAACAGACAACAAGGAAAAGGTAGAATCAGACATTGAAGTCAGACATTTATGATTTTTTTTAAATAATACTTTAAGTTCTGGGATACATGTGCAGAATGTGCAGGTTTGTTACAAAGGTATACACATGCCCTAGTGGTTTGCTGCACCCATCAAGGAAGTAAACCTCACTCTTCTAGTTAGGCTACGCTGCCTCCCACTTACCCACTCAACCCACCCTTTCCTATTACTCCAAGGCTATAGGATCAAGATTACAGTCTGAGATTCCTTGATGCCCACACATCACCCATATCCCAAAGGGAGAACAGACAAGCGAGTGACAGTTTAAGAAGTTGTCCTCCAAAACAAATGGTGTGTAGCTTTTGTTTCAAGTAAAAAATATCAATAGAAGAGGTAATAAATGATAAAATTTGAAAGAAAAGAAAATCCTACCATATTGCTCGCTCGCTCGCGCGCTCTCTCTCTCTCTGACACACACACACACATTTAAAATAGTCCTTTTACCAACGAAAGCAAAAAAATATATATTGGTACAAGATTAGGAAATTTAAACACCAAGTAACTGTACATCTTTTGAAGGGGAGTGAATTTGTCAAATAGAGTTTTAAAAGCAAAGATCAACTGTTAAGAATTCATAAATTCATCCACCTTTATTTTAAAGTTAAGCTGAAATAGAAATTTGTACAAATACATGCTAGTTTTATATGACTATAATTAGGTATTTAGCTTCTTGAGGTAAGGATTTATTTATTTAGAGAATGAGAGAATTGCAGCCAGTCAGCCTCTAAAATTCATTAGAGATTGAACCACCTCATGCGGAGAGATGGCCATTCAACCTCTGTGTACTCTCCTTAGTAGTGGGGTGCCATTACCCAATAAGAGAGCCAGCTTGTGCCTAGGGTGACCAGTTGTCCAAGTTTTCCCCAGAGCATAGGAGTTTTCTGGGATGCAAGATAGTAAGAGCTAAAACTAGGGAAGTCCCAGGCAAACTGTGATGAGTTGATCACCCCACCTTTGCACATAGATCACGTTGCCCCTAACCTGACCCCATTTCTACCTCTCTTGTTCTGCTTAGAAGGAGAGGAATTAGGGAAGAGCCCAGTAGTTATCATCAAACTTAATGACTAAAATAAATTTCTAATTATTCAAAATGTCTTTGTACATGTTCAAAGTTTTTATTACAGTTTATTATGTGACATCTGTTTCTTAAGGGAAAATTTAGAAACATAGCTCATAAGATGTACTTTGTTTTAAATTTTCTTTAGATTTTACCACCTGCTTTATAGCAGCATGCCACATTTAGACAGGCTCAATCCCCCTTTTCACGGTTATATTCAATGGCTGTAAGACAGATGTGTCCAATACATTTGATTTCTTTTGGCATTTTGGGCACAAACTTAATTATAATAAACCAATCCAGTCCTTTTTTACTTACCCTCCTCCTCAGAGCAGATCACACTGATAAAGTGTGATTTAAGTATATTTTTCAGTAATTCTAATAATTGACCCAGGGAAATTAAAATAATATTTTCCTGTTCTACTTGTCATAACCTGTTGAGATATCTTTCAAAATGTGCTACTGTGAGGAAAAAGAAATTCTATACACACATTATTGCTGAAATTTCCTGGCTCTTTGCATCCCAGAAGAGCAATGCATGAAATATTTATTCAAAAATGGAAATATTAAGAATTAAATGAGTTCAAACCAGCCTAATTACTTTACGGGCATTTCTTCACTGCTTAAGGTAACTCCAAATTATCTTCAGCTCTGCATAGACTGTGTCAACTAGAACATCTTGAAAAAAATGAAAAAGTCCTCTTGAAAAGCCAACTTGACTGATTTAATTCTATTTTAATAATTGTAGGATGAAGTGACTGGTTTAGTGTTGAAGGAATAAGGTTAGAGGAGTTAATGAACTTTAAGCTACATGAGACCTAAGATCATTCGTTCTTTCCTTAACAAATATTTATTGAGCACCTACCACCTGCTAACCACTTTTCTAAGTGCTGTGAACAAAAGAGACAGTTTGTATCCTCGTGAAGCTTACCTTCTGGCAGGAGAGACAGACACCACCCCCTCAATAGTGATGATAAATAATATGAAGAAACATAGCAGGACAAATTAATGTGACAGGTTTTCTTCTGTTTTAAAGGAGGAGTGCCCTCTGAGAAAGTGACCTCTAAATTGTATCTAAATTAATTCAAGAAAGGAAAGAGCTATCTCCCCTCCCACCGTTATCTTTACATGTATTGAACAGTGGTTCTTAAAGTGTTGTATCCAGATCAACAGCATCCACATCACCCCTGAATTTTTTTTAAATGTACATTCTTAGGCCCTACTTTAGACTTATTAAATCTGAAATTCTGGGACAAAGCCCAGCAATCTGTGTTTTAAGAAGTTTCACTGGTGATGTCATACATGCCCAAATTTGAAATGGATTGCTCTAGACAATCATATCCTTTAAGATCTCTTAAATGGTCTCTTCTTCATGAAACCCTCCTGGATCTTCATAGTTGAAAGAGATCTCTTTTCTCCTCTAAGATCCTTCACCACATCACAAATAACCATCCAGAGGCACTTGGACTTGCCTCTTGGTAATATTGCTAGGCTACTCATGTACCTGAAGACTCTGTTTGTTACCCAACAGCTCCTTGAAGGAAGAGACTGTGACTATTCCATCTTCGCATTCGCAACAGCATGGTAAAGTCCCTGGCAGAAAGCAGGCTTCCAGAAATACATGAGGAGGTGATGTAGTAGTCTAAATAATGGTCTCCAAAAATATTAGATTCTCATCCTTGGAAATTGTAAATGTTACCTTCTATGGAAAATGTCTTTTCAGACATGATTAAATTAAAGGTCTGAAGATCCAAGATTATTTGGATAGGTCCTAAATGTAATCACAAGTATCCTTATAAGAAAGAGACAGAGGGAGATTTGACATACCTAGAGAAGGGGAAACAATGTGACCAGAGAGTCAGAGGTTGGAACAATGTAGCCACAAGCCAAGAAATGCTGCTGTCACCAAAATCTAGAAGAGGCAAGAAACTGATTCTTCCCTAGAGCTTCTAAAGGGGATGTCACTCTCCTGACACACTGATTTCAACCCAGTGATTCTAGTTTCAGACTTCTGGCATCCAGAACTGTGAAATAATATATTTCTGTTAAGCTACCAAGGTTGTGGTAATTTGTCACAGCAGACACAGAAACTATTATAAATAATCACAGCTAAAAGTTGGGGATGGCTTTTTAGGGCATCATCTTCACTAGTTATAGGGTCTGGTTATTCAGCAAAACATACTAATCTAGGTACTGGGGTAAAGGGATTTGGCAGATATAATTAAAGCCCCTAATTAGTTGACTTTAAGTAAGAGAGATGATCCTAACTTTGATTCTAACTTTATCCATTGGAAGACTTTAAAAGCAGGAATGAGGCTTCTCCAAACATCATGAACATAACCATGCAGTTCCAGCCTGCTTGTGATATGCCTTTCCTGAAAACTCATGGAATGGATGACAGCTTGAGCTCAAGCCTGTGAGTTCATGCTTCCTCATGATTCCTGCCCGCCCCTGTTAAATCCAGGTGAAGACACAGATATTGAACATTTACTCTGTAACAGGTAATATATGTATCTTATATTATTTAATCCTGACATCAATCTTATGAGTTAGGTATAATTATTATCCCATTTTATATATAAGAACATTTACACTTAGAGGGATGAACTGAATTCCTCAAAGTCACATAGCTAAAAGAGGCCAGAGTTGGCATTCAAACTCAGCTGGCCTGATTCCAGAGTCTCAGTCACTATACCCACGTGCTGCCCAACAAACCAGTGACATGAGTGTGTCCAAATCAAAGTGAGAGAATCACTGCAAGGAGATTGCCAATCCACTTAAATGCTTTGGGCTTATTAAGGGGAAACAACAGACAGAGGAACTTGATTTCGGATGAGCATGAGTCCCACAAATTTGGAACATTCATGGCAAACCTTGAAAGTATAGAAAAGAGTTGTTTCCCAAGTAAGTTTGAGGACTTCAGCCCAGCTGAGCTCAAAGCCTCCTCTGCCCTCTTCCATTGGTGGGGTCACTTGGCCGACCTTCCTTGTTGCCCTTTCTCTCTGAGGCAGCAACTTGAACTGCACAGATGTGCAAGACAGCAGGAGATGGACAGCCCTGGTGATGAAACAGAGAAATTTAGGAGCCCTCCACTGGGTTTCCATATACTCTCCCATAATCATGAGAAATAGAATTTTATTAGCACTTGCCCCAGGGTGCTAATTAAGAGTAAGATTTTCATATCTGGCATCTTGTAGCTAAAAAGAAACTTGCTCACTGCAAAAGAGAATACTCTGCCTAGTTGGGAAGCTATTACACAAAGAAAACTCATTCTAACATTCATCATTATAGAGAATTCAGCATAGGTTGGTTCTAAGGCAGTCAGAGGTAAGGATAGAAATTGCCCAAAGAATGAGAAAGACCTTAAAATGAGGGAATTTCTTCTCTAAGCTAGTCTTGCTGCTGTAGTGGTAAGGAATTCATCAATGCAGTTTCCAGACTCAACTCATTAAACACATGACGTTCGTATATTACTTACTTTCCCACAAGGAAAATAGGTTAATTTTTTAAAATATTATTGTATAATACATGTTTATTTAATAAATTTAAACAATGTATAGAACATGGAAAAACAGTAAAGTTCACTTGGACACTCACTGGCCAAAGAGAATTGACTTTAACGTTTTGTTAGGCAAGTTAGTTAACGTGTTTTTGCCTGGCTATATTCATCCATAAAATGGGAACAAATAACAGTCTTCCTCAGAAGTGGCAGAGGAAATGTACGAGATAAATCAGGTAAAGCACTCAGCACAGGGCATACCTCCTAATAAATAATGCTCTCCTATGCTAGCATGACTACCGTCCCAAGTTGCTGGAGCTCTCTTGGTTTTAGCAGTGAGAGTCCTACATCCTGGAAACTGGGGTGGTTGCCATAACCCTACAGGAAGGGTAACAGTGAAGTATCATGTTCACCGGTGCATAGACAGTGCTGGGTAGTACATGAATTCTCTTTTAGCAACAGGGAGTCATTGCATGACTTGCCTTAGATTCATTGTCCTTGTCTGACACAGGCCTGCTTGGTCCAACTTGTACTGAATGGGGAAGTCTCAAAGCCAGTGCTCCAGCCTCAGAAACGCAGTATCCTGTATAGAACCATCATTCACCCAGAACAGTGTTGTTTCTAGCAAACTGCACTTTAGTTCTGCCTGCCCATGTCTCCAAGTTGAAGGAAGGGGCAGGAGCATTAGACTCCTCTGAACTACTTGTCTCTCTGAAAAGCCGAAAAGAAATGAAGTACTTAGCACAGAGGCCCCTGTGAACTGTAGGCCCCCAACTGCTTGCCCAGCCAAATAATATCGATCTGGCTCCATTTCATTTTAGTCCTTCAACTGCTCACATCTCTGGATGGCATTGGCACAGCAAGACACAAGTGCCATCAACATGGTGTCAATTCTGCCTTCAAAAGCTCAGCTTTGTTCCAACTCTGTCAGGATTAGAAGCAGCAGAGGCTGTAAAGGTATTTTCTTAGCCACCCACTCAGCCTGCTGATCTTTGTTCAGCTAGGGCAAAGCTCATTCTTAACGAGTCAAATGATTCCCTTTCTGCGCCCTTCGTTCAATAGATCCCTCATTTTGGACATCCTGAGAAATGCTCAAATGAAATTTCCTTTAGCTACAACTTGTCCCAACCTTTCTTGTTATCAGCTCAGCCCTTCTATCATCTAAACAGGGACCTGCCAACTTCTTGTGAGTTAATGCCCTTCATCTCCCTTTCTCCTCATATTATTTTTCACTTGGCTTCTCTCAATTACTCTTCTCGGTGCTCTCCTGGAGATCCTTAATTATCTTGACTCTAGTGCATTTAAACCTTTGGACTAACAAGTGTTCTGAGCTGTTTTCTTCCTCCTGGGAAACCAACTGGAAAGTCATACAGACATACTACCCCAGCCATATTTCAGATTAGCATCAGAGAAGCTGTGAAAGAGCCTAAAATCTCTAAGGAACCCTAGAGATTTAATTGAGTGTCCCTGAATTTAAGGAACACACACACATACACATACACATACACATACACATACACATATACACATACACATACACAAACACAAACACACACCACACTTCCACAGCCTAAAGGTCCAGGTGACATTACATTAACAACAAGCATAAAAATGTCCCTGTCCTTGGCACCATCTGATTGTGTAAAACTTCAGCCTCTGACAAAGACCCCCAACCTCCATAAGCATTTATGGGAGTCTATTTACATGTACACATGCAAATCTAGTCAGGAACCATGTGTCTTTTCTGAGCACACTACTACCCCACTGCCTCTGCTGTCTTCTCTCAGGCTACTATAATTTCCTACCTGATGCCATTACCCACTCTCTGGAGTGGCCAAAACTACAAAGTGGTCTGTGGTACCAAGGGGTGGGATAACAAGCACAGCACTGCCGGACCCCTCCAACTGAGTGTAACATAAAGTGGAGAGAGTAGCAATGAAATAGATTGCAGGATGTCCTCTCTTCCCCTGCAACTCAGCTACAATTCCATGGAATTGAGCTGGCTATAGATCAGAGGGATTGGTATCACATTACATGCAGAATCATGCCTACTCTTGCCCCACCTCCCTCACCAAAACTGTGTAAACACTCCAAGCCCTTCATGCACATACATTTCTCCCATTAAGATGTGTTTCTACCAATGTGGCTCCTCACACAAACAGACCTCCACAAACTGCCTTCATATTCCATTCACTCACCCCTACCTCAACCACCCAAGATCCCAGGTCTCTAAGCATATCCAAATCCAAAAATGTGCAGAGCATATGTTCCACTGCATGTTCTTACTTATATATTATTTTTAAGTGATTCATTTCAAAGCCAGAACACAGTTCTAGATGCTGGGGATTCAAAAATAAAAGACGTGCAGCATCACTACGTTTTCTTGGATTGAATATTTCATCATCTGAGATTTGTGTCTCCAATGTGCAACATGGGTCCTATGATGGTACAACAAGCCCAGGAGCTGGGGTTTTATGCTACCCTGATCAATGTGGCTGCTTTCACAAGTTTTCCCTGGAACAACAGCTCATGTCCTGTCATAAGATTCATGGTTCCATAAGAAGAAATTGATCCTAATAGTATGCAGAATGAATACAATAAGGAAAATAGCTGAAGCAAATGGATCTTGACACCACATTAATAGCTTTTTTGTAGGAGAAAATGAATTCATGAGCAAATAATAGAAATTAATGAAGGCACCCTAGGCAAAGTCCTCTACCTCCTCCTAAATGATGCTTTTAATAGGGTCTGTCTTGCCCTCAAAGATGACCAAGGGTACTGCTAAGAACTCTGGAAGATAATATACAATTTGAATAGGAGAAGCAAACTCAGAAGGCTCCACAGGAGCAAAGTCGCTTCTCAAGGGAAGTGATAAATTTCCACAGCCACTACAGATCATTTGGCTGATATTTCAATACCAACAGACTATGTCTTCAAAGAGTATTTATAGCTTTAATGGCATTAAGGTGACTGAACTCCCTGGGACTCCTGAACTTTCATTTGTTAGTAAAAAGTATTAATCATCTTGATTCCAGATTAGCCTAAGGTGATTTTTTTCCCTAGAAACTAATACCTCATCCTCAGTTATCTTCAGCTACAGAGCCTTGGCCCCAGCAAGGCTAGATCAGCCTAAGTAAAACTAAACACCTTTCAAGGGAGCATTGAAGGTCACATGGGGATGGAAGGAATGTGTCATAAGCAGGATTTTTGTACATTCCTGGTCTTGAATGTGCCCATGGCATAATGTGGGTCACCCCCTTGAGATTTTTTTACCTAAGACTTCCAGATATCTAATATTATAAAATGAGAGAGGGGTCAAGATGGCAGACTATAAGTAGCTGGTGTGTGCTGCTCTCACAGGGAGGAAACAAAGTGGTGAGTAAACAGTGACACTACAAGCCAGTTGTCTACAAAACCTCCTAGGGTTCTGTCAAGGAAGTAAGGGTACACTGAGAACAAAGAACAGTGAAGCTTGGCAGCAGCATATCTGGAATCAACATGGAGCCAGAAGGAGCTTCCCAACATGGAGAAAAGGTAAATGAGTGACAGCCCCTAGGGAATTCACACTTCCCACAGGGACCTGTACAATCCTGGAAATGAGAGACTCACCATGCCCCCCTGGGCCACTAGATTGATCCAAAGAGCCACCTGAAGTCTTTGTAAAGGCAACACTCAAGTCCCTGGGGACCTCCCACAGGCTTTGGACCATGGACCAGCCCAGTTCTAGCTGTCAAAGCCATAATAGAGGCCATAGTCATGGTGCCTGGAAGCAGTAAGATTACACCATTTCCCTTGCCAGACAAGGCTCAGAGCCAGCTTCCAGCACAGCAGCTCAGCTTCTGCCTGAACTCTGCCAGGGTACACAGCTCCATGTTCCACGGGAAGCACCTGGACAGTGGAGCAAGATACCTCACCCACCCCTGCTGCTCCTAGCTTGGTGGGACACACCAGCTGGGGTTTCCAGCACAATGCTCTGCCTCTGCCCAAATTCTGTGGGTGTACACAATCCTATGTTTCCCTGGGAAGCACTCAGAGGGTGGAGCAAATGACTCCACCCATTCCTGCTGATCCTATCTGAGTGGGACATGATGGCATGGTTGGTGTCCAAGCAGGTGGGGAGCCTTCACTCTTAGAATACTGTGAGGGCTGAGATGCCTCAGTTCTCTCAGGCCAGCAGGGGAATAGGGCATGCCTCCCACCACAGAGTAGGTCTGGAAAGGGGATGACCTGTATGCCAATTGTATTTCCTGCCTGAGGGAGCCTTGTGACCCAGAACACCTAACAAAGGAAATGCTGGCATGAAAACAGCAATTGGAGGGGGCTCCTCCAAGGCCCAGGAGCAGAATAGGTGTGGGAGTCATCTCTGTCCTCCATACCCATAGAGCACTGCTGCAAAAATGCACCAAAATGTAAAACAGTCATGAGCTAATAGTCTATCTGCTGGCACCAACTCTTAACTTACACTCACTGAATAACAGCCCAAATTACACCATCAAACCATTTTACCAATATACAGCACCTGTGAAAACTAAAGGAAAAAAATGAGCTACAAAAAATATATATATCTGTACAGAGTCTTGGCCCTCTGAAAGCATCCAGAAACAAAGCCAACTGAATATACTCAACTTATGTCACAGTTAAAGGAAAACTAGCACTCGCACATGAGAAAGAATCAGTGCAAGAACTCTGGCAACTCAAAAACCCACCATGTGCCCTTACCTCCAAATGAACACACTGGTCCGCCAGAAATAGTTCTTAACCAGATTGAAATAACTGAAATGAAAGACACAGAATTCAGAATATGGATGGCAAGGAAGTTCATCAAAATCAAGAAGAAAGTGGAAACCTAATTCATAGCTAAACAAACTGGGAGCTGAAAGATGAAATAATTATCTGAAGAAAAAAATAGAATAAACTCCTAGAACTGAAGAATTTACTTAAAAATTGTATAATATAATCAGAAACATAAACAGCAGAATCAACCAAGCTGAGAAAAGACCCTCAGAGCTTGAAGGTTGGTTCTTTGAAGCAACTCAATCAGACAAAAAAAAAAAAAAAAAATTTAATGAACAAAACCTCTGAGAAATATGAGATTATCCAAAGAGACCAAATCTATGACTCATGAATATTTCTGAAAGAGAAAGAGAGTAATTTGAAAAACATATTTGAGAATATAGTCCATAAAAATTTCCCTAATCTAGCTAGAGAGAAGGGCATTCAAATTTGAGAAATACCGAAAACCACAGTAAAATACTGTACAAGCCAAGGAATACAGATTCACCATGGTCAATACAAAAGAAAATATCTTCAGCTAGGGGAAAAGGTCAGGTCACCTACAAAGGAAACCTCATCAGACAAGCAGCAGACCTCTCAACAGAAACCTTACAAACCAAGAGAGATTGGGGGCCTGTTTAAGCATTCTTAGAGAAAATAAATTCCAACCAAGAATCTCATATCCCACTAAATTAAGTTTCTTGAGAAAAGAAGACATAAAATCCTTCTCAGACAAGCAAGCACCAAGGGAATTTGTTACCACCAGACCAGCCATACAAAAGGCCCTAAAAGGAATGGTAAACATGGACACAAATAATTGAAACCTGCTACCACAAAAACACACTCAAACACATCACTCACAGGCCATATAAAGCAATTTTACAAGCAAGTCTGCAAAACAAACAGCCAGCAATATGACAACAAAATCATAATCTTATATATTAATGCTAACCCTGAATGTAAATGATCTAAACACCCTTCTTAAAAAACATAGAGTGGCAAGTTGTATAAAAATACAAGACCCAACTCTCTGCTGTCTTCAAGAAACATATCTCACATGTTCACATGTAATGACACCCACAGGCTAGAAGTAGAAGAATGGACAGAGATCTAACATGCAAACGAAAAACAAAAAATGCAAGAGTCACTATTCTAATATCAGATAAAACAGATTTTAAACCAACAACAATCAGGAAAAACAAAGAAGCGCATTACATAATGATAAAAGATTTATATCAATAAAAAGACTTTACTATCCTAATATATATGTACCTGACACTGGAACACTCAGATTCATAAAACAAGTTTTTGATCTACAAAAATATTCAGACAGCCACACGATAATCATAAAGGACTTCAGCACCCAACTGACAGTGCTAGACAAAACACTAAATCAAAAACTAACAAAGATATTCTGAACTTAAACTTGACACTTGCCCAATTGGACCTAATAGACAACTACAGAATATTCCACCCAACAGCCACAGAATATATATTCTTTCATCCACACATGGAACATATTCTAAGATCAACCATGCCAACATCATCCTCATACCAAAACCTGGCAGAGACACAATTAAAAAAGAAAACTACAGGCCAATATCCATGATGAACCTTGATGTAAATATCTTCAGTAAAATACTGGCAAACCAAATCCAAAAGTGCATCAAAAAGCTTATCTACCATGATCAAGTAGGCTTCATCCCGAGGATGGAAGGCTGGTTGAACATATGCAAATCTGCAAGCATATCCACCACATAAACAGAACCAAAGACAAAATCCACATGATTATCTCAATAGATGCAGAGAAGGCCTTCGACAAAATTCAACAGCCCTTTATGCTAAAAATTCTCAATAAACTAGGTATCAATGGAATGTATTTCAAAATAATAAAAGCTATTTATGACAAACCCACAGCCAATATCATACTTAATGGGCAAAAAGTAAAAACATTCCCTTTAAAAACCAGCATTAGACAAGAATGCCCTCTCTCACCACTGCTATTGAATGTAGTATTGCAAGTTCTAGCCAGAGCAATTAGGCAAGAAAAAGAAATAAAGTGTATTCAATTAGGAAAAGAATAAGTCAAATTGTCCCTATTTGCAGATGACATAATCATATATTTAGAAGACCCCATTGTCTCAGCCCAAAACTTCGACAAAGTTTCAGGATACAAAATCAATGTGCAGAAATCACAAGCATCTCTGTACACCGATAACAAACAGAGAGCCAAATCATGAGCAAACTCCCATTTGCAATAGCTACAAAGAGAATAAAATACTTATGAATATAATTAACAAAGGATGTAAAAGATCTCTTCAAGGAGAACTACAAACCACTGCTAAATGAAAGAAGAGAGAAAACAAACAGATGGAAAAACATTCTATGCCCATGGTTAGGAAGAATCAATATTGTGAAAATAGCCATACTCCTCAAAGTAATTTATAGATTCAACACTAACCCCATCAAGCTACCACTGACTTTCTTCACAAAACTGGAAAAAAACACTTTCAACTTCATATGGAACCAAAAGAGAGCCCACATAACCAAGACAATCCTAAGCAAAAAGAATAAAGCTGGAGGCATCACGCTACCTGACTTCAAACTATACTACAAGGCTACAGTAATCAAAACAGCATGGTACTCGTACCAAAACACAGATATAAACCAATGGAACAGAACAGAGGCCTTGGAAAAAAATGCCACACATCTACAACCATCTGATTTTTGACAAACCTGACAAAAACAAGCAATAGGGAAAGGATTCCCTGTTTAATAAATGGGGTTGGGAAAACTGGCTAGCCATAAGAAGGAAGCTGAAACTGGACCCCTTCCTTATACCTTATACAAAAATTAACTCCAGAAGGATTAAATATTTAAAGATAAGAACTAACACCACAAAAAAACCCTGGAAGAAAACCTAGGCAACACCATTCAGGACATAGGCACAGGCAAGAACTTCATAACTAAAACACCAAAAGCAACAGCAACAAAAGCCAAAATAGACAAATGGGATCTAATTAAACTTCAGAGCTTCTGTACAGCAGAAGAAAAAGTCATTAGTGTGAACCAGCAACCAATAGAATGGGAAAAAAAAATTGCAATCTAACCATCTGACAAATGGCTAATATCCAGAATCTACAAAGAACTAAAACAGATTTATAAGAAAAACAAACCCATTCAAAAGTGGACAAAGGATATGAACAGACACTTTTCCAAAGAAGACATATATGAGGCCAACGAACATATGAAAAAATGCTCATCTTCACTGGTCATTAGAGAAATGCAAATCAAAACCACATTGAGATACCATCTCACACCAATTAGAATGACAATCATTTAAAAATCTGGAGACAACAGATGCTGGAGAGGATATGGAGAAAAAGGAAAACTTTCACACTGTTTTGGGGAATGTATATTAGTTCAACCATTGTGGAAGACAGTGTGGCAATTCCTCAAACATCTAGAAATAGAAATACCAGCAGTCCCATTACTGGATATATACCCAAAGGATTATAAATTGTTCTATTATAAAGACAAATGCACTCATATGTTCATAGTGGCACTGTTTACAATAGCAATGCCCTGGAACCAACCCAAATGCCCATCAGTGGTAGACTGGACAAAGAAAATGTGGCACATATACACCATGGAATACTATGCAGCCGTAAGAAACAACGTGCGCATGTCTCTTCTAGAGAGACATGGATGAATCTAGAAACCATCATACTTAGCAAACTGACAGAAAGAACAGAAAACCAACCACCACATGTTTTCACTCATAGGTGGGTGATAAACAATGAGAACACTTGGGCATAGGAAAGAGAACAACAATCACTTGGCTAGGTGGGGGGATGGAGGGGAGGGGAGGGACAGCAGGTGAGCGGGAGGGATAACAGCAGGAGAAATGCCTGATGTGGTGTCGGGAGCAGGAGGGGGCGGGATGGAGACAGCAAACCACCGTGGCATGTACATATCTATGCAACAATTCTGCAGGATACAGGATGTGCATATGTACCCTGGAGCCCAAAGTACAATTTAAAAAAAAAAGAAAAGAAAAGAAAGTCTCAATAAATTCCAAAAAATTTAAATCATACTAAGCAGACTCTTGGACCCCAGTGCAAAAAAAAAAAAAACAATACCAAGAATATCTCTCAAAACTATATAAGAACATGGAAAACAATTTGCCTTTGAATAACTATTGGGTGAACAATATTACTATGGCAAAAATTAAAGAGGTCTTTGAAATTAATGAAAATAGAGACACAACTCAGCAAAATCTTTGGAATGCAGCTAAAACAGTGTTAATAGGAAAGTTTACAGTGCTAAATGCCTTCATGAAGAAGTTAGAAAGATCACAAAGTAATGATGCAGCATTGCGCCTAGAAGATCTAGGGGGAAAAAAAAGTGATCCAACCCCAAAGATAGAAGAAAAGAAATAACTAAAATCAGAGAAGAACTGAATGAAATTGAGACCAGAAGGTTTATACAAAAGATTAATGAAACCAAGAGTTATTTCTTCAAAGGAATAAACAAGATTGATAGACCACTAGCTAGACTAACAAAGAAAAGAAAAGGAATCTGAATAAGCTCAGTCAGAAATAACAAAGATGATGACCCCAGAAATACAAAAGATCCTCAGATACTACCATGAACACCTCTATACACACAATTTGGAAAATTTAGAAGAGATGGGTAAATTTCTGAAACACATAACCTCCCAAGATTTAACCAGGAAAAAAAGTAAAAACTTAAACAGACTAATAATAT
Organism: Saimiri boliviensis; assembly: GCF_048565385.1. Lineage (NCBI taxonomy): Eukaryota > Metazoa > Chordata > Mammalia > Primates > Cebidae > Saimiri > Saimiri boliviensis. Next base: position 105,071,568 of record NC_133454.1, on the reverse strand, counting down.
GTTCCAAATTAGAATCAGTAATTTAAAATACCTACCAACCAAAAAGAGCCTGGGAACAGATGGATTCTGACATGGTCTGGCTCTATGTCCCCACCCAAATCTCATCTTGAATTGTAATCCAAATTATAATCCCCACCTGTTGGAGGAGGGACCTCATGGGAGGTGTTTAGATCATGGAGGCGGTCCCCCCATGCTATTCTTGTGATAGTGAGTGAATTTTCACAAGATCTGATGCTTTTATAAGGGGTTTTCTCCTCCTTCACTCATTCTTCTCTCTATTGCTGCCATGTGAAGAAGGACGTGTTGCTTCCCCTTATGCCATAATTGTAACTTTCCAGAGTCCTTCCCAGCCATGCAGAACTGTGAGTCAATTAAACCTGTTTTCTTTATAAATTATCCAGTCTCTGGTATTTCTTTATAGCAGCATGAGAACAGACAAATACAGTAAATCCGCACCAAGAAAATTAGGTGCTGCTACAAGGATACCCAAAAATGTGAAAGCAACTTTGGAACTGGGTAACAGGCAGATGTTGAAACAGTTTAGAGGACTCAGAAGAAGACAGGAAAGTGTGAGAAAGTTTGGAAACTCCTAGAGACTTGGAAGGCTCAGAAAACTGGAAGATGCGGGAAAGTTTGGAACTTCCTAGAGACTTGTTGAATCATCTGATCAAAATGCTAATAGTGACATGGACAATGAAGTCCAGGCTGAGGTGCTCTCAGATGGAGATGTGGAACTTGCTGGGAACTGGAGTAAAGATCACTCTTGCTATGCAAAGAGACTGGTGGTATTTTGCCCCTGTCCTAGAAATCTGCGGAACTTCGAACTTCAGAGAGATAATTTGGGGTATCTGGTGGAAGAAATCTCTAAGCAGCTAAGCATCTAAGAGGAAGCAGAGCATAAAAGTCTAGAAAATTGGCAGTCTGATGAGGCAATAAAAAATAAAACTCCATTTTCTGGGTAGAAATTTAAGCTGACTGCAAAAATTTGCATAAATAATGAGGAGCCAAATGTTAATCACCAAGACAATAGGGAATATGTCTCTAGGGCATGTTAGAGACCTTCATGGAAGCTTCTCTAGAAGGCCTAAGAAGGAATAATGGTTTCATGGGCTTGGCCCAGAGCCCTGCTGTGTGCAGCCTCAAGACATGGTGCCCTGCATCCCAGCTACTCCAGCCATGGCTAAAAGGGACCAAGGTACAACTCAGACCATGGCTTCAGAGGCGCAAGCCCCAAACCTCGGCAGCTTCCATGTGGTGTTGAGCCTGCAGGCGCACAGAAGGCAAGAATTAATGTTTGGAAACTTCGACCTAGATTTCAGAGGATGTGTGGAAATACCTGGGTATCTAGGAAGAAGTTTGCTGCAGAGGCAGGGCCCTGATGGAGATCCTCTGCTAAGGCAGTGCAGAAGGGAAATGTTGGGTCAGAGTCCCCACACAGAATTCTGATGGGGGAACTACCTAGTAGATCTGACAGAAGAAGGTCAACATCCTTTAGATCCCAGTATGGTAGATCCACTCACACCTTGCACTATGCTCCTGGAAAAGCTGCAGATACTCAATTCCAGCCTTTGAAAGCAGCCAACAGGAGGGCTGTATCTGGCAATGCCACAGGCATAGAGCAGCCCAAGTCTGTGGGAGTCCACCTCTTGCATCAGCATGACTGGGATGTAAGACATGAAATCAAAGGAGATCATTTTAGAAGTTTAACATTTACTGACTGTCCTGTTGTATTTCAGGCTTGCATGGGGCCTGTAGCCTCAGTGCTTTGGCCATTTTCTCCCATTTTGAATAGGTGCATTTACCCAGTGCCTGTACCTTATTATATCTAGGAAGTAACAAATTTGCTTTTGATTGTATAAGCTCATAGGCAGAAGAGACTTGCCTTGTCTCAGATAAGACTATGAACTTGGACTTTTGGGTTAATGCTGAAATAAGATAAGAATTTGGGGAACCGTTGAGAAGGCATAACTGTGTTTTAAAATGTGAGAAAGATGAGATTTGGGAGGGGCCGGGTGGAATGACATGACCTGGTTCTGTATCCCTACTCATATTTCATCTTGAATCGTAATTTGAATAATAATTCCCACATGTTGGGGGAGGGACCTCATGGAAGGTGATTAGATCACAGGGTTGGTACGTCCATGCTGTTTTTGTCCCTATCCAAATCCCATCTTGAATTGTAATCCAAATTGTAATCCCCACATGTTGGAAGAGGGACATCATGGGAGGTGATTAGATTATGGTGATGGTCCCCCTATGCTGTTCTCATGATAGAGGGTGAGTTCTCACAAGACTTGATGGTTTTATAAGGGTCTTTACCCCCTTCATCCATTCTTCTCTCTCCTGTCGCCATGTGAAGAAGGATGCATTGCTTCCCATTCTGTCATGATTGTAACTTTACTGAGGCCTCCCCAGCCATATGAAACTGTGAGTCAATTAAACCCTTTTTTTTTTATAAATTACACAATCTCAGATATTTCTTTATAGCAGCATGAGAAAAGACCAATACAGATTCACAGCCAAATTCCAGCAGTCATACAGAGAACTGATACAAATCCTACTGAAACTATTTCAAAACATTTGAGAAAGGTGACTTCTCCCTAACTCATTCTATGAAGCCAGCATCATTCTGATATCCAAATCTGTCAAAGATACAACAAAAAAAGAAAAGTTTAAGCCAACATGCATAATGAAGGTAGACACAAAAATCCTCAACAAAATACTAGCGAACCAAATCCAGGAGCACATCAAAAAGTTAATTCACCATGATCAAATAGGCTTTATTCCTGGGTTGCAAGGTTAATTCAACACACATAAATCAATAAATGTGATTCACCACACAAGCAGAATAAAAAACCAGAACCATATGATTATCTCAATAGATGCAGAAAAATATTTCAATAAAATCCAACATTTCATCATGATAAAAATCCTTGACAGAGTAGGCAGCAAAGGAACATACTTCAAAATAATAAGAACCATCTATGACAAACCCACAACCAACATTATACTGAACAGGCAAAAACTGGTACCATTTCCCTGGAGAACCGGAACAAGACAAGGATGCCTGCTCTCACCACTCCTATTCAACATAGTACAGGAGATCCTAGCCAGAGCATTCAGGCAGAGAAAGAAATAACAGTCATCCAAATAGGAAAATAAAATGTCAAACTATCTCTCATTGATGATGATATAATTCTATACATAGAAAACCCTAACGATTCTGCCAAAAGGCTCCTGAAACTGATAAACAAATCCAGTAAAGTTTCAGGATACAAAATTAATGTACAAAAGTTAGTAGCATTTCTATACATCAATGACATTTTAGCTGAGAACCAAGTTAAGAACACAATCCCATTTACAATAGCCACAAAGAAAATGATGTATTTAGAAATTTATGTAACCAAGGATGTGAAAGATCTCTACAAGAGAACTATAAAACACTGTTTAAAGAAATCAGAGATGACACTAATATATGAAAAAATATCCTATGCTCACTGATTGGAAAAATCAATATTGTTAAAATGGTCACACTGTCCAAAGCAATTTACAGATTCAGTGTTATTCCTATCAAAATACCTATGTCATTTTCACAGAATTAGAAAAATCTTCTCTGAAATTCATATGGAACCAAAAAAGATTCCAAATACTCAAAGCAATCCTAAACAAAAAGAACAAGCCGAAAGCATCATGTTACCAAATTTTCAACTATACTATAGGTCTAAGAAACCAATCCAGCATGGTACAGACACATAGAAAACTGGGACAGAATAGAGAGCACAGAAATAAAGTCACACACCATCAGATCTTTATCAAAACTGACCAAAATAAGCAATGGATAAAGGGCTTCCTATCCAATAAATGATACTAGGATGACCGGCTAGCCATATGCAGAAAAATAAAACTGGAACTCCTACCTCTTAACATGTACAAAAATTAATTCAAGATGGATTAAAGACTTCCTTAAACTATAAAAATCCTAGAAGATAACTAGGAATTTCCCTTCTCAACATAGGCTTTGGCAAAAAATTTAAGGCTAGGTATCTATGAACAAAAACAGAAACAAAAAAGACCTAATTAAACTAAAGAGCTTCTGCACAGAAAAAGAAATCACCAACAATGTAAACAGTCTACAAAATAGGAAAAAATATTCACAAACTATACATCTGACAAAATTCTAATATCCAGAATCTACAAAAAACTTAAATCAATAAGCACAAAAGAAGATGTACAAGTGGCCAAAAAACATGAAAAAATGATCAACATCATTAATTATCAGAAAAATGCAAACCAAACCACAATGAGATACCATCTCACACTATTCAGAATGGCAATGATTAAAAAGTTAGAAAACAAAAAACAAAAAACAAAACAAAAAAAAAACCAGACAGGTGCTGTCAAGGTTGCAGAGAGAAAGGAACACTTACATATTGCTGGTAGGAATGCAAACTAGGTCAGCCACTGTGGAAAGCAGTTGAGATTTCTCAAAGAACAGAAAACAGAACTACTATTCAACCTAGCAATCCTACTGGGTATATGCCCAAAGGAAAATAATTTATTATATCAAAAAGAAACATGTGCCTGTATTTTCATTGCAGTGCTAGTCATAATAGCAAAGACATAGAATCAACATAGGTAGGTACTATTCAACAGTGGGTTGCATAAAGAAAATGTGTTACATATACATCATGGAATACTGTGTAATTATTTTTAAAAATACTGAAATTATACACTTTACAGCAACCTGGATGGAGCTGGAGGTCATTATCCTAAGCGAATTAATGTAAAAACAGAAAGACAAAAGCCACATATTCTCACATATAGGTGGGAGGTAAACATTGAAAACACATAGACATAAAGATGGGGAACACAGGGGACTACTAGACAGCAGAGGGAGGGAGGCAGGCATGAGCTAAAATACCATGTACTGGGTACTGTGCTCCCACCTGTGTAATGAGATCAGTTGTACTGTAAATCTCAACATCATGTAATATGTAACATGCAACAAACTTGTACATGCACCCCTTAATCTATAGTAAAAGTTGAAATTACAAAGAATTATAATTAAATTAAGACACCAAATTCTCCCAGAATTCTATTCCCTACCACATTTTATTTAATTCCACAGCAATGCTATTATTTAATTTACATGAATATGTAGTGTCCCTCCAATAGAATGTAAGCTCAATGGGGCAGGGGTTTGTATTTGTTTTGTTCACCAATGTATTCCTAGATCCTAAGTGCCTGGAACATACTAAAACATGGTAGTTGTCAGTAAACATTTACTGAACGTGTGAATGATTCGAACAAATGAAAGATGAGAATAATAGAAACTCAAGATTGAAAGGAAACTGCAAATCACCTAATGACCCAACCTCTTTTCTTTCACTTACTGGCTCTGCTAATGGTAATAGACAAGGTGGGTGACAGAGGAAATAATTCAGGAATCTAACTGGGAAATCACCTGATAAAATTTGGATCTTCATGTCCAGGGGGAAGGGGAGAGGGCAACTGACGGGACCTGGGAATGTAAACACTCAGCCTCAGTGTCTTTGTTTTCCCGAGGAGTCCAACCATAGAAGAATGAGGAAGATTCCCAATGCAGTATGTACTCTGCAGTTGGTCAGTCAGTCTCGGGTATTTACTGGCCACTTACCATGTTCCCATAGATATTAATGACCAGTTTCTATATGACACACACTCTATCAAGAACATAGGAAGGTAAACAAGAGAGACCCAGACCCTGTACTCTTGGAGCTTAAAGTCTATTAGGGAAAAGAGGCATCCAGCAGTTCTTTACAATTGTGGAAGTGCCATTGTGTAGAGTGCCCTAGGGCCATGTAAAAAGACCACCTAAGCTTCCTGTAGAATCAGAGAAAGCCACCCAAGAAAGCACTGAAGCTCTTCTGTAACCCTTTCAATGCTTAAAATGCGGAAGTAAGTCAGAAGGTAACACCCAAAGGAACATGGTCCTAGTCCTGGAAGTGGATTTTGGACCCGCAGCTTACTCTGTGACCTCTAGGCAAATCACTCTGCTTTTTAGAGTTTCAATTTTTTTCATCTTGTTTGTGTTTTCAGATTCTGGCATTTTATCATTTCTGGAAGACATAAGAATCCAGTTAGTCAAAGTCCAGAATAGAAATTAGATGAGGTGGTTTATTCTTACCACAGGAAACATATGTGTTGTGGATGAATTATCTTTGGTAGTTGATGAGAGAAGAAAACTAGAACAATATGAGGAGGGACTTGGGAGTAGGGAGGAGGAGTAAGGTATGGGATGGGACTGAGGCTTTGGACTGGGACAACTTTTGAATGGAAAGACAACTAGAATAAACCATTTTAACCATAAATAATATTTGTTTGTACTTAGAACCTTGAAACCTATGCTATTTCATTTTATCAACACCAAAAGTATGTGAATTATGACTGTATCTGTCTTGCAATTAAAAAACTGAGTTTGAAAGCATCAAAGTAGAATATGGGAACGCAGAATGTAAATTCAGGCTCCCAGCTTTAGAATCACACTAGGAAATTCAGCAAAGAAGATGCTGATAAGCTGCTGTCTAGAGATGGCTCCAGCAGGTTCTGATTCTGATCTCAGATGCAGTGGAGGGCATCCGAGGAGGAAAAATCACTGCTGGATCCTTAAACAATTCATACTAACAGAAAGCTGCCAAATATGGGCAGCTGGGAGCTACGGACAAGAGTAGAAACTTTAGAGAGGACCACTGCCTACTCAGCAAGAGACATCCTTTTAAGGAAAGAAAGGTCCATCCTGCTTCACTTAGTGTGATGGAGCTGGGACTGAGGGAAGCCATTATTGCATTTGTTCACTTATTGCATTTGTTCACTTATTGCATTTGTTCAGCAAACAATCCTCAAAAGTCTGCTATGTTCCAGCCCTAGCCTATCATTAAAGAAGAGGGAAAATTTGTACACTATTGTTGGGAATGAAAGTTGATATAGCCATTATGGAAAACAGTATGGAAGTTCCTCAAAAAATAAAACTCAATACCACTGCTAGATATATAGGTAAAGAATATTATATCAGTATCTAAAAAAGATCTCTCTATTTCCGTGTTCATTGCAGCATTATTCACAATAGCAGAGATATGGAAACAACCTAAATGTCTGTCAATGGGTGAATGGGAAAAAAAGCTCATCATCACTGGTCATTAGAGAAATGCAAATTAAAACCACCATTTCATGCCAGTTAGAATGGCAATCATTAGAAAGTCAAAAAAACAACAGATGCTGGAGATGATGTGGAGAAACAGGAATTCTTTTAGACTGTTGGTGGGAGTGCAAATTAGTTCAACCATTGTGGAAGACAGTGTGGCAATTCCTCAAGGATTTAGAACCAGCAATACCATTTGACCCAGCAATCCCATTACTGGGTATATACTCAAAGAATCATAAATCATTCTACTATAAAGACACATGCACACATATGTTTATTGAGGCACTGTTCACAATACCAGAGACTTGGAACCAATCCAAATGTCCACCAATGTTAGACTGGATAAAGAAAATGTGGCATATACACCCTGGAATACTATGCAGCCATAAAAAAAAGAATGAGTTCCTGTTCTTTTCAGCGACATGAATGAAGCTGGAAACCATCATTCTCAGAAAATTAATACAAGAACAGAAAGCCAAACACCACATGTTCTCACTCATAAGTGGGAGTTGAACAATGAGAACATATGGGCACAGGGAGGCAAATATCACACGCCAGGACCTGTCAGGGGGTGGGAGTCTAGTGAGGGGTTAGAATTAGGAGAAATATCTAATGTAGATGACAGGTTGATGGCTGCAGCAAAACACTATGGCACATGTATACCTATGTAACAAACCTGTGCATTCTACACATAAATCCCAGAACTCAAAGTATCATTAAAAAAAGAAAATGTGGCACACATATAGATACTGACATATAGACATATATTTGTAGACATAGGTATATCTATACATTGATATACCTACAGAGAGAGATAAATAGATATATTAGATATATATAGATATATATCAATGTATGATATACAGGTATATTGATATATAAATATATAGATAGATCTATCAATATATAGATATAGTAATATTAGATCAATATATGAATTGATAAATATGTGTAGATTGATAAATGTATATGTATATCTGTATATTGATATTATACAATATCGATATTATATATAGATGTACCTATGTTTACATATATTTATATATCTGTATATATTTATATATCAATATATAGACATATATATGTCTAACATATGTCTATAGTTATATCAGTATCTATATGTATATCAATGTACATATATATTTGTATATAGATATATATAATACATATGTATATACATAAGATATATTTCAATATGTAGATATAACCATATTTAATGTAGATATAGATTTATATATTATATATAACATATTTATGTATTTCTATAAATATCCTGATATATACTAATATATAAATATATTGATATATTTCTACATAGTGATATACTGATATAGTCTCTACAGTGACATATAGATACAGATTGGTACAGACATAAATAGATATGCAGACTGATATGCATGCATATATATGTAAAATGATATATTATTCATACTCAAAAAAATTTTGCCATTTACAAAAACATAATTAATGTGGATGACATTATGCTAATTGAAATATGCTAGGCACAGAAAGACAAATACTGTGTGATCTCACTTCTATGTGGAATCCAAAGTGGTCAAATTCACAGAAGCAAGGAGTAGAATATGGCTATCAGAGACTGAAGGGAGGGGAAATGGGAATATTTTGGCTAAGGGTACAAACTTCCGGTTTTACAAAATGAACATGTTCTGAGGATTTCATGTGCATCATTGTAACTACAGTTAACAATACTACATTGTATACTTGAAATTTGCTAAGCGAGTAGACCTTAAGTGCTCCCACCAGAAAAAAGAAAAAAAAATAAAATAACTAAGTGGGGTACTGGATATAAATTAGCTTGATTGTGGTGATTCTTTCACAGGTATGCATACATCAAAGTACCAAGTAGTATACGTTAAATACATATAATTTTTATTTATCAGTTATACTTCAATAAAGCTTGAAAGAAAGTAAGGTCTCTAGAAATGGTTGAAATTAAAGTAAATGGGAGAGAGATCCAAGATGGCTGATCACTAGCAGCTCGGGATTGTAGCTCCCAGTGAAAGCGCAAAGAACGAGAGGACGCCATACCTTCACATGAATTCTTGTTGCTCACGCACCAGGAGATTTCCAGCGGAGGAGCCCCACGGGTCACCAGCGCGACTCTTGTGACCGGCGAGGCAGTTTTGCCGGCACCTCGGAGCGTTGGTTCTTGGTGCAGAGTCAGAAAAGCACCATCAATCTTAATGCCGCTGATTTAGTCGGTGCAGTGGGTTGCTCAGATTTCGGTGCTGAGAATCAATAAGTCGGACGTCCACTCAGAAAACCAATTACAAAGACGGTAAATACAAAGACCACAGATGGATAAATTTATAACGAAGGGAAGAAAATAGCCAAAAAAGGCTGAGAATACCCAAGATCAGAACGCCTCTCCATCAACAGGGGATCACAGTTCCTCATCAGCAACGGAACAAGGCTTGATGCAGAACGAGTGTGTTCCAATTACAGAAGCAGGCTTCAAAATGTGGATAATGAGAAACTTCTGTGAATTAAAAGAACTTGTTTTAAACCAATCCAAAGAAACTAAGAACTTTGAAAAAAGATTTGACGAAATGTTAAAAAGAATACACAATTTAGAGAGGAATATAAGTGAATTGATGGAGCTGAAAAACACAATACGAGAACTTCGTGAAGTATGCACAAGTTTTAACAGCCGAATTGATCAAGCAGAGGATATCAGAGGTCGAAGACCAACTCAATGAAATAAAACAAGACAAGATTAGAAAAAAAAGGATAAAAAGGAACGAGCAAAGTCTCCAAGAAATATGGGACTTTGTGAAAAGACCTAATCTACGCTTGATAGGTGTACCTGAAAGTGAGGAAGAGAATGAATCCAAGCTGGAAAATACGCTTCAGGACATTATTCAGGAAAATTTTCCCAACCTAGTAAGGCAGGATAATATTCAACTCCAGGTAATACAGAGAACACCACAGAGATATTCCTCAAGAAGAGCAACTCCAAGGCACATAATCGTCAGATTCACCAGGGTTGAAATGAAGGAGAAAATACTAAGGGCAGCCAGAGAGAAAGGTCAGGTTACCCACAAACGGAAGCCTATCAGACTTACAGCAGATCTCTCAACAGAAACCCTACAAGCCAGAAGAGAGTGGGGACCAATATTCAACATCCTTAAAGAAAAGAACTTTCAACCCAGAATTTCACATCCAGCCAAACTAAGCTTCACAAGTGAAGGAAAAATAAAGTTTTTTGTGAATAAGCAAGCACTCAGAGATTTCATCACCACCAGGCCTGCTTTACAAGAGATTCTGAAAGAACCACTACACATAGAAAGGAACAAACAGTATCAGCCTTTCTAAAAAAAAACCAAAAAGAGCATCAATATAATGAAGAATTTACATCAACTAATGGGCAAAATAGCCAGCTAATATTAACTGGCAGTATTAAACTCACTTATATTATTATTGATTCTAAATTTAAATTGACTAAATCCCCCATCCAAAGACAGACAGGCAATTTGAATAAAAAAACTAAAACAGATCAGTATGCTGCATCCAGACCCATCTCACATTCAAGGATACACAAAGATTTAAAACAAGAGATGGAGAAGGATTTACCAACCAAACAGAGAGCTAAAATAAATAAATAAAAAGCAGAAGTTAAAATTAAGCAACAAAGATCAAATGAAGCAAAGAAGGACATTATATAATGATAAAAGGATCAATGCAACAACAAGAAGAGCTAAAGATCCTAAATATATACGCATCCAATACAGGAATACGTAGATCAGTACCACATCATATCAACTTAGAAGTTTAAACGAAATGTTCGTTGGCTCCTTGTTTGTTATTCTCTTCCCTTATTTTCTTTTATATCTCCATTATTAAGGACAATTATAGGCATACCCATATTTAGACTGCATTCTAGCCCGGGCAATAAAGCAATACCCCCATTCTCTCTCCCTCTTCCTCTTTCTCTTTCTTCCTCTTCTTTATTCTTTTTCTTATAAAAAAAAATAAAAATAATAGAAAAAAAAAGAAAAATGCTGAACCTCATTTGCATTTCACTAGAGAAATGCACATCAAAACCACCATGAGATACTATTTCACACCCACTAGGATGGCTGAAATAAAAAAGACAATAGCGAGTGTTGGTGAGAATATGGAGAAATTGGAACCCTCATACATTGCTGATGGGATTTCAAGGTGGCACGACCACTTTTAATAAGTGTATCAATTCCTTGATATGTTAAACATAGAGTTATCATATGACCCAGAAACTCTACTCCTTGGGAAAAAAAAAAAAAAAAAGAGTTACCTGGGCAAGAATGTGAAACTGATTAAAAGCAATAACAATATCCTACCACCCTTCCTGTAATAAGGGCAAATTAGCTGCAGTTTGGTGGTCTCATTTGCCTCCTTTCCCCCACCAACCCTCCCTCAGCCCCTCCCCTCCATGCCCCTGACAAAAAAAAAAAAAAAAAAAAAAAAAAAAAAAGAAATTAAAGTAAATGTAAGAAGGACTTTTTAAAAGACCTTTAAAAAGGATTGTAAAATCTCCTTTCTTTAAGGAAACATACAGGGTGGTTTCATATAATGAATAAGGGTACAATTTACCTCCATGAGTCCAGGTTCCACTGCGTACAAACTTTGTGACTTTAAGCAAGTTTTTTACAGTCTCTGTACCCTATTTTCTCATCAGCAAAATGGGAATGATGATAATATGTACCTCATAAGTGGCTAGGGATAAATAAAGATAACACATTTTTTAAAAGCACATAGCACAGTCCCTAGCACATCAGAATGGCCCAATAAATATGAATTGTCATTGTGATGAAAAATGTGTCTTGAAGGAACGATAGAAGTTTGTCAAGAAAACAAGGAAGGCAAGAGCAAGTTCAAAAAAAAAAAAAAAGAAAAGGTATTATTTATATATAAACTCTCAGAGCATAGGAATGCTTGGGACATTTGAAGGACCCCAAACTGGACCTCAGGGTGGAAGTTGTCAGCCCTGAGAGACAGAGGTGGAAAGATGAGGAAGGCTCATTTCCTAAAGGACCATTAAACCCTGCTGCGGCATTTCGACTTTCACCTATAGACACTTTAAGCAAGAAAATAATATGATCCAATTTGCATTTCATAAATATATTATTGTCTCTGTTACAGGTTTCCCAGGAAGCAACTCTAAATCGGAGACTGGCTTTGCAGGATGTTTATTGAGGAGTGCGAGGGGACCAACCTCTGAGAAAGAGGGAGGAAAGAAGCAGAAATGGGCAGAGGGAGAAGTCAGGCAGCAATGCCATCCCTATAAAGCATTGCTGACCTAGGAGTCATTAGGAGCCCTTCAGAGTTATCTTAAGCTGGGGAAGAAGGCCAGAACGCTGTCCCCTGCATCAATCATTCATTGGATATGGACCACCCTGGGTAAGGGATTGACACTGAGGGAAGTGGTCCTGAAGCTGAGGCAATCCCAACATCTGAAACAGTAAGTCCTTCATCAAAGGCGGAATCTGGGCAGAACATCTCCAAGTCCACTACCTTTCCCTGTTAATGACAAAGAATGACAATAATCTACCCGGGAGACAGGAAACTGAGCTGGAGTCCACAGGTGTCATGCCAGAAGTGTACAGCCAGGTAATGCAACTGTACTTGAGTCCATACACCACACACACACACACACACACACACACACACACACACCAGTGCCTAAAAAATAAAGAATTCCTAGGAGTAAGCCTCATCCGTTTATTCTGATTAGGCATAGCCAGCAGTTTCCCCTTTCTGCCTACATCTTCAGAGCCTTTCCAGCAGAGACAATTTTATTTATGATACCGAACGATACCTAAAAAGAAAAACAGCCCAGCCAGTAAAAAATGAGAAGCTCAGCTAGGAGTCTCCAAGGCTCCTCAATATATTTTGTACTCTTTTTTCCAGGCAGAAATTTCCATTTACAAAATTCTTACAGCTCAATTTGTCTTCTGTTAGTTTTTCATTATTCCCATTTTTAAGCACACACATACTCATGACAAATCATCTTTTTCTCTGATTCATGTATTCAATTAGTGTAGATATTAACTTGAGCTGCCTGACCCATGGCAGTGAGTAAATGAGCACCTCCATCTGAAGTTACCTAAACTTTCCTGTATTAAATTAGCCTTTCACAAGCATCAAATGGCTGGCATGGGGGATGACTTCATAACATTTCTATTTGTGTGATATAGAAGCCTGAGACCTGCTGGTTCCTTTAAGCTCATAAACTTGCTAGAATGAGCCAAATAGCAAGTGACAGTTCAAGAGAGTAGGATGCAGCATCAACATCAGAACTGAAATGCTCAAGACAAGAATGGAGCAAGACCAAGGGCCTAAGGAACCTGGAATGGATATTTAAGAGCTAGAAAACATTTGGGACAATATATCCTATGCCCTCATTTTTCAAAAGGGAAAATAATAAAGCTGAGAAAGTTCAGGTGAATTGCCCAGATGGCTCAGTCCATTCGTGGCAGAGCTGAGACACAAATTTTTTGGCATCCAGCACAGGTCCCTCCTCCACTCTACCTACAGAAAAATCATCATGGAGTATCAGGACTTTTGCTAGAATTGGAAACATTTCAAGGCACATCTGGGCAGGAAGTTATCACAAATATATTATAAACATAGTTTTTCACTTACATTTTATGACTCACCAGTGAAATGCTAGATTATTTTAAAGCCATCATGGGAAGCCCCGTGAAGGTTAATCTTGGGGTGGACGAAATGAATCATCCTCCCCCATCAGGGAGGCCAGTGGGAAGCCTGCTCCCCTCTGGGTCTTTAGAAAACACATCCTTACATCTTATGAAGCTGAAATTAATTCCATTATACTCCATCACTTCACTCAAGTTTATTTCTTTTCACTTTTCACAGCTGGTTGTCATTTTTGTTTATTTGTTTTCTTCTTTATTGTCTATTTCCCCTCATCCTCAGATTAAGAGGTCAAAAAGGACAGAAAACTTGTTTGTTTTATTCATCCTTCTATTCTTAGCACAGAGTAAACACAGAAAAGAATTGTTGTTGAATGCAAGAATGAATGAACATATTGGATATGTGATACCAGTTAGCTACTTTTGTTCTGTCAACGGATTTTTTTTAAATCTTTATTGACAAAAATTGTATACATTTACGAAGAAATATATACATTATGCTTTGATAGATGCATACACTGCAGAATGGCAAAATCAAGCTAATTAAAATGTGCATTATTTCTCTTCATTATTTTGTGGTTAAAACCTTTAAAATCTACTCTTAGCATATATACAATACGTTGACATTAATATAGTTACCTGTTGTGCAATAGATCTAAACTTATTGCTTCTGCCTAACCACTTGATACTGTTTCCTTTTCTAATCATCAAGTACCTTTTCTTCTTTTCTTCCCCCCTCTGTTCCCCATTCTCCCCACCATTATCATCCTGTTTCATCATTAATGTTTAAATAGTGAAACAAAGATACACAATGATCATGTTTCTATCCAGTATTGCACAGCAAATTAAAGAGAATTAGAAGAAAACAGTGAGATTTATGGACTTCTATCTCTTTCCACTGGGCCACAGTGCCTTACACATTCTTTGAGTTCTCTTCCCCCTTATACGTAATATGTGTCTAGATGATATGTCTTTATAGAAATCAGTATATATATTCATTTCCACAATGTAGAAATAAAAGCATTTCCAAAAATGTGTTTGTTCTGTGAGCCATTGAGTCGCATAAGCTTCTCTGGGAAAAAAATTGAAAAAGGCCATCAATAAGATTGAGAAATGCTACCTACTTTATGTCCCTTTTGGACATTCACAATTGCAGTTTAGAACCCTGAACACTGTCGTGAAACTAATTTCATTTTGTTAGATACAACCTTTCCAAATTTGTTTGACCAAATGAACCTTATTTTGAACCTAACACCCATTCATGTATCTTGTAAGTAGTGTTCCAAAGCACAATTTGGAAAAGCTAAGATAGGTGACAATGTGGACTCACTGGCAGAGGTGTGATTCACATAAATACTGAGGTTGCGCTAATCAGGAGTTTCAACCTCATGAATAAACCTACCTGTCCCTTTTAGGCACTAAGCCTTTCACTATCAATCTAATTTCAAAAACAAGTCTTGAAAAATCTACAACCAAGTAGATTGCCATCTTGAAATTTAGACAACTTATAAGATCTTGTATCTTATAACTACTACATTTTTTTAAATAAAATTTCTCCATCTCCAAACCTCTGGTTCCTTTCCTGAAACTGAAACCCAAGTGATTCTCCTTATGATTCACAATATACACTTATAGTTTTGTAGCATCTCAATCTCTACTCCTCAACCTACTAGCTCTATATATGACCTGGGGCAAGTTAATCACTCTGTGTCTTCTCTTCATCTATAACATCAGTTATGCAAGGACTATATTAGTTTTATATGCAAAAAGTTTATGAGAATATCTGACATATATTTATCTCTCCATAAAATAGCTGTCATTTTTGCAGTTATTATCATCTTCACTATGCTGAATCTCCATGGATGATTAGTTGCTCATTTATTATTTCAATATTCTGTTAGCTATCTGAACAAAAGTTGAGTTATTATCATTCCCATTTTAAGAATGGATTTCAGAAACAAGTGTAAAATGAAAGAAATGTTGAACTTATATATACATTATTTTTAGCAAGCAATCAGGATACTAATGAGAAAACAGCCAAATGAACAGTTGTTTAAAATGACTACAGAAGTATAATTAATTAATTAATTAATTTACTTATTGTTTTTTAACTGCCAACTTCAGCTTGTAAGCAAATATACTTGCATCCTCTTTATCACCGTAGACATTTAAAAAGAGAATCATTACGGCAACAAAATGGTCCTGATCACAAATTTTGTTTAAATTAATCAAGCATCATATGTCTACAACTCCTCAGAAATAATAGAGAACAGTAAAATGTAAGAATCTACTACATACCATCCAATAACAATTATACTAATCCAGCACACTCCTGAGAGTGCTGCCTCTGAGAAAACTCTCCTGCATGTATTTTACATTTATATTTATTACCCACTACAAACCAAGACCAATCTAAGCATGCAGGAGGACCACGCGGCATTGCCCTCATGAACCTCAGAGCCTAGTCAGAAATAAAGTCAATTAGGACAAGATAGTTCGACAAGGGCAATGAGTACTACAGGGGCATGGCAGTCATATTGAAATACATCCGTTTTTTTCTGTCAGTTCAGTTAATAAGAATAATTGCTCTATCTCTGAGGGCCATAGAAAGCAAATACAGAATGGTTTTGAGAGATGAATAACTAGATTTGCATGTCTTTAGAATGGCATAGCACTCTTCACTTAGCTTCATCCCCCAATCCAGTCCTCACTGGTGTGGGACAGGGAGCTCACTCAGCTCCATAGGACTGATGCTCACATTTTATCTTCTCCTCCAATGAATATTCCAGAGGATATGCTAATCCCCAGTAATAGGTGTTCCAAGGAAGCATGAAAAGAATAAATTCTGATACATGTCTCATTTCATATAAGGCAGTGCTTCAATGATGAAGTCTGCATAAGTTATACCAGCTCAAGGAGCAGCAAGTAACAACTCACAAATTTCAAGACATGAAAGAATAGTGGAATAAGGCTATGATGACCTTATTTTCCAAACCAAAAATCAGGACACAAAATCTAATAAATAACTTTTTTCTACTTCTGGGAATTAGGTTGTCTGAAAGATACAGTTTATACACCAAAATATTGGCAGTTCTGGGACATTGATAATATATGGAGACACAACAGGACAGAACAGTTGAAATCAAGACAGCCTGGAAAACCAAGAAATATCAATCTAAAAGAACATGCACAAAAGACAAAGCTTTAAGACCTGTGAAGACTAAAGACAGAGGGCAGGTGGGTGTATAGAGCTGTTTCAAAACATTTGAGGAGAGAGCCAATGCATATTTGAATCTTGAATGTCTTCAAGTACAAAATGAAAGCAAGAAAAAAGAAAGAGAATCTCATTTTACTTTATAAAACCACTAACCCAACTCAACTGATTCATTTTATCCCCCTGGGGAGTGTATGGAAATGAGTCCACATTCATGTTTCCTTTTAGGCTCTTTTACTCACAAGCATCACAGATCCTCTCAAGTTAACTTAAACATGGAGAGTGTTTATTTATTGGAAGATAAATATATATGGATTATTAGGACTCTCCTTCCACTTCACCTTCAATGACAGCAGAAACTGACTTCAACTAACAAACTTTCCCATTTTCAAACTTAAATTCCCAGTAGACTTATCTGATCTCCCCTCTTTTCACACCAGCTCATACCATAGGTGGCTGGCCCAACTATGTGTTCTCACCCACCCCTTTCTTGGAAATCATGTCTTGAACTAGACTTTGGGCTGGCTGGTTTTACTAAGAGGACACTGTACGAGTATCCAGCTTCACTCCTAAGAGAAAGTTATAGGTACCTAAACTTCAAGGAGAATTTTGTAACTCTTGTTTCATTCCAAGTACATATAGCTATTCCAGATATGCCTACAGGTGTCTACATAGAGAACTATTTATTCAGAGTAGCACTAAAAAGGTAGTAGTTGCTTATATTTCCTTCTGTCTTCAGGGTGGGTGCTGAACTATTTGCTCTGTGCCTGCAATAAATGAGCTATTGTTGGACCTCCTCTCTTATTCCCTTTTAGATCAGCAAGAGATGCTACTAGTATCAGAAATGGTAGGTACCCTCCTCATAGCATCTCAGCCCCTTTCAGATGCTACCTGTGCACAATTCCCATACTTTCCAATGGTACCCTGTGTCATCTTCTGGTTGTAGAGCCATGCTCAGCCCCACATGGTAATATAGGTCAAAAGTTTCAGGGAGGTAATGGTTACAGAACTGATCCCACCAATGAGAGATGGAAATTGGTGGATAGATATTTTAATTTCTTCATCTCATTGGAAGGACAATTTTGGAGTACGTATACTTCACAATAATCTTTCAGGGATCCACAGTGGGATAAAGTTTCAATTGCCCATGGTGGTAATATGCTCATGAATTCATACTTTATTAGCTTTTTCCCTTCCCTATTGCATTTCCTTACTTCTGTCACAGGTTCTCAATTATCTCCCAAAGAAAGCATTTACACCTAAATTCTTGTCTCCGGTTTAGCCTTGATGAAAACAAACCAAAGATAATACTCAAGGGAACATTTCATGCAGTATCCCCGATCTGCTTCACCAGTGCACCTCCACTCCAGCAGCAACTACTCTTGCTCCTACATCTCGCTTTGACCCAATCCCCCAAACTCATACCAAACCTTTATCTTCATCACTCTCCCAGAACCATTCCCTCTCCCCAAACCATGCATTCCCTAACTTGGGTTATCCGAGTGACATTCATTCTCACTTAATCTCAAAATGTCTAAGCCTTCCTCTGAATAGATGCAGCTGGACTCCATAATCTAATCCCAGAAGCTTGCTAGATTCCACTGCCTGGTGCTTCTTTCCATGAGCTCTTCCTCAATGTGTAATGATGTCTGTGGCACCAATTTATGTCAACCCTATATTAAGGACACATGGAAGACACTCTTATTTAGCTCCTAACACCTATTGCCAGCACTCTTGACATTGCCCTTTCTCCTACTATAGAAATTTTAAAAGGCAGACGCTTATTTGCATTTTCAGCCTTCCTTACAGTTAAAGGTTCCATGGAGCTCAGTTCTTGCCAATAGACATAAGGGGATTTCTGAAACAGCTTCTTCTTTCCCTGATAGAGAGGAAAATGACCCTCAATTAGACCTCTCTCTCTCTCTCTTTTTCTCTCTCTTTTCTATATTTTCCTGCCTTGTCCTGTGGACACAATTGCATAAAGAAGAGGGTTTGGGGCTGCAGAAGAAATCTGGTAAGCAGGAGAAATGTGGTAAGCCAGGAGAATTACAGAGATGCCAACCCAATGAAACACCTTAACATCACAGAGCTAAGAAATGAACACTAGCACTCCCTCCCTCCGGGCTTCTTCTTGGTTAAACACATGTCCTTTGGGTTAAGTCACATGGGTTGGAGTTTTCTGTTACTTGCAGCCAAAATTATTCCCAACAGACACAAGGAAAAACATTTCGTAATATGTGTAAGATTATCCCTCAAGGAACAACTGTTTACTAATGACTTACTCATTGGAAATTATGGTAAGAATACAGAATATGTATAAAGCCAAATTCTTTCACAGGACTGGAGGAAAATGAGAAGTTGTGATAAGGAACCTGCTACATGGGGACAACAGCTCAATGTGCTGACCAGGGCTGCTGCAGAAGCTCCCAGAAGGGACATGCTGCTGTGCACGGTGGTGGGAGATACAGGCTGCCTGAGACAGCCTCATGACCACACAAGATTTTAGTACAGTAGATGGAGAAGACAGCGATGAGAGTGGGGTCATCTCCAGTTCTGCCTTCTTGAGCCATGACTAGAGTGTTGCTGGTTTACACAGTGTAGATACTCCAACAAGAGAAAAAAAAAAATTAGTCAGTTCCTTTCTGACATTCAAAATTCTAAGTAACTTTGGGAAGAGGAGACCAAGAGTTCCATATGGACCAAATACCAAACTCCTTAACAGGAAAATCACTTTTAAAGATTGAGTGACAGGATCACAAAACATATTGTGAAGACATAGATCACTAAGAGGTAATTTGACATACAGAAAAGAGCCCAGTCTTTAGTCAGCTCTACTGAGGTTGCATTCTTTGACCTTAGAAAAATAACTTAATTTCCATCACTCATTCAACAAAAAATGATTAGTGGTTCACTATATATGAGGTACTCTTTTAGGAAAACTTAGGATACTTGTGAATGAAACCAGGAAGGAAAAAAAAAAATTCCTGCTCTCATGTAGCTTACATTTGGAAGGAGTAGGGGAATAAAGGAATAAGTAATAAATTTTATATTATTTTATATTAAAATTAAAACCACAATGAGATACCACCTTACTCCTGCAAGAATAGCCATAATTTAATAATAATGATAATAATAATAGATGTTGGTGTGAATGTGATGAAAAGGGAACACGTACACTGCTGGTGGGAATGTAAATTACTACAACCACTATAGAAAAAAAGTATGGATATTCCTTACAGAACTAAAAGTAGAACTACATTTGATCCAGCAATCCCACTCCTGAGTATCTACCAAAAGAAAAAGAAGTCTTTATATGAAAAAAGATACTTGCACACATTTATAGCAGTGCAATTCACAATTGCAAAATATGGAACCAGCCTAAATACTCATTGACCAACAAATGGATAAAGAAGCTGTCACATACACACACTATGGGAAACTACTCAGCCATAAAAAGGGATAAAACAATTGCATTTGTAACAACTGGATGGAGTTGGAGACCATTATTCTAAATGAAGTAACTCAGGAATGGAAACCACATATCGTATATTCTCACTTATAAGTAGGAGATAAGCTATGAGGATGCAAAGGCAAAAGAATGACATAATGGGTTTTGGGGACTCAGGAGAGGGCAGGAGGGGGCAAGAGATAAAAGACTACACATGGGGCACATTGCACACTGCTCAGGTGATGGGGACACCGAAATCTCAGAAATTACTAAAGAATGTATGCCTATAACCAAAAACCACCTGTTCCCCAAAAACTATTGAAAGAGAAAATAGAAAAAAAAATTAACAACATAGAAATAAAAATATAGTTGTTAGAGTGGGCCTTATTAAGGAGGTGACATTTAAGCTAAGACCTGAAGGAGATAACAAAGTGAGTCATGCACTGAGATGGCATTACATGCAGAAGGTACAGCCAGTGCAAAACCCTAAGTTGCATTTCTAGGAGGCTGATGAAGCTAAAGTAAAGTGAAAGGAAAAAGAGGAAAAGAATTTAAACAGGGAATAGAGGCCATATCATGCAGGGCATTGTAGGCCATTGTGAAGACAATAAAAAACCCTTGTAAGGTCTTGTGTGGAGAAATGGTATGATATGACTTTTATCAAACAAGTTAATCTGGCTATTGAGAATCAACCATAGGGAAGAAAATGGAAACAGGGAAACCAGTTAAACTCCATTGTAGTGATAAGTGACACAGGATGGGGGCTAAGACCATAGGGAAGGCAGTAGAAAACAAGTTGAAAAACAATCCATCCTGAGTATACTTCAAAGATATTATAACCAGATTTTCTGACAGATTAAATAATGGGGGAGAGAGAAAGAGGGGAGTTCAAAATCACTCCAACATTTTTTGACTGAGCAGCAGGAAAAACAAAGTTGCCTTCCACTAAGATGGGAAAGGCTGAGAAAAGCCAGCTTGAGAGGCAAGATAGGAGTGTAATTTTGCACAGAGTTTGGTACATCTGCTAGATGTCAGCAGCTGGAGCTCAAGAGAAGTCTGCAATGGAGATAAAAATTTATTAGACATGGTCATATACATGGTATTATGGACCATGAGCCTGGATAAGACTACCAAGGGAGTGAGAATAAAAAAACAAAGAAAACAAAAAAGGACTGATCCTTATGACATTCCAATCTTTACAGGCCTGAGAGAAGAGGCAAGACCAGCAAAGGAGACTGAGTTAGAGCAATCTGTGAAGCAGGAAATAATCTAGGCGGTCTCTGAAAGACAGGTGAAGGAAGTGTGCCGAGGAGGGGGAAATCAACTGAATCTCATGCTGCTGATAGGTCAGTGAGATGAGGGGTTTAACACAAAGTCATCGATAAGACATTGAATTGAGTTTAAGAGAGAACGAGAGAAAGAGGTGTTGAAGACAAATAAAAATTTTGGTTTGACATTCAAGGAAACTGAGAAACTAGGTAACAGCTGGAAAGGGCAGTAGGATTAAGATGGAAGAAATAAAGTATGTTTTTATACCAATAGGAATAACCCAGTGAAGAAGAGATACGTAATGTAAGAGAGAAATGGGAATTGCGATAGTGGTGTCTTGAATGAGCTAAAGAGAATAAGACATTAGTACATGCATAAAGGAGTTCGTTTTAGAAAGAAACATAGATATGCAATAAAATATATTCATAGATATTCATAAAAGAATTCGTTTTAGAAAGAAACATAGATAATCAATAGTAATAGTATGAAGGTAGAATATATGGGAAAATGCTGATAAGGGCTAAATGGGGTTGGAATTATCTGAGTTTCTCTTTACTCATTTGTAAAATGGTAGCATTAGTAGGGCTGTTGAAAGGCTTAAATGAAATAATTTTTGTAAAACGATTAGAATACGTTATAGAGTAGGTGCTCAATAAATGAGTGTATGTGGAAATAATCAGGATTGTGTCAGGGAAACTGAGGCTCTTATTCAATGAGAAGTTTTATATATAGGGTTTAGAGGCTTACCTAGTCACTGAAAGAGCTTGGAGTGTGAGAGTCAAGAAGCACCACTGGTAAAATCAGCTTGGGCACCAGGGTGGTGAAAGCTGCTTCCAACCTCACATGAGAGTGTTTGTCATGGCTGCAACTGACTCAGTAGAATATTAGCCTTCTTTCTTCTGCCTTCCATATCTGACATGGGGTGCCACTCAGTAATTAGTACACTGGTTCTCTTGACAGAGCCATATGGGAAAAGTTGCCTAGAAATGTTGCTCTTGGATTCTCCAAAATGCAGCAGAACGCAGAAGGAGGTAGCAGAGATGCTGAGTTGGCATCAAGCAACCCAGAACAGTATTTATGTCCACATGTACAACGAACACACCATTCAAGGCTCCAGTCTATGTAGAGCAGACAAAAGACACCTTACAGCTTCTCAAACATTAAGACTGCCTCTAACTTGGAGCTGATACACATTTAAAAATATTTAAACCAGTTTACTATAAACAGCTCTCAGTTTAACCCTCCTAAGTAATGAATAAGCCCAAGTGTTATTCTCAGACTATGACACTTCAGCAGTAGTTCAGATCAAGCACACAGTGCTGAAATGAGTACAAAGCAAAGCTAGCAATGGATATTAATTATTATGAGCCTTGAAAACACTTTGGATTCATCTTACCGTCATAAAAATTCAAGGATGAAAAGAATTACACTTGTTGTGTCTATAAGCTTTTCACTATTGTTTTAAATAAATACCCTGGCTTTTGCTATGTTCCCCTAAATTGGTACCCCATCTGCAGAGGAATTTGCTGGCTTGGATGGCCCCTGAATGTTGCAAGGTTTTGAACAACAGTTATTGAGCAGGTACTATGTAGCATGCACTGCCTTAGGTACTTTAAATGCGTTTTCTAATTTAAACTTCTCAGCTACCTTAAGGACCAGGTATTGCTGTTTGCATTTTTCTGATGTAGACACTGAGACCCGAGGAGTTGAAATCATTAACCCAGGGATCCACACTTACAAATGAGGGAGTTAGAACTCAAAGCCACTTCTACTGAGTCCTAAGCTCACAATTTTAACTATCACAGTTGAAATCATTAACCCAGGGATCCACACTTACAAATGAGGGAGTTAGAACTCAAAGCCACTTCTACTGAGTCCTAAGCTCACAATTTTAACTATCACACTACACAATCTTGATTTCAGTGCCGGGAAATGTTTGCCTGCATGCTTTCATCACAGAGAAAGATAACCTTCTCCTTTTTCGACTTGACAGGCAGGAAGCTCATGCACAAATTTATTGCACAATGTCATTAACTCTGGCTTTTTTGACATGGTTTCTAACTTCTTTTTTTTATTTCTATAATCTCTTCCATGTATATGTGCATATATTTGTGCTGCAAGTATTACCTATCATTAAATAATGCTTTAGGCATATATACACATGTCTTCATTTATCTTATCACTGATCTGTTAGAAATCATCACCATTTAGAACAATAAGATAGCACCCAAGTGATGAGAAAGAAGCGAGCTTC
Organism: Saimiri boliviensis; assembly: GCF_048565385.1. Classification (NCBI taxonomy): domain Eukaryota; kingdom Metazoa; phylum Chordata; class Mammalia; order Primates; family Cebidae; genus Saimiri; species Saimiri boliviensis. Next base: position 105,047,547 of record NC_133454.1, on the reverse strand, counting down.
TTTTAATTTCAAAGCTAATTTAATATTCTATTTATAAATTATTAATTTTCTGATTATGCATATTATCCATATGCATACCTAGAGTGTTGCCTTCTTAAAAGTGTTTTAAGAAAAAAATATGCACACAGGCAATTCTGTGATAAATAATGCACATTGATCATAAGTATCCATTCTGAAAACCCGTTAGATATATTGATTTGCTTTTAAAAGAGACTCTGCTGCTGATGGAGCAAAGTGATTCACTACTGGCAAGAATAATGAAAACAGATGCAAACTAAATTGGTCCCCAGGCATCCCAAGGACCAATGGAAAAGATTAAAGAGTGAGTGGTATAGTGAGATTTTATCTGCTTATCTTACTGAGTTGGTGACTTGATAACCATTAGATGAACCATTCCACTGGAACTAGCTGATTGTTAGGACATCCCGCCTGCTATTAATAGCAAGTATACCTACAGAAATTTAGTTCAAAGAGTACCTGAGTATGGAAGAAGTGGACTCCCATCGATCTTGGAATTGACTGTATCTCTACCATTCAATCACAGTTTCCTAACTGAATTCAGCCTTGTATTCTAAAGTAGTGTCCTTATGTTTAAATCTTGCATAGTTCCCCAAGATATCTACTAAAATTGGAGCTCAGTGTTTCTCTTGCTTGTCCTCTCTGACATACTGGAGTCTGTCTGTGAGGCCTATCCCTGTGACAGGGGCCCTGAATAGCTTTTCTATGATACAACTGCCTTTCTAGTAACAGCTAACCTTAAATTCACCATCTCTGTGGCCCACACTCAACTTGATTTCTCATTAATTTTCCTTAGACCCCCTGTAACCTCTTCATGCCAGTGTTTACTAGTTGCCTAGACTGTAAACTTTAGTTATTGTGCTCCCTTTGGACATGTCATTTTGTCCCCAGCTGGAACCTCTGCAGTTAGAAGCTGCAACCAGGCCAGGTCCTCAAGCCCTGATTCTGCTTGAGAATCAGTTCCAGTGATAGTCCACACCCTTCCCTGTCTCCCTTGGTCAGCCACGACCACAGATTCCTTAAATATGACTCACAGAGGTTTTATAAGTGAATACTTGCATTTCATTTTAGGTATATCTATGATATATTTCTTCATCTTTTTATGCAAAGCGTCTCATTTTTAGTTTCTAGGTGAACATTTAACTTTTTAAACAATATACAGTTCTCCTGTGAGTCTTTTCACTCTACATCAGAATGTTTGTTTCCTACAATCAAAATATCCATCTGTGCTCCTGCCTAATAGGCCATATTAGTCACAGTGTATAGATTTGAATGGACTTCTCAAACTCTCCATGGATATCAAACACCTCTTCCTCTGAGGGATGTGGGGACAATTCAAGCTTGTTCAGTTCTTCTACACTTAGAAGTTGACTGTATTCTTTTCTCTTCACAAACTTCTCTTGTAAATACTTCTCTCAAATCTGCTCCCAGTTAGGTCCAAAGTTAACCATTTCAAAACAACTATTTTCTATATCCTCTCTAAAATGCAACAACTTGTTTGTCTCTGTGCATCTGTTTCACGAAAACCTTAAAGGAGGCAACATTTCAATTCAGAGCAAAATTGGAAAGGAAAGAAAGCCCTAAGTGTTTTGGAGATATTACACTGATCCCTCCTTTTTGTTAAAGATAACTTAATCTAGAATTGTAGTTATATATTTGCTTCCTCCATTACTTCAGCCTACCACACAGAGCTCATCACTTACCAGAGGAAGCTATTTGCATCTGGCTTTTAACACTATTCTTAACGTTTTATAGATTAGTCAGTGCTTTCAATACCTTCATTAATTTCATTCCTAGGTCAATACAATGAGGCTTCAATCTGGTAGGGGTCCATAGAATAATTCTCTTTTGAGGTCTGAACTCCCAAGCAAATCCCACTGTATATAAAACTTTGTCACAGTAAACCCTACACTGCCTCCTAACTTAGTTACAGCTGTGGAACTTAAACTAAAAATATGGTTGATATGATTTGATTACAATGCAGAGCTTGAATTCAGGCACAGGTGCCGTGATGGGAATATCAGAGTGCAACTAACTTTTAGCAATATGAGAAAACATTATTGAGTTACTTATGCATGGACAGAACCTGCCCTGAAAGCCTGGCAAATCTTCATAAAAGCCAGGAGTGCAATCAAGTTAGCACCATTAAAAGCAGAGCCCATGGCTTACACGCCAAAGCATGCACTGTGGGCAATGCAATTACTGGTACACCTGCTGCAACCAGCTGGCAAAACTGAAGTGTGTCCTTTGACTCGGCAAAGTCAACTCAATGCCTCAGATATCTGCAAGCTACCAAAACTTTGATATTTCTTAAGGAAGATTTTGCTAATGGAGTTACATTTTCTCACAATTATACTGGTATATTTCAGATACAACTCTCCCATAGCAGTGTTAAAATAGAATAAAAGTCTTAACGAGTCACATCAGGCCATGAGGCAACAGCACTACTGTCTTGGGCATCATTCTGGTGGACATTTCTGCCTAAGGAGCTCTGAGCATATATTAACACTATAAAATCTGGCAAAGACTCAAAGATTCATGGAGCTTTACTGCCTATCGGCTGGTTAATTGGAATATATAATTCCATAATAAAAATGCCAAGCCAAATTGGTCTTCAGAATGGCAATTCTTTTGTAGAAACCCAACCACTATGAAACTAAAGTACAGCTCTCCTCCTGAGGAAGGCATCCTCTCTGGTGGAAAATGTGGCATTTGTAGAACATACATGGAACAGTGAGGGAGGAAAAAAAGACTGTCTGTAACCAATCTAGTTATTCAAATCAATCCTAAAGATTAAAATAGTGACCTTTGCGAGAATCACATCACCCTAAATCCAGAGTCCCACTGAGTCAGCTTTCAAGTGCAATTGTTCATCTCAATAAACACTTAGAACTGAGCATTCCAGATGACACAACAGCCTGTAGAATGGTTTATAAAAAATAACTCTTGATCTGAAACGTTGCAGGCGAGATTTCTGTGGAAACAGAATACAAGACAGGGATTTGCATGCAGGAAGTTTGTTAAAGTATATAAACTGGGATCAATACCCAAGAGGGAGGCAAGAAAGCAAGACTTTGCAGGGAGAAAGTTAAACTTCAATGTAGTCACAACGAAGGCTTCAGATGGTCCCACAGAGTGCAAGAGATGGTATGACCCCCTTAAAGTTGTCTCGAGTTCAGGCAAGGCAGCCAGGTCATTATAAATCATATTTGACAAGCCATTGAATATGGACAAGGTGACAACAAAAGGAAATTTTGAAGGAGAGAGTCATTAGAATCTGTCAATTACAGTATTTCCAATAACTGGGAAATAGGTGCGTCCATCTTGGAAGCAGGCAGGATGATCTGGGTGCCTCACCACAGCATGAATTACATCAAACAAGAGGGCAGGTCAGCTTTTGTTTCTGAATTAAGTGAAGTGTCTGGTGATTTTTCTGTCACCCAATCTAACCCTAGAGGAGCTATGAAAACCTAATATAAGTTACCTAATTTACAACAAAACAATAAAGATTTTGTTGTAACTGTGATTATTTTTTTTTCTTGGAGAACAATTTCTCAAAATCATCCTCTAAAGAAGAAAGAAGCAGACTCATAATCTAAGCAAAATAAACTAAGTGTGAAATCAGCGGTACTATAGGGTAGAGTTTACCTAATTCTCTGCTTCAAATTCAGGATTTCCCTGGTCATTGTCCTGCACAGGAAGAGCAAATGATTGCACAACATCCTGAAATCAAAACCCCTGCTACCTGTCTTGCTAAAGACCAGAGAAAACCAACAACTAACCTTTTCTGAGAACTTACTGTGCGCCTGGTACTGCTATGGGTGTGCTACATGTATTATTACCCATAATCCCCAAAGCAACTAAATGAGGTAGGTGCTGTTTGTTATATTACTGTAATTTAGTAGAGGAAACTAATTTATAGAAAAATTAAAAACTGTTCAAGCTCTAATGCATGGAAGAGCCCAAACTCTAAGTTAGCAGACCCAAAGAACATCTAAAAACATTGTTGTTTTGAATATTCTCCTTTTGTTCCTAACGGCACCCTCTACAGCCTTCTCCTGCCGCCCAGAAGGCTGATTTCTATGAATTCCATCCACGGAGCTCCCTTGTCTCCTACCTTCCAGTTCAGTTGACCAAAAAGAGTTACCAGCGAGAGATCAAAGCATATGAAGAGACTGAGATCAAGATATTTCCTGACTGATTTTTTTTTCCCTGCTGGGCCACAGATTGGCTGTGGTTCTTTTCCTCTACCAAAGATTATTTCTACAGCTAGAGATGTCTCTGGGTTCCAATAACACCACCTCCTCTTTCCCCTTCAGACTACGCTTACCAGTTTTGAGACATTTCTTCATCTTTTTTTTTTTTTTTTTTTTTTTTGAGACGGAGTTTCGCTCTTGTTGCCCAGGCTGGAGTGCAATGGCGTGATTTCAGCTCACCACAATCTCCGCCTCCTGGGTTCAAGCAATTCTCCTGCCTCAGCCTCCGCAGTAGCTAGGACTACAGGCACTTGCCACCATGACTAGCTAATTTTTATATTTTTAGCAGAGACAGGGTTTCACCTTGTTGACCAGGATGATCTCGATCTCTTAACCTCGTGATCCACCCACCTTGGCCTCCCAAAGTGCTGGGATTATAGGCGTGAGCCACTGCGACCGGTCATGTCTTCATCTCTTGTTCGTGTCCCTTAAGCTGTCCAGTTTTTTTTCAAATAGACCTTTATTAAGCATGTCTCAATTTCCTCATTTAAGAGTGTCATATGTTTCCTTTTGGAGCTCTGGTGTATTCAGAAATGTAGCTGGATCTCCTATGCTGTGATATGTACTTCATGAGAGAGGACATGGGTCTCATGAACGTACAAGACATTGATAAATTTATCCACCAAGGCAAGGTGATCTTAACACAGAGACAGCTCCTTCATCACTGAGGATATCCACAGACATGAGAGAAGAAGAAACAGGCCAAAGGCAGGTGAGTGGCCAACCTAGCAAAAGGTGAGATGTTCCATGATAGAGAGAATGTGGTTGGAGAAATGATGGATGTAGATGAGAGTGTTGACAAAGAAACTAGTGCTAGATACTGAGGTCATATGGCTACAGAATAAAAATGTAGCGAGGTTGAATGTAAATGGGGGGAAGTTAACCTTACATCTCTCATTTTCCCTTGAGCATTCATTATTGCCAACCTTAAAAAGTGCTTGCTAATTACAAGCTTCTGGTCTCTTCTAGTTTAACACATAATTACTTTCAGGTAATTGGTGTTTCTGGGTTCCTTCCACCTTCAGTTCTCATTCTTTTCTCCAGACATTAGACAGAAGGTGATGCTCGTGTTATATCATGGAGTAGGGTGAGATGGAGTAGGGGTTGTGGTGCTCTACTTCTTGTGATGGGCTTCAGAGCTCATCACAGCTGCTGCAGAATGTGTGGGCTGGTGTCACTCCTATGTGGTCAAGGTCCATGGGTCTGCCTACAGGGATGGCGGGTGTCTGGATCTGAACACTCAGCAAGGGTGGTCTGCCCTGAGGCTCTCAACTTCAGAGTCTTCTCACTCCTTGACTCAACAACCCCAGGGAACTCGTCAACCAGTACCTATAGCAGCCTTCTGTGGTACACAGTAATTTCCTGACCTCCTCCATGCTAGTGTGGGCTATAGAGACCAAAGGGCACTATCTCAGTCTTCCTGGCCTAAGCATCTTCCTCTACCATTTCTACTAACAACTTGGGTTTGGGTCCAGAGTGGCTAAGAAACCAGCTAAATCTGGATTATCTCTGAGGAGTATGAAGTCTTCTTAACTAGGCCAAAGGCCAAGAGGTCAAAAAATGTGAATCCTGCTCTAGGATTTTACCATACTTCAAATTGGTGTGGGGAGTTCACTATCTGCTACACTTCTGTTCCTTCCAAGGTATGGCCTAATGCTGGTGGAACTTTAACAGGGTAAGGTCAACTCTCACCTCTCACCCTTCCCAGACCCTATCCCCAGATTTCCTCTCTCAGTACTAAAGCTGTTTCCCATTATCCTTCTCCATAATTGAGAAGTACCTTATCATATCTCCTTTTCCCTTCCAAGTATTCTCTAGTCTCTTCTCTTTGCCAGAAAGAATCAACCCAGACAGGATTTTTGATGCTTAGGACCATTGACATTTTGGACCAGAAAATCCTATGTTGTGGGCACAGGCATGGCATCCTACGCATGTAGGTATTTGGCAGCATCCCTGATATCTATCCACTAGATGCCAGCTGCAAACTTTCCAGTTGTAACAACTGAAAATGTCTCCAGATATTTCTAAATGTGCCCTGGATGACAAAAATTACTTCCAGTTAGGCCGGGCACAGTGACTCACACCTGTAATCCCAGCACTTTTGGAGGCCCAGGTGGGCGGATCACAAGGTCAAGAGATCAAGACCATCCTGGCCAACACGATGAAACCCTGTCTCTACTAAAAATACAAAAAAAATTAGCTGGGTATGGTGGCACGCACCTGTGGTCCTAGCTACTCAGGAGGCTGAGGCAGAAGAATTGGTTGAACCCAGGAGGCGGAAGTTGCAGTGAGCTGAGATTGCAGGACTGCACTCCAGCCTGGCGACAGAGCAAGACTCCGTCTCAAAAAAAAAAAAAAAAAAAAAAAATCACTTCCAGTTTAAAATTATAAGGTAGAATTAATAGAGGAAGAGTTCAAGTTTGTGACAAGAGTCACAAACAAAGGTAAGGAAAGAAGAAAGAGATATAGGGAGAGAAGAAAGGAGAAAGAAAAAGAAATCAAGATGTATTTCAAAACGTATCTGCCACTAGTGATTAACATTTTCCACTGAGGTCACTTAATCTCACCTATTTGTCACTCCCTTCCAGGAGTGACAAAATCAAATACATCTTGATTCTAAACCTTTCTCACAGCTCTGCTAATCTACAATTCTGATGTGACACTTTCTCTGTTGAAAAATAATAACCCAAATGGTCATTCTCTTCTTGTGTCTGTGGGAGCTTTAAGAAGCAAATATGTAAGATTAAGATGACTTTCTTATACACACAACCATTATCATTTTATTTTTACAGTCAACCTTTTTTTTCCCTTTCTCAAAGCTTCCAGTACAAGTGTCTAGAAAAACATATATCTTTGTCATCCTGAAAAAAATGGAGACCTAACTTCAGTTGATGGGTACAGCTATACCAAGAAATCTGAATGGTGTATGCCAGATGATTATTTGGACCACATTCAAGGGACCACAGTAGAAATTCTTCATTAGCACCATGACATTTTCATTATTGCTGGTGTCAGGAAAGAAAGTGTTGCAAGTATTCGGGGGATAGGGTTTCAACATTTGTCAAATGCAATTACCCAGACTTTTTAGCTCCACAGATGATTGGAATGCTATCTTCCACTTCCCATAATACCTAATAAGTAGAAAAGGAAGCAGAAGGGTAGTTCATAAAATAGATGCAGGAATAACAACATCATGTTTCAATTAGAATGACATGAATGAGTTTGTAATACTTTGAAACCACATAACCCTGAGAGAGCTAAAAGGTCTATTAGAGATAATGAGGCCCGTAGATATGGCGTTCCGGTGAAAAGGAATGCGGCAATGTATACATGAATCACAAAACAGAATGCAATCCCAATACAGTTTTCAAACTACAAATGAAATGTTGGCTTAAAGCACTGCCTCTCTCTGCCTGAAACATAGAGAATTGGGTGCTGAATCTCGCTTCTTTAAGGACTAAAGCTAACCAGCTCTTGAGGGGAAGGATGAAATAGATCAGTTTCCCCTGAATGTCATCCCAGACACCTGCCACTCTGGAAACGGGCCAGCAGTCCTCCTAATGATCACTCTTTCCAATGCAATTTTCAGACACGTCACTTGCCACAGAACTTTCATTTCTCCTATATCCCAGGATTGAAAATGTTAGCTAGGCTTCCAGTTTTGTGGCTGCTTTAAAAGCTGTTTCAAGTCAGGAACTGTTTGAGACATTAAAAGACACTTACAACACAGGGTTTTCTTGGGAGTCTATTCTCTTTGATAAAAAGGAGTGAAGACCTCCTGAAAAAAGAGTGTTGCTGCTATCGGCCAGCAGCATCCAGGATTATTCTTTTCTCCTTACTTGGGATCATGATTGTCCTCCCCATAAGGTAAACCAGTATAAGAGAATCTCTTAGGAACTCCAGGGCATCCACAGATTCACAACCATGCTGCTAAGGTGGCAAAATATTTAGATGGAAAACACAAACTTCATTTTTTAAAAAGGCAAGCAAGGAATTCCCTAAATTCAAATTTTTTAAAAAACTCCAATAAAAAAACATTTGATGTCAAAGGTCACAAACTGGAAGCCCCATAAGCTAAGTCTAGAGCATAGATGTTACCAAGTTAGTTTTGATGAAAAGAATGTTTTAGAAAAGTTGAATTGGAATGCCCTTAGGTGGGGCATGCACTTACCTCCTCCCCTCTGTCTCACTGTTCCCTGGTGCTTATATTGACCCACATCAGTCGTTTTTGCTATGTGACTAGCCCCTGAAGGTACATGCGTTTGTAAGCCGGTGTTTCTCAGGTTTCTTAGTTGCGCACAATAAAATCCAAGCAGATAAAAAACTTTTGTTACAGGACACTAGGTCACTCATAGAATCACTGACAGGGCCAGAGGTACAAACTAAGGAGTTACCCAAGCAAGAACAATAATCACCAAAGAATCAGAACTGGACACAACAGGCTCCATCATGTTTTCCTCTAAAGATGACCATTCCCACCGCTGCTCTGTGCAGAAGGTAGACCCACACCGGCAGCAGCCTCACTTGGCTCACTTCCAGGTCCAATTCTCCCTGGCAAAGCCAGGATCTTACACCTTCAGCTGTGAGATTTTACTCAATAACATGGATTTAAAAAATAAGATAGGCCTACTTATTAAGTTATAAAATTCTAAAAGGAATGTTTTTAATCCTCTGTGAAAAGGTTTTTACTAAGAAAGAAAGAAAGAAAGAAAGAAAGAAAGAAAGAAAGAAAGAGAGGGAGAAAGAATTGATTCCTTGTTTAACTTAGTAAGACCTTTTCTCAAATGTTAAAGGGGCAGCATTTCACCACCTAACTTACCAAAATGTGATAGTGTGAAATATAAAGGACTCAAAACAATATAAAACCACAAGCAAATAAAAAGAAAATTAATTAAACAAGTACTAAAATATAGAGCCAAAAAGAGACGTAGTAACAAACTTAAGCTAAGGGTAGCTACTATAATTGCTCATAAAATAACCATATTCCCCAGCAGCCAAAGCAAAATGGAAAAGTTAATTTGTTGCATGTTTCTTAATGTTTATTAAAAGAATATACACCAGTTTACCAGAGAAATATGACTATTTCATAGTTTTGAACTGAGAAAAATTTATCATAATGTACATACAGCAAACAACAAACTGATGGTGTCATTGAAAATGATTTAACAAAAGCTCATCACTATAAATCTATTTACGGCCATTCTTTATTTCAAAGTTTAGGGAATAAATTTAAACTACAGTTTTGTCAAGGCACTTATACCAAGAATCAGAGTAATCAATTCCAGCAGGTGGCTAGCTCATGGTATGCTTTGATATCATGATAAAGCCTTAAAAATCTGATAAAAATAAAGGGTTCAACTTCTCTAAACTGGCATACCAATTTTCTCAGCAGGACTTTTAATGAGCAATATTTAACTGTCAAATTCAGATTGAAGTCCTTCCACACACGTGTCCTGTGCTACTGCTTGCAAGGAGATGCTTAAGTTCTTAAATGAAGACAGCATCACTAGTATTTTACTAAGGAAATTAAAAACTGTAAGTTGTTTCCTGATTTGTATACAGGCAATACACTGCAAAAGGAGAAAGTCTGGCTGTTGTTCTTGTGGTGGTTGTTTTCCCAAGCAGTAGTTTTGAATTTGTTTAAATACTTGCACAGGGATTTGATGGAACTACTGGAGATCTTCATGTAAATAACAGCGTACGGAACAGACCTGAATCTAGGATTTAAAAGAGCAAGTTAAAGTCTTAGTTCTCAGAAGTCTGTGTGATGTTTGTGACTTGTTCATTCCCTTGAGGCCAAAGAAAAAGGGGCAAGGCTGAGGTTGAAATTGATCTTTTGGATGGGACACTGTATTAGTTATCTGTTGTTGAGTAACAAACTTCTCCAAAACTTAAGGTCTTAAAACATTTATTATCTCATAGTCTCTTTGGGTCAAGATTGTGGGAACAGCATAGGTGGTATCCTCTGGTTCTGGGCTTCTTACAAGGCTGAAGTCATCTCAAGGCTTACCTGGGGACAGGTTTGCTTCCAAGCTCACTCATCTTGTTGGCAGGATTCAGTTCTTCACGGGCTGTTGGACTGAGGGTCTCAATTCCTCATGAGTTGTTGGTCTGAGGCTTCTCTTGGTTCCTTTCCATGAGGTTTTCTTTGCAGGGCAGCTCACAATATAGGAACTGGCTTCATCAGAGCAAGACAGAGGAAAAGATAGTGCTAGCAAGACTCAAGTGACTCAAGCCTTTTGTACCTTAATCTCGGAAGTAACACCATATCACCTTTGCTATAATATTCTATCTGTTAAAAGCAAACAACCAGGTCCATCCCATACTCACAGAGAGGGAATACACAAGATTGTAAATAACAGGGGCAGGGATCATTGAAAGTTATTTCAGAAGCTACCAACCACAGACATAGACAGTGAGCCTGGGAGCTAAAACAAAACTAAAGTCTATTACTGAGGTATAAGCTACAGTCATGGTTTTTAAGCAAATTTAATGGTTAAAATCTTTTCAAACTAAATATTTAAATCAGGTAAGAGCAGGGTTATCCTCCCTAAGCATTGAGTAAGGCCCAGGGTTGCGGTACAGCTCCAGGGCCAGGCTCCTTTCCTCCTGTTACCCAGGGACTTGGGCACAGGCTGGCAGCATTGGAGATGAATGCCCACAATGACCTGATAGGAATCCCTGCCAGAAGAAGAAGGGAAAGCTGCTCTAATGGAAGATGGGAGCAAGCTATCTTCACACACAGCCTTTCTCATCCCCTGTGTCAGCCAAAATAATTATAGGCAGACAATATATCTTTTAAAACTTAAAGGAAAATCTAACATCTATTAAACCCCTGAAACCTAGAATGCCACCAAAAATAGTGTGAAAATCACTGGAGTCAGAAATCATGCAACAAATGGAAGAGTCAAGCCACATGCAGCCAAGAAGCAGAGATCTAAGAAAGTCAAATATGTCTTTCCAATGGGAAAGGTAAGGCAAATGAGAAGCTGTGTGAGTGGAGTTTGGTGTAATGGAGTATCAGGACCAGAACGGTATGAGAAAACCAGATGAGAAGCTCATCTGACACTCTCAGCCCAACTGTTGGGCACATGGCTTGTCTAGGAGAACATTCTTGAAGCAACGAAACTACAACTGGAGAGAGGTGAGCTTTTTTAGGGTAACCATATGTCCTGATTTTACAAGAGCAGTCCTGGTTTGGCTTGTGCTTTTATTAGCAGTCCTCTTTTGCACTCTCAAAAATGTCTCTGTTTAAAAAAACAAATTATCTCCAACTTTTCTGAATACCAAGCTTAAGCAACATATACCTGTAAGGACTGGATTTTTTTAAACTTGCCTTGCTCATCATTTTCTCCCTTTAATTTCCTTTTGAGCAGTCCCTTTTTAATGATTAATTCTATACTCAATAATGTCTTTCATTCTCTTCTACCAAAACATTTTACAACTTTCCATTTAGGATTGGGGTTGGATAGTCAGAGTTAGAATCTTTGAACTTGAAGTAACCTCAAGGATACCTAGTGATTAATATCAGCAGAATTTTTATCCAGATTAAAACATTTAAGTGCTAATTGGCTATATATCACAAAGATTCAAGCCCCCATAGCAAGAGAAGATGAGCACTGGATGAGACTTTAAAGAGAAATATCAAGACATATCCTCAATTATGACCTGTGATGGTTATTCTAGGGTATAGACAGAAGGATGCTTACTTGATAAATTAGGCAAAGGCTTATTCAGTAGGCCTTAGCCTACGTTCATTTTTGGAATCTGAGCTGGGGTGGAAACATTCCAGTACCCATTCTCATTCTATTAATTTTTATCTCTTATTCAATAGCAATAATCTCCTATGAATTTGTGAGCCAGAGGCTCTTGAATTTGGATATCCCAGAGAGGAAAGCTAAGGACAAGACACAGTGGGGCAAACTGTAGCCTCTTGGGTTAGTAATAAACATTGACAAAGTCACGAAATTATCTGGAACTCAGTTTCTTCATGCACAAAATGAAAGGTTTAAACCAGGCAGTCTAGACATTTTTTTTCATATCCAGTTGCAAACTACCATGTTTACAACAGTGCATTTGACCAAACATTTTTGAACTACTTCCTCGTGCTGCAAAATGTACAGGTACTGGAACAAACATAGATTCAGTCTTTTTCTTCTAGGATATTACAGGTTAGTGGAAGAGACGAGTTGTGGAATATTAAAATGTTAGTAGTAAACTTAGGTTTCTAAGAAAGATGTTAGAAGAAGTGCCTGGGTTGGACTGGCGTAATCAGGTAAAGCTCCCTAAAGAAAGAAGCAACAAAACTAAGTCTTTAAAAACATACAGAAGTGAACCAGCAAAAAAATAAGAAACAGATTAACATTCTAGACAGAGGAAGCAGTATGCATGAAGTCTCAGAAGTATAAACAACACCTTGGAATAAGGAAAATGAAATCGGTTCAGTAATAGAAGCTTATAGAGTCAGGCTGAAATACTCTGCAGAGCCCAATTATGCAAAAACATAGATGCATACTAAGGAATGCGCATGAAGGCCTGAATTGAAGGATGAGCTCTTGAAAGACCTTAACCAAAGGAGTAATGTGCTCTAATATGGATCTAAACCAAACTCAACTCAACCTGGATCTCTCTTCCAGACAAGTGTATCCTGAATGATTAACAGGAGACCAGGATGAACTCAAATGAATATCCTAGGGCCAATACCATGTTCAAAAAGTATAGCTGATAGAAGTACAGGAGACTGAAAAACCATCTAACAGGTAACATAACAGGAAATGTCTTTACTTTGGCCAAATTGGTATCCAGAAACACAAAATATTAGAATTAGAAAGAACTTTCAGGTTAATTAGGTTCAACCCTTTCATTTCAGAGAAAATGAAACTGAGATTTTGGGAAGAGAAATCACTTGGTCCTGAACAACTTACCTCTCTTTACATCATGTCCCACATTCAGTTTCATGAGGTTTATGATCAGAGTAAAAGCCCTCTTTTTCTGGGTCAGTTGATACCTTCTGACAGTCAATTATTTGAAAAAGATAAAGTAGAACTTCCAAAATATACATATACACCTTAATATTTTAACTTAAAATTTATAGGTATACATTCACTCTCAAATCTTTCTATGCAGATTCAAGGTGTTCATTTGAATAGATAGATACACAGGTAGAGTACTCTGTCTTCTTTCTACAACAAAACATAACCATAACACATCATGTAAGATTTCTAATTTTGGCTTACTTAAAGTAAATACTTACAAAGGAAGTAGAGCAAATATCTTTCCAAATTTTTATTTCTTTTTTAATCCTCTAAAGTGTTCTTACCTCTAATTCAAAAGCAATTTTATTTTTATCAACTCATCTTTACCAATGATTTTTAAATCATTTGACTCCTTTTTTAAAGAAATGATATTTCTATGCACACATATGTTCATTGTGGCACTATTTATAATAGCAAAGACTTGAAACCAACCCAAATGGTTGGCCCATCAATGATAGAATGGACGGACAAAGAAAATGTGGCACATATATACATCACGGAATACTATGCAGCCATAAAAAAGGATGACTTCATATCCTTTGTAGGGACATAGATAAATCTGGAAACCATCATTCTCAGCAAACTGACACAAGAACAGAAAACCAAACACCACACGTTTTCACTCATAGGCAGGTGATGAACAATGAGAACACATGGACACAGGGAGGGGAACATCACACATGGGGTAGGTGGCAGGGGTGGGTGGGAGGCAGGGGAGGGGAGGGACAGTGGGGGGTGGGAAGGTTGGGAAGGGATAACACTGGGAGAAATGCTTGATTTAGGCGACAGGGGTGGGGGCATGGAGACAGCAAACCACCATGGCATGTGTGTACCTATACAACAGTCCTGCAGGATGTGCACATGTACCCCAGAGCTTAAAGTATGATAAAAATAAATAAATAAAAATTTTTAAAAAGAAATGCTATTTCCTTTCCGAAAAAAAATCATTATCTTAAATTACAGAATATAGTATATTAAGTACAATGGCATACAAAAATTGGAACTAAGCACAAGTGTGCCTTGGTAAGCACATCACTCATTTCTGAGAGGAGATGTGTGCGACAGGACCAGGTAATGGTCCAAAACCTATTAGTGAGCAGCACATTGTCATCTATGTTTTAGAGAGAAAGAATTGAGTTGATGTGCTAAGTAGGATAAGCACAGATCACTTAAGAGAGCTTCTGATGAAATTATTTTGATAGATGCATTCATTATTCTGAATTGTGATTCTGGTAAGAATGGGGTGGGTGTTTTCTCATTTACCTGATGCCACTGTCCACATATTAAAAACGTCATTCTCCAGTATAATTATTCTGATGTTTGATGCAACTCTCCTTGTGTCATCCAACTGAAAAGAGAAGCTATCTTTCCATATAGGCTATGAATATAAAGAAAAAGAATTCTACACATAGTATTAACCCAACATTGACTGATAAACAGAAGGAGGTTTTTTAAAAAAAATGGGATTTGGATTACAAAGTATTCCCACTTGATTCATTTAAGTTTCCTGTTCTTTTTGTCTTTTTTTAGATGAACATCTTAGATAGCAAAGTCAAACTTTATTTTGACAAGATTAGGTATCTATCAGTATCTGTGTTTCATTCAAGCACAGCAATAAAACTGATAACTTGAAAAATGTAGTCTCTCTATCTGGGTGAACAGCATACGTCTGTGAAATGGTAAGTTCATTCTTGTGAAAGGCTCCCCAGTCACTTCCCTTATAATTAGCAAACAGAAAACATGCTGGGTTTCCCCTTCAGCAGCAGCAAAGTCAGAAGAAGGCAGTGTGTGGCACATATTCTCCTGGCTCCTAAAACCCATGTGTACTTTTGAATTTCTTAGCTTAAAAGCAATATTGAAAAATGATATGTTTCCATCAACAAGGGAAACAAGATAACAGAGCATGCTAGAACTAAGAGATAGGTGCTTTAGAGAGAGACTAATGGTGGGTAATTTGGTCTAAGGAAAAAAAAAGACCAGCTTTTAAGAGGAGTGTCATGAAATTCTATAAATTATCATTTGGCAATTTAAAATCTAAGCAGAAAGCAGAGGCTGTCTCAACAAAACACATTTTTCTTTTAACAATAGTTTATGCTGAAAGAAACCATATGTTTGAAAATTCTGTCAAATAACTATAGGGTAGGAAGTGGGTTTGGTTAGGCAAGGTATAACAAATGTTAGAGGGAAACAATAGGTACAATTCTCAATTCCTGTTTAAGTTTAAGGAAATTGATGAGAGGGATAAACCTAGTAACGTTTGTCAAAGATACAGAGGATAACATGGCCCCTGGATTCTTTTAATTACCATTTTTAAATGTTTACTATAGGCTAGCTTCTCTGCTTAAATATTAGAAGTACAAAGGTGAAAAGTAATATTTAACTATTTTTAATAGTATATACTCAACACTGAGTATAATAATAGATTAGTGAATTATTCTTCTTTAATTCTTCTAACAATCCTAGGAAGTGTGTATTATTATTATGTACCTTTAGCAGATGAGAAAAAAAGACTTTTCCAGAGTCACAGAATTAGCAAGCAACAGCCTCGATTTGAGCTTGAAAAATATTAAGCCAAAGACTAGCTATATAATACTCTTCGATATCACCTTCAAGACACGGTCTTGCACTCAAAAGCATGCTACTTTCCGAGTGAAGCATAAGCAGGATTTGGCTAGATGGAGAGAACCAAGGAAGAGAATATCAGGCAAAAACAATACTAAGTGTTTCAAAATGACATTTCCAATCTTATTATGTTAACATTTTCCACTAGGACATGAATGGAGCCCATACTAGAATTGTCTGAACAACAAGAAAGTAAAGAAGTTCATTGGAGAATACAGTGATTACATGTTTAAAAAAAAAAAAAAAAAACTTATTCAATTCCTGAGCACCTAACTAAAGGGACTCAATATCATCCAATATTTTTCTTCCAGAGTTTCTTACTAGGGAAACTGCCATTAGGAAAGTAATAGGTTCGCATGGAACCTATTACTCCATAGCAAATAGCTAGGAGCCAGGACCAAATCACTTCCCAGTGACGTGTATCACAGCATCATGTTGTACAACTTAAATATATGTTAATTTATATTTGCCAGTTATACCTCAATAAAGCTGGGGAAAGTTAATTGATAAATTAATTTTTAAGACATATATTTGAGAAGCAACTGTGCCATTTACATAATGTATAATGTTGGGGAAAGTAATTTGGCTTCTCTGAACCATGAAATTTCTTCACCTGTAAAATGAGAACTATGCACTCTTTCTATAAATATGCAATATTGACTTACCAAAAAAAAAAAAAAACCCAACACGACAAATATTAAGATGCCAACCACTAGAAAGAAGTGATAACAGGGTCCACCCAGAGGTCTGTTATAAGGCTCAAATGAGGTTAAGGAAAGATTGTCTATGGCTAGGCACTTGCATATACTTGATATTCACTGAGCCAGGCACTAGATATGTTAATACAATAATGAACAACAAAGCTTAAATTGTAGTCTGCAACAGAATAATATTATAAGGTTATTACTACTAAGAGAATAAAACTAAAACTGGGTAACACTTTAAGCGTGACAAAGGTTAGGTGATTGCTTCAAATAGGTTTCTCAAGAAAGGAAGTGACATTTGAGCTTAAGCCTGAATGATGGAAAGGGGTTGGGCATGGAAAGATCCAGAAGTAGCTGGTCTAGGCAAAGCAAGCAGCAAGATTAAAGTCCCTAGAACAGAAACCAGACTCTCAGAAACAGAAATGAAGCCGTTGGGCCAAAGCATAATAAACAGGGGGACAGGGTTGGGGAGGAGAGATTAGAGAGAGAGGCCTGGAACTGATTTCCCATCGCTTTGTGCACGGAGAAAGTATTATACCCAACTCTAATGGATGCCAGTGGAGGGTTTTGAGCAAGCATGAAACACAACTTGATATACACTTTTAAAAATTTACTCTGGCTGCTGGGGGAATGGGAGGGATTGAGCAGCCAAAAGCGAAAGCCAAGCTCAGGAAAAAAAGAAGGGTGCCTTAGACCCAGGTAATAGCAGTGGAGATAGAGGGACATAGGCAGTGTCTTTCCATGTATTATACAGAAAAAGCTAAGTATATTGTTGATGGTTTAATATGGGGTAGGATGACAGGGAAAAGGAAAAAAATCAAAAAGAATAAAAAAATCAAAAAAAATCAAAAATCAAAAAGAATTTCTGGTTTGAAGTTTTGGTGACTGGGTAGTTTGTGGTGCCACTTATTGAAATGGGGAGGAGAGTTTTACTTTGACCATGTTAAGTTCAAGATACTTCTTAAGTATCTTAAAGATATTTTAGTGGAATATGCTATTCTGGGGCTCAGGAGAAAGGTAATCACTGATTATACAAAGTTAGGAATTCTACACAAATAAAAAGTGGTAAAACCACCTTTAAGTGATTTTAAAGGCAAAGAGAACAAATGAGAAGAAACGTGGGAGGAAAAGGCAGATCCTCAATTTTAGTGCAGCTCTTAGATCATTACTTCAATGAAACAAATGTTAGTTACATATTATTATTGTAAATGTCCAGTCATTTAATGTTTCTATGTGTTTTTATTTATCCATATATCTCCTAGTTCCAAAAAAACAAATTTAGGCTACTTTGACAAAAACATATCATATGTTGGATTTTTCTACATATGGTAATATCATTTAATCTGTTTTCTCCCTCATCCACACAACAAAGTAATAATTAGCCATTTAATACTGGTTATTCATCTGTGGTTTGAGCTTAAGTTTATCCAAATAATTACTGAGACAATCAATTTGATTGAATTAATCAATTTATTTTCAAATGTTTAACTTGCATGTGAGTGAAACTACCTAGCATGTGAGGAAAGACAATACTGTTACTTTCCAATAATATCTAACTCTGTACTTTTTGAACTAAGGTATGAATATTTCTAGCAATATATAGTGAAGTACCCTAGGGATACCAGAAGTCATAGCATAAACATGTTCCAGAAGATTTGTTTTTCTTTGACAATTTAGCAAGCAAAATATATATTTTTTTCTATTAAAACAAGCTCAGGCATATTGCTAAATGGAAAGTAGGCTTTGCATTAATTCATATGAAACATAATGCTTCCAAAAACTACAGGACTAGCAGCAGGCCACTTTGGGCTGTTCACTGTTCTTTACTTCTAAGGGGCACTGGTTTAATTTTCCCTGTGCCCTTTGGAGGGTAGTTTTCTCTCAGCATTGCAGTGATAGAGAGAAAATTCATTCTGATTTCTCCACATCTGACCTGAGGAAGAAAGTTTTCCAGGTTGGAAAATTGCAAGTGAAAGTATCATCAGAAAAGGCTCAAAACTCTTAAGCTCTTCCCACAAGTACATCTTTATTGGCATCACAAGAGATAAAGGGAAAATCAAGAAAACAGCCCGTGAATCCCAGCCCTCTCCTGTAAGCCCTCTTTGCACTTTTCCGATTTGCAAGTTTGCTCTTTGTTATTATTCAGCAGCAGCCGTACTACTCGAAAGTCAACTAAGGTTGGGCCTTTAGGGAGAAGAGAAACCCAGACACATGCTTCAAACATGTCATGCTGCTCTCAAGCGGCTCACTGGCTCGCTGGCTGAGCCATGCATCTTCTCTTGGCCTGTTCTTGCTTTGAGACTCACCCCCTCTTTACACACCAGAGTAAGGAAACAAACAGCAGAGATGAAAAAGAAGCCAGTAGTAGAAAAAAGGATTCATTTGGCTTTTTTCCATGTATTTGAACGATGAGTCCTCAGAATCTGTTGCCTTTTTTCTACTCTGGGCTTCAGCAAGACTGGAGGGAGTGGAAATGTGCCCAAATTTTATTGCTTTTAAACAAAGTCCTATAAAGGCTATCTCATAACCTTACCTCATGGACTCAAATACAAATAGCAATGTCTTGGCCAGCAATCACAGAGTGAAAAGACTACAGAGGATAGATGTTATCACATAAGAATTTTTAAAAATTTAAGGACTTGTGGGCCGGGCATGGTGGTACACGCCTATAATCCCAGCACTTTGGGAGGCTTAGGCAGGTGGATCACAAGGTCAAGAGATCAAGACCATCCTGGTCAACATGGTGAAATCCTGTCTCTAATAAAAATACCAAAAAAAAATTAGCTGGGCATGGTGGCACGTGCCTTTAATCCCAGCTATTCAGGAGGCTGAGGCAGGAGAATTGCCTGAACCCAGGAGGCAGAGGTTGCGGGGAGCTGAGATCGCGCCATTGCACTCCAGCCTGGGTAACAAGAGCAAAACTCTGTCTCAAAAAAAAAAAAAAAAAATTAAGGACTTGTAAATAAGTTTTGTATTCCCAAGTCATATTCTGCGGTTTTTATTCTGTATACACTACATGCTGAAGTTTTATTTCTCGTAAAACAATGGCATATGAGATTATTCTTTTTGAAATTACTTTTTCTTCCAATGGATCTCGGGTGCATAGACTTGGATTAGTCATAATACAATGTTGTCATTGGGCAATGCATGGTTTTATTTTATTTCTATTGATTCATTTATTTATCACTCAGAAATTAATATGTAAATACATATGTATGTGAGAGTTTTATCACATACATATATATTCTTAAATAACATATTGTTTTGCAGTTTTGCTTTTAAACATTGTAAGAACCATGCCACATCATAGACTATCTTCTGGAATGTGTGGTTTTAGTCATCATTATGTTATCAACACTTGTTTAAGTTATTTCATATTGCTATAGATTATTCATTTTTACTGCTATGTAATATCTTATTGAATAAATAAATTGCAATTTGGTTTTCCATTTTCTTCTCAATGGTCATTAAGTTGCCTCCACCTAGTTGTAATTACAGAAAGAGTCTTCAAATAAGTATCTTCTGAAAACCAAGAGCGAAGGCTCTTCAGAACAAAGTGATACTAGTATAAACCATCAGGCTTTCTTTTTATTTTGGTAGAGGATTTACTCCACCAGTTTTATACTCCTCCCAAGAAAAAGCATTCCAAGAATAACTAGAATACATAAATTCATGTTTCCTACCTCCTACACATGGGTTACATTTGAAGCACCAAGACAAAATAAAAATTCAGTCTGCTTTATAACTCAACTTATTGAAAAAATGAGGAAGAACCAAACCTAGACATGCCCCAGTAATATATATCATGATATACATCCCACAGGGACACATGTCACTTCAAAATGAAGTGTTAATACTTTCAAACCAGCAACTTGAGAGTGAGGAAATGTTGAGTCAGTCCCTATTTAGTTCAGGGGAAAACAGACTGATCTTATTTAATAGCTTTAGACAAAGGATACACACATACAATAGATTTAAATGCCTACATAGTACACATACATACACAAACAGATTCATACGTATTGTTCAGATGAAAATGCAAAACGGGGTATATTTAATATGTAAACACACATGTAAATTATGTACTAAAACGGGGTATGTTTAAAATGTAAATACAAATACATATACATTAATTTCTGAGTAAAAAATAAATGAATCAATAAAAATAAAATAAAACCATTGAGAAGAAAATGGAAAACCAAATTGCAATTTATTTATACAATAATATATTACACAGCAGTAAAAATGACTTAAAAAATGGTTCACAGATCACACTGAATTGGAAGGAATCTGTCAAGAACTAGTAGTAGTAGTAGAAAGTAGTAACAGGATAGCAGTGATAGCACCAGCACTAACATGAGCATTTACTTCTCCATAGATATTGTTCTAAGTGGTTCATGTGTATTTACAAATTTGATAAACAAACAACCCCATGAAGTAGTGCCCTTATTATCTCCATTTGTTAGTGAATACTCTGAGCCACAGAAAGTAAAACACATTTTCCATGGTTGTACAGCTAGTAAATTACAGAAATAGGGCTCCAACCTGGGAACTCTGGCTTCATAGCAGATACTTGTAATTAGGATATCTTGATAGTACACAAGCAATGTGACTTCTTATAATTCTCAGGCTGTAGTCATCATATTGAACTAGGCCAGCTTTGTGTCCATAAATAAGTTTCTTACCCCTGTAGGCCTTAATTTTCTCATATTAAAAAAAAATGATAGAGATGTCCTGGATAATCTTTAATGTGTCTTCAACTGGGTTATTCTACGCATATAAGTCCCTATGCAATTCATCTCTGATTATTAATTCTTTCATCTGGGCCTAACAAAATTAACCCTTGAATATTAGGAGTCACATCCAAACAAAGTCCTGATTTAAATGTCCGAGGACATACTGCAATAACCTGACCACTCCTAATACCTAACAGACCTCCCAAGAGACACCAATCACAATGGACAATACACAGTTGTGAGCCAGAAGAAAGGACATTAGAATGAAAACTTAACTTGGTTAGCCCTTCTTTAGTGTTGGGATGCTGGGCAGGAAAGGGAGAGAGTTTAAGCACTATAGCTTCCCAAGAAATCAAGAAAAAGAGCTCCATGGTTGAGATATGTGTCTGGAGAACACCTTGTTAGCCCATCTATAAACCCTGGAAGCCATATGAATCCTGTATGCAGCACAGTCGATATTTAGAACTCAATTCCATAGACATATTTACACAGAGTGGCTATTGAAAGCTCCCAGCTGTGGAGTCCTGAAGCCACAAGCTGTATTTATGTGCAGGGCTGCTAATCCCTGGTCTCAGCCCTTCTCAAGTCTGTAGAAACACTTTGTCTCTTTAGACAAGTCCTTGTAAATCTCTCCTTGTCGGAGGATTTAGTTCACTGATTGTCAGCCATGAGCTACTTCATAAAACAACTCACAGAGGAATAGAGCCTTCTGCTCTGCCTTTGGCAGGGAGCTTGTTACTCCAGATAACCTTTTAATGACTGTATTCCATTTTAACTCAGCTCCAGAGAGAGAAACTAAAAAGAAAGAAAAGATCCTTCCTTAATGCTATGCTTTTTTCATATTGCATCTACTGAGGCAAATTATGAAAGATGGATAGAGGTTCCTTTTGATTATGGAATCCCAAGTCCTTACAACATAAAAACAAGCTGTTCATTCATTGAGGAGGTGATGTTTCAAGGCTAAAGGAATCACTGAAATATGAAAAGACAAAGTTCCTAAACTGAAAATGATACCAAATCTACATCGACTCTATTTTTAACACCTGCATCTGGCTAAGAGGTTACTTTTTAATTCTCTGTTATACATTGCAATGATTATCCTCATTTGAATAAATCAAAATTACTATTCAGAAGATAGAATATTTATTTAATGAGCCACAGAAGCATATGACTGGGCATTTAAAAAAAACTAAAGCAGACTTTATGAATAACTCTCTCCTGAATTAAGATATTGCAGGAGAAAATTATCTTGGAGGAAAGCATGGAAAATGACCGCAATTATTGACTGAATTCTAAACAAAGTGGCATAAGGGATTTCACTTTGATATTTGGATGAACGATAAAGTTTCTATAAAAGTAAAATCAGAGTTTTAAGAGCTCTGGCAAGAACGTCTCCTATATTAGAGGTTTAAAGTTCTGTAACATAAAATAGTTCCCCACATTAATAATGCTAAAAATTCAAAATTCTAGATGCAAGTTACCTTGCATGATGGATAAATGACATCTAGAAAAGTATGGTTCCAATCATACTATCCCAGTGTATGTTTAATTTGTACTAAATTTTCTTATCTGCTGCAGAAGCTCTCACTTGACCAACCTGCAGCATTAACCAGACCTTCCCATTCCTCCATAAAACATAGGGACAGATGATCTCACTATGTCTACAGCTAGTGGGCTTCTCTCTGGAACAGTATGTACTTCTGCCTCAGTCTTGAAGATGCCTGCTTACCAGGATTCAGCTGTGTTTGTATGAAAACTAATTTATGGTAATATGTACCTGTTGGCATCACTGTATAATTTAATTGAGGATAGTGTAAATTGATAAAATGTGAATCAGCTAAGAAGGAGAGCTGTTTTTCTTCTTATTTAGTAACATTTCAAAGTTTTGGAAATATTGAATAGAGTGGAGTGACCAAAAATTGTTGATATAAGATACAATGCATTAGAAAGTAGCCTACTGGCCTCCCCTTGAACCCCCTTTTCAATACACACATACTACCAAGAAAATTATTGGGGTAGGAATCTACAAGATGTTTGCCCTCAATTTACTATTTAAGTATCTTAAGCAGTGGTCAGCAAACAGTTTCTCCAAAGGGTCAGATAGTTAATAGTTTAGGTTTTGCAGGGTAATAATGAGTCTTTGTGGGCTGTATAGTGACAACTAAACTCTCCTGCTGTAACATAAAAGCAGCCATACATCATATGTAAATTATTGGGTATGACTAAGATCCAATGAAGTCTATTTATGAGCATTGAAATTTGAATTTCATACAATTTTTACATGTCACAAAATATTATTCTTCTTTTAATTTTTTTCAACCGTTTAAAAATGTAAAACCACCCATTCTTAGCTCTGGGCCATACAGAAACAGATGGTGAGCCATAGTTTGCCAAACCCTGATCCTGAGTCCGCACACCGCTTAAGAGAAGCAGAAACTGACAATCATAGATATGCATTTGGGGTATGATTTACGTAAGTAGGAAAATGTAGAACTTCATGCAACCAAAACCTATTCAAAAAAAAACTGTCCTGATGCTACATCAAAATATTGTTGGACAATTGCACATTTTAGGTTCAAATAGTGAAGTACATTTCTACCACTTTTAAGATTTTTGGTTTTATCCTTGTATTAGTTTGTTCTCACACTGCTATAAAGAAATACCTGATACTGGGTAATTTGTAAAGAAAAGAGGTTTAGGTGGCTCACAGTTCCGCAGGCTGTACAGGAAGCATGACGACTTCTGGGGACACCTCAGGAAATGATCAATCACTGCAGAAGGTGAAGGGGAAGCAGGCATATCTTACATGGCCAGAGCAGGAGGAAGGGATGGGGGAGGTGCTACACACTTTTAAACAACCAGATTTCCTATTATCAGCTGATAATGCAGCCTTCCCCATTCCCTTAGATGTCCAGGCCCTAAAGCCTGGAACTCATGCATATGTCTCTTCACATGGCAAAAGGGACTTTGCAGATGTCATTATGGTGAAGAAACTTGAAATGGGGAGAGTAGCCTGGATTATCCAGGAGAGTGCAATATAATCACATGAGCCTTTTAAACAGAATTAATCTCAGCTGAAGTCAGAGAGCTGCTAGGAAGAAAAGGCAGGAGCAATTCAAAGCATGAGAGAGTCAGCCTACCAGTGCTGACTTTGGAGATGGAGCAGGCCATAAGCCAAGTCATGCAGGCAGCCCTGAAAAACTGGGAAGGGACCTCAGGTGACAACCAGCAAGGAAACAGGAAGCTCAGTCCTGTAGCAGGAAGGAACTGAATTCTGCCAACAACTTGAATGAGCAAGAAAACAGATTCTCTCCCAGCACCTCCAGAAAGGAATGCAGCCTGCTGACACCTTGTGTTTGGCCTTTTGGGTATCCAAACAGATCAACGTCTACCAGACTTCTGTCCACAGAAAATGCAAGATAATAAATTTGTGTTGTTTTAAGTGATGAAGTTTGTGGTGATTTGTTACAGTAGTGATTTCAGACTAATACAGGCTTTCTCTGAGAATGCCTTTGAACACCTCTGCCCCTTCTGTGGAGAAAAGTACCTATGCCAAGAAAATCAAGTCCTCAGTGCCAGGTAATTCATTTAGCAATCTCTCTAATGATAGTATTTTTTAAAAGACACTTGTAATGCTAATTACCATCTAATTATTGCAAACAGAGTATAATCATGGACAATATTTCTGGAACATGCAATACAATTAAAGTTACAAAGTCATTTGGATTTATGTGAGCAAAGCAATTGGATGATAAGTATCTTACTGAATCAAGATTCTCACTTAGACTAATAATGGATTAATCTGTATGTAAATCACATCATCCAATTACAACTTCTGTTTGACATGCTGTCTGCTTTTAAGGAAAAAAAAAGCATACTTTCCTGACAGTAAAAATTGTCATTATTATGCAATTGAAGAACCACTCACTATAATTCCCCATGTATCTGATTAGGTCTTATAGTGTTCATGACTCTCCATTTATTGTTCAGCCTGCTTGTTTGACTTAATATTATTTCAATAAGATGTCCAAAAAGAAGAACAATTTTGTTCAATGCAGGAAATAAAGGATTTTTGTTTACTTCCTCTTTGAAGATAATTTTTAAGGAGGGATTCATGTCTGTCATCTCTATTGGACTTTGTGATTGTTCTGTGGCTTATTTGTTACCATCACGGAGCAGACTTGGGGAGAACGTACACAAAATCATGACTCAAAGTGTAAAGAACCTGTAGGAACTGGAGAAGCAGAGATGAAAAACAAGCCTGGTCTTGGTAAACGGAAGATAAAATGTGCAGAATGCTGTGTGACAGAATCAAAAATGGAAAGGAGAAACAAAGAGTGGCACTTTGCAATATAAAGCCGTTGCTGAAACTCTGAAGGGAACAGAGAAACCGTATGTACAAAAACACTAGTTTATTCTCTTTGTTTGCGGGGCTTTGTAGGAGAAGGAGTAATACTTCCACGGATGCTTCGATTATATCATGGAAATGTTCAAAGCCTGGTCCCAAAGGGAAAGGTTGAACCTGGTAGGTGCTGAACTACCCTGCAAAACAGTGGAAG
Source organism: Saimiri boliviensis (assembly GCF_048565385.1). Classification (NCBI taxonomy): domain Eukaryota; kingdom Metazoa; phylum Chordata; class Mammalia; order Primates; family Cebidae; genus Saimiri; species Saimiri boliviensis. The sequence goes on along the minus strand of NC_133454.1, from coordinate 105,021,617 downwards.
TGGCAGGGCCTTTGCACAGCCTGTTCTTTTTACTTAGACTACTTAGCCAGTGGTATGCTGAAGCCAGCTCAAAGGGTATCACAGGAAGCAACTGCTACCATCTATTCCAGCTCCATGTTCAGTGCTATCACACTGGTAGTTTGAAATCGATTGTAGTGAGACTCACTATGGCATGAAAATCTGTAACCCCTACAAATCAGTGCTCAAACATTAGCCAAAACACCATTATTATGCCGGAAATCTTCCTTTGGTCCCATCCCTGCTTTATCTAAGTATCATCTCAGGAAACCTTCCCTAGCTACCCTATCTAAAATGGTACATATGCTAGTCTTCTCATCCCAGTTGTTTCTAATGTCCCAGTGCACATTGAAATCACCTGGGGAGCTTTAAAGTCTAGCAATGCCTCACTCTAGGGCAATCAGATCAGAAACTCTGTGGGTGTTAGTAGATATAGGGATGTTTAAAGCCCTTAGGTGATTCTAACATGAAGCCAAGATTGAGAGTCACTGTTCTATCCCCTTCCCCAGCTTGGTATTCATAATAAGCACCACTATCTGAAATGATATATTTAAGTATTACTGTCTTACTATGAGAATGTAGATTGCATGGGGACAGGGACATTGCCTGATTGTTCAACAGCGAATTCCTTGAACATAGAATCATGCCTGACACATAAGAATCAGTATGTAAGTATTTGAGGAAGAAAGGAACAAGGGAAGAAGGGGAGGGAAGGAAGAAAGAAGAGAGAAGAAATAAAGGAAGGTGGGGGAAGAAGGGAAAAAGGAAGAAAATGAGAGAAGAAGTAAGAGAAAGAGGGGAAAGATGGCAGGGAAGGAGGGGAGAGGGATGGGAAAATAGAGTAGGATAAAAGGGAGGAAGAGAGAGAGGAAAGAATGGAGGGAAGGAGCAAGGGAGGAAGGAAGGTAGAGAGGGAGGGAAGGAAGAGGTAAAGAGATAGGGAGGAGGGAGGGAGCCAGGGAGGAGGAATGAAGCAAGTGGGGAAGGAAGGGAGGGAGGAATGAGCTGTCTTCATTTTGTATAGCTAGCATGCTTGAGAGGACAGTAAATTGTTAATTGACTTATTGCTTCTTCTGGACATTGGAGGAAAAGGGGATTCTGATCAGATAAAGAAACTGGCTTTAACAATATAGGATTAGACAGGTGGCTTGAGAAGAAACATGCTGGTTGGATGGAGACCTGCCACCAAAAGACAGAAACTAAGAACCAGCCAGTGAAATGACATCTGACAACTAACTTTAAGTTTTTTTGTTCTGTTTTTGCACAAACCAGCTTTGTGTTGAGGCTGTTTGAGTACCAAAGAGACAGATTCATTACCCTTGTGATAAAGACAGGGAGCAGAGAGTGTGCCATGTTTGTCAACTCAGGAGGAGGCCCTTCGCATTTCTGTTGGTGTAAAAAGCATCCCTTGTAGCTATGCAGTTTACAAACTGCATGACCATACCAGCAGCCTGGGAAGAAGAGAGCAACCCCAAAGAATTGTGAAACAAACAGCATGATCAGAGAGGAACTCAAGTAAAGGGTCCAGAAATGGAGGTTGTAAATAGCAAGGAGAGGTAAGTACCTCCCAGGAATCCTCAGAGACAGCTGTGAAAGGGCCTAGACTTTCTGAAGTCACATGTCAGAGGGTGCTTTTACTTAGAGGGTAGGGGAGAAGGTATTTCCATAAAGATGAAAACTTAGGGTTACATACACATGTTGTAAGCAAAGCCAGACAAGTGCATACAAAAGATGCATAAGGCTACCTGTAGGTGGGCACTGGGAATGTCTACAGCAGGCGTCCCCAAACTTTTTACACAGGGGGCCAGTTCACTGTCCCTTAGACCGTCGGAGGGCTGGGGAGAAGGGAACGAAGGTGGAAGACAGAAACACAAAAAGCAGCCAACCATGCCGCTGTCCTCCTATCAGCTGCCAGCCTTGAACTGCAAACCACAATTCAAAAAAGAGAATTTGATGTTAAATATTTATTGTTTAGTATCTTGGACTTGATGCATTTTTCATTTCTGTGTTCAAGCCTTGTTTGCAACTTAAGCCAACTGAGAACTTTGTTATACTACCAAAGAGGAATCAGAAAAACCATAAGCATAAGAAAGTTGTGACAGGAGATTTCCCCCACTGAATGCTTTTTTTTTTTTTTTTTTTTTTTTTTTTTTTTTTTTTTTTGAGACGGAGTTTCGCTCTTGTTACCCAGGCTGGAGTGCAATGGCGCGATCTCGGCTCACTGCAACCTCCACCTCCTGGGCTCAGGCAATTCTCCTGCCTCAGCCTCCTAAGTAGCTGGGGTTACAGGCATGCACCACCACGCCCAGCTAGTTTTTTGTATTTTTAGTAGAGACGGGGTTTCACCATGTTGACCAGGATGGTCTCGATCTTTCGACCTCGTGATCCACCCGCCTCGGCCTCCCAAAGTGCTGGGATTACAGGCTTGAGCCACCGCGCCCGGCGCATTTTATTATTTTTTTAAGACACAGGACCTCATTGTCACCCAGGCTGGAATACAGTGGTGTGATCACAGCTCACTGCAGCCTGAAACTCTTGGGCTCAAGCATTCTTCCCATCTCAGCCTCCTGCATAGCTAGGAATATAGGAGCACAGCACCACACCCAGCTAATTTTTGTATATTTTTAGAGATGGGGTCTTGCTATTTTGCCCAGGCTGGTCTTGGACTCCTGGCCTCAAGTGATCCTCCCACTTGAACCTCCCAAAGTGCTGGGATTACAGGTATGAGCCACCATGACTGGCCCTGAATAAATTTTAAAAAGACTATGGGATACAAAAATGAAATAAAATAAAATTGTAATGGTGTTACATTGTCATTTGTATTGCTCAAAAAAAGAAGTTACACAGAAAATAAGAAAGCCTATACCCTCCTTCAAAATTTTTTCTGCAAAATGGGAAAGGGAAAGAAATCTATTTAAGGGAATAGTACTTCCCCCATTGACAGCAAGAATTGTGGTGGTAGGAAGATTTTAACCACACAAAACGACAAGGCAAGGAGGACTCAAAAGTGATCTTGGAAAGCCAAATGTGTAGTGTGTAGAATGCATTGATAGAATCACAAAGTCAGTGACACATTCCTAACAGTCCTGAGTGCGCTTGCCAAAAGAGGAATGTGGCTCTTCAGAATCATTAAGATCTACGTACAAGAAAATAGTAGTAAAACATAAAGTAAAAAAGAACCCCCTGTCTGGTCACACTAAGTAAATAGCAAGAATTAATTGCTTAAGAACTGGAGGATTTGGCATAAATATATACACAATGAGAAAAAGGTCCAGTTAAATTAGAAAAAAGTTTTGAAAAATGATTAAAATCTATGATCAAAACTAGAACAGAAAGCCTCCTCCTCTTTCAACGGTAGGGATCAGTGGGACATTTTTCAAAATAATATAGAGAAAACTCTCAAGGGAAGAGTAAAGCCAGAGGCTTAAAAGAAAAAAATCTATATCCCCTGCTGCAATATACTTAGTGAAGTGAAGAACTAGAAGAGACAAAAATGGTAAAATTGAAGCTGGAATAGGGAAAATCAAAGAGAAAGTGAGAGGTTTGTATAGATACAGTGATATCAGAAAAAGGAAGGCTCAAAAACCTAAAGACACTGCCTACGGTGTCTTAAAATCAGCAAGATTGAAGGGAGAAAGGGTAGCTGGGGACCTGGAACAAAGACACAGGTGGAAACTGTATCCAAGGGGAACCATAGTGAAGTTTTGAAAATGAGAAAAGGTACAGTTACAAGGAGCTGAGGACAGCACAAAGATGAATTGGGCATGCTGTTGCCATTGAGATACTTTTAATTCGGGGATGGAGGTATACATTCAATTACCTTTAATAAAATGCAGGACCTGATAAGTAATACAGAAACACAAAATAAGAAAAGATAAATTGAAAAATTATTAGCTGAATTAATAACTGAAATTATTAATTGAAAAATTAGCCCTTGAATTGGACCTTAAAATAGCACTTATTTGGGGTAGAGTAGAATTTAGATAGGAATACTTGGATCAAAGGTATTCTGGATGTAAAGAGTAATATGGACAAGGCGGAAAATTGCAAGATGGGTGAAAAGGATTGTGAGAAATCTAATGTAGCTTGAACTAGTTGCACACACAAATAATTTTCAACAAATTAACAACTAGGTGATAAATTCAGTAGATTGATCTCACTGTTGAATAGAAGCTGAGTTCCTGAGCTAAACAGACCAACTACCAAAATCTAACAGTTCATTGAAATCATCTACCAAGATTGTTAAACATACAAATTCCTGAAGCCCATCCAGGAAGATTCTAATTCTGTGATTTGGGGGTAAACCCTAAGTTTATAGGAACCATAGAAGACTTAAAGGATGAAATTTGACCACACTTCTAAATAAATAAAAGGTGAAATAACAGATGCAACAAGACAAGAAGCATATTACTTGTCACTGATTAGACTTTGTTTTCAATTGTTCATATCCCCTTGTAAGATCTTGCAGTACACAAGAATGGGAACAATGTATTTTCCTGGTCCACTGAAATTGGGTTTGGCCAATAGAATGTGAATGAAATGACAGCGTCCAGTTCTGAGCCAATGTCTTAAGAGGTTATGTGTTTTTGCTTTCTTGAACACCTACTGTTGATCATGAAAAGAATATGGCAGCTGCTTCATCCAGGAAGAATACACAGACATCTGAAGGACACCTAAACCCAACCTGTGGTTAAGCCTAGCCAACCAGCAGCCTGAAGTAGAAATTCCCTAGCGGATCTGCAGGCTAAATAACTAACGAAAAGAAATGCTTGCTGTTTGCTGTTAGAGTTCACTAAGTTTTGAAGTAGTCTGTTAGCATTATTGCAGCAGTAGCTGATTAATAATTAAATCGAAGACCACCTTGTATCCTCAGCTAAATTTTTCCATGACTCTAATTCCCATCCCAAGTTATGTATACTTACATTAGTCAATACAGCTCCCCAAATGTCTTATAGAAATGAAAAGGTAACATAAAGACCCTCCAAAATCAATACACACAGGTCAAATATGACCTCTGCTCATTATCCAATCTACAGAAATAAATTGAAATTCAAACCTCAAAATCTTCATTTCCTGTTCATTAAAGCCCATAGCAACTCCAAATGCCACGTTTTACAGTCCAAAATCCTGACTCTCCAAGTAATCTGCTTAGTGTCATCCTGAAGTATCTCAATATATTTGAAACTCCTTCATCAAATGTAGCCTAAGCCACCTTCCACTGGAATATACACCTCTATAAGAAGTTCTGAAGTTGGATTCATTTAATCTCAAATTCTCATAAATCCAAATTATACTACCACATTATACAGAAGAACAAATCAATCCCAGCTCCTAGTGCAGTTGCAAAATAATATTCCCAAAGCCAGTACTTGGAGAAATCTAGCCTCACATTAACTGCTGACAAAGAGCAGAATAGTCTCAGAGGAATCTAAGGAGAAAGGAAAACCAGAAAGGATTCTCCTGGATTCAACCTCATCAGGATGCCAGATCATCTCTCCCAGTAGTTTAGATTTCATTACATTTGACCATACACTCAAGTGTGAGAAACTTCTCATTAAGATGTTAATCATAAAATATAGATCATAATCCTATGATCATCACACATGAAGGGAGGGATTCTCAGAAAATAGCATTTCAGATGTTCATGTCTTCTTGAAAACTTTAAGAATTTGCAACGATGTCAGCTCCAATAACCAGATCATTTTATTAGAGGTGCTTTTCTATTCTATTCAATAGATTTATGTCCTCTTAGTTTCTGTGTCCTGTTTGAGCCCCGTGTCCTGGCACCTCAGTGCTGAAATGGTAGTGAGCTCCATCACCTGAGTTGACCTAAAAAGCAAAGGTTTTTAGCCCTGTGTCAAAGGCTATGGATTTGTTTACACCTGTGAAACCTGCCTTCTCATACCCACTTTATTTTTCTGCTGGAGAATTACATTCAACAGACTCCTGAACTAAAGCTGCTATAGAAGTTCTAGAAACCTGTGCTGCTAGGAGCCCAGTGAGAACCAAATCTCTCCCATTATACTTTTCAAACTCCTAGTCTTTGCTTGGCATTTTAATGCTCAAGCCCTGAATGACCATTTCAGTGGCCACAGAAATATTTTCATATTTTCAGATCCATCAATATTTTCACATATTCAGATCCATCACTGTCCTCTTTGGTACTACCAGATTTGGATTTGAATCACCCTCACTAATCTGCTCAAACTACAGCATGAGCCCTGGCAAATCCTTAGCACAGATATCTTTTCTTGCAGCCATAAGACATGCCCCTGGTATTCTACTTACCTCTTTTACTTCCCTATTGCTTTAAGAAAATTCAGCTGCATTTTTAACAGCTTATCTTGTCTCTTAGGTGACTCCCCTTCCTTCTTTACTGAGTGTAGGACAATCACTCACTCAAGGTACTATAGCCCTACCTAGTTCTTTCCAGCTGGTTGAGGCAGAGGACTTTTTGGCGTTTATTTTTGCCTTGTTTTACATGCATTAAAATGTTAGGATACTTAAATCACTTGGGGTACTAGGCAATGTATAATTCATAAGGAAACAGCCAGCAAAAAGGTCGAGTATGTTGCAGATGAGAGGAAAATGGAAAAGGTGAAAAGCAAGTGATGAAAACTTTAAAATTATGAGACATTGATATGCGATGCGTGTGAAAGCGTTTTGGCTTTGGGGGTGAGAATAGAATATTTAACAACTCTATATATTTTTAAAAACAGTTGAAAATCAAGTGTGATGATATATGTGACAATGCTTTGGAAAGTATGAAGTATTATGTATAAATAAGGGACTCATTAGCAGTCATCATCATTCTATAAGATGCCACTAATGATTGTATTTAAGGAAAAATGTGGGTAGAAATGCCTGCATCATGGCAACTTCTGGGATAAGAGAGGCTGTCCTTCACTTTGAGGCCTGTGAGAGTAAGTTAGCACTAATTTTAATGTCTAAGGCTTTGGCCAACACAAGTACTTTGTCAAAGATAAGACAAGGTTTTTCTACCCTGAAAGGGAAATGTCACCTGGTCCCTGCCTCTGGCCTGAATTTAGTCAACCAGGAGCTGCCTCCTGGGTCCAGAGTAGAAAAGAATAATGATAGAGACCAGAGCTGTCAGAGCTCAGGGCCAAATTATATTTACCAGCTGCATCCACCAAGGACCCTCTTGGTTGTTGCCAAGAATGAATCAGACACTCTGACTCCGAGGCTTCCAGGACTCACAAGGTTGGGTCGGGGGTGTGCATGATCTCATGATTCAGTAAGGATCTGTCACTGTCCTCTTGGGTACTATCAGATTTGATTTTGAATCGTTCTCGCTAATCTTCTCAAACTACAGTGTGAGTCCTGGCAAAACCTTAGCACAGACATCGTTGGGGTGAATCCTCAGGGTGCACTGCTGTCTCTGCTATTTTTGATGGATGAAGTGACCACTTTCCAGGGGCTGAGACATCCAGGATGAACACCAGCCATCCTGGAGTGCTTGGAGATGATCCAGGGGAAATAAGCATCCATCTCCAAAACCGCAGAGTGAGGGTCTGGTAGAAATGCATGCTTATCCTCCAGCCACCTCCATGGGAGGAAAGCACAGTGTATCTCAAAATGACAATGAGGATGCTGGGAAGATGGCCGCCTAAGAACAGCTCAGGACTTCAGCTCCCAGTGAAAGTGCAGAGGGTGAGTGGACGCCGCATTTCCAGACGAACTCTTATTGCCCACAGACCAGGAGATACCCAGGCAGAGGGGTCGCCAGCGTCGCAGTCCCAGCCGGTGCGGCTGTTTTGGCCCCCGCGGGGCTGATTCCGCCCGCGCAGCTGCTGTGACCACGCTCTGTTGCTGCGGTTCTCCATACAAAAGCCACTGGTCTGGGAGCCCTCTTAGCTGGCGAGCAGAGCCCTGAGACGGCAGAGTTGCCCATTCATCTGAAATAGCGAGCCAGGCCAGGAGATTCCTAGCAAAAAATCCGCCAGGAGCCGGCGCCGCAGTTCCAGCCGACTCCGTGAGTCGCAGTACGGGAGATCCCGGCGCCTTTTCAACAAGCGATCGGAACGCGGGGTCGTTCAACTTAAAAGAAAAGACTCTGAGTCAGGGAGCCAGGTGATCAGGCTCGGTTGGTCCCACCCCTCCACCCCCAACAACAACGAAAACAAAAACAGTAATTGGAAACCCTCTGGGTTGAGCCCTTCAAACCAAGCACAGCTGAACCCGGACGGTCCGGCTCCGTGGGGGAGGGGCTTCCGCCATTACTGAGACTCTCCACCACTACGGAGGCAGGCTGCCGTTGCCGAGGCAACCCGCCATTGCCGAGGCAACCTGCCACAACAGAGAGAGTCCACCATAACAGAGGCGGGGCCACCGTTGCCGAGAGAGTTCTAACTACACCCATATAAACAGGACTGCAGGGAAGAGCTCAGGGCGCCTGGGCGGAGCCCACAGCAGCTCAGCAAAGCCCCTGCGAGCAGGCAGTGGCTAGGCGTGCTGCAAGCTGGGCGGGTCAGACCTGAAAGAAAAATCAAAAAAGGCAGTAGTGCAACGGAAACTCATAAAGCTCCAACTCCCTGGGACAGAGACAGACAACAGGTGGATAAACCAACAAAAATGGGAAGAAACCAGCGCAAAAAGGATGAAAACTCCTGAAACCAGAACACCTCTCCTCCTAAAAGGGATCACAACTCCTCACCAGCAAGGGAACCAGACCGGATGGAGAAGGAGGGTGATGAAATGACAGAATCAGACTTCAGAAGGTGGGTAGTAAGAAACTACAGTGAGCTAAAAGAACATGTTCTAACCGAACGCAAAGAAAAGAGGAACCTTGAAAAAAGATTGGACGAACTGCTGACGAGAATGGACAGCATAGAGAGGAGTATAAGTGAATTGATGGAGCTGAAAAACGCAACACGAGAACTTCGTGAAGCATGCACAAGCTTCAACAGCCGAATTGACCAAGCAGAAGAAAGGATATCAGAGGTCGAAGATCAACTCAATGAAATAAAAAGAGAAGGCAAGAACAGAGAAAAAAGTGCAAAAAGGAATGAACAAAATCTTCAAGAAATGTGGGACTATGTGAAAAGACCTAATCTACGTCTGATAGGTGTACCTGAATGTGATGAAGAGAATGAATCCAAGCTGGAAAATACTCTTCAGGATATTATCCAGGAAAACTTCCCCAACCTAGCAAGGCAGACCAATATTCAAATCCAGGAAATACAGAGAACACCACAAAGATATTCCTCAAGAAGAGCAACCCCAAGGCACATAATCGTCAGATTCACCAGGGTTGAAACGAAAGAGAAAATGCTAAGGGCAGCCAGAGAGAAAGGTCGGGTTACCCACAAAGGGAAGCCCATTAGACTCACAGCAGATCTCTCAGCAGAAACCCTACAAGCCAGAAGAGATTGGGGGCCGATATTCAACATCCTTAAAGAAAAGAACTTTCAACCCAGAATCTCCTATCCAGCCAAACTAAGCTTCATAAGTGAAGGAAAAATAAAATCCTTTCTGAACAAGCAAGCACTCAGAGATTTCATCACCACCAAACCTGCTCTACAAGAACTCCTGAAAGAGGCTCTACACATATAAAGGAACAACCAGTACCAGCCACTCCAAAAACACACCAAATGGTAAAAGAGCATCAACACAATCAAGAAGCTGCATCAACTAACCAACAAAACAGCCAGGTAGCATCAAAATGACAGTATCAAATTCACACATAACAATACTATCCCTAAATGTCAATGTACTAAATGCCCCAATCAAAAGACACAGACTGGCAAACTGGATAAAAAGCCAAAACCCATCAGTGTGCTGTATCCAGGAAACCCATCTTACATGCAAGGATACACAAAGGCTCAAAATAAAGGGATGGAGGAAGATCTACCAAGCAAATGGAGAGCAAAAAAAAGCAGGAGTTGCAATTCTCATCTCTGATAAAATACACTTTAAAGCAACAAAGATCAAAAGAGACAAAGAAGGACATTACATAATGGTAAAAGGATCACTGCAACAAGAAGAGCTAAGGATCCTAAATATATACACACCCAATACAGGAGCACCCAGATACATAAGGCAAGTTCTTAATGACTTACAAAGAGACTTAGACTCCCACACAATAATAGTGGGAGACTTTAACACCCTATTGTCAATATTAGATAGATCAACCAGACAGAAAATCAACAAGGATATCCAGGACCTGAATACAGACCTGGAACAAGCAAACCTAACAGACATTTACACTGTTGGTGGGAATGTAAATTAATTCAACCATTGTGGAAGACAGTGTGGCGATTCCTCAAGGACCTAAAAATAGAAATCCCATTTGACCCAGCAATCCCATTACTGGGTATATATCCAAAGGATTATAAATCATTCTACTACAAGGACATGTGCACACGAATGTTCATTGCAGCACTGTTTACAATAGCAAAGACCTGGAGCCAACCCAAATGCCCAACGATGATAGACTGGATAGGGAAAATGTGGTACATATACACCATGGAATATTACGCAGCCATCAAAAACGATGAGTTCACGTCTTTTGTAGGGACATGGATGAACCTGGAAACCATCATTCTCAGCAAACTGACACAAGAGCAGAAAATCAAACACCGTATATTCTCGCTCATAGGCGGGTGTTGAACAATGAGAACACATGGACACAGGGAGGGGAGCACTACACACTGGGGTCTGTTGGGGGAAAATGGGGGAGGGGCAGGCGAGTGGGGAGGTGGGAAGAGATAGCATGGGGAGAAATGACAGATACAGGTGAGGGGACGGAAGGCAGCAAACCACACTGCCATGTGTGTACCTATGCAACAATCTTGCATGTTCATCACATGTACCCCCAAACCTAAAATGCAATAAAAAAAAATAAAATTTAAAAAAAAAATGACAATGAGGCTGCCTGGGTCAGCAAACCCATCATTCAGATGCTGTCCAGAGATCAGCTATTCTGGTGTTTGGTACCCTTGTTTCTCCTTATGATTAAAGACAGGTGACTAGGCTGTGTTTAGATGCCGGCCCCCCACTGCCATGCTTAAGCTGTCTGGCTAGATGGCCAGTGCCCACCCACCAAACATGGCACTTTACAGAACAATGGAGCATCTGCCCAGGGAAAATCTGCATCAGGACTCCTTTGTGATGTAGCTGTTTTTGTCTAGTTCATTTTCCCAGTGCTGTATGCCTCTCATCCAGGGCTCAGCCACCTGGCAAACAACAGTTAAGCTTCACAGAATTCTCTCCTAGAGGAGTACACAGAGGCTCTCAAATGCATTTGAGACACTGAAGAAGAGGAATTTTTCCAACATTCAGAAGAAATCATGGCAGGTGTTTTCTCCAAGCTCTTACCTTGTATTCCAGGACATCATCAATGAGGACAAATGGATTTTCCTAGAATCCCAAAGCAACATAACACAGTATGCTAGGAAAACCAGGATTCCAGTCCTGGCTCCAACTCTCTAAGCCCTTACAAAATGAGGATAGTAACATTTACCTTGCCTGCTTCCTACGCCAACAGCCTGCTGTAAAGATGAAATGAAAAATTCTGTGGGCAAGAGGTTTTTTTTCCTTAACTTTGAAACACAAAGTAAATATTAGTGAATATTAGTAGACTGTATGTCTTCTTATGCTTCACCAAATTAGTATACTGCAAATAAGTATAAAATGTAAGAACCAAGTCAGATAAAACCATACCCCAAAGTTCATGGCTCTGAAAATAGTTGCTATCAATACTCAATGGAATAAATACTCACAGGATCATTGACATTTATTGTTGAAAGGGAGCTAGGAAAGTCTTTAGTTAAAAGAGTATAACATAAACCTAGATTTGAATCTGGCTCTGCTAATAACCACCTTGAGCAAATTGCCTAATCTTACTTAAATCTCCACTGTTTGCCTTTAAAATTGCAATGATAATTGCACCTTCTTCATAGGGTTATTTTGGAGGTGGACCAAGGTAATGAATATAAAGTACTGAAATGCTGTGGTTAGTACTTAAAAACGCTCAATAAATGATAGATATCATTGTTTTAGGGAGCTAATTGCTTTATGATGTACAGAGAAAAGCAGTGGTTTATACCAAAAGAAGAAAGTAAAACCTGAACTCAGATCTAATTCTTTCTTTAGGAGTCCCTGTAGAATGTCATGGTTTCTGTATGATTCAGAAAACATAGAAGAATAACATTGGCTGGGTTTCTAGATATCCTCACCTATCATTGGGAGTGTTCGTAACTTCTCCCATGTTCCAGTTCAAGTCCAGGGCTGAAAAAAATCAAAATTCAGTAAAGTTTTTAAAAAGAAAAAATGACTAAGGCAGATTGATGACAGAGAGGCAGCTCACAATAGCATTATGGACCTTCCTTGGCATCAAAGAGGCCATTTTCCGATGCCAATTTTATACCAGTTTTAAAAAGAATTGAAATACCCAGAGATACCTTTTCTTGAATTTGAGCTGTTGCAAAGGTGTCTCCATAGATTAATTACTGGGTTTTCGTATGCATGTCTTGGCATTGTCCCTGTTAGTTAGGCTACATTGGCTACAGAAACATTCCTATGAGGCCATGTCATATCTCCAAAGACATCAGGTCCCTTCTAACCCCTGGCATCACGAATCTTATTCCACTCAGGAATAAGTGTGTCTGCTCTGCTTCATCCCAGATATAATCTAATAGAGATTCTTCCCTTTGGCCAGAATTGTTTGAGAAGTAAGCAGGGAAAAGGGTCGGAGTTCTGATGATGGAGAAATAGCCCTGTATCTGACCCCTGCAGCCAACATGGTTTTCCTCTCTTCTCTATCTGCCAAAAAATACTTCTCTTCACTGATCAGAAGAAACAGTCTCTCTTCCCATTATTCAGCAGACCTGTAAGTCCAGAGCCAGCATCCTCTCACTGGATCTTAAGGCATCAGTACACTATAAATTCAGTGGTTCTGACTTTAATGTTGGCCAAGAATTGTGCTTTATTACCACAATATCGTGTCACCTATGATGTGCCTTTTGGCATGAGTTCCTAAAGACGGGCACATTCATGTTGAAATCTGTACCCCCGCTCCCAACAGGGACATTTCTCTCTGATGAGCCTCAGCACTTAGTTTCTGCATCATGTGTTGGGCAACATTATTTCCTAATCCATCCATTCTATTGCTCTGTCACTCCATTATTTCACTCTTCTGTAATTTGTCTTATGCTTATCTCACTTCATCAGCTAGATTTCAGATTCCTTAAAAGCAAATCATGTAATGTTGTTGTCTTATTATCTGTATTAAAGGTTTTGGTGGTAATGTTTAGCCAGAGCATCTGGCATTTCTTTCTCTCCTCTTTCAGTCACCCACACACATGAAAGAAAAATAAAACAAGGCCGGATGTGGTGGCTCATGCCTGTAATCTCAGTGCTTTGGCAGACCAAGGCAGGAGAATTGCTTGAGGCCAGGAGTTCAGAACCAGCATAGGCAACATAGTGAGATTCCCCATCTCTACAAAAATAAAAATAAAACATAGCCAAGCAAGGTGGGGCATGCCTGTAGTCCTAGCTTCTCAAGGGACTGAGGCAGAAAGATTGCTTGATCCCAGGAGTTTTGAGTTTTCAGTGAGCTATGATCATGCCACCACATGTCAGCTCAGGAAACAGAACAAGACTCTGTCTCTAAAACAAAACAAAACCCATCTATCTGGAATTCTTGCCCTCAGTGAGTTTCCTATACCACAGAAGAGATTGTCATGAATAAAAACTAAAACAGAGGTATAAATAGGTTTCTGTTTCTAGTACCAACACCCAGTGTCTGTAACACCTTAAAATTCACAAAGGATAACAGTGAATGATTAGCTCAAGAAAGTTGGGAAATTATGTTAATCATATAATACTCACTCCACAGTAAGAAAAAAGTAATACTTCTTCCTTCCCAGTTGAGAAAAAGAACAAGAAGGAAGAGACCCGGATGAGAAAAAGAAACTTATAAAACTTTTTTCTCTTCTCCAGTTTTCTTCCAACTCTAACCTTTCCCATCACCGAGACAACCTTTATAACAAAAGGGATAAGAAGAGAGGTTTCCTATGTTTGCATCACCCAAGAGCTTTATCTCGGCATGAGGTATTCCATTGTTTATAATATCCCAAAATAGTCCTTAGCCAGACTTCTCAGCAACCAATCTGCTTTGAAAGAGTCACATTGCCTAGGTGCTAAATATAAATATATATATTTAGCAGATTCATGGATACACCTAGGGAGAGAAAGATGCAGAAAATGGCAAAGCGATTATAAAACAATTAATTGGTGTCTCAGAAAAAAGGAAAAGAAAGATACTATGCAAAAATACAGTCTCTCACACCCATTCTTTCTTGAAAGCAATGATGTTGGATCCCTCTCTAAGAGTTCTGCTTAACAGGAAATCTTCACACAGCTAATATTAGACCTCTGGGGCATCCAGGCTATTCATATACTTCAACGTTTCAAACCATGCCTCTCATCAGATCCTTTGAATGTAGCTGCCTGGAGTGCTGTCCTGGGGATTCTCAGAAAAAGATCAGGTTCACTATGACAGCACTACGATAGATTAGCAATGTCTGCTGTGGACAAAGCAGAGGACAGTATCAGCATGGATGCCCAGGGTTTGTTAGCCCTAAAATACAAGTTCTAAACTGAAAATATCAATAAAGTACCCTGGAAAATCTGAAGAGGGGCATTAATAAATCTTTTCAGAGGTAAATATGTTTTAGCTAGCCCTGAAAGAGGGAAAAAATTTTAGTGTGTGAATTAGAGGGGCAACCTGGCAGCTGAAAGTGAACAGCATAAGTAAAAGCATAGAGGCAGAGAAGTTGGGTCTTTTGCAACTTTAAGAAATAAAGCATGGACTATGGTGGGTGGTGAGTTCAAGAGATGATGCTGACCCAGGGTCCAGGCCATTGATTTCCAGTAAAAATATAATGTGAGCCACATGAATAATTTTTTTTTTTTGAGGCAGGGTCTCGCTTTGTCACCTAGCTGGAGTGTAATGGCACGATCTCTGCTCACTGAAATCTCTGCCTCCCAGGCTCAAGTGATCCACCTGCCCCAGTATTTTTTGTGGAGACAGGGGTTAGCCATGTACCCTAGGCTGGTCTTGAACTCCTAGGCTCAAGGAATCTGTCCAACTCAGCCTCCCAAAGTGCTGGGATTACAGATGTGAGCCACCGAGCCAGCCCACATGTATGATTTTAAATTTTTTCTAGTTGCCACATTAGAAAAAATAAAACTTGTAAATTAATTTCTTCCTTTCAAAAACATTCCACTGTGGACAAATCATTAGAGAACTCATAGCAAAATGCAAAAAGCTTTAGATTAATGAACATGATGTAGTGGCTGAATTATGGCAGTTTGCATGGCACATACAGGGGTAACCATAAACCAAGTGATAACAACAGCATCATAAAACAAAAAGAAGTAAAAGAATATCCCCAGTGCTCTAGTTCTGATCAGACTAGCCAATAACAGGGGAGAAGATGAAAGGGGGAGAGGAAGGCTGCCAATGCTGTAAGCTTGCTAATAAGAAACATCAACTGCCTGCTTGGCCCCTTCTTCTATGAAGAAAAAATATGGAATTCTTTTTTTTTTTTTTTTTTTCAGGGAAATCTCATTTATTCCTTGCAAGTTAATAACCATGGGAGGTTTTATAATTGGATAGCTGGATTAAATCTTTATTATCTTTTTAGGGTCCACCTTTTTTTGAATAAGCAGATCCTTTTACATTGTGATGGGGATCTTTACAATGGGGATTATTATTCTTTTCTAATTTCTTCTCCCAAGGCTTCTCCCCAGTACCGTTTCTTATATAAAAATGCATGAGATTTGAATTCCCAGGAGGAAGCTTGCTAAGATTATCAGAGAGTTAGAATGCTACATATAAGTGGCTTGACACTCTGGTAACAGCACAAGCTTCAGACTTAGTCCAAATTGAAGCCAAATCCTGGTCCTGGTTCTGTCAGTTATTAGCTGTGAAAAAGTGGCCAGTTTTCTAAACCTCGCTTAGTCCCAGTTTTGTGATCTCTAAAGTGGATAGAGTAATATCTGTCTTTTAGAAGTTTTTTGAGGATAAAATGAAATAACTTATGTAAAACACACAGGATGACACCAAAGATGTTCAAAAATGAGTAGTTCATTCTTGCAATCAATAAATACTGATCAGATGCCTACTATATTCCAGACAATATTCTAGGGGTTGCTAAAACGGCAATAAAAAAAGAGAGAGAAAGGTTTACTGATGTTGTTTTATAATATTCACAATAGTGCTTACCATTAGTATAAACTCCCAATATTATCTAAAAGATAATATGGTAGTTATCACATGCCTAAAAAATGTGACAATTTCTGAAGCTAGATGTTTTTCTTAGAGGTTCTCCACCCCTGCTTCTTTATTTTGATTATGGGAGAATTCAGCTCCAGGAAATAAAATTGCGCTGAAGTCTGGTGATACAAAAATGAGTAAGCCTTAGTGCTGTCTCCAACTAGCTGATGATTTTAGCAGAGGCTACAGACACATAACAGGACACCAGCAGGTGTTTATCAGTGTGATATCAGACTTTCACTGAAGGGAGCCATTGGTTATGATGAAATGTGAAAATGCACATAAAGTGCTTGGCTCGGAGATTTCCCTTCAAGCTCTATGAATCTGTGGTGCAGAACTACTTTTCGAAGTATTTTTGAGTCTCATGCAATCTGAAATCCCCTGATTCTATATTATGGGCTTTTACCCTGCCATCCATCTTGTGAAAACTAAGAAAGCTGCATTAGACAGGCATGAGAAAGGGCATGCAAAGATTCACATTCAGTGGTAAAATCTCCCAGGATTGAGTGGTAACCACAGAATTCCAATCAAATCCATGTAGAGAAAAAAAACCAATAAACTCTAATTAGCAGACATGCTCAAGGATGGCATGGGGAATTCAATATATTTGAACCTTCTGGTCAACTGACTGCCAAAGAGAATTGCTTTTGATTTCAATGTTTAATAACTTTTTCTCCAATGTTTTTCTTTTTCAATTTAGCAGAAATATAGTTAAGATTTTTCTCTATATTGAATTTTGTAGTATTACCCTCACAATAAATAATAACTCTACTTGTTATATTATGGATTCATTCCTTCATTCATTTATTCATTCATTCATTCACTGAGGATCCACTATAAGCCACTGTAGAGCTGTGGAACTGACCTACACAGATTTCTGTACTGTCCTTGCATTTACAAAGTTTATAGTAGAAAGGGAATATGGACAACTAAACAAGTCATCACGGTATAGTAGGACATACATTATGACAAAAGAAGTCGAGGGTTCATGGAAACACATGGGAATGTCACCCAACCCAGGGTTTAGAGAGCAGGAAAACTTTCCGAGAAGTGATATCTGAACATCAGCCAAGAGTGCTCAATACAGAAGAAGTAGTATGTGCAGAGACATGGAATTGACAGAGAACAAGGAATTTCTGAAGAACTAAAATGCTCAATTTGTTTGAAATGTCAGATACAAGGAGACAAATGGCAAGAGATGAGCCCTGAAAGGTAAGCAGAGAGAGATCATGAAGCCATTAGCACATTTGGATTTGGTCCCAACAAGACTTGGATGATGTAGAAGAAAATGATGATGATGAAGATGGAAAAAATAATAGGCTGTGGGGTGGCCATTTGTCATTGTGGGAAAAAGAGCTGGTAGTAGAGGAGGCTGGAGCAATAGTGAGCATTTGCTATTGAGCATCTATAATAAGCCAGACTCTATGATAACCAAATTCCTACTTAACATTCACAAGCTAACATGAATAAGTGTATAAATACTCTGCTGCCATGCCAAGAATGGTTTAGAGGAAGACAAAATTAGAAGGAAAACTAATTAGGAGGCTACCCTAGAATCGAAGTGCAACATCATGGTGGTTTAGACTATACTCGAGTAATACTGGTGGAGGTGAAAGATGTTTAAAAAATATTCATATCGAAGAATCAGGATACTGTGTACCCTATGGATATTACTGTAAACATCAATTCCCACTGTTTTTAATATAATCTAGAAATTCAGGGTTATTGGACTGTATCTGTATTAAACCCAGATTGGACTCTTTATATGTCCTGGTTAATCAAACCTTCATAAGGAATATCATAAATTGTTGGGTTTTTTTTTTTACAACAGTCAAGTTGAGAAACAAAAAGCATTCTGTCTTTTCAGAGCTCTAGTTTTCATGGTTGTAAATATTGCCCATTTTGTCATTAATACAGAGTGAATGGGAAAAATTACAAGGTCCCATAGAGCCCAACAGACTAGGATGAGATTGACCTAAATCCTTTCTTAAGAATTCCAGAGAATGTGTAGCCCCCAGAGCATTGCTATAAAGAGGGATATTCACTCATTTACTAATGAACTCACCATGCAGAATGGGCTGTATGGGACAGGGTGCAATTATAATGCATCTTTAGTATTTCCCATATCCCCAGTTAAGCTCAGTCTGTGAATCCCTTTATCCTCAGCCTGGATGACTGTCATGCCAGGATGACTGTCAAGGCCCACAGCTTCCTGGTCCCTTCAGGTCAGGCTCAGTCTCACTTCAATAATCAAAATATCAAGTGTAATAATCAAAACTCAAAACCACATGCAATATAAGATTTTTGCTTTCCCTGCTGCTCAAGCCTTCCCCAATCTTGGAGCCTTCGGTAGGGGCAGGGATGTGTCCATCAGCTGTGTCCCACACCACCTACTCCTCCCCACACAGCATGATTCTAGAAATGGCTTCAAAGCTCTTCAGCCTTGGGCTCAGAGGAATAGAGGATGAAGGGGAAAGGGCAGAGTTGGCACAGTCTCTGTGCCAGTGATCATTGTAATTTGTTGTTGGGTCCTTCAGAGTGTGGAGCTGGTTCCTTCCTTTCATGGGCAGTCAAGCAGGCTCTTCAAAAATCCCTTTGCTGGAAACCTGTGCACTGCTTTGAGGAGAAAGATGTCTCTTCTCTATATAGAATCCCACCAACAAGGTCTTTCTGCCTGTCCAAGGAGTCCTTTAGAAAGAAAGCCTTCATTACATACATACATACATACATACACACACACACACACACACACACACACACACACAGAGAGAGAGAGAGAGAGACAGACAGACAGACACACACACACACACACACACACACACACAGAGAGAGAGAGAGAGAGAGACAGACAGTCAAAGACAGAGAGAGAGAGGAGTTAGTTTGGATGTTTGTCCCCACAAAAACCTCATGCTGAATTGTAATAATCAGTGCTGGAGGTAGGTCTTGGTGGGAGGTCTTTGGATCATGGGGGTGGATTCCTCATGGCTTGGTACTGTCTTCATGACAGTGAGTTCTTGTGACATCTGGTGATTTAAAAGCATGTGGCACCCTCCCCCTACTCTCTCTCCTCTTGCTCCTGCCTTTGCCAGGTGACGTCCCTTCTACCCCTTCACCTTCTGCTAGGATTGTAAGCTTCCTGAGGCCTCCCCATAAGCAGAGAAGATGCCAACACAGTGCTTCCTATAAAGCCTGCAGAACTTTGAGTCAATTAAACCTCTTGTCTTTATAAATTACCCAGTCTCAGGTATTTCTTTATAGCAATGCAAGAATAGCCTAATACAGAGCCACAGAGAAAAGAGAGAGATTAAAAAAAGAGAGATATAGAGATACAGGCTGTCCTCTAGAAAACAAACACTTTTGCCCCATGCAGCTCACCCTCAATACAGCCAAGCCAGCAGCTGTAGCCAGAGAATTTTTCCTCTGATCTTCACCCAGGGGAGTATCCAACAGAAGTCTCACATTTCCTACATTTCAGGAACCAAGTGTCAAGATTTCTGAAGGCTCCCTGATGTCCCTCTTCCTGGGAGTAAGGTGATGGGAAGCAACACTACTACCCTCTACAAGTGCTATGGTTTGGCTGTGTCCCCACCTAAATCTCATCTTGAATTGTATCTACCCTAATCCCCACGTGTTGTTGGAGGGACCCAGTGGGAAGTAATTGAATCATGGGGGCAGCTTTTTCCCATGCTGTTCTTGTGATAATGAATAAGTCTCATGAGATCTGATGGTTTTATAAAGGGCAGTTCCCCCTGCACACACTTTCTTGCCTGCCACCATGTAAGATTGCCTTTGCTCCTTCTTCACCTTCTGCCATGATTGTGAGGTCTCTCCAGCCACATGGAACTGAGTCCATTAAACCTCTTTTTCTTTAAAAATTACCCACTCTCACATATTTCTTCATAGCAATATGAAAACAGACTAATACGCCAAGTGAGGGGAAGCAGAATGCACAGTTATTGATAATTCTCTCTCAGCCTCTCATGTGAGCTAGAGGCAGACAGCTGCAAAACTCATTCACAGTCTCACTGGCATGCCTTGCATCAATAGCCTTACACTTCATTTTAGGGTGGCACTTCACTTGGAAACTAAGGGTGTTTTTCTCACCTTTTAGGGCCTCTGCCAAAACTCTGAGACAATAAGAAGAGATGCACATAAAGATCTGTTATATTAAGAAAGACTGGGGCCAAGTATTGAGAATTCTGAATAAAATTATCATCTTCCTAATACTGCATTCTGAGTGGCAACCTGAATAATCCATATTCTATGTGAATAATCCAAAAGGTAATTCAGATACCTGGATGCACGGTCAGATTTTCAGCAACGATCCAGGACCTTCCTTACTAACTCCCTAAATATTTCTGTCCAATTTTCTATGTCCTGACTCTTGATTCTGTCTCTCCTTTGCACTCGTTAACTGATCTTGAATTCCCTGAGTTATCCTTTCAACATACAACAAGCAATTTAGCTTAGACTCAGGTTTGCCTGGAAATAACAGAATAATTGCTCCAAGCTCTGGCCAACTTTACCCAAATATACAGTAAGAGGTTTTTTTATGTAGTATGATATCTGATACTCTGTGAAAATATTTCTTTGATCCAGTGTCTAAAAGGCTTATATGAAAAAAAAAATTGGTTTATAAATTTGTCTAAACATCACTTTTTTTTTTTTTTTTTTTTTGGAAAATCACTTTTTTTTTCTGGGTCTCACTCTGTCACCCAGGCTGGAGTGCAGTGGTGCAATCTTGGCTCACTGCAACTTCCACCTCCTGGGTTCAAGTAAGTCTCTTGCCTCAGCCTCCCTAGTAGCTGAGATTACAGGCACACACCACCATGCCCAGTTAGTTTTTGTATTTTTAGTAGAGTCAAAAATTTCACCATGTTGGTCAGGCCAGTCTCAAACTCCTGACCTCAAGCATCACCTTGTTTTAAAATGAGTAATCATAATGGGTATTTAGCAGAAATATATTCAAGTGCAAGGTCAAGAAGAACAAGTTGTACCACTTTTAATGTACAATTTTGTTTTCACAATTGGTATACATAAATTTGAAAGTAATTCAGTTATTGATTTAGCTGCAGAATTCTGAATTTTAGATGAACAATAAATAAGTTTTAGTATATCTCAAATATTGCATGGGACATACTTATACATACACATATATACATAGTTAATCTAAAATTCAAATTTAGCTGGGCATTCTGTATTTTGATTGCTTAATCTGGCAACGTTATTTGCTGGAGCTTCCAGCCTGACTGCCCATAAGCAGCTCTCAGATAAAATGAGCTCCTTCTAAAATGCATTATGTATTTAAATGGAAATAATAGATTTGCTTAGTGATATGCTGATGATTGACCCCTGCTCAATTCTGAGTTCAAATAATTAATAACACTTTCTTTCTAGTCTTCCTAAGAAAGAAAAGGAATATGGAAACCAGATTAGCAAAGACAAGAAAACACTACGGCAATACATGGTTTTTACTGTAATTTCATCTCAAGGATTTCTAGAAAACCTCCAAAAATATACAGGGTCGCTGAGAATAACTTTGGCTGCAAGTAACAGAAAACATAGAATCAAACTGGCTTAAATAATAAGGAAATGCAGAATCACCTGTAACTGGGAGCCCAGGAACATAATGATGCCATGAAAGCCTAGGTTGTCTCTACTACTCCCTTCTGCCCTCCTCAGTGGCAGCTCCCTCTGAGAGCTGCTTCCCTTCATCACAGCAAACATGGCTCCAAGTGACAACCAGAGCAGCATAATTCCCTGACTATGTTCAGTAACTCTAATCATGAGGATGGCATGTGCCTATCAGCTTAGAAATCAAGGTTCCTTCTCGAGCTGGGGATGGGAAGGAAATCTAAACAAAAATGAGATTTAAAAGAAGTTAAGGAGTTTTAAGCAGGCAACAGTACCTACTAAAATCTATTGTCGATTATTTAACTTCTTATTCAAGTGGGCCATTAATTTGATGAGAAATCTGCCTTTAATGTGTCTATAAGGTTGTAAAGCCACTGTAGTTTGTTTGTATAACTTGATGACTTAAGTCTTCTTTGGAAACATATACCTAGATTAGAAATATAGGTAAACATTTTAATCATTTTATATACATGGGTTTTACTTTTTTTCTGAGACTTAGAAACATCGACATGTTTAAAGTCATTCCTGAATCTTTTGTTTATGAAAAATAATAATAATGATGACACATTAAATTTGAATAGAATCTTACTTAAAACATTTTTACATTAATCTCATTTGTGTTTCACAATACCTAAAGGCAGGACAGGTATTACTAGCCCCATATTTCTGAGAAGGAAACTGAGATCCACCTTGATAAAGACACCTGTCCCAGATCACATTCAGTTACACTGGAAAAGAGAACAAGAATCTATTTCCTTTTGTCACAGCTTCCTGCTGCATGGAGTGGAAAAATTCAATGCATATTTTCCTCTCAGCACAAGGGCCTATGTGTAATTTCTGGTCTATACATAACTTCTGGCCTCAACATGGCAATTGGTAATGGCGTTGGCTATGCTTTTTAAAACTGCAGCTACTTTTGAATTAAAAATCATTGTGTCACATTTTTAACACCTTAACATCCCCAAATAATGTTGTCAAGAATTGATTTAGCTCTTTCTCATGCAAAGGAATCCTACACAAAATTTTACAACTGAGCCTCTTTTTTTCCACTGCCATTAAACAGGTTAGAAACATTTTTATTGTAAATACAGACATATATATACAGAGCACAAAATAAACAGATACACAGAGATACACAGAGCACAGAATAAACCCTGAACTGATGTAAGCCAAGAATTAAAAAAAGGAAATGTCCTTGTTCACAAAGTTTAAAAGTCTAGTGGTATCTCAACTTCCGGTGCTCAAAGACGGATATCAGTTATGGATATCTCTTCATCCCACAGTTCTGCCCTTCTACACATGAGCTTCTTTCCAAGGCTCTAATTGGTGACATGGCAGCTGCCTTTATTTCTAGAATAAAACCTCAAGTCTTAAAGTTAACACAAAGGAGAGTGTGCTTTTCTACCAGTACTCGCATAAATGCCCCATTGTGTCCCATGGTCTCTGACAGGGCAATATGCCCAATACTACAGTTTGAAAGTGTCCTCTAAAAAGCTGTGTGTTGGAAACTGAAACCCCAGTGCAACAGTGTTAGGAAGTGGGACCTAGTCAGAGGTGACTAGGCTATGAGGGCTTTGTCCTCATCAATGAATTAATGTCATTATTGCAGGAGTGGGTTTGTTATTACAGAAGTGAGATTTTTATTGAAGGAATGGGTTCCTTACAAAAGGATAAGTTTAGTCTCGACTGCATTTGGTCACCCTCTCTCATTCTCACCTTCCTCCAGGGCATGATGCAGTAAGAAGCTCCTTGAAAGATGTCAGCACCTTGTTATTGGACTTTCCAGCCTCCAGAACTATGCGCCAAATAAATTTTTGTTCACCGTAAATTACTTAGGCTCAGGAATATGTTATAGTGGCACAAAACAGACTGACATCCATCCTTCAAGGAATCACTAGGAAGAGAATATAGATCTCTAGTCAGACAAGCCAGTTAAATACCTGCCCATAGAGCCAGGGTTGCAGTGAACTCCCTCCAAAGCAAACAGATTAGGAATGAATGACAAGCAGTTTTCTAGAAGAGAAACAGAGAAGGATGTTTAAGGAAAAGGTTGATTAGATGCTGGGAGGCAAAAATTAATATCTACCATACTCATGAGCAAAAGCAAGAACTTATTCGACATTATGAGAAACTATCTATTGCTTCACTGCCTAAATATTAATAGCATCTTCTTTTCTCAGGTCCTTTAGGAAACCGTATTATCCATCTTGATTATTCCCTGTGGTGCAACATTTGCACAGGGAATCTGCCCAAGGAACAATCATGCACAAATTCTGAAGTTTGAGGTTATGTTTGTCTTCAAAGAATCAGACTGGTATATATTGCAATCTATACCTGGCAGATTAAGAATAATTAATTGGGTGAAGAAGACAATGAGAACAAAGTACAAAACTTTCCCGCTTCTTAAAGATTTTCAGTGTGAAGCGGAGAAGGTTCCTGGCTTCTGCTGAGGATAAAAAGTATTTGCCTCTGAAGCTGAAATGATTTTACCAACAGGAAGAAATCCTGATCATGGGGTGCTTTGTGGGAAAACTCAAGCAGAAAGAGAAACCAAAAGCAGTAACACTCAAAGAACAACCAAAAGAGCCATTCAAAGCTGGTTATCACTTAAATGGTTGTTCTGTGAAGTTGCTTTGTCTCTCTTAGCAGAACTAACTAACTCCATATTAAATGAAACAATAACAATATTACAGACACCCATTGAGTGGAACTTTGCAGCCTGGTCACCATGGAGATGTTTCAAGTGCCCTCACATGAGCCTGCATTATTGCAGTCCATTTTCCAAATGACTCTAGATTTTATCCTACTGTGTAAATTGCTTTCTGTCTCTTCTCTCTCTCTCTCTCTCTCTCTCTCTCTCTCTCTCTCTCTCTCCTCCCCCATCCCTCACCTTTTCTTATCGAAAAGAAAAAAAAAGAATGAATAAATTCTTACCCTCTGAGGTTTTAGAGTCTGTACTAGAGATTAAGCAAATAAGTTTAAAATTCTCAAATAGATGCTTTATAATAGTATAAAGGGAATTAAATGCCAAACCAATACGTAACAAAATATATGTAAGACTGATACTTTTACATGGAAAAAACTACCAAATATTGAAAAAAAAATAAAACCTAAATAAACTGAAAAATACACCAGTCTCATGGATTGCATGACTCAAAAATGTAAATATAGCAATTTCTCCACAAATCGATCTGTAGATTTAAT
The DNA here is from genome assembly GCF_048565385.1 of Saimiri boliviensis. NCBI lineage: Eukaryota > Metazoa > Chordata > Mammalia > Primates > Cebidae > Saimiri > Saimiri boliviensis. Next base: position 104,996,458 of record NC_133454.1, on the reverse strand, counting down.
GTGATGTATATCAAAAGCTAAATCCCAGAAGCTTTTTTAATACAATATAATTTGTTTAATTTACATGAAAAACAAAGGGCTAAGAATAGCCATTAAAATGATGAAAAAGAACAAAACTGGAAGATTTTATACTACAAGATATTGAGACATCATACCAAGACATTCTAAGATTGCAATCATTAACACTGTAATACAAGTACAAGGATAGAAAAATAGAACACTACAACAGAATATAGATTCCATAGCTACACTAACTCAATTAGTGGCAAAGATGACATCACAGTGCCATAGGGAAAGAGTGGTATTTTCAATAAATGATGCTAGGTCAATTGGGCATCCATAAAGAAAACATCATGAAGCTTAAATCATAGCTCACATCATGCACAAAAATTAATTGCAGATAGGTTGTAGATGATGATATGAAAGGTAAAATTACATGTATTTCAAAATAAAACAAAGGACAATGTCTTTACAATCTTGAGGTAAGAAAATATGTCTTAAGGAGGACAAAAACACTCTAAATATAAAAAATAATTAATAAACTAGATGCTATTAAGAATATTTTCTCATAAAAAGACAGTAGGGAAAAAATTAAGATGTATACTTCTTACAAAAGATGTATATCCAGGCCAGGCGTGGTGGCTCACAGCTGTAATCCCAGCACTTTGGGAGGCCAAGGCAGCCAGATCACCTGAGGTAAAGAGTTTGAGACCAGCCTAACTGACATGGAGAAACCCCATTTCTACTAAAAATACAAAAAAATTAGCCAGGCATGGTGCCACATGCCTGTAGTTCCAGCTACCCAGGAGGCTGAGGCAGGAGAATTGCTTGAACCCAGGAGACAGAGGTTGCTGTGAGCTGAGATCATGCCACTGCACACCAGCCTGGGAGACAGCGTGAGACTCAGTCTCAAAAAAAAAACAAAAAAAAAGACTCATATCCAGAATATATAGAGACAGAGAGCCCAATAGAAAAATGGGCAAAATAATTGAACAGGCACTTCCCAAAAGATGATATCACAATGGCCAATATACATATGAAGCAATGCTCAACTTTATAGTCATTAAAAATGCATATCAAAACTAAAATGAAAAACACAGAAAATGCCAAGTGTTGGTGAGGCTGTTGAGTAGTCAGAACTCTCATACATGGCTAGTGAAAGGATACATTGATACAACCACCTTGAGAAAACTGACTTTATCCACTAAATCTGAACACATGCATATCCTCTGATGTAGAAATTCCACCCATAGGTAGATAGCCAACAAAATGAATATATTCATTCAAAGACATTGGCAAGAATAATTATAGGAGCTTTACTCATAACTGCCAAAAACTAGAAATGCCCCCAACTACCCATAAATAGCAGAATTTATACAAAGGAAAACTATTATGGTGTTATTTGTTAGGATGACATTTATGTTTGTGGGGACAGTGATGAATGAGAGGGTGTATAAGGGAAAGTTTTGAAATGCTAGTAAAAAAATAATGTGTTTTTGTTATGAATGCAGTGGACACATATATTCACTTGGTGAAAATTCACCAGAAATTCATTTATGATCTGTACACTTTTCCATGTATATGTTATACTTCATTAAAGAAGTTTTTGATGCTGTAGTTAAAAGAGAGAAAACAATGTATTAGTCCAGTGGTCCCCAATCTTTTTGACCCTAGGGACTGTTTCATGGAAGACAATTTTTTCACAAACGGGTTCAGAGGGATGGTTTCAAGGTGATTCAAGCTCATTACATTTATTATTAGATTCTCCAAAAAAAAGCATGCAACTTACATCCCTTGCATGCATGGTTCACAAGAGCATTCAGGCTCCTATGAGAAGCTAATGCCACTGCTGATCTGATGAAGGCAGAGCTCAGCTTTACTCACTCACCTGTTGCTCACCTCTTGCTGTGTAACCTGGTTCCTAACAGGCCACAGGTCTGTAGCCATCCATGCTCTGAGGTGGGGATCCCTGTATTAGTGTATTCTCACACTACTGTAAAGAAATACCTGAGACTGGGTAATTTATACAGAAAAGAAATTTAACTGGATCATGGTTCTGCAGGCTATACAGGAAACATGATGCTGACATCAGCTCAGCTTCTGAGGAGTCCTTAGGAAACTTACGATGTCACATGGCCAGAGCAGGAGCAAGAGAGAGAGGAGGAGCTACACATTTTTAAATGACCAGATCTCATGAGAACTCACCCACTATCATGAGGACAGTACAAATGAGGATGGTGCTAAATCATTCAAGAGAAATGTGCCCCCATGATCCAATCATCTCCCACGATGCCACACCTCCAACATTGAGGATTAAAATTGAACATGAGATTTTGGTTGGGGACACAGGTCCAAACCATATCAAACAAAAAGAGAGAAGTGTTTGCAAATGGTCAGAAAACAAATGAATTGAAACAAGTTCAATGTTGGCCACTTGTTTCTGTCAGTTGAACATCACTTCATGTGACATGCTAAGCAGGGAGCAGCCCCACCCTGAGGCAATTTCACCATCAGTACTTTCAACATCAGGTGTGATGGTGCCCATGGACACAAAATTTCATCATTCTCTCTCAGAGTTTAAGGAAACACAAGAAAATGTTTTCCTAGTCTGATAAAGATGCCAATTCTACTAACATACTGGTTTTAGTTTAGCAGGGCCTATCTATATGCCTGCCCTTGGTGACATCATCCAATGTCCTTGTTTCAAGGGACATCTAAATGCCAATGACTCTAAAATGTATAAACCCAGCTCAGAACTCTCTCCTACACTTCAGACTTATATAGGTTGAACTACCCAAAACTACCATTTCCATAGGTCAAAAATGAGTGACTTCATATAGTTCAACTTGTAAGTCAATTGCCTAATTGATATTTCTAATGAGCATCTCTAATATAACTTATCCAAAACCAAATCTCTTATATTGTGGTTTCCCATCTCAATATCTGCCAATCCCATCCTTCCTTCACTCTAGATGAAAAACCTTAGAGTAATTATTGACTCCTTTCTCTCTTAGATTATACATCTAATCCATTAACAAATCAACCCTGTACGGCCTACCTGATAAATATATCCAGAATAAGAAAACTTCTCACCACCTTCATGTTATTACCTCAGTCTAAGCCACTAGCATTGATTATAAGACTTTTTGCAATAATTCTGTCCATGTGCTTCCTCTTGTCCCAGTCCCAATTTAGTTCCTCCCAGTAGCCAGAGAGATTCTTTAAAATGCGAAGTCAGATTGTGTCTCTCTTCTGCTTAAAATTTTCCACTGGTTGCCCATCTCACAAAAAGTAAAAGCCAAAGTCCTACAATTGCCTGCAAAGGCCTATGCCATTTGTAATATGCAATAAATATTTGGTAAATTACATCAAAGACCCAGGCTCTCCAGCTCCCTACTCCACCATCCTTCAGGTAAGACCCATGTCCTCAGCGTCCAAGATGGCTACACAAACCTAGACATTACACCCACATTCTAAGCAGCAATATTGAAAAAGGAGGAAGAAGGAATGCCCTCTTTTTTCTAAGGAGATTCCCAAAAGTTCCACACATTATTTCTGTTTACATCCAGACTTAAGCCAGGGTTTCTCAACATTAGCATTATGGACATAATAATTCTATGCTGCAGTGAGCTGGCTTTTGAACCATAGGATGTTCAGCAGAATCCCCACTAGCATTCCACCCGGCACCAGTAGAACAAAACACCCCACAACTAGTTGTGACACTTTAAACTGTGTACAGACATTGCCAGATGTGCCAAGGGGTAAGAGAGAGATATCTGCTAGTTGGGAACCATCAACTTAAGCTAGTAGAGACACAGTAAATATTAGGATGGTGATATCACACAGCAAAGTGAGCACTCTATATTTTGATATACAAAAGAATGGATATTTGGTAAGCAAGTAGTAGTTTCAATTAAGAAAAAAAAAATACTCCTCCCTAGAGGCAAGCACTGTAGCCAGTTTTTGGAGATTATTTCAGAGATATTTAATACATACAAAAATAAATATTTTTTATTTACTTAGTCGTATATTACATGAAGTATAGCCTCTCTATTATTCACATTCATTGACGTCTTGCTTTCTTTTTACTTAACAAGGCAGTTTTTCCTGGGATATAATATGACCTTTCTATCTATAGATGTAAATTTTCTTTTATTTCTGAAAAGCTTTCTTAAATTATATCTTTAAATATTGAATCCATTTTCTTATTTAGGTTACCTTCGTCATTAACACCAATTATGGGTATTTTGGACTTCCTGTGCCTGTCTTTCGTATGTTATTTTTGTCCTAGTCTTTTTAAAAATGCTCATGTGAATTTACATTTTGCTTGCCCTTATCTTATTTTCAACCGTGTCTATCATTTTCAGGGCTGCATTCATTCCTTTGTTGAACTGTTTTTTCTTCCCCAAGAGCCCTGAACTCTGATTGCTGAAGCAGCTTCTCCTGATATTTCACCTTTTGATTTTTGTTTTCTAGTGGCAAGTACTTTATTATGTTATCTTTTACTAATGGTAATATGTTTAATCATAATTTTTATTTCTCCATGGCAACATTTTTCTGATGACTGTACTTGAGCTGCTGTTGGATTTTTTTTAATTTCTTTTCTTCCTTTTTTCTTCTAGTGTCTTTGTAGAAATCCTGTGGTCTTTCCATTTTCTTTTTTTTTATTTTTTTTTAATTGCATTTTAGGTTTTGGGGTACATGTGAAGAACATGCAAGAGTGTTGCATAGGTACACACATGGCAGTGTGGTTTCTGCCTTCCGTCCCCTCACCTGTATCTGTCATTTCTCCCCATGCTATCTCTTCCCACCTCCCCACCCCCTGTCCCTCCCCCATTTCCTCCCAACGGACCCCAGTGTATAGTGCTTCCCTCCCTGTGTCCATGTGTTCTCATTGTTCAACACCCACCTATGAGTGAGAACATGCAGTGTTTGATTTTCTGCTCTTGTGTCAGTTTGCTGAGAATGATGGTTTCCAGGTTCATCCATGTCCCTACAAAGGACGTGAACTCATCGTTCTTGATGGCTGTGTAGTATTCCATGGTGTATATGTACCACATTTTCCCTATCCAGTCTATCATCATTGGGCATTTGGGTTGGTTCCAGGTCTTTGCTATTGTAAACAGTGCTGCAATGAACATCCGTGTGCATGTGTCCTTATAGTAGAATGATTTATAATCCTTTGGATATATACCCAGTAATGGGATTGCTGGGTCAAATGGGATTTCTATTTTTAGGTCCTTGAGGAATTGCCACACTGTCTTCCACAATGGTTGAATTAATTTACATTCCTACCAACAGTGTAAAAGTGTTCCTATTTCTCCACATCCTCTGCAGCATCTGTTGTTCCCAGATTTTTTAATGATCGCCATTCTAACTGGTGTGAGATGGTATCTCAATGTGGTTTTGATTTGCATTTCTTTAATGTCCAGTGATGAACAGAACAGAGGCCTCGGAGGAAATACAACATACCCACAACCATCCAATCTTCGACAAACCTGACAAAAACAAGCAATGGGGAAAGGATTCCCTGTTTAATAAATGGTGTTGGGAAAACTGGCTAGCCATGTGCAGAAAGCAGAAACAGGACCCCTTCCTGACACCTTACACCAAAATTAACTCCAGATGGATTAAAGACTTAAACATCAGACCTAACACCATAAAAACCCTAGAAGAAAATCTAGGCAAAACCATTCAGGACATAGGTGTAGGCAAGGACTTCATGACCAAAATGCCAAAAGCAATGGCAACAAAAGCCAAAATAGACAAATGGGACCTAATCAAACTCCACAGCTTCTGCACGGCAAAAGAAACAGACAGTAGAGTGAATCGGCAACCAACAGAATCGGAAAAAATTTTTGCAGTCTACCCATCTGACAAGGGACTGATATCCAGAATTTACAAAGAACTAAAACAGATCTACAAGAAAAAAACAAACAAGCCCATTCAGAAATGGGCAAAGGATATGAACAGACACTTTACAAAAGAAGACATACAGGAGGTCTTTCCATTTTCATTGTCATTCATGAGGGAGATGAATGAGAGAGTCTTTAGACTAAGCATTTGTAGGAAATACCTAGGGGGCACACCAAGGACCATGCGTCCAACTAGAAAGAGTTCTCTCTTTTGCATAAAACTGTAAGTGGAATTAATTTTTTTAGACTTTTCTTCCTGACAGTCAACAGTAACCAGTAGCCATCTGGTCTTTTCACAATATAGCTTCTCTTTTCCACCCTGCCTCATCCGCAGTTTGCTTCCTGACAATATGTGTGATTTCTCATTCAAGCCTGCCTGCCATCATCTTTAACAGTAAGGCCTAACGAAGTTTCTGTAACAAGTCCTCACACATTCCCGCTGTTCCAAACAAGAATAAGACCAAGGTCACTAGTTGCCACTAACATTCATTATCTTTTCTTTTTCTATCAGAACTGCTATATTATTGGCTGTAGCAATATAAATAGCTTTAAAAATTACTTTTCCTTTTCCTCTATTATTTTACAGTTCTGTGTGATCATGTAGCCAGGTTCTTAGTGGATAACATTGTGGGGAAATTCTGGAACATCTCTATTAATAGAGTACAGAAAGCCAGAGAAAGATCCTGTTTCCCTTACCACTGCCTAGAACATGTATTTGATGGCTGATGCTCCAGCAAACTCTTGTATCAGGAGATTACTACAAAGACGAAAGCCACACACCAGAATGGTGAGGCCAAAAAGCAGAAAATCTGATCTTTTGGTGGAGACAAAAAGCAGAAATAATGCGGCCAAAAAGCAAAAAACTTGATCTCTTGATAACATTGGAGCCACTAACCAGCTATGGACTACAGACCTTTAGTCTTCTATGAGAGAGAGACAAACTTGTTATTTTAGATGTTCTGTTAGGTGCACTTGAATTTAATTCCAACTGAAACAGCAAAACTTCACCCCTAAAAACATTTTATGAACTTTGAAGAACTATTTTATAAGTCTTGTCTGAGATCAGCAGCTGTTGACGTGTTCTCTTGATAGCAGAATGGTGATTTGACTTCTATTGTTTTTGACATCCCTTCCTCAAATGATGGTTCAGAGTTACATATGTCTCTTAATGTTCTTTTAATATGGAACTTGCATTTTCTATTTTTTTCTTCTTTTTACTTAAATCTAAAAGTAAATAGTAGAAATCCTTCCTTATTCCACTATTTTAAGACTGGAAAGAGGAGGGTTTGAAGTTTTTTAAGAATAGAAAGGAAATAGTTCAGAAACTGCAAATGGAAATATAAAAGACACATCCTTTCTCTACTTCCAGGCTCTGGTTTATGGGAGATGTAAGCATCACATAAGAAGTCTGCAGAGCAAGTGATATCATCAGGGGACAGCTTGTTTCTTTTAGAGTAAAAAGACAGCACTCAACAATGTTGAGGATATAGAAGCATTAGCTCATGGTAACCTGAGAGTTTCAAAAGCATAATAGAAGGAAAGGTTTGAAAAGGCATGGAAGTATGCAGGCTGGCTCAGAACTACATAGTCATTAAGGGCCATGAAAATAATGGGTGACCTGAGATACCGGGCTTTTGTAGTGAATGAGTAAAACAGACAGATGTCCCAATAGCCTCCAGAGGAAGGCAGGTTCATTCTTTCATACTACATTTGAGATAACAATAGATTAGATATATGATTAGATAGAAGGAAGATAGATAGATAGATAGATAGATAGATAGATAGATAGATAGATAGACAGACAATAGAAATGTGATTTGGATCCAAGTTATCATGTGCACAAATACTATTGTCTTCTAATGTCCTGTCATCTTTTTTTTTTTTTTTTCAGATGGCGTCTTGCTCTGTTGCCCAGGCTGGAGTACAGTGGCATGATCTCGGCTCACTGTAAACTCCGCCTCCCAGGTTCAAGTGATTCTCCTGCCTCAGCCTCCCGAGTAGCTGGGACTATAGGCACCCACCACCACACTCAGCTAATTTTTGTATTTTTAGTAGAGTCAGGGTTTCACCATGTTGGCCAGGATTGTCTCAATCTCCTGACCTCGTGATCCACCCACCATGGCCTCCCAAAATGCTGGGATTACAGGCATGAGCCGTCGCACCCAGCCAGGTCCTGCCACTTCTTTAGGTTCTTGCTGTTATAACACCTTTAGTCTTTCATCCTCTAAAATTTACAAAAACTTTCCCTCCACTTCCTACCATTGAGCTCAAGGCATTTAACATAATTGCACTGATTAGATAACACTTGTAAAAACCATAAGCCAGGAAGAAAAGTGTTTTGTAGGTAACCTCTGCTTTCCACCTTGATGCAAACTCTCCTGGGGGAAGGAAATTTTGAGTCTGGACTCCTGCTTCAACGGGGAAATGAAAGAAGAAAATACAGGGGAAAGCACAAATTATGATGTCAAATATTGTTCTCTCAAAACAGTCTCTTCCCTTTTAGTCTCCATACAAGCATAATCCCTCCTTTCCCTTCTGTAGCAACAGCTACATGTTGCTTTTCATGTTGGCAGAGTAGCAGGTGTCTTCTTGGTGAAAAGCGGACTTCAGGAATTCTCTATACCTGGACATATCCCTTGCTCTGGTTCCTCATAGATTCCTTTTGACTTTCATTCTTTGAGAGAACAGCTTTTCCAATGCTTTTCAATGAAAATCTCATCCAACTTTAAAATATAAAATATATAAAACGTGCTGCCTCTGTGGCTGCCTCTGAGGCATGCACTACACTCTCGGCCACCACTGGGTACTGCCATCCTCACCTTATGCTTCCTGCCACACACACAGAGTCACCCTCCTCAAAATTCCTAGGTTAACCACCTCATGCTGGTCTACCCAGGACTTGCCAGGTTTTAGCACTGTGTGTCCACACTCTGGAAATCCCCAGTTCCACATACACTGAGATGGTCAGTCACCCACACACCACACAACCCTAAACACACATCCATAACGGTTTGAAAATCACTGATTTAGAAACAATGCATTGCCCCATCAATACAGGGCACATGTTAAGTGACTACTGGTAACTGCAGATTAGTATAAATTAGTTTATCAGCTAACTTTCCAAGTGGAGGCAGGTGGAAAAGGGGATTTGAGGACGAGAAAGAGGAGCATAGCCACTTTCATAGCATGCCCTGTTGGCGCGCTCATCAACTGAACACCTCTGAAATTTAACTGGTACCTGGAGCCATGCCTCCCTCAACAGGAAGAAATGGGAGAAGGCTGGGACAAGAGTGCTCCCTATTGCTATACCCACTCCATCCCTAAGCAGTGTCTTCTCTCCCCTTATTAGAAAACACATAATCAGGGCTGCAGAGCAGACTGAAACTAAGGCCCAAGCAGAGAGCAAGTCTCAGACCTTGACTTCATTAGAACAGTGCTCTAACCAAACTAAGCAGCCTTAGAGAAGCCTGCATAATTGACTTGGAAACATTTTTGGGCACAGGAGTCTCTCACAGCAGCTGGAATCAAGGCCCAAACCAGAGAATGAGCGCCCAGAAGAGAAAGGGGCTGTTCAAAGATACCCAGATGATCCACTGTGTTGGCAAAGTTGTCCAGATGCTCATGCAGCTTTAATTAAGCCCAATTCTAATTAATCTGTGACCTTATTCAAACCAACTGTTTGCCTGTGCCCAAATGCCTCTCCAGATTCAGATGCCCTTTCCCTCCAAGTAGAATGCAAAGATCTGTTTTCTTATTAAGTTTAATTGAAAGATGGTTGAATCGTGGGTCTCTCATAAACAGGGAATTCCCTGTTGCCAATAGGACTTGCAGAACAGAGAGGTGTCAAAGATGTGGCAGAGACATAATTCAGCTTCTACAACCGACGCTGATGAAAGGCTGAGTTCAGCCTATCTGCTCCATCAACAGCCCATCAGACACTTGCCAAATCAAAAGCAGCACTTTGTGTTTAGAATGGACACAATTAGGGAGGCAGCAAGGACACTGTGGAAAGATGGATTGAGACCATGAAGGCAAGTAAGACAGGAGCAATCCAAAGAAGGAAGAAGCAGCGAAAGGGTTAAATCTACCTGCTGCTCTCCACACCAGAGCATCAGGAACCTTGTGTGCTACAAAGGGCTTCCAAGTGTCCCAGACGTTGAGTCCCTCACTCGGGCTGTGAGCAATCTTCTTCATTTCCCCTATATGCTATAGGAATGTAATCATCATTATGTGTGCTATGTTAAATGATGTTAAAAATGTTGGGAAGCACTGTTATAAACCATTACCTCTCTGTCTCTGATTCCTGCCTCCTAAAAACTGCATCTGGTCTTTTTATATGTATATATGTATACACACACACACACACACACACACACACACACACACACACACACATATACACACATTTATATATATAACTTTAAGTTCTGGGGTACATGTGCAGAACATGCAGGTTTGTTACATAGGTATATACGTGCCATCGTGGTTTGTTGCATCCATCACCCCGCCATCTACGCTATGTATTTCTCCTAATGTTATCCTCCCCATTCCCCCCCATCCCCTACTATGCCTTCCCTAGCTCCCCACCCCCTCAACAGGCCCCAGTGTGTGATGTTCCCCTCCCTGTGTCCATGTGTTTTCATTGTTCAACACCCACTTACAAGTGAGAACATGCGGTGTTTGGTTTTCTGTTTCTAGCAGAACAAATACCCTCATCAACCAATGGGGTATAGAAAATGCGGGCAGCCCTGAGGCCTCACCATACCTGTAAGATATTCTGAGCGGATATGAGTGTGCATCACTCTTTCCAAAATCTTCTAATCAAAACATTTACATGGCTTCCTGTTTTCCTTAGAGTAAAGATCAAAGTCCCTACCAGGGCTTACTGGGCCATCCAGAGTCTGACTTCTTGAGGCAGGAAGGAGTCTTAGTTGCTCACAAAGGAGCCCACTCCACCTGGACTGAGCACCGTGCCTCATCCTTCACTTCATCTGATCCTCTCATACTCCATCAAAAAGGTTATTTCCTTCCTGTTGCACCAAGTTGATAGTTCAGCCTGTGTGGGCACCTGGCTCTGGGATCCATCCAGCTGGAAAGAGGGGCACATATAGGAGGCTATGGTTGGCATTTCCCAGATGCTATTCTGAGAAGTATGGAACTACGCAACCTCTTTGTGAAGAAGTATTGTTCCTGCCTGTCAAAAGGAGTATTTGCCACATAGTCCCTCAGTGTATGTATCATAGCGTCCTTAGCCGTTTCAGGAACTTTTCTCTAACTGTTGGCAGGAGAAAAGGTTACCTCTCTGCAAAATTGGGAAATGCAAATTTGTCTCTTTTGTTGTCTTTTTCCTCTACTTCCTCTCCTGATGCTAGTTTGTGCCCATTTCCAGTCCCAGACACCTGATCTGAATCCAATTCCCAAGAAGCTGTTTGCTTAGGGAGTTCTCAAAAGCATCACGGCTGAGCCTCTTTAGGTGTCAGCCTTCTCGGGATTATGTAAATATTGTAAGGTTCTCCAAATATTAAAGTTGTTCAAAGTTAAAAGAAATAAATGGCTAAGAATAAAAATTGGGGCATAGTGCCTGAGGAAAAGAAAAAAACTGTTCCGGCATAAAGTCTTGATCAGTGCCTCAGATTAATTTCAAAGGTGGGGGTCATCACTTTCATGTACTTTGCTGCACTGTCCACCTCCCTAGAGGGCCCAACACTGGGTGTAGCTACTAGCAAAGAGGAGAGAGAGACTGTGCTACGCACGTCAGGAGTTTAATTACTACATGGTTATTTAGCAGAGATGGAGACATTTGCAAGCAATGCATGACAGCAAAAGGAAAGGGCAGGTGAGGCATTTCAGAACAACTGCCCAGAACTACATAGGGCACTAGTGGATTTTGTGAGCAGCTGAGGATTTGAGCTTTGCTGGCTCAGCCTGGCTTAGAGTGCTGAGGCAGAAAAGAAACTGGCTCTAGACGCCATCCTCCAAGGATCCTGAATGTTTCATTTTTTTTTTTTTTTTTTTTAGGGTTTTTATATGTAGACATTGAAGATACAGTGTGAAAATGAGACTCTGTCATTTTAACAAGGTCCTTTTAAATTCAGAAAGAACAGCCCCATCAATCAAGAAATTATTCTCATTAGTCACTTTCTAGCCTATTGCCTCGGGATTACGGTGGGCTGCCAGCAGAGATATAGGACCACGATTAATAAAACATTATCACAGATATAGGCTGCAACCACGAAAGACACCATTAATATTCATGCACAAGCATGCACACGTGCCCCTCCCCTCAGCATCTTCAGACTCCCATTACAAGAACCCTCCATTACTCAAAACTAATTCAAAGGAGAAGCAAGGCCTATGACTAGCTAGTGTGTGCATGAAATCATTTTCATAGCACTTTCATGGGAAAGTGACCCAGACGACAGGGGCTAAATACGATAAACAGGAAGTAGCATAATGTATAAAGAACTCTAGAATGAGACAGAACTGGGTCTGAATTGGGCTTCTCCATTTAGCAGCTGTGTGACCTTGGGTGAGTTGCTTAGCTTCTCTGGGTCCTGGTTTTCTAATCACTGGAATGGGCATAAAGATATTTATTTTGCATAGTTGTTGTAAAGGCTTGAGAAAATGTGTTTAAAACATATATCCCAGTGTGTGACACTTAGCGAGTAGTAGCAATTGTTACTGATAATAAATCAGCATATCTGTGCTCTCTCTGTCACCCTCTCCCCATCTCTCTCTCTCTCTCTCAACTTGTACCTACCATAACCCCCCTGCCATTTTTTTGCTTTGGATAGCTACATGACCAGTCAGTCTCTCAAAAAGAATTTATCAACTAAGACCAGGTGCTGAGCAATAAACTAGGTCATGTTCCAGACACCATTATTACTGTTGTCAGCAATAACTGATTTCAGCTTTCTGACATAAATTTGGCTATTTTGTGTCCTGCTAACATCAGGGAGCAATCTTACATTGGGGACCCTTCCCTCCCTAATGGAACCATTTGGAGGAAGTGGGAGGAAATTGCTATAAAGTGGACATCGAAGAGAACAGCTGGAAGTGGGCTCCCTAATTGGCAGTTTCTCGTGTTATGACAGGTTGGAGGCAGACTATGACAGCAAAAGGGGTACACAGAGGGACAGTGTAGCAGACAACACTTCCTGGAATGGAAGCTTCTGCAGGCTTCCAGATGTAGCCGCTGCCCTTAACCTGCATGTTTACAGTGGCTCCAAAATCCCCTTCCTGGGGACTCCCAGGGACATATATCATTGTCAGTTTAGCTGCCAAGTCCAGCTCCAGAGAGGCACCTGGAAAAGGCAGGACAGCTAATGAGAGCAAGGCAATCAAGAAGAAAAGACAGCTGGGCTGGGGGCCAAGGGGCCTAGGGTCTGGCTCCCATCCTGCCACCACGTGAACTTTGGCAAGTCTTCCTTCCACTGAGGGTCTCAGTTTCCCATCAGCAAAAAGGCTGTCACGAGCCCTTCTTCCCACAAGAGGAATGTTGTCAATAAAAGCAATAAAAGGTGCTTGCTCTATTTATCTGTACTTTCTATTTTTTCTACATATACACATATCATTTGTGGGAATGTCTATTGTCTACTTCTTTTTTTATTTATTATTATACTCTAAGTTCTGGGGTACATATGCAGAACATGCAGGTTTGTTACATAGGTATACACGTGCCATGGTAGTTTGTTGCATCCGTCACCCTGTCATCTACACTAGGTATTTCTCCTATTTTCTACCTCTTAAGTGTGTGTGTATGTATGTGTGTGTGTGTGTGTGTGTGTACACACACTTAAGAGGTACAAAAATAACATTAGCTTATTTACTTATTTAATAATTTATTTTATTTATTTCTACACACACTTAGGAGGCAGAAAAAATATCAACTTATTTACTTATTGTTTTTCTACCTCTTATGTACACACACATATAGTGTGTTTGTAGTCATTTGTTATGGTAGTCATAGAAAACCAAAACAGAACTCTAATAGTACACACATGCTTAAGAGGTAGAAAAATAATAAGAAAATAAGCTAATACTTACTGGGCCTTTCTTACATGCCAAGGACTGTGATAAATAGTTTATCTCATGAGAAGGAGCCAATGGGACACACCTGCTGTTTGCTAACCAGCAACCCTTCCCTCTCTCTTGATAATGCTCTAAATTTCCCATGAAAAGCCACCCCTCATTGCCATTTGCCTTGATGTGCTTTTGTGGCATTGACCTCAAACCCAGTTCCAGGGGTGGATCTTGATTGGCTTAACCAATGAGTACACATCCTCTGTTCCTCACCACAGTGATTGGTTGGTTCTCTAATTGGGCTACAAGACCTTAGCAGTACAGTCAGAAGAAACCTCAGTAATTCACCATGAATGTTGAGATAGTCTCTTTCATTCCTGCAGAGCTTGAACGTGGAGCACATGGCCCCATTACATGCCAGCAGACCCTCTGGGTACAACAGAGGACATCCTTCCAAGTTGACAGCCATTAATCAGGACATAGAGCATAGAAGTAAAGAATGAGAAAACGGGTTTAAGGTGCTAGACCAAGTACTGCCGTAAGCTACCATTGCTCCTTGACTTTATTGCTCAAATAATTTGAATTCGGTATTTTAGTTTTATGCAACCAAAAGCATCCTTATCTATGTAAGCAAGTGTTATTATCCGTAACATTTTATAGATTAGAAAACTGAAGTTCAGTGGAGCTAATCCACTTGCCTTAAGTCACACAGTAAATTTGAAGCAGAAATATCATTTGAACCCAGGTCCAACTGGGATAAAAACCCAAGCTTCTTAAGCACTATATTTTGCTACTGTAGGTAGTGAATACTGGAAATACCTTGAAAATGAGAACATTCCACAAAATGCAACCTTTTATTATTTCAAGAGGAAATTTAAAATTGTCTCAAATCCCAATTGAAATGGTCTCACTTGTTACCTAGGCTGGAATGCAGTGGTGCTATCATGGCTCACTGCAGCCTCAAACTCTGTTGCTCAAGCGATCCTCCCACCTCAGCCTCCCAAGTAACTGGGATTTTACCCCTGTGTCTGGCTAATTTTTTTTCTTTTCTTGTAGAGATCGTCTCACTTTGATATCCAAACTGGCCTCGAACTCCTGGGCTCAAGTCATCCTCCCAACTTAGCCTCCCAACATGTTAGCATTACAGGCATAAGCCACCATGCCCGGCCTAAATTTTGAGCCACTAAGTTTGTAGTCATTTGTTATGGCAGTCATAGAAAACAAATACACAACTCTAAAAGAAAAGATTAAGAAAAAAAAAATTCTTATTTTACAAGTCCAATAAAGGAAAGCAAACTGAGATCTTTATCTGCATATAGGATGAAAAGGAGGTGAAGATCACCAGCATTCTTTTTTGTAACAAAGTGACATGAGGAAGAATTGGGCCAAAAAGTTCAGAGTAATCTAAATTAGATACAAGGAGGAAATTGCTACCAAAGTTGGTAAGAACTGAAATGCATTTCCAAAGGCAATTGTGCAAAAATCCCTTGATGAGCTTTCTGAAGGAGAACACTAGAAGACAACAATTAGACAAGAATTTAATTTGATTTGCTGAAAAACACAATAATAATGACTTAGGATGTCCTCGAACACACTGTATGGTTAGAAGAGGCTATAAGTACTGAATTTCTGTTTAGAAGGGCTGAGGAGCCAGGGATGCCTGTTGTTTGAGCAGATGCTTTTCTGGCACAGGCATGGAGTCTAACAGCTTAGAGTTTGTGAGCTGTCCAGGGTGGCTTCTTCATGCAGACACAAGAAGTGTCAGCTCTGAGTAGATGTATTACCTACCAGTAGAAGGGGAGCTGTAGCATGGTTTGGGGGGTCATTCATAACTTTATCAGAGATCAGAGTCTAGCCATGGATCAAGACCAGGCAGTTCAGTGTGAGCTCATAAACAGCATCATGCAATGGTCAAGCAAATGGGCTCTGAAGTCAGAAAGTCCTGAATTCTGCCATTTACTCATGGTGTGGCCTTAAGCAACTTAGCATCTAAGTGCTTCAGCTTCTTCATCAGCAAATAATAAGTCATTATCCCATTAGGCACTTGTGAAGATTAAATGACATATTATATATAAAGCATAAGGGGCAGGGTGCAGTGGCTTATGCCTGTAATCCCAGACTTTGGGAGGCTGAGGCGGGCAGATCACCTGAGGTTGGGAGTTCGAGGCCAGCCTGACCAAAATGAAGAGACCCCCTTATCTACTAAAAATACAAAATTAGCCGGGTGTGGTGATACACACCTGTAATCCCAGCTACTCAGGAGGCTGAGGCTGGAGAATTGCTTGAACCCAGGAGGTGGAGGTTGCAGTGAGCCAAGATCATGCCATTGCACTCCAGCCTGGGCAACAAGAACAAGATTCCATCTCAGGAAAAAAAAAAAAAAAAGTGTAACACCTGGATCATAGTAAACGTTTGTTAAAGAAATGGCTATTAGGCTGGGCGCAGTGGCTCAAGCCTGTAATCTCAGCACTTTGGGAGGCCAAGGCGGGCAGATCAGGAGGTGAAGAGATCGAGACCATCCTGGCCAACATGGTGAAACCCTGTCTCTACTAAAAATACAAAAATCAGCTGGGCATGGTGGCATGCACCTGTAGTCGCAGCTACTCAGGAGGCTGAGGCAGGAGAACTGCTTGAACCCGGGAGGCGGAGGTTGCAGTGAGCCAAGATTGTGCCACTGCACTCCAGCCTGGCACCTGGGGACAAAGTGAGACTCTGTC
Source organism: Saimiri boliviensis (assembly GCF_048565385.1). Taxonomy (NCBI): domain Eukaryota; kingdom Metazoa; phylum Chordata; class Mammalia; order Primates; family Cebidae; genus Saimiri; species Saimiri boliviensis. Next base: position 104,979,804 of record NC_133454.1, on the reverse strand, counting down.
TCAAAAAAAAAAAAAAAGAAATGGCTATTATTATTTCTAATAGTGTGGTCAGGCCTCACTGTGGACTAGAACAGGGTAATCAGGTAAGAGTAAAGGTAGTGTCATATTAAAGAGCCAGAGAGATAAAAGAATCCAAAATGCAAAGAAAGAACAAGGAACCAGAAAGCTTGCAAGCAAGGAGTAGCAAAACAATTGCAGCACCAATATTCAAAGCACCAGATTTTCGTGAGGAGTAACAGTTAAGGCACTTGCAATACCACCCCCAGCTGCTGCTCCTCCCTTGACTTGGAAGGACAAGGTGGTGATCTAGGAGCAACTTGCTAGAGATAAGAAGTAGACCCAACACCTAAAAAGACTATTCTGCAGGGCTTCTTAGGATTTCTCATTCTTCCCTATCTCACCAAGGGATGGCAAACGTGAACTTTCACGACATCATTTCCTCTCCTCCAATGCTCATTCCTTTCACAAATATTCATGTGCCATGTACAGAGCCCCATTCTGGGTACTAGTGCAGACCGGGAAATACAACAGGCATAAGCCAGTCCCTGTGCTAATACACTCCATAATCTAGTCCTTCTGGCAAACATCACTAACCAGTTAACAGCATATTTCCCTACTAAGCCTCCAAAACACTTCAAGTCCTTCTCAGTACAGTCCAGTTCTCCAGAAAGCCACTGCCAATCAACTCGAGTTGACAGTTGGGAAGAAAGATCACTTTTTATTCCTGCTTTGAGCTCCTGTGATTCCTGAATAGACACATTGATCCCTCCTTCACAGATGTAAGCCATTGTTTGTTTCACAGTCCAGTGCTAACGGGGAAATGAGACCCAAAAGCAGCAACTACCACTGTAGTCGTTTGGAAGCTGTTGGCATTATTGTTTTGACTATTCACACTGACATGGTCTTGAATACCTATCTCACGAAAGCATCCAGGAGTTCTACTAATCTAGGCCAATCAATTGATGATCAATTGATGAGATATTTATATACCATAATCCCAATTTCATTTATTATATTAATTATTTTCTCTCATTTTGTAACTGCAGATTCAGACTTCCCTCATCCACTGTTTCCCATTATCCGCCCCCTACACACAACTTGAGGCACCGCAACAATGAGATGGGTAGCTGGGCATGTATTTGATGCATTTCACAGCAAGCAGCCACATACGGCAGGACCTAAACCATGATATGATGAAGTCAGGGGGGCCAGTTTCCAGGCTCAGCTCTTCCACTGACTATGTGGCTTTTAGGACCATTTATTTGCTCATCTGTAAAAGAAGAATTACAAAATTCATGTCACAGTAACCATTACCTTAGCTCACACAGTTATTCTGAGACTACAAGATAGTATGTTAATAATCAAGACTTGTGGTGGCCCCAGGCATTATGGACACTCGGACACTAGATGGCAGTATGTCACCTTCCACCTCTTCACCCAAGTCAGAGGGACCTGGTGCACCTCAACAGTCGCCCTCTAGATGGCAGCCCAGAGCATTCCCCAGCACCCAGCAGAGAGCCCAGAGAGCTGTTTGCATTACAGGATCCAAGGGAAAGGACAAGACCAAGCAAAGCCATTTAACACTCTCTCTCAATATCTGAACTGGGAAGTAGAATACTAAACCGTAGAAAAATAAAAAAGCAACAAGTAAAAGTCATTGGACATGGAGCCATAGCAGGGAAATTTGTGACCTCATGGCATCACCTGGCAGTGAAACCGTATCTCAAGCTCAGCCCTTCTAACACCAAATGCATACTCCAGCCTCTGCGTTAGGATGTCAGTTCTGTTTACAAGATGAAGAGTACGATGAGTTACCAAATCCCTGTAAGGAGTCTGGCCCTGACACCAAAGTTTCCTGACTGGCATTCCAGGTCCAGGCAAGCAGACCAGCCATCCGACTTTTTTCTTCTGTCTTAGCTCCTCTCTATGGAGCTTAATATGAAACTGTTTTCCAGTGTTAAGCTGAGGGCAAACTAGAGTAACAGAAAAATTCAGTGGCCGCTAACCACAAGAAGCTACTCAAACCTAATTTAAATCAAATAAAATTAAACATTTACTGTCTGAGATGCACTGGCTCAGTAGTGACCTGTGGTTAACCATTGAACAGCACAGATACAGGACACTTACATATTCTATTGTAGCACTGGTTTAGACCAACAGAAAGTGGAGAATGTGCCACTATATCATTCAATTGCTTTATAATGAGCTATACCGTGTTGCAACTAGAAAAATCAATGGGAAATTAGAATGGCATGCTTGATGGCAAAGCAAAAAAGTGTTTATAAAGGTAAGTGAAGTTTTAGAAGAAAATATTTACAAAATAGGTTAGGGGAAAATTGTTAATATACTTTATAAGTTAATCTAAGAGTGGTGGACAAAGCATGACAGGTAATTCAAGAAAAAGAAATTAAAATGACAACTAAATGCATGAAGTGACTCTCAACGCATCAATCATTTTAAAAAAGAAAATAAAAGCCATGAGATAAATTAAATGAAGCCAGAAAGTTACAGAACCTGTTTAATCAGGTAATGACATTTTTATAAAATAATATATATTTATACATGATCACATATAAAATGTGAGATAAATTTAGAAACAGAAATTTTTTTCTGAAAACAAAGGCTTAAAATATATGGATTTCCTTACATTGTTATTATTAATTGACATGATACTTTCAAATAGTGGTAACATTTCACTTTGTTTATGATGAATATCATGCCTACATTAAACCTCTTCTCTGCAGCCAAGAAAACCTAAATGAACAGTCTGCTCAAATGACAAAATAAGAAGTGTCTTAGAATCATCTGTGGGATAGTTGGCATGTATGAATATGTCATTGAGTTGTTGGGTTTTGGGTTTTTTTTGATTCCCTGAATGTCCGCATCCACCAAGTTACATTTAAATATCCACTTGTCTACTCAGAAGACATTAGTCAGTACCTCAACTTGAACTTGGTTAAGAGAAATTGTAAACTTCACTGACTCATAGAATTTAAAAATCCAGAAATGGCCCGCACTTCAGGTTCAGTGGACCCGGGGATCAACCTATGTCATGAGAGCTTTTTCTCTCACAGTCTTCAATGTCTGTTTCCTGCTAGATATGATGGCATAATTCTCTCCCACAACCATCTTCCTGCATACTGTCAAGAAGATGACAACTACACTCATTTCTCTGCATCCCTGTTTAGCAGCCCTAGTGGAAATACATTTCTGTCTCCAAACCTTCCTAATTCTAGAAATAGAGTCTAGCTGTTCCTGCTACCTACTCCTACCCCTCAATTTCCAAGGCGGGGCTGTCCTGCCATGCCACTCCAGGGGCGCCATTTACAATGACATGCATGTCAGTGAAAGCATTTGGAGTTACTAGTGCCACGTGCTGCCCCTGTTCCCAAAAATAGGCTGTTATGAATGGACAATCCTGAATTATACAGTACCTCTGTGCCCAGGAATGCAGGATTTGCTTCCAGAAGAAACAACATAAAAGGAAAACATTCTAGGGAGCCAAAATAAGCTCATAATCCATCTCAATGTATCACTGCACAGTAAGAAGAAAATTCCACACCAACCCTGTGACTTCCTGTGAATGGACATGAGAGTAGAGGGGAGGTAAACACAGCACCTTTTGAACCCTCAGAAGAAATCAGTACGTATCTGCAAGATAGTGAGGTAGGGAATGGTGGGTTGGGGATCTCCTTTCTTTTAAGGAAACAAGAACTCTCCCCCCCCCCCAACTCTCGCAAGAAAACTTTCTGCTGCTTTACTGTACAAATGACAAATTCCAGCCTACCTCCTGAACTATAGCTAGCTTCTGCTTCAGAATCCACTTGCAGTCCCCAGGACATTTTTTAAAGAGCTAAAGCTTGAAAACAAGGCACAGGGAATAACTTGTGTTTGCAGAATCTCATCTTTTCCCATTCTCAACTCTAGTGGGTTCATGGGTTTCAGGGTGTTCCCTTGAGTATCTACAAATAAACCCACAGCATCAGCTCAGGGAGGCAATCAGCATGGACAGGCCATCAGAGAGGCAGCCAGGTGAGGCCGGCCTACCTGATACATGCAGTCCCCTCTGGCCTCAACAACCAGCCTCATGCCCGCCCTCCACCCCAGTTCACCCACAGAGCTTCCAGAAAAAGGCCAGCAGCCAGGTGGGTGCAGGCACCCTCATTTGCTTTTCACCATTTATGGCCCATCTCTTTGAAATTAAATGATGTCTTTTCTTTGTTCCTCTTTGCATGTTGTGCAAAGAAACTGCTCAGGCACTTTTTAATACAGATTCCCAGTTCTCCTCTCAGACCTTATGATATAAATATCTGGGAACAGAAGCCTGACTACCTGTATTTTTCTCATCCCTCATGGTGATTTTGATGTCAGGGTTGATAACCACTGTAATCACACCCTTGCTTAGCCCCTATTTAGATGCAGGCATTTTAAACAGAAAATAAGACCTCAGGGAAACTCCAAACCAGTTCTCCCTCCATAAACTCTTCACTGATTTATCTTACTATTTTTCACTCAGGACCATTTACACTCTTCAAAATTATAGAGGATCCCAAGAGCTGTTGTTTATGTGGGTTCTATCTATCAATGTTTACTACATTAATGGTTAAAATGGAGAAACTTTAACATGTTTAATAAACCCTTTACATGTTAACATAGTTTTATGAAAATTAACTGTATTTTCAAAAATTGAAAAAATAGTGAGAAGAATGGCACTGTTTTTGATTTTTATAAATCTCCTCCATGTATGATTTAATAGAAGACAGCTGGGTCCTCATAGCTGCCTTTGCATCTAAGCTTTTGCTGTATCACTCATCATGTTGTTTCTGGATAATTCTACTACTCATGAGTGAGAGAATGACAGCAAGAAAGGCAAATAATGGTTTGGTATAATCAGAAAACAATTTTGACATTGTGAAGATCCCATTTAAAGGATCTCGGGCTCCCCCAGACCACACTTTGAGGACCACTGTTCCAGACTAGTCCTAATACCACAGTATCTTTCCCTGCACATACATACTCATTCCTCTAATTTCAGTGTTTGTAAATGTCTATGCTTTTTTATTGTTCTAAATAATTGACTTATTTCTCTAATCATGGTTGTATGTGTGAAAATCGTTAACTTTGAGAAACAGAAATCCACACAGCTAGGTTAAACAAAGGGAGGGTTTATGGGGAAGACATGAGAGAACCTCACACAACCCCAGGTGGGAGGTGTGCCCAAGTTTCCACCGTGCTTCTCCCCAGGCTTCAGGACTCAGCCTGTGGGCACACTCTCCACGCTGCACACTAGCATCCTCTAAGGCTCTCACTCCCCAGGCAAGGCTTTGGGTTCCCAGGAAGCTATCTCTGATTCATCGCCTTGGACTCCCATGTCCAACAGCTTCTCACCAGCAAGCCTTGTGTCTTGATTCCAAAACCCTAGGTGAGAAAATTTGGTTGGCCCCACTGGAAGAAGTTCCTGGGAGGGATGGCAGAGCTCTTCTGATGTTTTGTTTATATCCATAGAGACAAAGCCTGCATCAGGGACCAAGACAGTAAGTAAATATCATAACTGGTTCTCAATCCTGGTTGCCCAATGTTGGTCTAATTAGACGGGATCGCCAAGCCAGGGTTCTAAGAGCATTGTGCTGTGTGGTTTCATCTAGAACAGGATAAGTGTAAGGTGAACGTAAGATGCATACCTAGCACAGACTCCCAGCACTTTTAGTAGAAATGTAATAAGCCTGTATATAATTTTAAAATTTTAATAATCACTTTTAAAATGTAAAGATAAACAAATAAAATTAATTTTGTTAAAATGTTTTCAACCACCATATCTGAAATGTTATTTCAATGTGTAATCAGTATAAAAAGCATTAGTGAGATATTTTACATCCTTTTGTGCCAAAGTCTTCAAAATCAATGTGCGTTTTATGCTTACAGTACATCTAAATTTGTACACCAAATTTTCATCAGAAGCATCAGAAATAGTTGATCTATATATAAAGTTTACAAAATTTATAACTAAAAAAGATCCACAGACCTAAGTTGTTCTAAACATACTGAAAAGTTTTCTAATAATGGAATCAAATATCAGTTTTAAATTAGAATTATAATTAAATTAAGTTAAAAATTTAGTTCCTCAGTAGCCTTAGCCACATTTCAGGGGCCAAATACCCATATATGACTAGGGCCTACATTTTGGACATAGCAGGTCTAGATTGAGAGCCAGAATCTGGTCTCTTCTAGTCTTCAGAGCCTCCCCTCAATATCAGCAGAGCACTGTCTAGTACAGACACCCAGAGAATATAGCTGATGGAAACTGTCCAAGTTAGAATTGCTCAAATCTAATTGCTAACTTTGGGGTTCCAAAGTTAGCAATTAGATTTGAAGTTAGAAGTTCCATGTAAATGTTTTTCTTTAACAAATTACATCATTTTAAATGCATTCAAGAGGCTTGTTAAAGGAATCCTATAATATCTTAACTCATTCATCAAATAAATCACCTTTCAGTCATTTCTTTCTTTTCAAAAAGAAAAAGATTTGCTTGTATCAGATTTATTTTAAGCAAAGCAGGGGCTTACAGAAAACCAATTGAAAGCCATTCAGCAAATGAATAATCTGAGAAGCCATAAGTCACACTCTACCCATGGGATTCTAAAGGGAGTTCTTCAAAATCCTTAACATAAAACAAAGTGGTGGTTCTGGTTCTGTTTGGCTGATTCTGATTGAATTTTTTAAGTGTGCTGGCACACCAGGGCTGCTGTAAGTGATGGAGATCATGACCAAAGTTTGGTTTATTTCACTTAACATAATATCCTCTTGTTCCATTCACACGGCTACAAATCAAAGGATTTCATTCTTTCATATGGCTGAATACTATTCTATTGATCACCACACATTGTATGCACATATCAAAATATCACATGTGGCCCAGAAATATGTACAATCATTATGTATTAACAAAAAAAAATTAAGAACAACAAAAAAGTTAGTCAATAAGCTGACAGCCTGGAGCTCTTTTCAGCAGATGGCACTGTAATCCAAAGGACTTCTCCGCGACTCCACCAACCTATTTTCCACAACAATTTCTGAAATTTGATGCCTTTGTATATGCAAGTTACATTTTAAAGTTGGCCTGTAAATACTTAGGCCATTTTGATTGAATGAAATTATTTGAACCCTCCCTTGTTCAATCAGATAAGTATTTGAATGTTTAGTATCAGCCAGATGAGCTGTTCCCTTGTTCATTCACTCATGTATTTCTCAATTCCTCATCGAGTCCTATCAACACTATCAGGTGCCATGCCAGGAAACTAGGAACACAAAGAAAAGCAGGAAATAGAAATAGATCCCACCCTTAAGGATTCATTAACCACACAGTCAATTACGAAAGTCAGACATATACATAACTACAAAATACTCAGATTACATACTATTAAAAATACGTAAAATTCTGCATCAGGAGCATAGATAGGAAGAGAACTGAGTAAGATTTTCTAATGGAGATACCCCTGAGATGGGTGTAAAAAGCTGGTAGCAGTCACCAGGCAAAGGTGACGAAGGGTGTGGGGAATGAACATTTCTGAAAGGAGAACAAGAGCTGCACAGGGGCCTCCTACCTGGTCTCCCTACTTCCACTCTGGCCCCACTGCAGTCTGTTCAACAGTCACACAGTTATCAGCATGATCCTTGTGAAATGCCAGTCAGATTCCATCATTCCCTGATCTCAAACTTGCAATAATTTCCTATCCCATCTGCAATAAAATCCAAAGTCTTGGCCATGGCCTCAAGGCCTTACATGATGGACTCCTTGGTATATTAGAGACCTCCGTTGGTTCCATGTTCTCCCAGGCACACTGGCCTCTTTGATGTTCTTCAAACATTCCAGGCAAGTTTTCATCTCAGGACCTTTGCAGAGTACCTTTTCTGGCCATCTTAAATAACATAGAACCCTGCCGTCACTTTCTGCCCCCTTTCTCTGTTTTATCTCCCTTGGCACAACACTCATGACTCTGACAGTACATTGTCTATGTATCTATTTCCCTGGGCATTGTCTGACTTCCCCACTGGAATGCAAGTGCCTTGAGGGCAGGCCTCGATCTGTTTTGTTCACAGCTATAGCACTAGTGCCTAAGACAGTGCCTAGCATATGGCGGGCTCCCCCAAAATATTTTTAGGATGAAGAATTAAATGAGGCTGGAAAATATGCATATTTCAAGTGGTTGCAAGTATCCAACATGGCTACAACATGGGAGTGAGGGGATGGGAAGCCAAGGTACGAACCACTGAAAATGAGGTTGGATGGGTGCTCAGTGACCAAGCCATAAAGGGCGCTGTACTCTTGGCTTACAGTTTGGGCTACATTCTAAGGACAATGGGGAGCCAGTGAAGCTTGTAAGGAAGAGAATGGCACATGCAGGTCTGCTTATTTAAAACAGAAGTCAGCTTACCATGCAGTAGAAACATCTGAGAAGAACTTCAGGCAAAGAGACCTGTTAGGATACTTTTGGAATCACCTCAGTTTATTCAGCTATAAACTACAGACAATAGCATAATCTTAGTCACAGACTGCAGTGATGACTAAGGGGGTTGATATACACAAAGTACTTAGCACAGGACCTGGCATATAAGATGCTATCAATAGTTATCTTTTTATCACCAACATTAGGGAAGTTTGAAGGATGATATCTGTGCTTCTGCTCAGATGACTGTGTGGAAGGTGCTTCTCCTTTGATCTCAATAGGAACTGCAGAAATAAGAACTCATTTGTGAGAACACAGAATGAATTCTATTTCGGGCAAGTGTAGTTTGAAATAGCTGTGGGATATCCAGGTGAGATCTGTGGTATGCAGTCTGATATAAGGGTCTAAAGCTCAAAGGGAAGTTCAAACCAAAGATCAAGATTCAGAGGAATCCCTTCCTTTGCCATCAATTGTCCTGCTCCCTTGTGAGCAAAGTCTGAATCCAAAGTACTCAAAAGGAAACTCACTAGAGTAAAAAGCACCAAGAAGAAACTATCATATAGGACTGAAAAGCAAAATACCATTACAGGAATTGACTATAATTCTGAGCCTCTCAGCAACCCCTGGCAATGTTCCTATTATCCTCTTTGCATCCTCTTTTAGCACAGAGAAAAGAGCTTAATATACTTATGGCATTTACCACATTCTTCTCCAAGTTGTCCAATTTCGTATTTTCCAGTGTGTCCCTACAAGAAAAGGCTAAACTCCAGAAGTCTGTACATTACAACTGACAGACCTCTTAGCTGTGAAGGAATTTTTTTCTAAGCTCAATGATTTTCAAAACAGTGTTCCACTTCTACCCCTGCTTCAAGTATCTGAAAATACACGTGTGAAGTATGATGTCAAGTGCTGGTGGATGTGGCTCACCAGAGTTCTCTGGGGCCAGACTTATAAGAATGGGAAGTACAGAAATGGAGCTCACTATGCAGCTGGTACAGCAAAAAAGGCTTGTAGTTTACATACAACACTCAACGTTGGTGCTATTGAAGGGGCAGTGGAACTAGGTTTGATAAACGTGCATTATTTCACCTATTTATTCAACAAACAGCTATTGAGGACCTAATATACCTGCCAGGTACTGTGCCAATGCAGAGGAAGTAACAGTGAACAAGACAGACTTGATTCCTCATGAAGCTTCTTGGCTTCAAAGGTTTCCTGTTTGTCAGAACCCTTAAGGATATCTTAAATATAAAGGAAACCCTCTTAATTTTCATTCATTCATTTACTCATTGAACAAATATTTATCAATAGTACTGTGCTGGCCTCTGGAGGTCACAATGTTGACTAAGACTAGGCAGTTACAATTCAGTTTAAATGTCATGGGAATGCAAGTACCATGTGCCAGTGGAGGCTGTAGGAAAGGCCCTGTGATAGCCTAACTTGTTTACAAATTCTTCAACACTCCTCTCCATTGAGGGGAAACATCTATGTCCCCTCCCCTTGAATCTAAGTGGGATCTGACACTGCTTACCAGTAAAATATGACAGAAATGATGCATCACCCTGTCTTTAAAGAAGTAGCAATATCGTCTCTTGAAACACTTGATCTAGGGGAAGCTAGCTCCCATGTGAACAGATATCTCCCAGGAGTGCCATGTTGTGAGGAAGCCCAAGCTAGCTTAGAAAAGGATATGAGGAAAGAGAGGCCAAGCAAGCTTTAGCTAATCCAGCCATTCTAGCCAGGTGCCAACATCTGAGTAAAACCGCTATCTTGGATATTTTACATTGGATTGAAAGGCCTCTGTGAAGAGATAGCATTTAATCTGAGGCCTAAAGGATGAGAAGGATTTTGATATACGAGAACCAAGTGGAAAATTGTTCCAGGTAGTGGACTGGGATTATTATTCAAAGATCCAGAGTTGGGGAAGTTCTTGGAGTATACAAGGAGCTGAGGGTAGGTTTTAAAATAGTGATGTAGAGGTGAGCTGACTTCATTATCATCCTCCCTGACAGAAAACAAAAAAAACAAATATACAGTGCCAAAGTTTTTACCAGCAATAAATCAGAACTCAGCTATGAGGATGAGATAGATCTTGAGGTCACAGAGAAGTAAAAAAACCTCTGAGTAGAGGGTAGGAGAATTTACCTACCATCTAGGCTATAAGGATGCCTTTCTTCCCAACCCACATTCTTCCTGGCAACAAGTGTGTAGGTAATTTTACCCATTTCAGTTTCTACACTGGAAAAAGTGAGATTGAAATGGTCATCCAGCTTTCCCACTATCTTAGGTTTCCTGGCAGGAGACCTATCCTTGCCTTAACCCATGAGAAGGATTGTAATTGCCTGAAGGAAGAAATGTCCCTAAGGACAGGCAGAGACAAAGGGAGGAGGTGGGACAAGCATCCTGAGCCCTGAAACGCCTGCTCTATAACTTCGCCAAGGGAGATGCCAAATCACATGGCTGTTCAGCAGCAGCACCCTGTAGGAGGTACATTTCACAGGTCCATTGGGCATGAACCCCTAGCCAGCCTTCCCACACTGCTAGTATAATGCCTTTGAAATCTAACCCCATCCAAGACAGGCAGTGCTCCAATAATTAACTAGAGCCAAAGCAAACGTGGACTTAAGGCACAGGCTTAGAGCCTCTATTTCTTCAACTGCAAAGGCTCCAATTTGCATTTGGTGTTATCGGAATATCATGAAAAAAAACAAGCGAAAGCACTTTGTCAAACTATGTGTTGCTAACCCATGTGATCCAGCATTACTAGGACTGCATTATGTTTTATTTTTATTTCAGTAGGTTTTGGGAATAACAGGTGGTGTTTGGTTATATGAATAAATTCTTTAACGGTGATTTCTGAGATTTTGGTGCACCCATCACCTGAGCAGTGTACACTGTACCCAAGGTGTAGTCTTTTAGCCCTCACCCTCCTCCCACCCCTTCCTTCCAGTCCCTAAAGTCCATTGTATTATTCTTTGCATTCTCATAGCTAAGCTCACACTTATGAGTGAGAATACATGATGTTTGGTTTTCCATTCCTGAATTACTTCACTTGGAATAATGGTCTCCAATTCCATCCAGGTTGCTGTGAATGTGATTATTTTGTTCCTTTTTATGGCTCTGTATTATAGTATTTTATTGTGTGTGTGTTTATCACATTTTCTTTATCCACTTGTGGATTGATGGACATTTGAATTGGGAATCGTGCTGCTATAAACATGTATGTGCAGGTATCTTTTTCATAAATGACTTCTTTTCCTCTGTGTAGACACCCAGGAAGGGGATTGCTGGATCAAATGGCAGATCTACTTTTAGTTCTTTAAGGAATCTCTATACCGTTTTCCATAGTAATCGTACCAGTTTACATTCCCCACCAGCAGTGTAAAAGTGTTCCTTTTTACTACATCCATGCCAACATCTATTTTTTTTTTATTATGGCCATTGTTGCAGGAGTGAGGTGGTAATTGCATTGTGGTTTTGATTTGCATTTCCCTGATCATTAGAGATGTTGAGCATTTTTTTCATATGTTTGTTGGCCATTTGTATATCCTTTTGAGAACTGTCTATTCATGTCCTTAGCCAACTTTTTTATTGGATTTTTTCCTGCTGATTTGTTTGAGTTCCTTACAGATTCTGGATATTAGTCCTAGTCAGATGTACAGTTATGAATATTTTTCTCCCACTCTGTGGGTTGTCTGTTTATTGTGCTGGTTATTTCTTTTGCTGTGCAGAAGCTTTTTAGTTTAATTAAGCCTCATCTATTTATCTTTGTTTCTGTTGCATTTGCTTTTGGGTTCTTTGTCATGAAGTCTTCTAGATATTGCCTGAGCCAATATCTAGAAGGTTTTATCCAATGTTATCTTCTAGAATGTTTATGATTTCAGATCTTAGATTTAAGTCTGATTCATCTTGAGCTGACTTTTGTATAGGGCAAGAGATGAAGATCTAGTTTTATTCTTTGATCTGTGGCTTGCCAATTATCCCAGCACCATTTGTTCAACAGAGCATCCTTTCCCCACTTTATGTCTTTGTTTGCCTTGTCAAAGATTGGTTGACTTTATTTGGCTTTATTCCTGGGCTCTCTATTCTGTTCCATTGATCTATATGCCTATTTTTAAACCAGTAACATTCCATTTTGGTGATTATGTCCTTATAGTATAGTTTGAAGTCAAGTAATGTGATGCCTCCAGATTTGTTCTTTTTGCTTAGTCTTGCTTTGACTATGCAGGCTGTTTTTTAGTTCCATATGAATTTTAGGATTGTATTTTCTAGTTCTATGAAAAATGATGGTCATATTTTGATAGGAACTACATTGAATTTGTAGATTACTTTTGGCCATATGCTCATTTTCACAATATTGATTCTACCCATCCATAAGCATGGATTGTGTTTCTATTTGTTGGTATCATCTATGATTTCTTTCAGCAGTGTTTTGTAGTTTTCCTTGTACAGGTTTTTCACCTCCTGGGTTAGGTATATTCCTAAGTATTTTATTTTTTGGTGGCTATTGTAAAAGGGATTGAGTTCTTTATCTGATTCTCAGTTTGGTCACTGTTGGTGTATAGCAGAGCTACTGATTTGTGTACATTAATTTTGTATCCTGAAACTTTGCTGAATTCATTTACCAGTTCTAGGAGCTTTTGGGAAGAGTCTTTAAGGTTTTCTAGTTATACAATCATGTCATCAGCAAACAGCAACAGCTTGACTTCCTCCTTACTGGTTTGCATGCCCTTTATTTCTTTCTCCTGCCTGATTGCTCTGGCTAGGACTTCCAGTATTATGTTGAATAGATCTGGTGAAAATGGGCATCCTTGTCTTGTTCCAGTTCACAGGGGGATTGCTTTCAACTTTTCCCACTCAGTGTAATATTGTTTGTGGGTTTGTCATAGATGGCTCTTATTAAGATGTGTCCCTTCTATGTCGATTTTGCTGAGGATTTTAATCGTAAAGAAATACTGGATTTTTTCAAATGCTTTTCCTGCATCTGTTGAGATTATTGCATGTGTGTGCTTTTTTTTTTAAATTCTGTTTATATGGTGTATCACATTTGTTAACTTATGGATGTTAAACTATCCCTGCATCCCTGGTATGAAACCCACTTGATCATGGTCTATTATCTTTTTGATATGCTGTTGGATTCTGTTGGCTAGCATTTTGTTGAGCTTTTTTGCTTCTGTATTTATCAGGGATATTGGTCTGTAGTTTTCTTTTTTTGTTATGTCCTTTCTTGATTTTAGTATTAGGGTTACAATGGCTTCACAGAATGATTAAGGGAGGATTCCTTCTTTCTCTAAGAACAATGTCAATATGATTTGTACCAATTCTTTGAATGTCTGATAGAATTGATCTGTGAATCAATCTGGTCCTGGACACTTTTTGGTTGGTAACTTTTTAATTACTATTTCAGTCTTGCTGCTTGTTATTTGTCTGTTCAGAGTTTCTATTTATTTCTGGTTTAATTTAGTAGAGTTGTGTATTTCCAGAAATGTTTCCATCTCCTCTAGTATTTCTAGTTTGTGTGCACAAAGGTGTTCATAGTAGACTTGAATGAGCTTTTGTGTTTCTGTGGTATTGGTTGTAATATCTCCTGTTTTGTTTCTAATTGAGCTTCTTTGGATCTTTTCTCTTTTCTTGGTTAATATATCAATTTTATTTATCTTTATAAAGAACCAGCTTTTGTTTCATTTATCTTTTGTGTTTTTGTTTGTTTCAATTTCATTTGTTAATAGTTCTGCTCTGATCTGATCTTTGTTATTTATTTTCTTCTGCTGGGTATGGGTTTGAATTTTTCTTATTCCTCCAGTTCCGTGAGGTATGTCCTTAAATTGTCTATTTGTGCTCTTTCAGACTTTTTGATGTAGGCATTTAATGCTATAAACTTTCTTCTTAGCACCACCTTTGCTGTATCCCAGAGGTTTGGATAGATTTTGTCACGTCATTGTTCAGTACAAAGAATTTTTAATTCCCATCCCGATTTCCTTTTCACCCAATCATCATTCAGGAGCACGTTATTTAATGTCTATGTATTTGCATGCTTCCTTTGTTTTTGAGATGGAGTTACACGTGCCAGAGTGCAATGGCATGATCTCAGCTCACTGCAACTTCTACCTTCCAGGATTCAAGTGGTTCTCCCTCCTCAGCCTCCTGAGTAGCTGGGATTACAGGCACTTGTCATCATGCCTGGCTAATTTTTAATTTTTTTGTAGAGACAGGGTTTCACCATGTTGGCCAGGCCAGGCTGGTCTTTTTTGTTTGTTTGTTTTGAGACAGAGTCTCATTCTGTCACTCAGGCTGGAGTGCAATGGTGTGATCTCGGCTCACTGCAACCCCCACCTCTGGGGTTCAAATGATTCTCCTGCCTTAGCTTCCCAAGTAGCTAGGATTATAGACAACTGCCACCATTCCTGGATAATTTTTATATTTTTACTAGAGACACAGTTTCTCCACATTGTCTGGGCTGGTATTGAACTCCTGAGCTCAGGCAATCTGCCCACTTCAGCCTCCCAAAGTGCTGAGAGTACAAGTGTGAGCCACTGCACCCAGTCAGCCAGGCTAGTCTTGAACTCCTCACCTCAAGTGATTTACCTGCCTCAGCTTCCCAAAGTGCTGGGATTACAGGCATGAGCCATCACAGCTGGACTTGAAAATTCCTTTTGATTTCCAATTTTATTCCACTGTGGTCTGAGAGAGTACTTTATATAATTTCAATTTCTTTAAATTTACTGAGACTTGTTTTGTGCCCTATCACATGGTCTATCTTGGAGAATGTTCCATGTGCTGATGAATAAAATGTATATTCTTCAGTTCCTGGGTGGAATGTTCTGTAAATATCTGTTAATTCCATCTGTTCTAGGGTATAGTTTAAGCTCATTCTTTCTTTTTTCTTTTTTTCTTTTCTTTTTTTTTTTTTTTTTTTTTTTTTTTTTTTTTTTTTTTTGAGATGGAGTCTCACTCTGTCACCCAGGCTGGAGTGCAGTGGCACAATCTTGGCTCACTGCAACCTCTGCCTTCCAGGGTCAAGAGATTCTCCTATAACAGTCTGCCTCCCAAGTAGCTGAGATTACAGTCACCTGCCACCATGCCCAGCTAATTTTTATATTTTTAGTAGAGTTGGGGTTTCATGTTGTTGATGAGGTTGGTCTCAAACTCCTGACCTCAAGTGATCCATCTGCCCCGGCCTCCCAAAGTGCTTGTATTACAGGCATGAGCCACTGCACCTGGCCTAAGTTCAGTGTTTCTTTATTGACTTCCTGTCTTGATGGCCTGTCCAGTGCTGTCAGTGGAGTATTGAAGTCCCCCACTATTATTGTGTTGTAGCTATCTCATTTGGTGAATTATTATTCATTCTGCCATTCTGCATCTTTTAAATGGAACACTTACGCCATTTACATTGAACATTAGTATTGATGTGAGGTACTATCCTATACATCATGCTATTTATTGTCTGAATACCTTGTGTTTTTTTATTGTGTTATTGTTTTATAGGTCTTGTGAGATTTATGCTTCAAGGAGATTCTATTTTGGTGTATTTCAAGTATTTGTTTCAAGATTTAGAGCTCCTTTTAGCAGTTTTTATAGGGCTGGCTTGGTGGTGGCAAATTCTCTTGGCATTTGTCTGAAAAAGACTTTATCTTTCCTTCATTTATGAAGCTTAGTTTCATTGGATACAAGATTCTTGGCTGATAATTGTGTTGTTTAAGGAGGCTAAAGATAGGACCCCAATCCTTTCTAGCTTGTAGGATTTCTGCTGAGAAATATGCTCCGTTAATCTGATAGGCTTTCCTTTATAGGTTATCTGAAACCTTTTGCCTCACATCTCTTAAGATTCTTTTCTTCATATTGACTTCAGAATAACCTGATAACTAGGTGCCTACACAATGATTTTTTTGTGATGAATTTCCCAGGTGTTCTTTCAGCTTTTTGTATCTGAATGTCTAGATCTCTATCAAGGCCAGGGAGGTTTTCCTTGATTATTCCCTCAAATATGTTTTCCAAACTTTAAGATTTCTCTTCTTCCTCGGGAAAAGAAATTATTCTTAGGTTTGGTCATTTAACATAATCCCAAATTTCTTGAGGCTTTGTTCATATTTTTAAATTCTTTTTTCTTTGTCAGTTTGATTAATTTAAAAGTCTTATCTTAGGACTCTGAAGTGCTTTCTTCTACTAGTTCAATTGTATTGCTGCAACTTTCCAGTGCATTTTGCATTTCTCTAAGTCTGTCCTTGATTTCCAGAAGTAGTGATTGTTTTTTATTCATGCTATCTATTTCACTGGAGATTTTTCCCCTCATATTCTGTATCCATATTTTTAAATTTCTTTAAGTTGGACTATACCTTTTCTGGTGCCTCATTAATTGGATTAATAATGATCAACGTTCTGAATTCTTTTTCTGGCAATTGAGAGATTTTGTCTTGGTTGGATCCATTGCTGGTGAGCCAGTGTGATCTTTTGCAGGTGATAAAGAATCTTGTTTTGCCGGGCGCGGTGGCTCAAGCCTGTAATCCCAGCACTTTGGGAGGCCGAGGCGGGTGGATCACGAGGTCAAGAGATCGAGACCATCCTGGTCAGCATGGTGAAACCCCGTCTCTACTAAAAATACAAAAATTAGCTGGGCATGGTGGCGTGTGCCTGTAATCCCAGCTACTCAGGAGGCTGAGGCAGGAGAATTGCCTGAACCCAGGAGGCGGAGGTTGCAGTGAGCCGAGATCGCGCCATTGCACTCCAGCCTGAGCAACGAGAGCGAAACTCCGTCTCAAAAAAAAAAAAAAAAAAAAAAAAAAAGAATCTTGTTTTATCATATTAACAGAATTGTTTTTCCGTTCCTTCTCATTCAGGTAGACTATGTCAGAGGGAAGATCTGGGACTCAAGGGCTGCTGTGCAGATTCTTTTGGCCCACAGGGGTGCTCCCTTGATATGGTGCTATCCCATTTCCCCTAGGGATGGGGCTTCCTGAGAGCCAAACTGCAGTGATTGTTACTTCTCTTCTGGATCTAACCACCTAGTGGAGCTACTAGGCTCCAGACTGGTACTGGAGAGTGTCTGCAAAGAGTACTATAATGTGATCTGTCTTTAGGTCTCTCAGCCACAGATACAAGCACCTATTCCAGTGGAGGTAGTAGGGCAGTGAAGTAGACTCTGTAAGGGTCCTTGGTTGTATTTTTGTTAAATGCACTGGTTTTGTGTTGGTTGGCCTACAGCCAGGAGGTGGCACTTTCAAGAGCCCATCAGCTGTGATTGTATAGGGAGGATTAGGTGGTGGGTAGGACCATAGTGCTCCCAAAAGATTATGTCCTTTGTCTTTGGATACCAGGGTGGCTAGAGAAAGACTATCAGGTGGAGGCAGGGTTAGGCATGTCTGAACTCAGTCTCTCCTTGAGCGGGCGTTGCAGCAGATCTGTGAGGAATGGCAGGGTGGCTCCCAGGCCAAAAAAAATTTATGTTCCCAGGTGGATTATGACTGTCTCTGCTGCATCACACAGGTCACCAGGGAAGTGGGGGGATGTCGGCCATCACAGACCTTACCAAGCCACACAGCCTATAGCCTGGTCTGACTCCCTCCATGACCCCACAATAGTACCAAGTTAATTTCCAGGCAGCCGGTGATTGGGGCTGAGACCTTGCCCCAGGCTACGAGCCTCCCACCTGAGAAAGCAAGCAGACTCACAGTTCTTCAGCAGTCCCATGGAGCCTACAGTGGCAATCCACCTCCTTCAAATGGATTTTCTCAGCTTTTTGGTGTATTCCTGTGGTAGCTCTTAAAGAAAAAGTTCATGATGTGGGTCTCCACATGCTGCTCTGTCTATCCAAGCGAGAGCTACAAGTTCTATTATTGCATTTACCTGTTGATTTATGGATTGGTCAAGAACACAGTCACTGCTTTTTATAGCATCTCCTGCTTTTTCTAGGGTAGTAAGTACACAAGTCCTGTCCCTCTGGTCTCTGATACCAGCACCATAATTTCATGAGCTGTTCTACCTTCTGAAGTTTCTACCAAAATCATAAGAAGACAGACATCTTCCACCCCAAAAGCTCCTTTTTCTTTAGAACAGTTCTCAAACCTGAGCCCGCATCAGAATCATCTGGACGACTTGCTAAAATGCAGACTGTTGGATGGCAGCCCTAAAGCTTCTGATTCAGTAGACCCGGGAAGAGGATCAAGAATTTGCATTCCTAACGAATGCCCAGGTAAGCTGATGCTGCTGGTCTGGGGTCTACTTTGAGAACTGCGTTAGATGAGCATGTACCCAATTTCTGTTTCTCACTGGAAGGTCTCCTATATTTTACAAAAAGGTTCCCCCAAAAATTCAAGAACCAACAAAAGAAAATTTCTTCCAAATTCTTTTTTTTCCTTTAACTACATTTATTTTAATGCCGAATTTATTCCCGTGCCATAAATTTTTGTTTCTTCAGTTTCTTCTGGGATATCTTCTTATTCTAGGCAACCTCCTCTTCTGGTTTAGGAACCATCTGTTCCTCTTCGGTAAGGACCATCTCAATGTAGCAGGGAGAGCTCACGTATGGGTTAATCTGACCATGAGCTCTGTAGGTCCGGGGGTGCATCTTGGGTGCTTTGTTCACTTGGATATGCTCAACGACCGAGAATCTACGTCTAAACCCTTAAGTTCAGTATTACTCTCTGCATTTTTAAGCATGTGGAGCAAAAATTCAGTGCTCTTTTTGGGCCGCCGGCTTTGTGTCTAGCCCCACTGCTTGGCCTGGGCACACCTGCCAACTCCACCATTGTAACGTCAGAATGGTACGCACCGTTTCTGTAGAGTGACATCTTTCAGATACTTTGTGGCTTCTTAATATGAAATCTAGCTGTTCTTGTTTTAAACAGTAGTAGGCATGGAGCCAAGGTGCCTGGTTTCAAATGTTGGTCTGCCTGGTTTAAAAATGCTATGCCAGCTGCAAGGCCTGGGCCAAGTACCTACCTCCTATGATCACTGTAAGGATGAAGAGTTAATGCAAGCAAAGCACTAAGAGCCTCAGCTGACACTGGGTAAACATGTGATAAATGCTAGCTGTTAGCATTATTATTCCGAAGTGGGACTCATGTAATTGGTTTTTTTATGATTTTCACATAGAAACTAGTAGAAAGTTCAAATTTGTGACCCGTCTCTGGAAAATGCACAGGACTGCATAGCAAGCATTTTGGGAACAAACTTCATTTTCAGCTTCATCTAACTTTTTAACTTACCTTTTTCTTAGGACTCAACTACATTACTTCATTTTAATGTATTTTCTCATCATAAATTATTATATGAGTAGCTATATACCAATTTAAATTCTGTCTTAAATAGGTGGATTCTAAGTATAAATAAACAGTTCTTTATTTATGCAGCCCCTACATAAATAATCAGGGGGTTTCAGGTTCTGGATTCCTATATCCCAAGTTCTTTAGGAACCTGTTCATTACAGCTTTACATTATCAAGCACCTTAACCACACATTAATAACAAAAAAAAACTTGTGTAAGAACTGTATTTTTCAATGCAGTTGTCTTACTTAACCCCTTAATTAAATTTGTTTTGGTTCTTGGAATGATATAGAGCATATTCTACAAAATCAAGCTGCTTTCCAACTTTTGCTACCTTCCTCTTATGAAGATATTATTGACCTTCCACTGGCAGATACAGACTTTAAGTGGTTTTTGTAGCCTTCACTCATTCCAAAAGTAGTTATTCTGTGCTTAATGTGTGTTGCACATTTTGCAGAGCATTAGGGAGGTGATAGTGCTCAAGACACTATCTATCCCCAAGGACTTTAGACCCATAAATAAGTAGATAATTAGCATACTACAAGATGCATTTTATGAATTATAAAAATTGACATTTGTTGGATACTCACATTATTCTGCACATTTTACATGAATGATCTCTGTTTTCTCCTCACATAGACCCTACACTGCAGGTACTTGTCAGGGACTGGTCCAGGACGGCACATCTGCCAGGGGTCTCTCGACCTGCAAGAGGGTCCCAAAACCTGGAAGAGAGCATACGCTTAAAGAAATAAAGAAAGACAGAAAGTGCGGGGATCTGGAGGGCTGGATAGGCCATGCCTAAACAGCAAATTTTATTTTTCAAAGGCCAGAAATAAATACACTTTCTTTGCTCTGGTTTACGTCATTGCAAGAGGAAATGCAAATCTATACCTTACATGGCCTATATAATAGAGAAGTCAGATGCACAATCAGTGGTTGTAAAAAGTAATAGAATTTCCTGTGATCACAAAGCTTATTTACATCCACACATTATTCCTCATGGCTGCGGGTATTTCTGGTTTGATCTTGTTTTAGGACTAACATGTGAAAAGGTTTTCTGGTCTTGCTCATCAGAATATCTTTTAACCAGATTCTCCTTTGTCTGCTCCTGACTCAACTTATCTCAACTCCCCCATTCAGGAGTCTCTGAGTCTGGGATCAAAGCCATCCTGTATGGTGGCATTTGCTTTGCAAATATCCCCACAGTTAAACCATTATCTAGGGTACAAGGCAGTCATGCAAGTAAAGAAAAGGTTAAAGCTATTCTTAAAGAAAGAATAATAAAAGTTAAGAGCAGAAACTGGTTGCTGGTAGGGAGTCACTCGGCCTAGCAGCACCGCATAGTTTAGGACCAAACGATAGCATGGTTGATGTTAGAAACTGATCATCCATCTTTCAGTTCCTTCTTCCTGATAGCTCGACTGCCTCCAGTAGGAAACTGTGTTTGGGATCAAACTCACCGCATAGTGAGACCCACGCCTTTTGGGGGTCTCACACGGGAATGTTCCCCACAGGTACTACCATTTTTCTTACTTTGTCATTGTGGAAACTGAAGCCCAGAGGTACCAAAGTCATGCTGAGTATAAGAGGCAAAATCGGGCTTCAAACTCAGGTAGTCTACCTCTAGGGTCCACACCCTGAATCTCTCTCTGATGCTGCTTTTCTGCAATGTATCATGAGAGCTGGAAGGATAATGTTTCCAGGGATGCTTGGACCCAGTGATGCGAAAAAAGCAACTTTGGACAGAGAAAAATGATTAGTAAGAAGAGAGAAGGGCGGGACCCTTGGCAAAGCACATTAAGTAGCAGAATTAGGTAGATTCTGTGGCAGGTACCATGGGTTGAGGAAAGGCTGAATAAGCAGCCTGCAGTAATGACCTGTAGAGCCATTGGAGAGGGGCCACTGTAGCAAATTGCAATACCAGCCCCCAGGAGAATGAAGGGCTCCACAGGTAGTAGTTTATATAATGTTCAAAATCAGCACTTTCCTTGGAGTTCATCAACAGAGCAGGAACTGTAAGACCTAACGTCTGAAGAGGCACTTGCCTTTGGCCTTCACACATGAAAGCAGGGAGTAGCTTTTGCAGAGAGGCATTGTCCAAAAATTCTGTGTCTACATGCACTTAGTGCTTTAATGTTGGATACATGATATATAGGATTTCTTAATTATCTTCCATGTCTCAATTAGGGTCTTGCTTCAGTTACATTTTGCTAGGTAACAACTCCAAAACTTAGTAGTATTTAAAAAATGCCATTTTGTAGAGCTCACAATTTGGCAAGTTAGGTCATCCCTCCAGAGCTGAGATGGTTATGAGATGGCTATAATGATTAGAGATGGCTCTCAGGGTAGTCAGACGTGTGACATGGCACTGGCTTCCTCTAAAATAAGCATTCTAAGTGAGGATGCTGCTGCTTCCTTAAAGCCTTGTAAAAGCACCAATTCTGCCATATTCTACTGGTCAACAAAGTCAAAATCAGCCCAGTTTCAAAGAAAGGGAATATACATACCTCCTCTCACTGGAGAGGAATGTCAAAGAATGTGTGGACAAGCTTATTCTATCACGGGCCCCTTCCTACAGCCTCCCTTGTCACACTGTACTTACCTCCCCATGACATTTAAACTGAATTGTAAACTGTCCAGTCTTAATCAACATTGTGACCTCCAGAGGCCAGCACAGCACCCTTGATGAATATTTGTTCGATGAGTGAATGAGTGAAAATTAAGAAGGTTTGTCTTATATTTCAGAAATCCCCAAGCCTTCTGGGAAACAGAAAGTCACCCAGATTTATTACTTAAATGAAATCACTAAAATGATTTACCAAGAGAGGTATCATAGAAATATGTATATATGTGCATATTTATAATAGACAAATTATATATATGGAAATGTAGTAGTTTTGTAGCTGCATGAGAGAATAGAAATAATAATTCTACAATTGAATAACTCATTATTTATGTAGTGCCTACCATGTAAGCCCTTCATGAGAATTGCTTCAGTACAAGAAATTGAGTTCTGTTATGGGATGAATTGTGCTCTTCATCCCCTTAAAAAAAAAAAAAAATCATATGCTATAGTCTAAGCTCCAGTAGATCAGAATGTGATTATATTTGGAGATATGATATTAAGTTAAAGTCAAGCCATTAGCATGGGCCCTAATCCAATATGATTAATGTCCTTATAAGAGAATGTTAGGACACAGAAAGACATAGAGGGAAGACCATGTGAAGACACAAGGAGAAGACGGCTACCTACAAGCCAAAGAAAGAGGCCTCAAGAAGAAACCAACCCTGCAGACACCTTGATCTCACATTTCTAGCCTGTAGAGTTGTAAGAAAATTAATTTCTATTGTTTAAGCCACCCAGTTTGTGGGACTTTGTGATGACTAATACAAGGTCTCAGGAGACGGACAGTAATACCCTCAAACAGCCCAGAACCTCACCTAATTCTCCATCGCATGCCTTGGGGATGAAGAGAGGGTTGTGATTCTTACCTGGAAGCACAGTTGAAGACAGCAGCCTGAAGAACCTGATATTAGATGCCAAAGGAGACTCACAGAGACATCTAAACTAAATTTTAGAGTGGACAAGAAACAACCAAGAACCACTCCTCAGAATGTCCAAGGGCACAGAGTCCCAGAGTTATGCATGACTGGGACTTAAGTTATTTTATATGTCTGCAAAAGAAACAGTTATCCCAGGACTGAAGGGCCTGAAGACACTGGGCTCAATTTGAAACAAAAAGATATTTTCAATATAGGTGGAGCTCTGCCAGTAACACTTGCTTCTACAAAGTAAGGACATTCAAAGTTTCCCCCAGGACGGGAAAGTGCCAGAAATCCAGCTGCCCCCTGCTACAGCTCAGGGAGTCTCCTTCTCTCCAGCCACTACAGTTTCACTCCAAAGGGGAGTTGGGGAAGCAGATGACCAAAAAAAAAAAAAAAAGTGTATTGTTTTCTGTGGCTACTGTAACAAATTACCAAATACCTGGTGTCTTAAAACAGCAGAAAATTACTCTCACATAGTCCTGAAGGCTGGAGGTCCAAAATCAGTACCACTGGGCTGAAATCAGGGTGTGAGTAAGGCAATGCCTCTGCTAGAGGCTGGCCCCCCACAAATCATTCCAATCTCTGCCTCCGTGGTCACCTGTTCCTCCCCTCTGTCTCTGTGCCTAATCTTTCTGTCTCTTTATAAAGACACTTACGTTGGCATTTAGCCCACCCAGTAATCCTGTATAATCTCCCCATATCAGTATCCATAACTTTATCCTATCTGCAAAAACTCACCGTTTGTAACATATTTTACAGTTATTAAAAATTATAAAATTGCATAATACATTTTATTTGCAACTGTAAGGCAACATTTATAGGTTCCAGGGATTAGGACATGATACTTAGGGTGCTGATATGGTTTGGCTGTGTCCCCACCCAAATCTCCTCTTGAATTTGGGTAGCTCCCATAATTCCCATGTGTCGTGGGAGGGACCTGGTAGGGAGGTAATTGAATCATGAAGGTGGGTCTTTGCCATGCTGTTCTCATGATAGTGAATAAGTCTCATAAGATCTGATGATTTTATAAAGGGCAGTTTCCCTGCACATTCTCTCCTGTCTGCTGCCACGTAAGACGTGCCTTTGCTCCTCCTTTGCCTTCCACCATGTTTGTGAGGCCTCCCCAGACATGTGGAACTGTGATTACTTATAAATTACAGTCTCTGGTATTTCTTCATAGCAGCATGAAAATGGACTAATAAAAGGGCCATTATTCAACCTACTACAGTCATCTTCCACCTTTGCTTGGCAGACAGGATTCCACCATCTCTGTTCATTCACAAAGGCTATCTTTGAAGCTGCCTGGGGATGCCTATTTTAAGGATATACCTATATCTCTCTGTAATTGTCTGAATTCTAAAATGCCAATTTCTCTAATAAGATTAACCCTATTTCACTCATGTCACATCTATATCTATTGTCTTTTATTTATTGATGATGAGCTGACTCAAGGATGCAGCTCAGTGTGTGTATTTTCCCAACATGCTAAATAAACCTGTGTTTATAAAAAGTTACAAACTTCTTACTCATAAAAACATTGGAATTCTCTCAAAAGTGCTCTTGAAATACACAGAAACTCAAGAGGAATGAACACCCAGCACTCAGAGACCAAAAGCAGCAGGATGGAGAGGGTGTCAAATGTATAATTTTTAGTGCATTAAGATGTGTCAGAGTGTGCTACATCCACTAGATGAAAGCTGGAAATTGCATGGTCCAGAAGCTTCTTCCCTATGTGGATCTGAGTTGGAGGATCTCCAAAAGAGGAACTTGCAGAAGAAATGAAGAAGTCATCATTCTCAGAAGGTCACAGTGGGCAGACATGGTGACAGACACATATGAATGCAGCTACTGGGCTTCAGTTTCCATCTCCTCTTTCTAACCCTGGCCCCACCAAACAAAAGCAGCTCCAGGGCAAACTTTAGAGGTGCAGCTTCTTCAGAATTCTCTATCAACCTTCTTTGCAGCCCCACACCAGCAGTCAGACACACACAGGATATGGGGTTTTCTTGCACACTGTGACCTGCTCACCTGTACCAGATCTCCTAATAATCATGTTTAGTGACCGTTTGGTTCTCCGGCTGCCCTCTCCAGACTTTCCCTTCCCCAGTGCCTCCTAATCATGTAAGTACGTTTAAATTTCTAAGGTCAATCCCTTATTCCCACAATATTTACAGTGGCTCTTTTGTCCTCCCTAAACCCCAACTGATAAATAGAAATTACTTTTCCCATGCACGATTCAACCTGTAAACCAGTGAACCTAAAAGTACTTCTCAATGTTTAGCCCAAGATCCTCCTACATCAGAAACATCTGAGGAGCCTGTCTTAAATTTATATTGCTGGGCTCTACTTCAGACCTACTGAATCAAAATCTCTAAGAATGGGGCCCGGGATTCTGCATTTTAACAAGCATGGAAGGTGATTTGTGTACATGCACGTTAAAACAATTATGTCATTGCTAAGATTTAAAAGCTTTTGATATCATTGAAAACAGTAGTTCAGTCCATTTCCTTATTCATTGAGCCATCACCAACCAGCTGTTATGTGCTACAGACTATGTGACCATCTGGAGGTGAATAAGGTAATCTCTTGTCCTCCTGTGGCATGGATACCCTAGTATGGGAAATATGAATGTGATAATAACAGCTCTTATTAGATGCTTACTACACAGCAGTTTACACGCATTGTTTCACTAATAACACTACAGGAAGCAGTGTCTTATTATATTTGTTTTCCAGGTAAAAAGTTGAGGCTGAAAGAATATGAGCCCAAATGTCACCTTGAACTCATCTTTGTGCCATTCTGCTGTCTGCAGAATAATGCAAGTTGTTCGTGGTGTATGGGCACCTTGCATGAGAGGGCTGAAGAGTAATTAAAGCAGTCGAAACCGCAGAGTAGGAACCATTTAAATCACAAAGTGATTTTGAAACCATTCTGAAATCTTATCCAAATCCTTCCCGTGGCATGGGATTTGGCAGTTATGAAGTCGAATTATTTTGCTGCACTATAAATCTGCAAATAAATGTTCTATTCTTTCTGTTAATACAGGTAACTGTTAAGACATCCTGATAATCCCCCCTGTTCCCATCTAGTTTGTAAGAGGTAGGCAATTTGGATATTCAGAAACCTGATGAAGGTCTTTACTGTAAAAGGCCTGGGGCAGTAGGAGTCTGGAGGCACTATTTGCCTTGGCTGTCATAAGTTTTAACATCAAAAGTCTCCCCTCCTAATAGGGAGAGGGTTCTTCCTGGGGAGAAGAGACTTCTGTGATCTCTATAAACCTGGGTCCAAAGCTTAAAACTTTATACTCCTCTCTCCCCTGGAGTCCCTTTATATCCTGATAATAATATAAAGTTGCCAGTTACAATGAAATGGCTTTTTCCTTGTATTTTGTAGGTTACTCTGGAAACTCCAGGAGGGCATAACTGTGAGGAAAAAGGCTTGTGGTACTAGAGGAATAATCACAGGGGCTAAGAACATTTCCAATCCTGGCGTCCAGTGATCCAGTCCTAGTGAGGATCCCGTGAAACTGTGGGAGGCTCTGCACTGCTGAATTCTTTGGGGTGTGCCCATCGCCCAGACATGCAGCATTCCATGGGCCCTTCCTGACTGAGCTGCTTCTCAGATTTCCCATTACCATTCCAGTACCCCTGAAACAAAGGATTTAGTATGAGAACCCCAGATTATTCCGTTACTCTGCCAAACATCCTTAGCACAAGGTTTGTTACACAGTCCTGAGCCCGACCTGGCTCCAGCTTCTGCGAGTGGGAGCTTGCCCCTCCTTACAGATCACCAGTGCTGATCCCTCGGTCTTGTTCATTTGTTTTTTAATTGAAGGCATCCTACAACACCATTGTCCTAGACTCATATTTCCAACATCAGACCCTGTCTGAAACATACCAAAGAGGGACACACTCTTCACACATGTAGCATTATCTTCTCTCAGTGTGACCTTGGAAGAAAGGTCCTGTAAGACTCTAGCATTTCAATAGCAGGTATTTCAGACACAGCCTCCTCATTCCCCGCTGGGTTCCTCATAGCTCAGCTTCGTCCTTCATTCTTTCCCATTTCATTCTTATGTCTTCTTTCAGAAACAGTTAAGTGAGTCTTAGTTTGATGGATGTTTAATGCTTTAACTATTAAAATTCAAAGTAGGGTTTCTGCTATGAACTGAATTCTGTCCCTGAATTTCACATATTGAAGCCTTAACCTGCAGTGTGACTGTATTGAGAAATAGGGCTTTTGGGAAGAAAATAAGGTTAAGATCATAAGGGTAGAGTCCTTATCTGATAGGATTGGTGGCCCTGTAAGAAGCCGAAGAAGTTGCTTTCCTTCTTTCTCTACACATACATACCAAGCAATGGCCATATGAGGACACAAGCCAGGAAGATAACACTAACCAGAACTTGACCATTCTATCTCCTTTATTTCAGACATCCAGCCTCCAGAACTGTTGAGAAAATAAATTTCTGTTGTTTAAGCCACTCAGTCTTGGGTACTTTATTATGGCAGCCTGAGCAGACTAAGACAGACTTGCTTTAAATTACAATAAACTAGGTCATCAAAATACACCATGGCTTGTATTACGATGGAGGTAAACATCTAGTACTATTGGACTAACCCTGTCTTGAGGGAAAAATGTCTTCCCAGAAGAGATGATGTCTAAAGTTGAACTGTAAAGGATAAAAGGGGTGGAAAGTATCTTCAAAGGAGGAGAGGCCATGCACAAACCCGGAAAGTACAAGAGATCACGGATGCGCTGGATACTGCAAACATTTCAATATGGCGGGAGAGCAGAGCGGAAAGAGATGAGCGACAAGAGGTGTGGCTGGAGGACTTAACAGGAACAGATTGAGAGGGTCATATTAAGGAATTTATTTTGACAGCAAAGAAAAACCACCTGAAGGGTTTTAAATACAGGACTGACAAAACAGGAGGTACATTTTAAAGAAACATCATAGAATGTAAGTGGCATGTCCATGTCCAGAATCAGCAACAACAGCGTTATAATAATTCTACAAACATGTAGTAAGTGCCTATTATGGGCCAGGAGCTCTCCTAGGTACCAGGAATATAGAAGTAAATAAAACAGATGGAAAAAACAAAAAAAAACAAAATAAACTATTCTCATAAAACCTATCTTCTTTGGGATGCAGACCATAATCAAGAAAATAATATTGTATATAATATGTTAAGATGGCAATTAGAGAGTCCAGAATGAGTGTGAGTGGGCAGGGGATGGGAGATGACACGGACTAATAAGAGAAGGCCTTGCTAATAAAGTGGCATTTGAACAGAGACCCAAAGGAAGTGAGCAATGAGCTAGTGGAATCAGAGCAGAGCATTTTAGGCTGAGAGAGTAGCAAGTGCTTAGGTCCTGGGGTAGGAGTAAACCTGTCCAGGATAGCTAGGAGACCAGTACAGTTAGCGTAGTGGGAGAAGGGGGTAAAGGGAAGAGCTGAGGCCAGGAAGGCCAGCTCAGGTTCTTCTTGGGATGCATTCAAAGCCCTGAGTTCTTGGGCTTCCAGAATTATCAAGGCCCAAGAAGAAATATAGAGTTGCTAGGATCAGGACAGAAAACACACAAGGGAAACCTAGATAATATTAGAACGTCAGAAAAAAAAAGTACTGAAAAAAAAGACCCACGATGTTGGAGGCTAATGTCAGAGGGGCATGAAGTCAACTACAATGGCCATTTCTGGATTACCTTGAGCCACAAAATTAATTTTAAAAAAGAAATATAGAGGCTGGACATGTGGCTCGTGCCTGTAATCCCAACACTTTGGGAGACTGAGGTGAGAGGGTCACTTGAGCCCAGTTTGAGATGACCCTGGGAAACACAGTGAGACAAATAAAAAATTAGCCAGATGTGATGGGGCATGCCTGCAGTCCCAGCTACTAAGGAGGCTGAGGCAGGATTTTTTGCACCCAGGAGTTGGTGGTTGCAGTGAGCTGTGATTGAACCACTGCACTCTAGCCTGGGAAACACGGCAAGACCCTATTTTACTCTAAAAAAAAAAGCAGGAAAAAAAATATAGACAGAATATAAACTCTTTCCCATCTATATGCCGCACCTTATCACCTGGGCCCCAAAACAGCTCTTGAATCCAGACTTTCTCTCATCTACTTCATCTTCCAATCTCCCCTGGCTCATGCCCCCAGCCACATTTTTTTCTTCCATTTATACACTCACATACACACAGGATTCTATGAACATCTGGGAATACACACACATACTTGGAAAAGAGAGTGGAGTTATCTACACCAATAGTTTCTACACACCTCCCCACGAACATTGGCAGGAGGCAAATTTTCACCAAGTCCTTCACAAAATAACACAAAAGAACAAGGAAACTATAGTGAGTTTTCATAAAACTAAATGTATCCCATTGAAATATCAGTTTTGATTAGCTGCTGTAACAAGTACCAAATATCTTAGAGGTTTAATACAATGAAAGTATATTTCTTAATGTGCTGGTAATTAAGTTATTCCCTCTTTACTGGAATGCCATTTTTCTATATTCTGGAATTCTGAAAACCATATTCACCTTTGCCAACTTCTTCCTGAAGGTTCTGCCAGTAGCAGGTTCTGGAAGAAGACTGCCAAGAATGGAGGAGAGATGAGGGACATGCTCCTTCCTGGGTTGGGTTTCAGTTTTGGTTTGTTGTTTGGTAATGGTTTCGGGGGAGGTTGTTTTGTTTTGCTATGCCTGTAAATGTCACCTGAGCACTACTTCTTTACCTGATAACAGCTGCTGGTTCTAAAAGCAGTTGGTTCCAGTTTCTAGTTTTTTTTTTCCTATTCCCAGAAGGAGCCTCACGGAGCTCCCAGAGATATCAGCACTGTTGGTCAATGTACCCTCCTCAGAGGAGTGAGTTTCACCTCTGCATTACTCACTTGCAATCCAGTAAGAATGTTCTGGATCAACAGGTGGCCTTCCACAGGGTCGTTTGGGTACTCGGACTCCCTGTGATTCGGTCACCACTAGGCCCCTGGGTCCTGTGCAGGATCCTTAGTATCTGTCCTACAGATGGGAAGTTGAAGAGAGGAAAATTGTGTAGGAGGTTTTTATAGGGGGGGACAGCAAGTGATGAACCTCGTGTGTGCCACATCTGGATGGCTCATCTCACTAGGAGGGAGGCTGGGAACTGTAGTCCGGCTGTGGCTTCTGATGAAAGTGCAACAATCGCCGGGCACAGTGGCTCACGCCTGTAATCCCAGCACTTTGGGAGGCCGAGGCGGGCGGATCACGAGGTCAAGAGATCGAGACCATTCTGGTCAACATGGTGATACCCTGTCTCTACTAAAAATACAAAAATTAGCTGGGCATGGTGGCACATGCCTGTAGTCCCAGCTACTTGGGAGGCTGAGGCAGGAGAATTGCTTGAACCCAGGAGGCGGAGGTTGCGGTGAGCCGAGGTCACACCATTGCAATCCAGCCTGGGTAACAAGAGCGAAACTCCGTCTCAAAAAAAAAAGAAAGTGCAGCAATCACTACCACACAATGTCCTGCCTCTACTAGAGTGTTCAACTGCCCATTCCTAAAGCAGAGTAACGGTAGTGGTGAGGTTTTTTGTTGGCAAAGTAGAAGGTTAATTTTCCCCCAAGACCTCAGCGCTCAGTAGGTTCACGAAAACCAAAAGGCTGAGAACATTGCACCCTAATACAGCTGGCCTCAGATGCCTTCTCTGTGCTCATGTAAGTGATGGCCCAGATCTGTTTATGCTCATTTCCAAGTTATAATCTCTTTTCTTCTGAACACAGTGAAGCATAAAGCTTCCGTCCCATTATTATATGGAAAACCTATAATCATATGTCATCCATGATTTCTAAGATCAGGGTTGTAATTATTCTCTAGTGAACTCACATATTTGAGGCTCCAAATGAGTGCTGAAAGTGGGGCAGTATTATCCAAGTTCCTTGACTGCCCTAGAAGAAATTTCCTATTTACAAATAATAATAGCACAGAGTTTAGAATAATTTCTTAGCTGATTTTGATACTATACCCATTTTTGGCTTTTGTTAAACTGCTTTCCAGATAGTTGTTTAAGTTCATATATTTGTACATGGCTCTTTTATTAATCTTTGCAAACTATGAAATATTTTGTAAAAATCTTCACTTATCCGTAAATTACTGTCTAATCCATATAAAGTCCAGGTCACTGAAAAGGTACAGATCACTTGAACTTTAGAAAGCAATGCTGATTATGAGACCTTCTAAATATCTTAGGATATCTAAGATAT
Source organism: Saimiri boliviensis (assembly GCF_048565385.1). NCBI lineage: Eukaryota > Metazoa > Chordata > Mammalia > Primates > Cebidae > Saimiri > Saimiri boliviensis. Next base: position 104,948,309 of record NC_133454.1, on the reverse strand, counting down.
TTGCCTGCAAAATAAAAACAAGTTTAGCATTCAGTGCTAAGTCCACAAAAATAATAATAATAATTGAACCAGAAGTTTTCAGGGTGAATAGGCAGAACCCTCATAATTAGGGTAGGAAGAATTTTTAGAACCCAAATCAGGACTGTGGGAGGTAAAGAGGCATTTAATAGTCTTTCTCTCTCTTTATATTCATAACAAAACCATTTAAAAGGGAAAACATCATACCAGCAGGGTTTTTTTAAAAAGACAATTACTGTTTTCCTTTTTCTGTAACTCTTGCAAATCCAGAAGGAGCTAGATTGTGTCTGACTATGGTAAGAATATATTAAGTTCTAACTGCCTTATGAACACCAAAACCAATGCTTTAGAAATCTACTCCTGTTCCTTTTTTTTCCTCTCTTACTCAAAGACACCAACAACCAACCAGTCCCTGGAGCTAGAAAATGTGGAATCATTCTTGGCAGCCTCCTGTGTGTTGATTATTTATACATTGCCTACCTTTGCATTCATAGTACTGCATTGTATATATTTATTATACTTTTATTTCTTTCCAGCTACTTAAACACAGAAGCCATTCCTTAATTTTTTTTTTTTTTAATTTGGTATCTCTAGTGCTTAGCACAGCACGGGCTCAACATAAGCACTAAATAACAGCATTTGAACTTCTTTCCTTATCCTAGCTCTTTATCTTGAATCACCAAGCCCTACCAATATTTTATCTAAAATGTCTCTTGAATCCATTGTCTCCCTCGACATTCAGAACCCACTTGGACTATCTGGAATATTCGATCAACTGTTCTGCCTCTAGGCTCAACCCTCCTCCATATTAATCCTCCATACAGGTGCCATGTTATCTTTCTAAACAGTGACCCTTTTTTCTAAAACCTTCCATAGCTTCCTAATATCTGGAATAGGGACCAAATTTCTTAGCATGATTCTCAGCACAGCCTACTTGCCCAAGTTTATCTCTAGAAAGTTGCACCTGTGTGTTTTAGGCTCCCACCCTATCAAACAACATTTTTTAATCAAGAAATAAGTTAACTGTGGTCCCTGTGATTTGTTGTTTCTCCTTCCATTTACAGAATTTCTACTCTTCTCAGACCATCCATCAAGATCTAGATTAAATGTCATTTTTTCTACGAACACAAATTTCCCAGACAACTTAAAACACATTGCTTATATATTCTCCTGCTCCACTAAATTCTGTGCCCCTTAAGGTAGGAACCATGTCTAAATTATTTTTATACACCTGTTACCAAATTCAGTTTCTAACACAACAACGTCCATAAATCTTTGTTGAGAATAATTGCCAACCAGTACCTAGGATGTTTAGTATTCTGAAATATTAATTGGTACCTTCACTTCTATGAAGGCTAGCTTTCTGTTCTTCAGGACTCTCCAGTACCTCTGGTCAAAGTCATAGGCATGAAAACCTCCCTTTTTAAGGAGGAAGAGAAAGCAAATTTACTTCTTTGGGGGAAAAAAAAAACTGCTGGTGTTATAAATCAAAGAAAAATTAAATTAAATTAAATTAAATGAGCCCTTCTTGTTGATGATAATGATAATCCTACCTTGACATAATTTCTAAACCACTCCCATATACATTATCTTACTTGTTAACACATCAGCATAGCTGGATATAGTCATGCCTTAGAGGGAGTTGGTTGGAATTAAGGATCTGACTTTGGCATCAGGATGGTGAGGGTTCCTCCATATATAAAATATATGGCCTTGGGAACATTACTCAACCTCCTTAAGCCTCCTTAAACCCATGTTTTCACACTAGTAAAAATAGGAATAATAATAGTAGAAATAATTATTGAAAGTTTCTTACATGCAAATAGTTTTCATGTAACTCATTTAATCCTAACAAAAAGTTAAGAAAGTACCATGAACTGCCTTTAATGAGGAGACGGAGGCACAGCTAGCAAATGGTAGGGCCAGGATGGGGACCTGTACTCCTAACCACTGTGGAAACCACCTCAGAGATTTCTATAAGTATTAAATGAGATCAAGAACATGCAGCCTTCAGCATAAAGGCTGAAACGGAGTGAGGCTTTAATAAACACTGGCTGTTATTAGTCCCATTATTATTACATAGAAGAACAATGGCGATCACTCAGCTGAACTATAATCAAATCAAATCACCCACCTACACTAGATACCTAAATAGAATTGTCCACTTTTCTACAGCCTCAAAAAGCAAACAAAGAGAAAATCAAGTGGCAGCAAACTGAGTGTAGTTATGAAGGCATTTTATGAATAGCAGATGCTTAAGATAATGGGCGGCAGTGTTGTAGCAGAAGGCAGACATTTTTTGGAAGGTGCACATCACTTGCATGTAGTCGTCCTACTCCCACTATGAGGATGGCTCATTTTTCACCTTAATAATTGACCCAATCCTATGGAAAAGCAAAAAGGGCTCTAGATTTGGTTTTTCTGTGAACATAAATCACATAGTAATCCTGTCTGTGTCCACATGGGAGCCAGCATGGTAGAAGACAAAACCACCCAAACCCTGCCCCCTCCACTTTTACCCCAAGGACCCTTAGAGGAGACTCCCTCTTCAAATTACACTACCTTCCATGTTTTATCATCTGACCTATTTCCTTCCCTCCAGACCACATGGATTTACGATTTTGTTAAAAACAAATAACAGCAACTGTCACTGAAAATAGGAGCTTGACTACTAATTGAATAGATATGTGTTACTATAGGTACATTATATGTCAAGCAAAGATCTCTGCTGAGGGAAGCCATCCAATAGAACTTTCTGTGATGGTGTTCTACATCTTTACTGTCCAATATGGTAGCCACTAGCCATGTGCATATTAAGCTTTTGAAATACACTTACTCAAACTGAGAAAATACATTTTTAATTTTATTTAACTTCTTTTATTAATAATTAGTGCAAAATGATTACTCAGTGTTTAAGACTTGACCTCCCAAGACAACCAAGAAAGTAAACTCAAAGGATGCTGGTCCTCTGAAGGTAAGATGACCTATAGAACTACAGTCCCTAACCAGATGTTTCTGAAATCTGCTTCTGGAAGGACTGGAAGGCTAACCTTCAAATTGGTCCTAGGCCACTTAATCACTATTCAGTTGAAGTACATGAAACAATTACTTCTATCAGTTCTAAGTAAAGATGGGCTGCTGACATTTAAGCAGCAGGAAAAAAAAAATTAGAATTGACTGCTACAATCACAGCAAGTACTGAAAGAATAAATTAAAAATCAAGTATCGCCCAAATAAAAGCAGAATAATTTATCTCTATTTTTCTCTTACAGAAACATCTCATTTAGTCATGCTTTGGGCTGGGAACTGAAGAGATTTGCTTTTCTATAAAAATGGATTTGTTAAGGTACAAGGGAAGGTGGCAAGCTTTGCAAGGCCTGTAAAGGGCAAATGCCAAGCCTTTGTGAGGATGCAAATGTGGGCAAAGAATTCGGGGCTTGGATCTTGAGAGCAATAGAAAGCTATTGAACTATTTTGAGGCAGGGAGAAGACATGACCAGTTTGGGTTTTCACAAAGATGCCTGTGACTGCCATGTGAAAACAACTTTTGGAGTGAGGCCAGAGGACTGATAGCAGGAAAGCCAGAGAGGAGTGGGAAGATTCAAGAGATACTTAGGGCAAAATTGACTGGGATTCATGATTGGATAAAGGGTGAGGGAATGGCAGACAAAGAGCAAGAGCTTCCTGGTTGTTACAGCTGAATGGAGACAGTTTTAATCCTTGAGATAAATAAACCAGAAAGAAGCAGACCTCTTGCAGAAGGGAGGAAAGAATGAGTTTCCTTTGGACACTTATGTTTGAATTCTATGACAAAAACAGCAAGGAGAGGAAGTAGACAATCGGACATGTGAATCTAGAGTTCAAAGAAGTGCTTTTGTCTATACTACTGATTCCATTTTTTTTTTAACGGTAGAATGGTAGATTGATGGAATGTGTCACTTTTCCACCCATTAAAGGTGATGCCCAGAAGTAGCATAAGTAGAGCAGAGAGGGCTTCTCCAGAATCTATATTTTATAGGTCACAGCTTTCTCCTCACAAAACTTCAGACTGCCCGTCCCCTCCAGAAAAAAACTGCAGTCACCACACATTTTGGGAACACTGTGGTCTGTGGTCTTGTCCTCACTACTAGAAGACATCTACTTTGGCCATACTTGCCAAGCCTTTTTTCTGCTTTTTAGGCTGTGATGGTCTTAAAATTTCAGCACTTCCTGGCTTTTGAGGCCCTCCACTAGCCACATCCTCAGTCCACAGCCACATGACCCCTGAGCCCAGAAGGTGTAATTAGCCTGAGGCCTGGGATCACACAGCCCAGTGTCCACAGGGGCCATGCTTAAACTGAGCCACTACCCAGCTCCATCCTGCTGCTGTCATGCAGAAATACCCAGTATTCCTGGAGTTTATAAAAGAAACTGAAAATGTAGAAGGGTAGGATGGGGCCAAAAACAATACAAAACCTCTCTACTCTTCAATGTTTAGTTCAAATCTTTTTTTAAAACCATCTGGGCCAAACAAAACTATATAATGGGTACAACGTACACTGCTCAGGTGACAGATGCACCAAAATTTCAAACCAGTGCTCAATAACTGAGTCATGTAACCAAAAACTACCTGATCCCCAAAAACTAATGAAATAAAATTTTTTTTAAAAAACTCTCGCAGACTCCGCTTGGACCCAGGGCCGTCAGTGTTTGACTTTTGTTCTCACCAATGCACATGCACAACATCCATATTTACATTCATTCATTAATTCTCCTTAATTGATGCTCCTTCCTACCAAATCCAAATGCATCCTCAGAATCCATCTCAACACAATCCTCCAGGGAGATAATAATCCAAATATTCAGAGCTACATATGAGTTGAAACTTATTTGCCATGTCTGTTCTCCTTTGCAGGAACATGTGAACACCACAAAATGTTCCAAATAAAATCCTCCTTTCTTTCTTTAAAAAAAACAAAACAAAAAAAAAAAAAACTGCCTTGAAGCACACACACAAATGACAGAATCATTTTGGCATCTGCTTCTATTGGCACATATTGTGTTACAAGTCTATAAGCTATTCCTATTTCCTTTGCACCTTGTCTCTGCTCAGCGACCTCTTAAATGTCACTGTAGTTCAGTTAAATCAACATCTTTTTCTATTCACTCTTGGCCTTCACTTCTCCTCTCAACTTTTTTTGAAATGTCAACACCATTTTCCTATACCTTGCCCTGATTAAAAGTAAGAAAAACCTGAATGCTTTTCTTTGCCTAATTCTCTAATGTGACGATAACTGATGAAAATGACTTTTCATACACTGACCTCAGATCTCAAGGGCAGTAGGGAGGAATCTGCAAGTTCTTGGACTTCTTTCTGCCAAGTGACTTGCTTTGTATTCACCTGAGTTTAAATGAATTGAAGAAAGAGTTCCCATTCATTCCAATTAGTGAAAAAGCAATCATTTTCCTGTGTAAAATTAAAGCTTTAGCAGGCACCTTTACGTGAGAAGGCATGAAGCTGAACACTTTTAATTTAAGCCAAACAAGAGCATTACGAAGATGTATTCCTTTAGAGCTCTACTCTGTCAGGGGCCTTGAATGCCAGGTATTGACTTTTTAGCCATAGTAAAAGATCTTTTTGCTATTGTCTTTATGGATCACTATTACAAAAATAACCAGCAGTTAGTCGATCATCAAGTTTTCTTTGGTGGGGGCAGAGGGAGGAAGAATTACAGTCTCATGCCGTGCATAGCAGGTGCATTCATTTGCTTAGGCTGACCTAACGAAGTCCCACAGACTGGATGGCTTAAATAACAGAAGCTCATTTGCTCACAATGCTGGAGGCTAGAAGTCTAAGATTAAGGTGTGGGCTGCGTTGATTTCTTCTGAGGCCTCTGTCCTTGGCTTGTAGATGAGCATCTTCACAAGGTCTTTCTCTATGCACACCTGTGTCCTAATCTGTTCTTATAAAGTCAACAGTCATTGTAGATTAAGGCCCACCCTAATGACCTCACTTAATTTAGTTACCTCTTTATAGATCCTGTCCTTAGATACAGTAACATTTGGAGGTACTGGGAGTTAGGACTTCAACATATAATTTTAGGAGGAGACAATTCAACCATCACAGGGGCCTTGAGCATAACTTATGTTGGAGTGTGAGTTTTAGTGAGAAGTAACAGAAACTAATTCATGCCAGTAAGAACAAAAAATGAGTAATAATAATAATGAAGACAAGAAAGAAAGAAAATGCTCTAAGGCAGAAAATGATCCTGCTTCAGAAAGGGACAGGAACTAAAAAAACTCTTAAGCTACATTTCCTCTCCCCACTGCTTCCTCTGCAAATAGGCTTACTCTCCCTTTACAAGTATGGTTTCTCTTTTCCTCATTCCATAAGATAGAAAATGGTCCCCACTCTTTTAAGCTTACATAGAACAGGTCCTGCCATTTATCCAGACATTCTGGGAAGACTTCAGTCCTGATTTTCAGGGGACAGAATCAGATTGTCCCAGCCTGGGTTAGGTGTTCACCCTGATTCAATCAGTTACAACTATGGCAATATGGCCAATGCGGCTATTTTAAACATGGTTGTTTTGGGCTAATCTTTGTGAATTGGGATGATTCATATGGAAAAATAGATATCCATGATCTCTGGCCTGTAAGTAAGCTAAACGCTCTAAAACTTGTCACTATGTGGATAAAAATATTTTTTTCTGCATGTCCCATTCTTGTCAGATCTCAGCACCTATCTCTTTTGTTGACTAGCTTAGCTAGATATTTCTCTTCTTGAAGCACAGACAATAGGTAACTATAGCAACTGGTTGTACAGGTAATTGCTATAAAACATTGCCCAGGGGTTAGAAAGCCATGGAGACACTGATCCCTACATTCGACTGAGGCATTAGTTCACAGCTAAGGTGAGTTTCTTGTATCCAGAACAATCAATGTTTTACCTTTAAAAATAAAGAAAAGTGTGTGCACCACAATTCTGCCTGAAAGCTCTGGCATTGAAGTGGGCCCAGGAGATGCAATTTCAAACAAGATTCACCTTTTCAACTTCCAGGTCCGTGACTTGGTTAGGTCTCAGTTGCCTCTAATCTTCTCCTTTGTCTTCGAGGCTTCAGCTGTCCAGCATTTCCAGGGGCAGGCTAATGAGGAAAGACACAGGTTCAATAACATCACCTTTAGATCTAATAAGACAGTGTTCCCTCAAATGCAATCAGTTCATCCCCAGAGGTCCAGCCAGCATTCTAGGCATCCTGGAATTCTTCAGTTCTTGTTGATTTCCTCCTTGTCCATTTACTGTCACCTGGAATCCACAGACACAAAGCAATATCCTTTCTTCTCCTTCTCTGTTTTAAACTAAACATAGCATTGGAATGACTTACTTTAGAATGGCTAACAGACATCATCCAGGGATTTATGGGCTCATGTCTTCCCTTGCCAAGAGAGTTTGGAAGACAGCTCAATGACTGAGCACATGGATCCAGGAGCTAGGGTACCTAGGCTGAAAGTCCAGCTCAGCCACTTTCTAGCTCTACCTTCAGCATGTTATTAACTTCTCTGAGCTTCAGTTTCCTCATAGAGTTGCTATGATGATTAAATGAGATAATATACATAAAATCCTTAAAACTATGTAATTTATTGTTGTTTTGGGATTTTAATTTCATTTTATTTTTGAGACAGAGTCTCGACTCTTGCCAAAGCTGGAGTGCAGTGGCATGATCCCAGCTCACTGCAACCTCCGCCTCCCAAGTTCAAGTGATTTTCTTGCCTCAGCCTCCTGAGTAGCTGGCATTACAGGTGTGTGCCACCACACTCAGCCAATTTTTGTATTTGTAGTAGTGACAGGGCTTCACCATGTTGGCCAGGACAATCTCAAACCCCTGACCTCAAGCGATCTGCTCACCTCAGCCTCTCAAAGTGCTGGGATAGCAGGTGTGAGCCACTGCACCCAATTTATTATTATTTTGGTTGCTACAGCCATAATATAAAATCTTACCTGAAGAACCACCAAGGGTTGGACTATGGCAAAATGTAGGGATATTCCTCTCCACTTACTATTCAAGGCCATCCTGCCTCCTTTAATTGCATTCTCCTACTATTCAAGCATTTGGGATCCTCATGCAAATTTCCCCTACCAGCAGGCACTCAGATCTTACTCCTATGGTAACAGCACCCTCTAGGTCTTGCCTTTTACCCTTCCCTTACCCTCATTCCCCATTCTGTCTTCTCATCACAAGGTCAATGTCCAGTCCTTATCACCAATGCATGCTGTCATCACCAGTAGGAGTAAAAAAGAAGACGGAACTCTTCAGAATCCCTAAATGACCACAGGCAAAGCCAAAGTTAAATAATTAGATTGATCCCTGAGGCAATGCTAGGACTTAGTGTGAGCTCCAAAACTCAGAAGGCACAGTGCCTTCCCACAGTGCAGTAGGGCCAGCCTTGCAGCTGTAAGTGGTTGCTTTTTCAACTGAGCATCTGCCTCCTCACTGGTCTTCCAGCCTTCCATTGGCCTCACTTCATTCCACCTTTGAGACTGCCACAATCTTTCTGAAACTCAAAATCTAATCATGTTACTCCTGTACACCAGACACTTAATGCAATGTCCTAAATGCATCCTGCCATACCTGTCCTTCACACATACCTGGATGACAACACACCATACCCATTTGCACTTATTTGTTTACTTATTGCCCCCTCCGTAGATTACAAACTTCTGGAGATCAAGGAGTCTGTCTATTCATCTTTATATTCCCACTATCCAGGAGAATAGACATTATAGTTCAATGCTAAGCAGCATGGTTCCAAATCAAATTATCAAAATATTACAGGAGTTTAGAGATGAGAAAACAATCTAGAACACTTAATACAAGCCCTTTATTTACACAAATTTCTCTGAGAAAAATATCCCTAATATCTTCTGCTCACTATTTTATGAGTCTTTTCTACTTTTTATGCCATAACACCCCCACCCACCCCCATCTAGAGCCATCTACACAATTAGTCATGCCAATTATACTAAGTATCTCCTAAAGCTGTCCTTTACATTCTAGACTCACTACAACTATCTAAGTTCAGGTCCCCTTACTCTCACCTGGACATTGAGATCAGCCTCCCTTTTGGGTCACATCACAAATTCTTTCTCCAATCTACTGCCCATGGTGCTAACCCAATTCTTTCTAAAAATTTAATAACTCACAAACCACATTCTCTCCCAGATAAAATAGTTGAAGGATCCCTATTGCCCAACAGATATGTTTTTAAAATTCTCACATGTCCCAGGAGCCCCCTTTGGCCCCTACCTCTTTTTCAGTCTCATTTCCTACCACTCAACTTACCCATCAGCCTACACTTTAGCCACAGAAAACCACAGGCCGTTGGTATACTGCTCCAGGGTTTCTGTGTAGTGAGTTGTTTCTTCTAAGTGAAACATCTCATCATCCACCCCTTAAACAGTTAACCTGGTTAACTTCTACCCATTTTTCAAGACCCAACTTAGCAGACAACTCCTTCAGAAACCTATGATTCCCTTCTGAAATAATCAATTGCACCTTTGCCTCTATTCACTTAACACAATACATATGACAAAGTACTCTAAATATTTGCCAGTCTATCCCTCACTTTACTGTAATCTCTTTGAGGTCATGAGACATTTCTTATGAATCTCAGCATTTCCTTAGCATGAAACCCAGTATCCAGAATAGAGTATGAACTGTAATAAGTATTTGATGAGAGAGTGAGTGAGTGAATGAGACAGAAGTTGCTATTCTTTACATACAAAGATGATACCACTACTATCCCATCCATAGATTATATCTTTAAGATATGTTTTCCAACAATGGGGTGGATTACATGGATACATCCACATTCCACCATCCTTTTTATCCTAGGATCAATGATTCCAGCATAGCTGAAGCCATTAAACAGTTTGTGCTCAGGGAAAAAACCAACCAGCTGTACACAAAGGGAAATCCTGACCTTGACTTCCTCATCAGTATCACTCACTCCCCAGCTGATCCTTGGCCTTCCCATAAGGTCAGCACGCAGCATAGCTTGGCATAGCTTGGGATTGAGAAATGTAAGAGCAATCTTCTTTAACCTTCAGTGAGACTGAGACAGCACATGTGCAACATGTCAGTGGAGGAAGTTCTCCTTCCTGTCTTCCTCTAATATGACATAGCAAACACAGTGCTGGAATAAAGTTGAAACTAAGAACTTGCGTGGTTGATTAAACTCCTCAGTTTCACTCCTCTGCTAATCAACTATAAAATACGCACCAACGTCAGAGAGATTTGGTCACTTAATTACTGTAAAACAACCCCACAGGTTAATGCATGCTTAATCTCAAAGTAGTGGCAGTAACCATGTTGTTATTTATATCAATTGCACAGTTAGAATCAAATGTAGAGACTTCAGGCCCAGAAATGTGAGACAACACCTGATTTAACAGGACAGAAGAAGCATACCTTCCCATCCATCTCTAATACCTGTCCCTCAACATCTGACCTACCATTTTACCACGACCTGAAATTCTAGAACCAGAAATGTATTCCTTTGATCTTTTTTTCTGTTAACATGCATATAACATACAGGATGGATCATATATTAGACCATGGTCAATTGTGTATGACTGAGATTTGGTAAATTTAGCCATTTTTACATGGAATTAAGAGATCAAGGAGTCTATATCCAGCATCCTATTTTTCAGGATTGAGTTACTGAAATTTTCTTCCTCTGCCTCTCTAGCATCCCAAGAATGAGGCAGCATGAATTTCAACTCAGCATTTCACTTTATACAGTGTGCATGTTTCTAACAAGTTAGGGGTAAATAATTTTTATAAATCAAATCATAATATAGTTTTGCCAATTAAGAATTGGTGAGGAGACCCTCTTGAATAGTAAAATTGTCTTGACTCTTTTGTATAAATGCATGCTATTAAAAATCAGGCTTGCTTGCCAAAAGGCACACTTACAATGTATGTTCTCTCTCTCTCTCTCTCTCTCTCTCTCTCTCTCTCTCTCTCTGAACATTTAGAACTCCATGACACTACTGATTGAATTTAGAAAATGCCTGCTCAGGTGAGCAAGATTCTGCAGGACTGTCCTGATTATTTCATTATGCCTACGTAATATACACAGGGTAAATATTATCATCTCCAAACTGGTTAGAGATTTGTTTGTCTGACAGATAAGTAGAGGATCAAGAAATCAATCTTCTCTCATGGAAAATAGAAGAGACCCCAGAAACTAGAAAAGAGACTTGGCTTTTAGCGTGAGAACAACTGATAAAAAGTGTATTTGAACAATAGTCTCAGTTTCACCAATATTAGTAAAAGAAAGTTAAGAATAATGATGGTATGATCATTGTGTTACATGATGTTAGACATTCAAGTTGCTTTCAACATGGCTTAACACTTTAATGGATGTTGTGACTAGAAAGTATGTTTTGAATCTCATCAACTTAACTGTGCATGCACACGATGATGGTTAAAAATATTTTCTCTGAAAAAAACAAAACAAAGAAACAAAAAAAAAAAACCATGACTTTTGTTGGTGGTATCTGGGGACAAAGTGAATCATGTCTCCAAAGAACTTGGAAACAAGGATACCCACTGATAGTTAAGTCAACACCGAATAGGAGGAAACAAAAAGCCTACTGGATTCTTTACTGAAACATAATCAGTGATGTTGGGACCTCAACCTGACTCAAAAGAAATATTTTTCAAAATTATTTGTGTCCTTTTGCTCTAAACCCTTAACAATCTACCAATTAATAATGTAAATCAAAGCCTGCCTGTAAATCAAAGTTATCCCTCATTGTAAATCACACTGGTATCCCAGATTATTCATCAATGTCATGTAGCCTGGATTAGTGAGTACCCATCACCTTAAACCTGATCAATTGTGAGTATACTGATAAGGCCCAATATCTGTACCCCATGGACAGTGGTACATTCACAAAATTGCTGCTATGTGTTAGCAGTAAGCTGTTCTATGGCTTTCTCCTTTCCTTGGCCATTGATCTTTCTCCAAACTTTTCACCACTGTTTAAAATTTGATTTCTTTTAATAGTATGACTTAAAAAGCAGTATCTATACAATACCAAATGAGCTAGGGCATCTATTTTCCCTGGTCAGTGAAAACACAGTTGAAACTATTTAGCATCACTGGAAGAGATGCAAGCCTAGACTTGAGCATGATCCTTAATAACACCTGAGGTTTAATTTTTTAGTGCAACAGACCCCTTTCAGAATCTGATGAATGCTACAGATCCTATCGACATAAAATTGCACAATCATAAGATTTGGCATTTTGAATTATCCATGGATCCCATCTACAGACTGCTATATAAGAAGCCTGACCTCATGCAAATCCTTCATATTGTAATGGGGAAACTGAGGCTCAGTGAAGGGAATTGACTATCCGGGGTTGCACAACTAGGATTTGGTGCCTTCGCAAGAACAATGGGTTTAGGTGAAATATCGAATACCTTTAACGGCAGAAAGAGAATTAGGTCTTTAACATCTTCAAACCAACAGTTATAAGACCAATCACTTTTTCACTATATAACATATCATATTGACATCAAGTAGACACTTTCCATAATGTGAAAACCAATTTGTCAATTCTTCTTGGGTACCAGCCTCTCCTGGGATATGAAAGTTATCCAGAAGGATCTCATGACACAGCTGACCCCAATTCTCTAAGCCAAACTGCATTTTGCCATCCAACTCTTGGTTCTTTATTTCTGTCTCTAAAAACGGGAAAGCAGAATTGACCAACCCAATCTGGAAAAGATTCCAGGAGTTATCAGGGCTTCCTCCCACAGCCTGGACTATATTATGTAAACTTCGGGTCTGTCCAGTGATTTCAAACAATTGTAAGAAGAAACTCACAATTGGCCAAAAATAGCCAACTTATCCAAACAGACTAAGCTGGTCAAGGAAAACAACAATCTAAAGGATCTAGGAAGATTTTTTCCTAAAGCAATTTCTCTGTAAAACATTAACCAACATTCCTATGGCATTTTGTATTTTATAAAGTGATTTCAGATGCATACATGTATCAATCTAGCAAAGAAAAGGAAAGGAGCAACGAATCCTATGAGAGGTGCCCTGATATCAAATATTTTACTTCCAAAACAACTCAGAAGTACTCTTTTTACCCATCAGACTCAGAGTGGCTAAGTAATTTGAACAAAGTCACAAAGTAATTAGCAAAGCCAGGATTCAAATCCTGATATCTAAGTACAATCTTATTTTCTCGATAACAGATTGAGGTTATGGGAGGTTAAGTCGCTGGCCTCATATATCTAGCTCCTAAGTTATAGGGCCTATGTTTGAATTCACATCTCTAGATACTAAAGCAAGCATTCATTCTATTGAGTCAGTATCTCTCAACATTCTCTGTAAAGCACGTCAATGAAAATCACTCAGTTACCTGTCCTTTAGCGAAAATAGGTCTAGCATCGGGGTTCTCAAAGCATGACTTCTGGACAAGCTGCATCCCCATTATCTGCGAAGTTGTCAGAAACACAAATCCTCGGGCCCTACCCTAGATCTACAGAATCAGAAACTCTAGAGGTGAAGTCCAGTGGTCTGTGGTTTGATAAATCAACCAGGTGATCCTGATACCTGCTAAAATTTGAGAACCACTGATCTAGCAGCATACTTTCCCTTAATTCCCTCCGTGAAAGCAAAGGTTCACGTGAAAGGTTCATTCACACCTGAACCTTTTCTAGGGCGAACAGTTGTAACACTTGTAACCGCACCTTAATAATCATCGAAAGGTACTCAGTATTTGATCTATGCCCATCATACTTGGGAAGGCACCAAATCCCTTGCTGTTTGATCACACCACCAAATTTCATTTTAGTCCCTTCCTCAAACACAATTAAAAACCAGAAGACTCAAGGATCTGCTGAAAGAATTAAGCCTGAACACGTCCTCAAAAATTGACTCCCAAAGAAATGAAAAATATTCCCACAATATCATTTGCATAGGAGCCTTTCACGCCTCTGAATCAAGTGTTTTCATGCAGAAACTTATATCAGAAAATGGAGTTTCCTCCTCAGTTCCTTATTTCTGGGTGGGTGGTTTGTTTTATGACACTAAATGTTCTTCTCAAGCAGGTGTTGGCTAGATGGAATAAAACTAATTAGTCTGATGTTGGGGAAAACCGGGTCTAGAAGATTGAAATTCAGACTATGTGTTATTTGCTTGAATTACAGTGTTCTAACAAGGGGTGAAAATGTATTACTTTTCCTGCAGTATGCAACATTTTATCATGGAAAACACAATCAGTAGTACCAAATACAAGTATAATGTTAGCTGGTTAAACCAACACGATCCCACATCTCCCAATTTATTGCTTAGCAATTGAATTTACCTGGAGTCAGGACAGCCATTGGCAAAGGTCTTGCAAGGAATGATGCAACATTGCCATCTTGTGGTTTCGAACTGAAAATGGCTGAGGCAGAAATAATATCCACCCCCATTAAAACAGGCGTCTCTAAGTGTTTGACCTTTTGCATTTTCAGCTGAGAATTCACTGGTAAAAAAGAGACAAGGCCTATTTCCAGATGGACACAAGACACAGTACTAACTGGACAATCAGGTTTACCCTCCCGAGCTCCCATTGTACCCTCTCGTTCAATTCATCACATTCTCTCCCCACCCTGCTTGTCTTGTTATTAATAGCTACTGTATGACTCCAGCTTAATCAACCTCTGCCATTCTTGAATCTCAGCTGCCAACCATTTAGGTGTGGCACAGAAATCTAAACCACAGGTTCTACTTCCTTTCTGATTCTCCAGGTTTCAGAACCCACGCCCAACCATTAGGAACCAAATCTTATTCTGGTGTGTAAGAGAAAAAAGAATAGAAATTCAGAAACTCTAACAATGATCACTCTAGCAGTTCACCTGCCTAATCTTTAACATTTTTTACCTCTTTATTAATCATGTAGGAGTAATGATTAGCATAAATATCAAGAAGTCTGACAATCCATCGATACCTTTAGGAAAAGAATGTTCTAAATGAATCAAAGACACACCAGTAAACTTATGTATCTACAAAAAACAATCCCCCAAATTTGCATTCAGTTACTTTCTAGATTCCAATAGCATATAGTTACTTATAATTAGCCAGTGAAAAACTTGACCACGTACAATGTACCAAGCATTGGGCTGTGTGTTTTTGATGAGATAATAAAACAGACCTGGCCCCAGCAAACATGTTGCTGGCCATCCAAGAGAGAGGACATATTTCATTTTTAAAAATCTATTAGGGAGATCAGTTTTACAAAGGAGAAGTGTGAAGTACAACTGTGGAACCCTTTTGGGAGATTTTCTCCCCTTTCCCGTGAGACAGCAGGGTGGTGTCACGCAAAGAGCAGGGGTCTCAGATCTAAGCTTGTATTCCAACCCTCACACACATCAGCTGGTAATGAGGGCAGACCAGTTTTCCTCTTGGAGTCTCTGTTTTCTTAGAACTAGAATCAATACATATTTTTCTACTTCATGATAATAGCAAGAGGATTAAATGTGATATTGCATGAAAAGATGTTCAAGTTCCTGGCACAGAATAAATGGTAGCAACTTTCCCTCTCCTTTTAACCAGTATGCTTCTGATAAGTCACTTCATAACTTCTTCACAACTCACCTTAGAGCTGGTGTGCAGTAAAGACTGAAGAGTGAATGTTTTATCCAGCCCCCCAAAAAAATCTGGCTACTCTGTTTTTTAAAGGTTATCCCCATTTATCAATGACCCTTCTGCATGACAGAGCCTGGCCAGTCCTCTATATCTATGCTATTTCTAATTCTTGAAACTTTACTGCATTTCAAAGCTAAATACACATACAATTAGTATCTGGAAAGTCTTATTATCTGCAGTGGGACATGAAGGCTCTTTCTCCTAGTATGAATGACAGCTTTGGTGTTTCCTAATTAAGAAGTTAAATTCAAAATGTCTTTTATCCTCATCCCTAGAGGCAAGCTGGCGCTTAATGTAAAATGAAACATTTGGGATGACCATTTGAAGGCACAGTAGGAGATTTAAAAGAATATGTATAACTGTGTGCTCGAATATGCTTGCTAGCAGCTCTGGTCAAGCCGTCAGGCTAATTCTCTCATGCTCACTCTCAGCCCTTCTGAATCAGCCAGGAAAGATATTTTCTTCCATATTTCCTCCACCCTGGGAGGCACTGCTTCCTGCTGATGCCTTTGTAAACTGGAGTCTAACTTTGGAGTTTACAGAGAAGGCTAGGAAATGTTCATTTCTAAAAGAATTTTAAGAAACATGAAAAAAACCCACATACCATAGCAGGATCAATATTCACTTACACTGCCCTCAGGAGTACAAAAATAAATAGCCTTTTTATTCTTTTGTAATTGATCTGGTCTTCTTCACAGGCTTTCACCCAGTTGATGGCAAGAGAAATAGATGTTTGTCTCACCTAGTAATTTAGCCTTCCTGGGCATCATCACATCTCTGCTTGAATGACCTGGGTAAATGCTCAGTGTCTTAGAGGCTGAGCCCCCTTCCCCTGCTCCTCCTCAGATGCACCTTGGAGTATGGGAGGAGGATGTGGCTCCTGTAACCTTAAGGAGGCAGATGGGAGGGAGCCAGGTGGAGTCCCAGAGAGGCAGGTTGGTATCTGCTGCGGAGGGCCCAGGTTGGGCTAGCCCCTGGAGACTACCAAGGCATGACCCTGTGCCCTGGGCATTCTGCTGAGGCCTTTCTTTAAAGTCTATGGCTATTGTACCTCAGGATGCCAGACTAGCCCAACTTCAACTCCTGCTGGCAGGGTGGACACATCCGAAGCCTGGCCAGGAAGCCCTGCCCTGCTGTCCTCAGCAATGCGGCTCTTTTGTCCATGAAAGCAGCCCCTTCCTGCCATATTCTCCAGTCAAGGTCTGAAAAATTCAGCAGCCAGCCCTACAGGCATGAGGAATACCTCGGTACTTTTCAGTCATTTGAAAGTTAAGAGAGATTCAGGAAAGCTGAATCCAGGTTCTCCTCAGCCTAACCAGGCTATGCTGACCAGGGTCCTTTGATGAAGCTGCCCACAGGATGCTACCGGAGCAAGCTGTGAAACAAATCCACTCCGAGAATAACAAGCACGCTGGTGTTACACACATGCATCTGCGCTTCCTGTCTTCTGGGCTTAGGCCCAGGGAAAAATAAGATCAAAACCTGTGTGTTCACCCCTTCCTCATTCCCTGCTCCTCCTCTTTTCACAATGCCACATAAGAAAAGGTAGACTTGAGTTTTTGCTCCTTCTAAAATTGTTCTCCTTTGGGACATCTCCTTTGTGTCCTACCTGCTGTCAGGCAAGGGGAGTAGCCTCTACGCTTGGAAAGTCTTAATGCTTTCATCACCTGCAACCTACTTCTTGATGTAGTAAAAAGAAACAAAGCAGGGAGAAGGAGTCAAAGAATTTTAAAACATCTAAAATTTTACTTTACTGCAGAACTAAAAAATATTACTTTAAATATCAAAATTGGAATGCTAACTTTTTGTATCCCTCTTGTAACCATTCTAAGAGGTAGGAAGACACTCAAGTAAACTACAGAGATTACGTGTAGGGAAGTGCAAAAGAAAAATAAATCATAAAAATACCACCCTACTGTACTCTATCATGGCTCTTCAATTCAATTCACCAGATCCTTACTGAGTATCCACTACCTCTTCACCATTAGCATACTACAGGCGGCACGGAAAGGAAAAGAGATGGTTTGCGGCTTCGAGGAGCCTCAGTCTAACAGGAAGAGAGACCCTACTCTTGAATAACAAAGGGCAAGATCAGACTTGCACAAATGAGCGGTGAAGGCAATAAATGCTAGAACTGGAAGTTGAAAACGCACTCTACAGACGTCTCATCACTCTTCCTCCTCTGCTATTGTGAAGTTCTTTTTTTTTTTAATCTCTCTGCTGCTTGAAAGGAAAGCACTGAAGCAAAGAGAAAGCAAGCCACCACTGCAGGCTTATGGTTGCAGACAGCCCTTTTGCCAAGATTCAGCAATTCCCCGAGGTATAAGCAGAGTGGAGGAGGACACCTACTGGGTCTCAATTTTGCATATGCAATTTGTGCCCATAATTATTTTGATTGCTTCACGGGTCACATAAGGCTTTTCTAAGCAAGCATCCACTAATTAAATATTATGCAAAAAGTCTTGTTCCTATGCAGGCTTCTATATGTGAAGTATGTGCTACTAAAAAAAAAATTTATACCAAATTTTTACATGTCTGCATTGGTTTCATTAAGACCTTTTAAGAGAGTGGTAGAGGTAATTTAAGAAAGAGTCCATTTTGTATATATGCCACATTTTCTTTATCCAGTCTATCATTGATGGGCATTTGGGTTGGTTCCAAGTCTTTGCAGCCATAAAAAGAATGAGTTCATGTCCTTTGCAGGGGCATGGATGAAGCTGGAAGCCATTTTCAGCAAACACAGGAACAGAAAATGAAACACTGCATGTTCTCACTGATAAGTGGGAGTTGAACAATGAGAACACATGAACACAGGGAGGGGAACATCACAAACGGGCCTGTCAGTGGGTGAGGGTCAAGGAGAGGGAGAGCATTAGGACAAATACCTAATGCACGCAGGGCTTCAAACCTAGATGACAGGTTAACAGGTGCAGCAAACCACCATGGCACATGTATACTATGTAACAAACCTGCATGTTCTGCATATGTATCCCAGAACCTAAAGTAAAATAAAAAAATAAACTAAAAAACAAAGAGTCCATTTACTTAACAGAGACTTAGAAGATGTAGAACTAAATGTTTCCAATGTTATTCTGGATTGTGTGTTTTTCTTTGCTTTAAAAAAAGATTAGCATCAACATTTAATAAGCCAAATAGAGCATGAAGTGTAACATCCAGAAGTCAAAATTTCTTATATTTAATTTTCTGTAGATATCTCCTTTAAGAATCACTTAGATTTCTGCCAGAAGGAAAACCCAAGTAGAGAGTACAGGAGACCCGCTTGCAGACAGGGTTGGGCAGGCAGATGGACAGACAGGAAGAAAGAGAGAAAGCTACCTGTCATTGACAAGCTTTTCCACCTCTGAAATCAGATCACAGATTCTCCTCATTTTCTTTAGTCTCCTGCTCCACAGCCTTCCCCAATGAATGCATCCACATCTGCTCCAGCACAGTGGCCTGAAAAGCCGTGGCCTCCATTTGGGCCTTCCCTCTAGACCTGCATGATTTTCTCAGATGCTAAATCGAATTTCTCTCCTGAACAAACCTTCAGTACTTGATACCACAGGGACAAAGATAATTCTCTTTCTCCACAAACGTTTGATCATTTGAGGCTATAATACTGACAGTAGATTAACAGGAGAAAAGGTATGCAAATTTATTATGTGCACATGCACATGAAAGCCACATGAAATATAAGACCCGAAGAAGGACTGATGACTGAAGGGCTTTGTTTTTGTTGTTGTTGTTGTTGTTGTTGTTGTTGTTGTTGTTGCTGTTGTTGTTGTTTTGAGACAGAGTCTCAAACCGTCGGCCAGGCTGTAGTGCAATGGCGCTATCTTGACTCACTGCAACCTCGGCCCCCAGAGTTCACACAATTCTCCTGCCTCAGCCTCCCGAGTAGCTGAGATTACAGGCGCACACCACCACACCCTGCTAATTTTTTCTGTATTTTCAGTAGAGACAGGGTTTCACTATGTTGGCCAGACTGGTCTCAAACCCCTGACCTCATGATCTGCCCACCTCAGCTTCCCAAAATGCTGAAATTACGGGTGTGAGCCACCGCGCCTGGCCTGAAGGTTTTATACTGCACAAAAAAACTAGAGGCTGGGGCTCCTGTGGGAAGGTGGTGACAGATTATGGGGGAGATAAGGGGAAAAAGCCATGGATAAGCAAAACCTGTCTTATTGTGCAGGCTGAATTCTCTCAGGCAGCA
This sequence comes from Saimiri boliviensis, assembly GCF_048565385.1. Lineage (NCBI taxonomy): Eukaryota > Metazoa > Chordata > Mammalia > Primates > Cebidae > Saimiri > Saimiri boliviensis. Next base: position 104,928,383 of record NC_133454.1, on the reverse strand, counting down.
GCCCTCAGAAAGAATAAATGGGAGCTTGCAATTAAGTTCCTCTGCCAGAACTTCAAAATTGACTGATCTTCAGTCTCCTTTGCCTGTGAGATCATCTTTCCTAGACCTAGAATAGGGGAACTCAGAGAAAACCTCTGCCAGCATTCCCTGTTTGCCCAGCAATGTGGATAGATGCAAATTTTCTTTACAAGATGATAGCTTCTCAGCGCTATTTCTGTGTCTGCAGTTTTTCTGAATAACCAGCTCAAAATATGCCAAAGAAGTGTATCTGGGGGCGGCATAGTCTGGTTTCCCACAGCATCTCCAGCCTGCCTTTCTGATTCTCACTCTGTAATCCTCAACACACAGCCTCAGCTATTCTTCAAGCTCTCCATGGCCTTTAGTCACCTTCTGTTTCTCGAATTCCTTGAAAAGATCAGAGACAGATTTGTCCATGGAGTGCAAGTCTATGCTAAGTTGATCTTTTTCTTTCAGATGGCCCACCAGGTAAAGCCAGCCTCAGTTCTATCAAGCTCCTTCTATTCCTGAGCATCCCTGTCCTTTCGAACCCAACCATGATTTTCCCCATCTCCAGGCGTTTCCCTGGGAGCCCCTCCTACTTGCTTTTCTATTCCAAGTTCTTAGGAGGCTTTAACCACAGTATCGGGTCTTCTTGGCTGTCCTGCAGCCTTGTCCTTGAGAGAGCAGGACAATAGGCAGAGATGTCCCCCGGGGCTCTCTTCCAGGAAAGGGTCAAATTTGAGGTAGAAAAACTTTTTTCAGGACAAACTTCTTCAACAGAAAAGTTGCAAACTACCACAAATAACTTACTTCATTCCCTGTGCCTAGAACATCTGCTCGATATCTGCAGCTCTCCTCTTTGAGGCCCATGGCAGGCTCCAGCCCCTGCTGGGAGCCTGGCGATGCTAATATTGTGAGTGGAAGGGCAAATACAAATCAGAAGGGAAAAAAGCCAATTCTCCTTGTTACAAAGAAAAAAGAAGAGACCTTCCCCCATGCCCTTTTCTTTGGGCATTTACCTTAGAAAACTAGTAAGTGTAAGCTCTTTCTCTGCTTCTTCGAAATGTATATAAATATTTTTAAAAGCTAAATAAGCCTCTTAACCAATTTTACAACCCAGGAATGTTTCCACAAGGACCTGGGAGCCATCTCTTTGAAATATAATTTCAAGGAAGATAAGGCTCCTATCTCAGTTTCCTGGGCAGAGTAGGAACCTAACTTTAATTGATGCCTAGATTCAAATTGCAAGCCTACCTCTTATCACAAAGAGGTGGGAATTTCATTTTTCCTTTGGATAAAGGCTATTATCTATCAAACGCGAATAGTTACTCTAAATTTCCAGATGATTTTAGAATGAACTGCCTATAACAAATGGTGCTGGCAAGTCCTCTTGAGGATCAGTTTTTGTTTATCTTGAGAACATGTATGTAATGGGTTACATCTGCTTGGCTACGTAAAAAAGTGAGATTTCTTTCTGTCTTTGCAAAAACCACTTAATGGATTGCCTGGGATGTGTATCACATTCTGGTTCAATGCTTATTCAATAATAACACTTTTATCTCCTCTGTTTGTTAGAGAAGTTTCCTGGATTGGCAGGAGGTTTTTATTTCTTTGTGCTTTGCCTGTGTGTTCCAGATTTTCCCTATTGCATGCTTATTACATATGTGATTTTAAGATATTTTAACAGTATGCCATATAATTAAAATCATTAAATTTATCTGGATGTTTAGTTGTCTTGGGTTAAAATAAAACCAAATAGAAATTAAATATCAGAAAGAATAATTCTATAATAATTCTGGATAACCTCTAAAATTAACAATTATAGGCCTGATTTCTCCGTCTGAGAAATGAGAATTGTATAACTCATATTAACCAATTACAAGTTTTAGGAAGCTGTTTAACATCTTCTCAATATGTCTCAAAGTACAGTAAGCATCTGGCTTAAGCACACTCCTGCAGGCCCTCCTGACTTACAAAGCTTCCTCTGATGAAGAGAGACTTCTTTTGAAATGATGACTCTTCTGTTAAGAAAGGAGAAAACCAAAAGCTCAGGAATTTTTCTAGTGATTTTCAAGAAGTCAGGATACAAAATGTAAAGAAAGGAGTCTCTCTGACACCATTGAAAGTGTTCATTATTTTGTTCTGGGTTTTCGTTTTGTTTGTCGACAGGCTGGAGTACAGTGGTGCAATCTCGGCTCACTGCAACCTCCGCCTCCCAGGTTCAAGTGATTCTCCTGCCTCAGCCTCCCAAGTAGCTGGGACTATGGGCACGCACCACCACGCCTGGCTAATTTTAGTATTTTTAGTAGAGATGGGGTTTCACCATGTTGGCCAGGATGGTCTCTATTTCTTGACCTCACGATCTGACCGCCTCAGCCTCCCAAAGTGCTGGGATTACAGCAGGAGCCACTGAGCCAGGCCTATTGTTTTAATCACAGAACATACTTTAAACCCTAGAAATAAACAGTTTCCATACATTTACTTACACTTGAAGAATTCCTTGGTGTCATGGCAAATGCTTATCGACTCCATTAGGGATGGCACTAGTTTCAAGAGGCCGGAGAAGTGACCTAGAGCCAGTGAATGAGACATAGGGTTTTATCGGGGCTTACATACAAGGGAGAGAGTCTGGTGGCAGCTGGACTGGACTGGTGGACAGGATGACTGCATGGGCCAGTGGCTGCCGGCTGGCCAGAACCACCACCCTACATGGAGCCCAGTGACAGCAAGCTAGGCAGGAAAACTGCAATGGCTTGCAAACAACTTGTATATAGCATTTTCAGTTAACACCCCTCCCTTAATGACCTCTACCTGGATGGGTGCATTTATCCCAAAACTCAAGGCCTCATCCCTGTATGGCCCATGTTCCATGGGATGGGCCAGGGCTCAGATGTCCTCATAGACAAGGAATGAAAACTTCAGATCGGCCACTCCCAGATTCTCTCTCTTGGAACACACATTCTGGAGTGTCTGCCATATCTGGCCGTTTTAAGGGCATGCTTGCCTTATTGCTACCAGATGCATTTACCCTACACTTGGCAATAAATAATGGCCTCATAACAAAGATGGACAATGCCTTTTATTGCATTAAATCTTTTATCAACCCTAAATTTAAATAGGTAAGATAACTAAAGAACAAAAGACACAGGAGGCTCACTGGTACCTGAATCCCTGCATTAAAACTCACAAGTAGGCCACCTATTAGGTTGGTACAAAAGTTACTGTGGGTTTTGGCATTACTTTTAATAGCAAAAACCACAATTACTTTTGCACCAACCTAATGCCAGACTAAGCATCTTTACCAACTTGGCTTTTGCCACTAATCACACAAGAAGTCCCCAGACTCCCAAGAGCCACACAGAGGAGGCAGCATAGCTGAATGGTTAAGAGCATAGGTTTAGAACCAAATAAATCTGACTTTGAAACCAGGCAAAACCACTAACAGATTAAGATCTTGCTGCAAAGTTTCCTCAGCTGGAAGGTGAGTTTAAAAATTAGATAACATAATATCCGTGTAGCCACTAGATATTGTTTTTGAATTGTTCTATCCAGTGCTGTCATTCAAGTATACATTAGCGTTTTTAGCTTTGTATATACCAGTTCCTCAGTTTATGACTTGGGTAATTTGTCTTAAAAAAAAAAAAAAAGGAAGAAGAAGAAGAGGCCGGGCATGGTGGCTCACACCTGTGATCCCAGCACAGTCCAAGGCAGGTGGACCACCTGAGGTCAGGAGTTTAAGACCAGCCTGACCAATATTGAGAAACCCCATCTCTACTAAAAATACAAAATTAGCTGGGCGTAGTGTTGCATGCCTGTAATCCCAGCTACTCAGGAGGCTGAGGAAGGAGAATTTCTTGAACCTGGGAGGTGGAGGTTGCAGTGAGCTGAGATCACACCATTGCACTCCAGCCTGGGCAACAAGAGTGAAACTCCATCTCAAAAAAATTTTAAAAAAGGAAGAGTTCTGGGAGCAGTGGCTCATGCCTGTAACCACAGGACTGTGGGAGGATTGTTTGAGGCCAAGAGTTTAAGACTAGCCTGGACAACATAGAAAGACCCCCATCTCTACCAAAAGTAAGCAAAATTCAGCCAGGCATGGTGATGTGCATTTTTAGTCCCAGATACTCAAGAGGCTGATGTGAAAGGATCACTTGAATCCAGGATTTTGAGGCTGCACTGAGCTATGATCACATCACTACACTCTAACCTAGTCAGACCATGTCTATTTAAAAAAACAAAAACAAACGACAACAAAGAAAAATACAGATGAGGTTGACAAAATAATTTCACAAATTATCAGGCAACCAAAAGCCTATAAAACCCAGCCTGACCTTCAATTAAGGCCCGAATCCTTTGGTTTGTCCCTTTAAGAAAGCAGTCTGAGTACACCACTCAGCCAAAAATAAAATAAAAATCCAACTGCAGCTCATTCCTATCAGAGAGACTTATTGCTTTCAACCCAATTTATCATTCTATGGTACAAATCAGCGTCTGTACAGTATGTTTCAAATTAATTAAAAGACATTCTTTCCATCCAAGGTATAATCAAGGCAATTTACTTCCAAACATAATCAAGAAATTATATAAAGGAAGATTAAACATATGAGGAATTTTTTCATCTGTGAAGTTAATTGATTTTCATATCTTTTTTTTTAGGTTTTAAATGAGAATTCTAAAAGAATGGATTTTCCAAAATATCTCAACTCAGCAGAGTTTTGCAATACTTCTTCAGTGAAGATCACACTTTCCACTGAAACAGCTCCCAGGCTATGGGGAACTATGGGACACTCAGGTAGTGAATTTGTTTTGGGGCTGCCAGCAGCTACATTCAGAGCTCCTGGAACCCTTGACTGGAGCTCCTTCAGAATACTCAGAAGAGGGCAAAAAGAATGATGGACACATGTTCTTTCTTTCAGTAAAAGTCAGAGCTATGTATTTTAATAGTCCAGGTAAGGACAATATCATTAGCAGTTCTTAGAATGGAAGAGCAGTGGAGAGAAAGAACTGCTAGTCTTGTTTGTTCGTCTCTGTTTTCTTGAAAAAAGTATTCATTTGCAATATGTATCACCATAAGGAGGACTGGTAACCTCTGCTGAGAGCCAAAGAAGTGCCTTATTTAGACAATAGACATGACAGCCTCCATTACAAATGGGAATCCTTAACAGGTTTCCCTGGTCCCAAATCTCTACTCCAGTATTTCTATGACTCCTTAAACTTTCTCCTGAGTAACTCCAGGGAATTATTCTCTGACATGGAAACATTTCCAGAGAGTAACATGACGGTACCATGAATAGTTATCACCCATGTTGGCCCCACTATCTTCATGGTTAAGGGTCCCTTTTATCATACACTTTCCCACACTTCCACGGAATCTATGTTTTGGAAGATTTTGCCAATAAAACAAATGCAATTAAAACAAACACTCCTTTGTTCCTCATTTTTAAAATTAATGTAGGACATAGGAAATGTCCAGTTAACACAGGGCCACTCAGCATCACCACAGTGAATTAATAGAATCCCAATCAAAAGCCAGTAAGAGTGATACACAGACCCGTTTCTACAACCAGAGTACCTGCTTTGGAATACCACCAGCTCAGCCACTTGCCAGCTGTGTGACTTTGAGCAAGGTATACAACCTTTCTGTTCCTTAATTTTCTCATTTGTAAGATGCTAGAAGTAACAAAACCTACCCTAAAGGGTTGTTAAAGAGGCTAAATGAGTTAATATATATTTAAAGAACTTATAACAATGTCTAAAAGAGAGTAAATACTCATTCATTCTAGCTCTTATTTTTTAACAGCTTTAATCCTGGAAGAAATTCCAGGAAATATTCTTAGCAACCTGTGTGCCTGGATGTTTGGACCTAAGTGAATAACCTTGCATTAATGCCTTTTAAAAGTTTTGTCTTGTTTTGATGTGGCTCACAATTCAGCTCTCACCAGTGTAATTAATTATAGCTTTAACACTATCATTCTGTATCAAGTGAGGTGAAAATAAATGATAATCATTCATAACAGACTAAAGATGTCAGTAACACTAATGCTGATCACGTAAACCCTAAATATTTTAAAGTGACTATTTCTTCATTCATAGAGTGTCTCTAGGAAGTGTATATTGTTTCCATTTCCCTGATTTAATTTGGAAGCTTATAAAAGATATAAGCTTTTATCTGATGTAAGCCAAGCACTTTGGGGAGTGAAGGATAATAATGGATCAAGAAAAGTCAATTAATTCTATCAACTTTCTGGGGGAAATGGGTCAAAACGCCCTGAATGGCAAACTATATGACTATGCCCAGATGAAATAAACAACGCAATAATCTTGACATAAGGACACTACTCTGAAAATGGCAGTAGCCCAATCTCAGCAAGGGCTGAAATAGATAACTCTCTAAAGGTGAGAGAGTCAGGCTGTATAGTCCTCATACCAGCCACCATCAGGGCCACCAGGACTGTGACACTGTTCCCAAGTGCTGACTCCAGACAGACAACCTTCAACATTGTATTTATTTTTTGTTTGTTTATTTATTTATTTATTTATTTATTTATTGCTGCAATCATCTTTTGAGAAAGCTAATTGTAGCCAAAAAAAAAAAAAAAAAAAAAAAGCACCTCCCCTTCCAAGCCAGGTTCTAGTACTGACTCTAAGTTTAAGAAGTTACTCTGGGCTGGGCATGGTGGCTCACACCTATAATCCCAGCACTTTGGGAGGCTGAGGTGGGTGGATCACGAGGTCAAGAGATCGAGACCATCCCAGCCAACATGGTGAAACCCCATCTCTACTAAAAATACAAAAATTAGCCTGGTGTGGTGCCTCATGTCTGTAGTCCCAGCTACTGAGGAGGCTGAGGCAGGAGAATGACTCGAACCCAGGAGACAGAGGTTGCAGTGAGCCGATATCATGCCACTGCACTCCAGCCTGGAGATAGAGCAAGACTCTGTCTCATAAAAAAAAATAAAAATAAAATAAATAAATAAATAAAAATAAATAAATAAAAAGTTACACTGTGGCTCAATTTCCTAACCTGCAAAATGGAAATAATACTGGTATCTACTTAGGGAGTTTTAAATAAGTTAGTGTATGTAAAGGTTCTAGCACAGTACCTGATACAAATTGTTACTCTTAACTTTTTTTTTTTTTTAACATAAATCTTTTCCTCAAATCTAGTGAGTCAGAATCTGCAAATCTCCCCAGATGTCGGTGACATGCAGCAGCTCTGAGAACCATGGATGGGCAACAGTCACTTGATTATCTCATTTAAAATCTCTCTGAATGGCTCAGGAACAGAAAGAGGAGACAGTTTGATGGATCTAAACTGGTGGTTCTCAACTGGGGTCAGTTTTGCTCCACAAGACACATTTGTCAATTCCTGGAGAAATTTTTGGTCGCCACAACTGGAAGAAGGATGCTACTGACATCTGGAACAAAAGAGAGAGAAGCTGCTAAATATCCCCCAAGGCATAGGACAGCCCTTGCTACAAAGAATTTTCAGGCCCAATGTGTCAATAGAGCTGAGATTGAGAAACCCTGATCTGATCAGTGCTTCTCAAGCTTTTATGTGCATACAAATCACCTGGGGGCGGGGAGTCATGTTAAGGTGCATATTTTGACTCAGTAGATCCAGTGTAAGGAACCAGGAAGCTTGTTAGAATATCTCAGGATCTAGAAGCTTGTTAGAATATCTAGACCTGCAGGATCAGAATCTGTATTTTAACAAGTTCCCTGGTAGACTTGCATGCACATTAAGGTTTGAGAAGTGATATTCTAGAAAATCCAATCAGTTTTGAGCTAATCCACAGAAGAGAAAGCTGTTTCAGTGAATCAGTTTGGAGCTAATCCACAGAGAAAGCTGTTTTTCAGAAGTACTGACAAAGAGTAAGACTAAACATGCTCCAGGCATTACTTTTTATTTAGTTGGAGAATTTCATTAGCTAAATCTCAAGGATGGATTATTCAGACATTCAAAGTAGGGCTTTGTGTTCCTTAGTCAAAGCCAGTAAAATCTTAAGAGTGTTCTAGGAGACCGTGAGGAAGGGAGAAAAAAAGAAAGGAGGAATGCAGAAAAAAAAAAAGGAGGAATGAAGAAAAAGGAAAGGAAACAGCGAGTTTGGGAAATGCTGCATACCAGGTTAAGCAAAAAAGATCTTCACTACAGGACTTCTCAGAGCCTTTGCTGTTCTAAAGTACAATTTGAAATTCCAAAAGGAGAGATTTCAGATATTTGACCATAGAAGCTTTTTATTCTTGAGCATCTCAGGCCTTAATATTCTAAACTCGCCTTTGGAAACACTAGTCTTAGTAAACCATTCTATTTGCTGAAGTTTGAAAGGACTGTCCTACATACATCTTTCTGGACTCTTCAACCTCAAGGGACTTTATATCCCTTAGGAACCAGAAGAGGCACTGATAGTGATAAATAAGAATAGCTGCTAATGCTTTTATCATTTGGGACATACCTGACACTTTGACAGGCATTTAATATGCATTTTCTCTTGTCCTTATTATAATCCTGAAGGGTAGGGATTAACCTGATTTACATCTTAGAGAAATGAGACACGGAGGGGATGAAAAATTTGCTCAAAACCACGCATCTCGCTGATGCTTGATGTGCTCAGTCAACTAAGCTCCATTTGCTAGAACATTGCCATCTGTGGCACAGGGGTACGAAACTGTGAGTCTCACACTAGATCTCAATCCTGGCTATAGACATCAGCTCTCCCTGAGACCTGACTTCCTTTGTGCTGATAAACCACCTCTGTTTTGATTTCTAACCCACATCTCTCTCCCCATTTGCTTGCCTTTAACATTTCTATTTTGCACAGTGTCTTCTGCTGTGGCCAACGTTCATGGGGACTTCCACCTTCCTTTTTACAAAGGAACCCCCGGGATCGAGACTCACAGCTATAGAACTTGGGCTTCACTCTCAGATTGCCCGGATAGGTTGTATTATCACCACTTCGAATTCCCTCCCTGGGAAAAAGCCTATCTAGCAAATAAAGGCATTGAGAGACTAGCAGTTCCCACCTGGAAGCTCCCTTTACCCCATTCGGTACCTAGTAAAGTCTGTTGCCTCTTGCCACATCTCAACAACAGGTGCTTCTCACACTGGACTTGACTGGGCAGCTGACCTGGTCCCTTGGTCCCCTGCTTTCATTATTCACTTCCCCTTGACAGATACATCTGCTTACAACAACCTACTAATAAGTAGTACTTATTTTATGGCAGGTATCATGCTAGGTGTATGCACATATCATTCCTTTTAACTATCACAACAAGGTAAAGTAATACGACCTCCACTTTGAAGATGAGTAAAGCCCATAGCAGATACATTATCTATACAATCACCCAACTAATATATGCTGAACTCAAACCTTACTTTTTCTGACCCCAGAACTCGTCTTCTCATTCACTAACTGAAAACCCTCAATAAAGCAATTAAATTCTTATAAAATCCTACGGGAAGAGGGGGGTATAGACCAATCACACTTGTTGCTTAGTTTCCTCATGTAAAACACTGCGTAAAGTTTTTTTGGCAAATATTTCCAATGACAGATGTACAAACCAAGGAAGGCTGCTGTAGCATAAGATTGTATTTTTCCAGCCCAAATTTACAACTGAACAGGACTTCAGTTTATGTCAAAACAAGATACTAAAACGGGTTCATGAGCTCCACAGGGATGTAGATTTGTGAAGTTGATCAAAACCAGAACCCCGAAAAATGAGCGGTGTGAAAAAGAAACTCACAACCTTAGCTCAGTTTATGGTGAAAAAGGTCAGCAGGTGCCCTCAATCGTGGGACTCTGGACCCAAAGGAAATTGTTCTTCTCAAAAGTTATCCTTAGGACATCAGTCCCTTCAACTGTAAGATGAGGGATTTGAAGTAAACAGTCTCAAAAATGCCTTCCAACTCCAAATTTTATGGCTTGCCGAAATGGCAAAGTAATTTCAAATTGCCTGTTGGGAGCAGCTTACAGAACATTCCTTAGAAGGAAACAGGGATAAGATTGGCCCCCTCCACACATAAGATTTTATTGCCTATTCAAGTTCAGTTGTATTCTTTCCCATAACGTAGACTCCTGGAATTCCTTCACTTTTTCTACTTTTCAGAAACTCACAGAGGTTACACGCATCAGGAGAGTCCTGGACTCACTTGTGATTTTAAAAAGTCAAAGAAAGAAAGCAGGAATTAGCTCTGTTCCCCCTAAATGCCATTGATCTGTCATGGGATGCCATCACATAGATCTTTCTCAATTGGAAAGGCAATGATATTGTGTCTTCCCTCAACCAGTGCTTCTCAAACTACCTGGGCTAAAAGGTCAGTTTCGCATTTTCTTCTTTTAAATGCCCAGTCCATCTCAGAGTGTTATTTTATTAAATATAATACAAATAAATGCTGCTTGGATGTCACAGCAATTTCACATTGTTATAAAAGTTTCTAAATGTTGTCTCTTCATTTCTAAATGTATCTTCCCATTGAGCAGCAACAAATGATTCATAACAAACAGTTCACAGAACCACTCAGGACTGCAGATCACACTAAATACTGTTGCCATAAATCCCTATTCAATTTTATTTCAGGCATTTAATTAGGCAATTTCTATGTCGACATTAGGTGCAATAGGCACTGATGATATTTATATGGCTGGCCTAAAACCTCTTCGATGCTGAGATAAATGAGAATGAGGCTGGAATATTGCAAAGTGATTGTATTATTAAATAATACATAGGTTTTAACTTGAAAAGAGGGAAGACAGCACCTGGCTATCCAAGTCAGAGGTATGATATCCAATTCAGAGAACACGAGACGTAATAGATAATGAAACGTCATACAACATCATACAGTGTTTTTTGTAAAGTTCTGTACAAATCCCAACCCCTAATCAACACCTTTTTCTTTATCACTGGTTTTAACCCTTGGAGGTGGAAGAGAAGCTGATGAAGCAAAAACCTAGACTTCAGCCTCAACTCCTCTCATCTACTCACTCCCTCCATATAATCTCATACTATATGTTGATCAACTCTATCTCCAGAACCCAATCCATCCATTCCTCTGCACCTCCGCCAATAATATCTAAGCCAAGCCACCATCACCCTACACCTGGATTGCTGCAGTGCTACCTGTGAGCTGGTCTCCCTGCTTATTCTCTTGACTCCATCTCAACCCCACCAAGCGGAGTTGATCTCTTAGAGTATAAAGCACAGTAAATGCTTAAAAAACAACTTCATGGCTCTTCATGGCACTGAGATTAGAATTCAACACACTACCATAGCCAGCAATGTTACAGTCTCCAGAGCTCCCACCTGCCTGACCTCATCTCCAGCAACCTTTCCCTTTCCTCATTGCACTTCAGCCACATAGGCCTTCTCCATGTTCCTCTGAACACCAAACCTGGTCTTTAATCCAGCTATTTTATTTTATTTTTTTATTGCATTTTAGGTTTGGGGTTACATGTGAAGAACATGCAAGATTGTTGCATAGGTACACACATGGCAGTGTGATTTGCTGCCTTCCTCCCCATCACCTATATCTGGCATTTCTCCAGCTATTGACTAAACCAGGAGCACTCTTTCCCCAGCGCATGGTAGGCCCAGCTCCATCTTATCATCCTAGACTCAGCTTACCGGTAACTTCCTTAGTGAGGCTTTCTCTTAGCACCCAAATGCTCACTCTCATTTCAATCAGATTGATGTTCATTATAGCATTGATTACTAATATGTGTTTAGTCTCATTCACAGATAACTCCCGCATGCCAGTGGCAGAGCATAAGCGTTCAATAAATATTTATTGTGCATAAGGAAAACTTTTAGCACTGTCCCAGAGAAAAGTAACCATGTGGTAAATACCTGTCTGCCTGCTTTTCAGAAAATCAGAAGTGGCTGTCAAAAGACTCACTATCATTTGTTTATGTGCTAATGAGCTCACTATCATAAGCTTATTTGCTTATCACTAAGTGCTTACTTGCTACTTAGCAGTATGAAAAATAACTAATTCACTTCCCCCAAAAAGTGCAATAAATAAAGCTGAAGACCTTTTTTCTGATTTACTTGGGATTTAATTACATGGAGAATTTTGATAAAAAGAAGGAAGAATGTTGTTGTGCATTATTGTGGTAATGTGTGGGAGTTTTCATTGTTTGTATCTCCTGCCTGGAGTTTTATAAATGAGCTAACTGTCTCATAAGATAATGTATTACAAGTTCCATGTGGTTGTGGGTCAAGATAAAATAGCACAGCGTAATTTCAGTGAAATGATGTTTGCTGGGGGAATGGCAGACTCATTTAACACTTGCTTCTCTTTTTATGCACTTCAGTTGTTCACACCCTAAGTTACACAGACCCATCCTTCTTCCCATCTAGCTTATGGGAAGAGGCAGTTGAGCAAGCTGTGTGGCAATCCACCTCAACTGCTGAAAAAAAAAAAAAAACAAGAACCAAAGTGGCCCCCTCAAACGGCCACCTTGCCTGATAGCCTTTGATGATAGTGGGTCTTTTGACAACCACCTCAGATTTTCTGAAAAGCAGGCAGGTATTCACTACCTGGTTACTTCTCAGAAGCAGCTCCATGGGCCAAAGCAGAGGACTGAGCTCAGAAAGGTGGTGTTCCCCTTCAAAAGACAACCTTCAAAAGGTGGGCAGCACCTCACGCCCACCTGTGTTAACTGTCAGCTGGCCACAAGAGAGAGTGCAGCGGTGGGAATGCCCCTGTTATCTCCAGCTTTCATCGCCTGTGGTAGAGACAAGCTGCTCTTGTGGGCTGAAAGGGATGGGTTTCAAGGTTTTCTTGGCCTTTGATGCCAACTCTTCGCCACCACAAGATAAGCATGTGCCATCTGTTGTGCAGCAAGGTATCTAACAGGTGAGCAAGACAGGCCAAGGAAACACAGACATACACAGGTAGTGTCGTTGGTGCTACATAATGGAGATGAGCTCACTCTCTCCAAAAGAACACTGAGCTCAACTTCTAGAAAATATAAAGTAGGGCTATTTACTTCTCTTCTTGGCTATTAAAGGTAAATCCTTAATTGAGGCAATGGATCAAACTAGTGTTTTCTTAGATCACCACTGGGTTCCCTGAGGCTTGCATTGACTTCTCTTCCCTGTGCCAAAATCTGCCTCTCTGTGATATTATGAAGTATTATCTTTTCCTGTTCCCTTACCTCACCTAAGTTGTTGCTGAACGTGTGGTAAACCTCAATTGATACTTAGTATTTTCTTAATACTTTCTATTGTGATCAATGATTGTTTTTAAATGTAATGACTATGCTATTTGGAGAAAATGAACATGTAGGCACACTTTTTGCAAAATTTATTTCATCTCTCATTCTAAACTCTTGTAATGGCATTGAAAGGATTATTTATTTGATATATAGCATATTCAAGCTTAATTTCAGCACAATGAGAAGTAAGCACTTTGGGTACCATCTGTGTGAAACTGTTTGTGAATCTTGCAAGTTAAGGACAATAAATAATATATAATACACTCATTCAGGATGACAACTCAGAAGCCATTATGTCAGTGTAGACATTTTCAGGAAACTAATATTATGACCAGCACTGTACATTGTCCCTGACATATAAGGGACTCATATGTCCTTACTTGTTTTTAAACATAGAAGCATCTTAAGTCCAGCACCCAAACCCTCATCTGCAACTAGGACATATCCTTATTCTTATTTATCTTAAATTAAAACCCCTTCTCCTGAGTTCTGTGCACCTGCACATGAGCAACCAGATGTTTGGCTGTTTGAACACAAAACAACTAACACAGATCTCTATATGTTACACTTACACTTAGTGGATCAGTAAATGGGGAAAGCAGAAGCAGGTGCTGTAGGCAAAGCCCAGAGGCCAGGACAATAAAAAGGAATAAAGAGTAAAGTTAAGACAAATTCTGTATGTTTTTCTCCTGAGAAAGATCAGCAAACTCAACTTCAGAAAAACAAAAAGGCAACTCAGGCTAATCTGTAGAACTTATTGGCACTTGGAAATAGCTGGTTTCACGGCTGAACATGGTGGCTCATGCCTGTAATCCCAGAACTGTATTTAGGAGGCCGAAGCAGGTGGATCATCTGAGGTCAAGAGTTCGAGACCACCCTGGCCAACATGGTGAAACCCCATCTCTACTAAAACTACAAAAAGTAGCCAGGTGTGGTGGTGAGCGCCTGTAATTCCAGCTACTGGGGAGGCTAAGTCAGGAGAATCACTTGAACCCGGGAGGCGGAGGTTGCAGTGAGCCGAGATCATGCCACTGCACTCTAGCCTGGGTGAAAAAGCGAGACTCTTCTCAAAAAAAGAAGAAAAAAAAAAAAAAAAACAAAGAAAAGAAAACAGCAGGCTTCACTACAAAAAATACATATATTCACAAACATGCTATATATGTAGCAAGTATATATAATTTTATATATGTACAAAAATACTGAGTCATTAGAAATCATTAGAGTCAATGCATCAAAAACAGGTTGACACTATAACCAAAAATATAAAGAAAGGCATAAAATGTTTTTTCAGGAACTGAAGCCTCATCAGAAACCAGTTGACCTTCATTTTCCAAGGCTATATCCTCTTCAAGTCCAAGACATCAACCCTCTTAAACCCAAAGGACTTAAGAAACCATTTTTGCAAAGACATCTGATCATGTGATTTTTTTTTTTAATGCCCCAATCTGTATACGATTCAAACAGTTTCTAGGCTTTCCCATCCTTGGGCAGGGAATGGCCTGAAGGAGAGAAGAAAATGAGAATAATTAGTGGCTTACTTCTGACTGGTTGTTAAACACCCTAATTACTTCAGGCGTCATTACCACCACTTGCTCATAAGCTGTCCTTTGAAAGTACTGTTCAATCTAAATAAAAATCGATGTGAATTTCTTTTTGAGAATATAGCCAATATTAACACAATTTGGAGAGTTCTTGGATTTACTTTTCCAGTCTTAACAGGGATGTCAGTATTCTAAGCGCACATGATGGAGGTAACAATCTACTATCATCTGAACTGGAATCAACAAACTCTTTAGAAAGACTATCCATTTTTGCAGACATAAAGGTATTATAATTATATATCATGTACCATAACCTTCATTATGACTTGACAATATTTTGACACTAAAACGTCTTCCTGTATTCCTTCATGCAAAATTTACTTACATTAGAATTATATTGTCGGGTCTTTTTCCCCACCTTTTTACTAGATAAAATCACTTTTTCTGATTGTTATCTCTATAAATCAACATTCTGGTGCAGCCTGTGCAGACATTTTGCATTAGTTTCCTTACCATAAATTCAAAAGATTAATAAAACAAATAAACCAAACACCAGAGAAATAGGAGCTGAAAGAATATAAATTTTAATGTGATCCATTTCCGTGGCACTCAACTTGGGTTTTATAAGTAAATGAAGTCAGTGCTGAAAACCATAATGGGCAAGACCTAGAGCTTACTGAGGCGCAAGAATGAATGAGATTTGGTCTTTGCCCTCGAGGTTGAGTGAAAACATGTACACAAACAATTACAATACAATATGAAATACGATGAATGCCAAGAGTGTTACAAACAACACCTAGTCGGAAGAATCTGAAAGGTTCACAAAGGAAGTGACCCCTGAGATGCATCTTAAAGGATGAGCAGAAATTCACTGGGCAGAAATGAGGGGTGACCATCCAGAAAGAGAGAACAATAAGGAGAAAAGCATAAGGTGGAAGGAAACAGTCAGGAGCCACATGTAGTCAGTTTTGTTGGTATCCCGGGGTGCATGAGAATGAGTCCTTGAACGCTAAATTGATATGTTTTTAATCATTCAATAGAGCAGCTAGCAGTAGTTTTACAACAGGATAGCTACACAAAGATTCATATAAAACAAGCTAGACTTGAGAGAATAGAGGCATTTAGAGACTAATTAGAAATTAAGAAAGCTTCAAAAGGAGGTAAGTAAAAATAAAGGCCTGAATCATGGCAGGCAGAATACAGAGAGAGACTGAAATCGAAAGGTAGTGCTGAGGCAAAAATAACAGGCTCTGGCCACCAGTGTGGTGCTATAAACAGAAAGGAGGAATATCGGGGTGAGAAAGAGGTGCTGTATAGAGTATGATGCTCTGAACATACGAATGCCTTGTGCATGCACAAAGGGACCCTATCCAGAGAAGACCCAACACACTCAAGCGTTTCCTCCCTCTCTCAGTGTCAGGGATCCTAGAACTTACCTGGGTACAGCTTGGTCACACCTGAGGCTTTCTCCAGCATGCTAATACCCAAGACCCTCTTTCAATGTGCCCAATCTCTATTGCCCATGTATTCAACATCGTAAACTCATGTGTCCCATTAATATGCACTATACTCAACATTGTAAAGGATAAGACACTGTCTTCATCTTCACATTCTGATAGTCTAGTCCTAATGCAACTCTGGCAGAGAAGGATGTGTTTTCTTGGTGTTTGCCTCTTTTTTAAAAAAGGAACTGACTTTTTCTGCAAAGTTAAATAAGATGAAATTCAAAAATGAAAATATTACACACATTGCAATAAAAATATGAGAGATAAAGTTGAGGCAATCTCAGAAAATAGAGCATGCAAATCAAAATATTACAGTAGCAATAGAAGTTCAACATCTAAAAAGTGGACATTCTGGAAAGATAATAAAGAGGAAAAAGAAGGAAGAAAACCTTTCAAGAAATTTTCCCAAAACTGAAAGATCTAAATTTCCAGGCTAAGAGGCTACTGAGTACTTTGCACAAAGAATGAAAATAGACCTAGGCCAACATGTGTCACCATAATCAGAATATTGAGAATAATAAGATCATATAAAATTCCAGAGAGAAAAAGGCAAAAAGCCCTGTGCAATCTGGCCCTGCACACCACTCTAGGTTCACCTCCTCTCAATCACCTACTCCTAAGTCCCACTCTCTTTCCACTCATTTTCCTTCAAATATAAGTAAAAAATCACATATCTCTTCTGTTCAAAACCCTCTCGTGGCTTACACTGCACTCAGAATAAATAAAATACAAATAAAACAGGGGAATTAGGCTTTAAGCTCACCTCTAAAGTTGATAACTCTTATGAGCATTAACATTTTTAATGAATGGTTAAAGGATTCTGCTTTACAGACAGCTACAGAAATGAAATTGTTCTTCCTGCCTACTTCACTCTGGGTGTGCTGTTTTCTTTTCACTTTCTAGTTCTCCTTTGGTCCTAAGTCCACGTTATTTAGTACACAATGTTGTCAATATTGAAACGGCTCCATTGACTGAGGCATATACCCTGGCTCTTGGTCTCAGTCAAGAAATAATTCAGGACACAGACACACATGTCCTGCAGCCTGTGCAGACATTTTTCATTAGTTTACCATAAATTCAAAGGATTAATAAAACAAAGAAACCAAACACCAGATAAATATTAGCAGAAAGTTTAATAGAAACAGAAAAGAGAAAGAAAAGGCTTCGTCATGTTGAGAAAGTGAGTTGAAGAGGGCCTCAGTTGTGGTGAAACGCAATCGGTTTTGTACAGAGGGCTGAAGAGGCAGTGACTGATTTACATAAGGCTCAGGGGATTGGGTTGAGCAGGTGTTCCATTTCCATGGTCCGGCAAAAGATTGATCCTCACATCCTAGTCTTTTATTAAGCAAATGTGGCCCCCATCTAGTGGCAGCCATGATGGCTGTACACGTGGTTTTTTCTGGAGGCTGCCATGACACCTGGCACAAGTGCTGACAAGAAAAGGAGGGTGGGAGACGCCATATTGGGCGGACCTGGCTTTTAGCCACAAGCGTCGGCATATTAATGCTTGCAGGTCTGGTTTTTCAAGTTATATTTTGTTAGAAAAGAAATGTTTTGGGGGTTGTTTGCTATTAAAGGAAAATTTACCAAGAATTTTTACCCTTTATAGCTGCCTAAAAATAATTTCTTCTTAATTCCTGTATTATTTGCCCCCCCCACGAGAGACATAAACCTAACTGCTGTTAGCAGGTGTTGGATAATGATTCTTTCTGGCTACTTCCTGCTAAAAAGGGGCGTCTTGTTGGGGACAGCAGTTGGGTCTTCTCCTGAGGTTGATCTAAGTTTTCTCAGAAGAATGGCATGTCCATGTGTGGCTCTGTCTGCAGCACCATTTGGGGTTTGCTTCTAGGTGAAAAGAGATAAATTTTACAAAAAGGTTTAAAATAGAGGGTTAGAATATGAATATTAAGATTACCACTGTTAATGGAGGTTCTATAGGCCATAAATATGACAGTAGAGTTTGATACCTGTTAGTTACACCCATGGGTTGTAATATTGATTTGTTTCCACTAGATGCCGCTGTACATTATCAGAAACGTTCAAATAAAGTAACATTCCTTTTAGGATACGTGGCATTGGATTTATGACCAACCTTATAAATCCTTTTTCATTAATTAAAACTTTACAGAGAGTAAATAATTATTATCCTTTTTACAGGTTTGCACAGGGAGAGAGAAGCCAAAAGCTCGACTGGTAAGACATTACCCTTCTGCCAGCATGTCAGTCTTCTGGATTCCTTTCCTCCCAGTTTAAGGTTTGGAAAATTAACTTTTCCCAGGTTGGAAGAGCATTATAAAAGAGCCATTTTAAACTGTGAAAGAAGGAAAAACACCGAAGACCTGAGTTAAATTGTGGAAAGCTTCTATGTACTTAGCAGGGATCAGAAAATCAGCCTAAGTTTCCTTTTATTTGCCTAAGGTCCTGTAATGAGAAGGGAACTTGAAGGGGTCTCAAATAAGGGGAATCCTCAGATGGTTCCCCTGGAAGTTACTTCTCTAATTTCGGAGAATTATTCTCTTTGGTCCTGCCAGATATGATTGCTAAAAGAGCTGGGTTGATTTTGCAATGCTTGCAAAGGTCTAGTAATAAGGTCATGTCCTTGCACAAAAGAAAATGAGCTGCTTTTATTTAAAATCTCTGGGTGAAAGGTGCCCCAGTGCTTCAGAATGCACTCCAGGGGAGAAGCAAGAATAAAATCATCCTTTTAGTCCCCTTCCTTTCTTTGTGACCCAGGGTGGAGGGGAAGACAGTGGGAGCATCCCCACAATTGTTTTCTCTTCTTGGTTCCCAAGTCCCAGAGCCATGTTAAATATACCACTTATGGTTGTAGGTGTGACCCTCCAAGCCATGGCACGAGAGGAACTAAGCTTTTGGGCCTAGTTGCGTTCCTCCAGGCAGTTCTAATCCTCTGCCTATGATTTCCCTTTAACTTCCTAGACTTGTGTGACCTGTGTGCCTCCCTTAAAAAATGGATCTCAAGAAAACTAAGTAATTGGCAAGGCCCCTTTAATGGGGTGGGAGTGTGTGTGCTAGATTGAACTCTATTCTGCTATCATGGCCCATGCTAAGCCATTTGCCCTTAGAAAAATGGTTCCCATTAACTTCTGAAGTTATTGCTAATTAAGTATTGTTCTAATCAGAGACAGACTAAGTTTCTTACAAGAATGTAGGGACCAAATAGCCATTTTCCTGCTGTTGGGATGGTATCAGAACTAAAATTTGGCTATGGAGGACACTTTACTCCTAACTCCTGAAGGCAGAACTTTTCCATTCACAGAGGGAGCTTAGAGCTTGATTTCTGGTGGTGCTAAAGGAAGCTGCACTGTATGGCAAAGGAAGGACCAGCAATATGCCTCAGGAAGAGGATTTCTACCTTGATCAGGGAGAGCTTCGGAATTAGAAATACCATGTGCCCACCAGAGAAAAGGTAGAGAGATGCTTGAGTTAACTGCCTGCCACATTTGCCAATCTTTCCTAACAAACCCATTTCCCTGAACTGTAAAAATTTCCACACATCACATGCACAGAGAGAATAGACATAGCGACCACAAATAGAAAAGAAAGGAAAATCTGGCAACGAGGATAGCTGGAAGAGAGTCTTGAGATTAAGGCACAGATTGGAGGTTGAGATTTGCTCCGTACTCACCACTCCAGTGTTTCTATATTCTGTTCTGATCCAGATCCCAGGCGAGAATCCAAAATGAAACACAGCTCCATTGTCTGGGGTATATACCCTAGCTCTTAGTCTCAGTTCAGAAGGAATTCAGGACATGGATACACATGAGGAGTAGGTTCAGGAGCAGAAAGTTTAATAGAAGAAGAAAAGAGAGAGAAAATGCTTCCTCATGTTGAGAAAGTGGGTCGAAGAAGGCCTCATTTGCAGCAGAACTCAATCGGTTCTGTATAGAGGGTTGAGGAGGCCATGATTGATATACATAGGGCTCAGGGGATTGGGTTGACCAGGTGTGTCATTTATATAGTCCATAAAAAGACTGGTCCTTCCATCCTAGTCTTTTATTATGTAAATGAGGATTCCATCTGGTAGCAACCATGATGCCAGTACACGTGGTTTTATCCGGAGGCTGCCATGACAGCTGGCACACATGGTGACAAGGAAAAGAGGGCAGGAGATGCCATATTGGGTGGACCTGGCTTTTAGCTACTGGCCTTGGCATATCAATGCTTGCAGGTCTGGTTTTTCAAGCTACTTTTTGTTAAAAATGTTTTGGGAGTTGCATTTTATTAAAATAAAATTCCGCTGAGAACTTTCACCCTAAAATTATTTTTAGGCTGCCTAAAAGTACTTTCTTAATAACTCCTGTATTAATATCAGTATTATATCACATGAATTGCTCCTGAATAGGATTTTCAATTTAAGACATTATAACAAGGTTTCAAAAGAGCAATTGAGAAGTGGGTAAAGTTCCCATGAGGACTAATGTTCTCTCAATTCTCCATAGGATTCTGATGAATACAAGAAAGAAACTTCTTAAACATGGAACAGATCTGCAAAACAGGCCAGGCTTCCCAAATTTGCATTGACCATACGATTATCATCAGTCTAGGAAGTAAGAAACTTATGTATGCCTTGAATACAAAAAGTGCTCAATATACATCTAGCCAAATTGAATTGATGAAATGGACCTCCAAGTTAAGTAATTAAGTTTATATTTTTAGGTTTGATTCATTTAGTAAATATTTATTGAACCCCCTACTTTAATCCAGGACTTTTTCAGGGGTTTGAGTGGCTGAAAAGTAAAGGCAGACTGGGTTCATGCCTTCTTGTATCTCATGTTCTAAAGGGAGAGTCAGATAATAAACAAAACAGGGGTGCACACTGATAGGGATGGAGGCTTATGAGAAAAAGATTCAGTAGGGCTGTCAGACAGAGACTCTGGGCAGACAGAAGATAAATTTACCTAAGGCCTGAATAATAACAAGGAATGAACCAAATGAAGACCAGGGAAGAACAATCAGAAGGAAAAACAAGAGTGAAAGCCTTAAAGTGGAAACAAGACAGTGTTTGAAAAACAAGAAGAAATACAAACTGGCCAGAACATATTAAGAAATGAGGAAAATGGTGCTAGATGGGAGAATCACATAGGGGCCATATTACAAAAAGCTAGCTGGGTAAGCCATGGTGAGGAGCATGGATTGCTTTTTAAATATGGAGTAATATTTTTCTAGAAAATTATCAGTAAGATTCTCTCTTTCACATCATTTCACATGCTACTGTGTTCGCTCACCATCAACTTCCAAGAAGCAAGCAAATAAAACGAAAATTGTTTTTCCTTAACTGTCTTTTTCATATGTTAAGTCAACCACAGTAACTTAACACATAGGGAAAAGTTATTTTTTAAAATGAAAATACTGTCCAGATCAGTAGCTCACAAGTGTAATCCCAGTGCTCTGGGGGGCCAAGGTGGGAGGATCACTTGAGCCCAGGAGTTCAATACCATACCAGTCTGGGCTACACAGTGAGACCCCACCTCTACAAGAAAATTTAAAAATTAGCCCAATGTGGTGGCATGCACCTGTGGTCCCAACTACTCAGGAGGCTGAAGTGGGAGGATTGCTGAAGGCAAGGCGTTTGAGGCTTCAGTGAGTTATAATCATGTCACTGCACTCTAGCCTGGGTGACAGAGGAGACTTTGTATCTAAATAAATAAAATGAGAATATAGTTGTATGTTGTTTGTAGGAAAACAGAATTCTTGACTAAAGGAATCAAGGAAATTCAATATTAGAGCAGAATTTTTCTTCTTCTTCTTGTGCTATGCCACACAAGATGGATCCTGAATAGTAAGATCACTCAGTGTGTCAACATGCTAAACAAGCTAGGACAGGTGCTACAGGCTTGAAGTGATATTTGCTCCACTTTGATTTAGCTTTTGTTACAATGTTCACATTATTTAAAGGTACTTTTAAAATTTTCATGTTCTAAATTTACACCTCCCATTTTGGTATACACACCCAGATGTTTCTCCTTATATTCTAGTCTTTATTAATCTTATTTCTGTTGCTACAACGTAATCCACGTAACCATTATCCATCCTTACAAGGGCAGGTTTACTTGGTTAGGTTTTGCCAACCAGTGTAAAACAAACCATTTCCATCAATTTAAGGGATTGCTATGACTGAAAGGTAATCACGAAGAAGTATTTGCTAGTTAGGGGAAGGGTAATGGTACAGTGGAGACAAAACAATTTCATGCAAAGGCTTTAAGGGACTCATTTTCCACTATCACTTTTGCCATAATACACAATTTTCCCTAAATAATTCAGGGATCAAAAATTGTCAAGAGGAATGAAGCCAAGACATAGTATACCAACCCTACAGAGAGAAATATTCCACCTGCCATCTTCTCTGCCTAGTACAAAGTAATG
The DNA here is from genome assembly GCF_048565385.1 of Saimiri boliviensis. NCBI lineage: Eukaryota > Metazoa > Chordata > Mammalia > Primates > Cebidae > Saimiri > Saimiri boliviensis. Next base: position 104,905,736 of record NC_133454.1, on the reverse strand, counting down.
AAATACTTCACTGAAATGTAGTTCTTTGTAAACACTTAAAAAGATGATTTTGTTTCTTCGATTATAAAACTATTTAAGTCCATAAAATGGAGATGTAAAAATGATGACATCTTGGCTGGGTGCAGTGGTTCACACTTGTAATCCCAGTGCTTTGGGAGTTCAAAACAGGATCACTTGAAGCCAGGAGTTAGAGACCAGCCTGAGAAACATAGTGAGATCCTGTGTCTATGGAAAAAAAAAATTTAATAGCCTGATGTGGTGGCTCACACCTGTAGTTCTAGCTATTCAGCAGGCTGAGGTGGGAAGATTGATTGAGATGAGGAGCTCAAGGCTGCTGATTGTGCCACTGCACCCCAGCCTGAGTGACAGAATTTTTGTCTCTTAAAAATAAAAAAAAGTAAAGCCTTTTTATTGAAACTACCAAAATGCCAAAAGAAAGAGCCAAGAGTGTCCAAGCCTGTGAACAATCATATAACAAGGTTATCTCAAGAGTACATAGATTGCACACGAAGATTTTGTCTTACCCCCACAATTGCTCTCTCCTTTCCACATTGCACTAGACAAAAATCCTCGCTACTTTTGCTCCCAAACCTTACCAAATCTATGCCCTCCACTTTTACCCACACAGACTTGGAACTTGTCTCCCTGATTCACCTCTATTCATTTTACCTCTGGCACTCATGCTGAACTTATCTTTCTGAAATATATTTTTGATTGTGCTATTCCTCTGCATTAAAACATTAAATAGCTCCCTATCAATTAGATGATAAAGTCTACAGCACACAAGGACAGCAGAATCTGGCCCCAACCTACATTTCCAACTTCCTTTCCTGAGGTTATCTCATTTATCCCATACACTAGAAAACTATCGTTTTACTTTAACCTACTGATTCTTTACAGCCAAGCTTAAACATCGCTTCCTCTATAGAGATTCCTTATGTCTCCAAAGCCTAATTTAAAAACTCCAACTTGCTTTCTCCCAGTAGCTCTTGGTATACACCAGTCTCACAACAAAGATTACCCTAGACTCAGTGCTGTCAAATACAAATATGCATGCCCCATGTGTAATTTCAAATTTCCTAGTAGTCTTATGAAAAAGGTAAAGAGAAATTGGTGAATTTTAATAATATGTTTAACTATTTAATCAAAAATAGTATCATTTCAACATATATATTTTAAAAATTAACAAGAAATTCAGAGTTTTTCACTACTAAGTCTTTGAAATCCAATACATATTTTTTACTTGCAACACATTTTAAATTCAGACACTAAGCTGTGATGGTTAATATTGAGTGTCAACTTAACTGGATTGAAGGACGCAAAGTGGGTGTGTCTGTGAGGGTGTTGCCAAGGGAGATTAACATTTGAGTCATTGAACCGGGAGAGACAAACCCACCCTCAATCTGGGTGGGTACCATCTAATCAGCTGCCAGCATGGCTAGAAGAAAGCAGGCAGGAGACAGAAGAGCAGACTTGTTGAGTCTCCTAGCCTTCATCTTTCTCCTGTGCTGGATGCTTCCTGCCCTCAAACATTGGACTCTAAGTACTTCCACTTTTGGACTCTCAGAATTACACCAGTGATTTGCCAGGGGCTCTCAGGCCTTTGGCCACAGACTGAAGGCTGCACTGCCAGCTTCCCTGCTTTTGAGGTATTGGGACTCTGACTGGCTTCCTTACTCCTCAGCTTGCAGACGGCCTATTTTGGGACTTTGCCTTATGATCGTATGAGTCAATTCTGCTAATAAACTTCCCTTCAGATATATATATATATATATATATATATATATATATATATAATTATTATTAATATGTCCCTCTAGAGAACCCTAATACACTAAACTGTTTTCCAAAATAACTGATCTGCATTTACATTTCATAAAATTTATAACTGAAAAAGCGGATTCACATACCCAAATGTACTTGAAAGTTTTCTAATAACTGAATCAAATATCAGATTTTTATTTTAAATTGAAATAAAAATTAAATGACAGCTAAAAATCAGTTTCTCAGTCACTCTATTTCAAATACTCTAGTTTACTAGAATGCAGCTAGTGTCTATCATATTGGACAACATGTCTCTATTGTAACTATCTGTGTATGCATCTCTCTTCCCTACTTCATTAGACCACGTCTAACTTGCCTGTATCCTCCTCACTGCCTAGCATAAGGTTTGAACACACAAATGGAGCTTTAGGAAAGTTTGTGGAATTAGCAAAAATAAATGTGGAAGTCACTTGACCCAAGGGCAATATGAAATCAAGAGCATTCTTTTGTAAAGAATATAAATGGCATTTTATGAATACATATACACAATGAAATGTGTGCGTGCACACACACACACACATACACACAAATACTTCATAAACACACAGCACAAGTACATGCATACAAGCACAGGCCTGCAGCATTATTCACAATAGCCAAGATATAGAAACAACCTAAACGTTCATTAATGGATGGATAAAGAAAATGTAATATATACATAAAATGGAATACTACCCAGCCTTTAAAAAGAAAGAAATCCTGATATATGCAACAACATGGGCAAATCTGAAGAGCATTACGGAAAGTGAAATAAGCCAATCACAGAAGGACAAGTGCCCCACGTCCACTTATATGAGTTATCTGTAAAAGTCAAACTCATAGAAGCAGAAAGTAGGAAGGTGACTGCTAGGGTTAAGGGGACGAGGGAAATGCAGAGTTGCCGTTCACTGGGTGTAGTTTCAGTTATACATTAATACATTCCAGAGATCTGCTACACAACACTGTGCATATAGGTAATGATATTATATTGTACGCTTAGACATTTACGAGAGTAGAGCTCATGTTAAATGTTCTTACCACAAAAAGAAAAGAAAAGACAATTAATAGCAAAAAACAAAACAACAAAAAATGTGACTCTGGTATGGGATATTAAAAGTGAGGAAGTCTATGTCAGGGAGAGGCAGGGGGTGTATGAAAACTGTGCTGTCTTCCTCAATTTTTCTGTGAACATAAAACTGCTCTGAAAAACAAAAGTGCACTTAAAAGAATGAAGAAAAATCAGTTAAGTACATTCAATTTGTTACTAATTCCTTCAATAATAAAAATTACTTGAAACATATTGGTCCCCTTTCCTCTGCACCTTCATCCCTCCTTTCTCCTTCCCTTTCTGCATTTATGGGTATGCTACATAATTAGCACTTCATAATGTGTTTTTATATTCTCTAGTTGTTTTGTCCTCTCAAGTTGTATTTTAAGCTTCTGGAGATTGGGATCATTCCTTGCACTTTGTAACCGTTATCACACATGGTTAAATGATAACAATGAAATGCAAGAATTTAACAATTGATATATCATCAATTCTCAGATGCCTTTTTTCGGTAAAGGCTTTCCCAATCAATTTCAGAAGCCTAATCTCTCAAGAACATTCACATTGACAGCACTATCTCTGGATAGCTAAGACCCTGACCGCTTATATTAGCAATTTTTCTCTAATGTGCTACAATGTGTTTTCATGTGCAATTGTCCTTTACTCTTAAGAAAGTGGGATCATGTTTCTGACCTTTGACGCAGCACCCCACATTACCTAGTGCAATGCTTTCACCAAAATGGGTTCTTCTGTAGATGCTGCTTCCTGTTCCCATTTCTCACTTCCATCTCCTCTAAATGGCCACAGGATGCTGCAACAACATGGCAAGAGAGAATTCTGTAAGGGCATCAATCTCCTTGGCCTTCTTGCTCTATATCCCTAATAATAGATAATCCTGATAAATGAGTGCACACATGTAAATTTCCACAAAGGGAATTATAGTAGGTTTATCATTTATTCTAATTTTGCTTGAATAAGAACAAAATTAAGATAGACACACACACACACACACACACACACACACACACACACAAATGCCTCAGTGAATCAGTCACAGGGTTCCTCTAAGTCTAGGTTGCTGCCCTTTCTCTTCTGCTTGCGTAGCTCTTTGAAGGTCTCTATCTCTACAAGACTAAACTTGGAGATTAGCATCACGCTGTCATAATCAAATTCTTCATCAAGTGAGAAGGGTTGAACTTCATCTCCAAGTATCTATAAAAGGTAACAAAGGAGGAAAAAACATACACAATCATCGTAAATGAAGATAAAGTTGAAAAAATTAACTCTTTCTTAATATTTAATTAAACCTTTCAGACTTCAGCACTCTCAGCTGATTAAGCTGTTTTTAAGTAAAGGAATAAATTCAATTATTCAATTTGACCTAATTTAAGCCTCTTAATATGCCCCATTTGTACCATGCTGTATCTGAATGAATATCATTAACTAATGCTGCCCAAGGCAAGAATCAGAAAGTCTCCCTTGCATATACTCATTATACATTTTACCACTTGTAGTGTCAGGACTAGAGAAGCATACAGAAAAACTAACAATTACATTAAAATGTGAAAAAAAGATTTTTTTCAACCTTAAATAGATTTTCACCCTTTGCTAAAAAAGATCTATATTAATAAAACATACTTTTTAAATATAAAAATACCCTATATTGAATATACTTCTTCAGATAATACCTATAACTCCTGGCTAATAACAGTAAAACTTGAAACATAGGCTAAATTTAAAAGTCCAGGATCTCTTTTTTTCTACCAAGAATTTAAAAATATTACAATTTATCATAAGTAGTTACAAAAAGATGTAATAATTTTGAATCTATTCATAATTTGTGAGTTTTAAAGACTTCCTAAAGGAAGGCAGATATAAAAGCATATTTTCTGATAAACCAAGAGTATGCCTTAAATCTCTTGTATCACCCCCTAAAAAGCCTCTCCAAAAACAAATGGTGTGTGATACAATGAAATCATCCAGCACTTCTGTGTAGCTCTACAATATGTATAGTGATGCTGAAATAATTGAAAACTATGGTTTATGCAAGAATGAAAAAATGTCCTGAAGCTATAATCAGCTTTAAATATTCTTGCATGGAAGATGATCTCATTGAGTGGCTTTCGCAATGTTGGTAAAAATGTAGCATGTAGCTCAGAAACTAACTGCTGTTACTAAGGTTGAAGGAAAAAATAAGTAGTTATCTCCTATCTGTTCCACAAGTTATGTTTTGTGGTTAAGTGTGTAGTGCTAATAGCAAATGCTCAGCCATTTATCATCTTTTCTTAGTAAAATCAGCAGGAGAACAACTTCTGGAGATGCTTTCATTTCCTCTTTATTAGAAAGTATCTGAGTGTTTTCCTGACAAAACTGCTACTGAGTTTCCATGGTGAGTTTACCACGGTGAGTTTCCACCATGTGCCAGCTCCGGTACTAGAAACCACGTGGCATCAGCAACAATCTTCAAACAACCCTGCCGCTAGTCACTGTTAAGGTTAAGTAATTTTGTCCAAAATACACAGTAAGGGAGAGAAGAAACATCTGAATTCAGGGTAATCTGTTTCAAATAAAGCCTCACCAGCTCAACAGAAATACCAGCAAGAATGAATCTTGAAGTTTTCACTAAGCTAAGTAATAATTCTTTGGAGAGAAGACCTTTTCTAAATAAGATGATCAATTCTCACAACCCACCATTAGAAAAATGTACTAAAGGCTACATGTAATACCATGACTATTTTTTAAAAAACAGATGTATACAAAAGGCAAATCAGCTTGCAAGGCTGATCATTTTGATCACTTTCTGAGATCAAATTTATCATCAATATAGCCCAAGTGACAGTGGGACAATCTTGCTAAAATGGCTCAAATATAGAAACACACACATACAATGACATAAGATGTTCATTTTCTGAATATTAAGTGTTCTTGCTGTCTCCAGCTCTACTTAGCAGTAAGTACTGAAGCTTGAAGGCTTGGCCATAACCCCATCCAGAGCCGATTCTAGCTGACCCTGGCAAAGCATCAGGAGAGAGACCCTGTTTCCACGAATATATTCAGTCCGATGGGAATTTTGTGCTCTTTCATGCTTGGGTAAAGGCCTTTCATCATATGTCTATTAAGCTTTAAGCTGTCCATACCTACATATGTCCCCTCCACTAGGTCTTTAAATTTCACCCTGAAACCTCTAAAACCTGCCTACTCCTTACTAGCCATCCTCACTAGATGCAGTCACGTTATCTTCACCCACTTCTCACTTAGGGGTTAGAATGCAATTTCAAATTAGACAAATTGCTTTGCTGTGTTAAAATCTCAGTGACACCATACCATGCCCCCCACTTCCTCTACAGAACACAAATAACCTCACATTCCCACCTACCTCCCCTTACCTGTTCACTCAATAATAAACACTTATTATGTAGCAGATTTTGGGAACATAAAGTGATTATAGCAAAATCTCTGTCTACAAGGTTTCATAACTTCAAGGAGAAGACAAAAGTATATAAAGGATTTCAGTATCATGTGTCGTGCTCTCCAATAGAGGAATGCAAAAAAGGGAAATAGAAGCATAGAGAGGAAAGTGTAGAAGTTTCACTTACTCTTCTTTCTTTTCTTTTCTTTTTTTTTTTTTTGGAGACAGAGACTCTCTCTGTCACTCAGGCTGGAGTGCAGCAACACGATCTCAGCTCACCCCCGCCTCCCACATTGCTGGGATAACAGGCATGAGCCACCTCACCTGGCTACTTACTCTTGATTGAGTTTTGCCACTCTCCAGAAAATCCTACTAGCCTCCCTACACATCATTTCACTTATCACCCACCTCATCCTAGCAACCCAGATAAAGTAAGGCCTATATTTTGGACTTCCAAGCTCTGATCAGGGCTCTTATGGCCAAGATAGTTCTAGATACAGGCCAACCCACTGCTTTCTTAAGATTCTCCCTTCCCTCAGGTCTCAAAATACCTTGTGGCTATAATATCCAAACTTACAGTACTAAAGATATAGAAATTTATTCTTAAATGTAAATATCTTATTTTCCTTTAAGTTTTCTTTTTAATACATTTACATTCTTCTCTGTTATGGAGGATGATTTCCTTCATCAGTCACTTGGTACTAATGAAAACAGTAACATGGAATAAAGTCTTCAGCAAGTTGGTAAAGATAATGTTAACACAAAGATTATTCATATATATTCATATATAACATCCTTAAATGTATAAAAATATACTTAAAATATAAATTTATTCACTTAGAAATTAAGGGTTATTAACAGCAGCGATTGTTAGATTAACTTTATAGGTAATCAGACACTGAGATATAAAAGCAAGAAATAAAGAATAGTAATAAAATGTCATGTTTGCAATGCCAAAATATATAAAAAAAATTCAGGATATTCTAAACCATTTTTGGGATATACTATAATGTAGCCAGTATATCTCTGAGTCGAAACGTCAGAGGAATAGCCTGCAATCATTCAGATATTTTACATTCCACAAATTCTATGTTCCTATTAAATTCTAGTCACTGTGTTAGGTGCTGAGGATACAAAGATGAAGACCTATATGAAATCACAAACAAATGAGATACACACAAATACAAATCATTCGATTAAAATATGGTAAGAACAGGGTGATGGGAACAGAGAAGGAATACCTGACCCAGACTAAGTTCGAGGGGACTGGGAAGGAATCAGAGAAGGCTTCTTGGAAGAGGTGATATATAAGCAGACTCTTAAAGGGTAAACATTAGTTTACAAGTTGACAAAGAAGAGCTTTGCCGACAAGGGGAGTTTCCATGAGCAGGCCATGCAAATAAGATGCAGAATTTCACATTTGTGAGTCTGAAAGTAGGTCAGCATTGTCAGGGCACTAAGTGTAAGGCAGACAGGGGCAAGAGACAAATGTGGTGGCAAATGATTCTAGAGATGATGAAAAGTCATTGAATAATTTTTTGAAGGTTGGGAAGACACTTGGTCATCTATGCATATCAGATAAATTCCTTCATCCATTCAAAATTTTATTAAGCACCTACAATGAGACAGGTGCTGGAGTAAAAGAAAAAAAAAAAGCCCTGCCCTGTTGGAAATTATATAAGACAGATCACTATGAAGGTTAAACAGAGGGTAGATTTGAGCAGGATAAGCCTGGAGTCAGAAGAGTACTCAAGAACCTGCTAGAGCAGTTCAATAAGAGATCACAAGAACAGGGCACAGGTAGCAGAGATTTGAAAAATATGTAGAAAGTGACTGGATATGGAAATGTAAGAAAAGGAAGAATGAAAAAAGGGAAGCAGGTAAAGATAATCTCAGTTTGATCTGAATGCACTTGAAGGATTGAATATAGAAACCTGAAACTGGAAAAAAAAGAAAAAAGAAAAAGGTCTGAAGCTAGAGGATACTAATTTGGAGATGAAGATGGATTCAAGTATGTAGGATGGGAAGAACTGTAGGTTAAGCACAGAACCTTAAGGAACAACAACTCATAAGGGATAGATAGAGAGAAAACCCAAAAGAATCAGGGAAAAAAACAATCTGAGAAATACATAAAGGATCAGAGGAGAAAAGTGATGTATGAACCAATGAAGCAAGAGTGCCAGAAGAAGGTCAATGGTGTCAAACACAGTAGAGAGATCCATTAAAAGGAAAACTGAAAAGTGTCTGATGGATTTGGCAATCATAAAACAATGGGTGCCTTCATTCTGAAAACACCCAGGCCGGTGATTGGAGCCAAGGACATTTTACAGTATATTGAAGAGTCTAATAGCTTTTCAATTCTGGATGAAAAGAGAGAGAAAAGAACATACAGTAGCCAAAGAGGGGTCCAAGATGAAGGGAAGCTTGTTTTTCCTTGTTTTGTTTCATTTTGTTAAGGATAGGAAAGACTTTAACATGTTTACATGTTGAGGGCAGTAAACAAACAGAAAAGGGAGAATGACCCCAACCATGTTATTACTGTATACCAGAAAATCACTCCCCTTTAGTGGTGAGGTTTATTGTTTACTTATTTGTTCATTTAATAAATGTTTGCTGCATGTCTACTGTATGCTTGGCACTGAGCTTGGCACTCGTTCTGACCTTACGTGTTAATCAAGTAAGCTTATAAAGACAGGTATGAGTGAATTTAGTTTTCCAATGCAAGAGACACACAAGTAATTCAAAGTGAGCCTAGGTAGGTGCCCACCGCAATGTAGAAGATATCACTGTGATCTTCTAAATGACAGCTTTGCAAATACAGTAAGGTTGCATTTTTATTTATGTATGTCAGTTATTGGCTGTTGTAGCATACTTTGGGAATTCTTTTCTTTCAAGTTTAGTTCATTTTAGAGTTCAAAGCTATAAGATGCCAAGATTTTTAGATTACAAACTGAGATTCTGATTTATTTCAGTGAAGACTTCGTGCAATGGAACACCAAGTCCTCTGCTGCTAAACAAAAAACAACCATGAATTAAATTATTAACTTGTTATTTTTGCTTAAGGAGCCTGAAAGAAATATGTGAATTTCAGGTGTCTGATTTCAAATCTAATTGAAATTTTTTGTAGCCTCTCAGGGAATAAAATGTGTACACTATTGGAAAACTTTGATTCTCCTTAAAATTGCTCATGTGACTTATTTTAACAGAGACACTCTTGATGGAGAGATCGTTTTCATTTATCGTACCACATAGGCAAATTAAAGAAAACAGAACTAATGTTTAAATCAATAATAGCAGCATTTAGCTGTAGGCTACCATACTAAGTAATATGGTAAATAAACTGTCTTTGTAAGTGAAAACTTTTAGAGTCCCATTATGAATTGGAAAAACAGGAGAGCACCTATTAAAATACCACACAAGTTTCTTCTATGACCTTTTCAACAGTTTTCAGGGAGAGAGGGTGGGTATCACATTTTTTTTCATTCTCCTAAGAAGAACTCTCTTTGTTCTACAGAGCAGTTTAAAACTTCCAAAGTTCATCAAAATAGAGTAATTAAGGCAAGATAATCCAATATGCATAATTCTATACACAATTATGCATGTGTATAGAACCAGTGGTAAAATTAGGGAAAAAAATCTGAACAAAAATATGTTAAATGTTTGAAGTGATGGATATGCTAATTACTCTAATTTGATCATCCACATATATAGTACCAAAATATCACACTGTGCCCCATAAATATATATAATTATTTGTCAATTTAAAAATAAAAGCAAAAAAATATGTAAAACATTGAGTTGGTCCAATTGATACCACAAAGTTGATGGATTCTTAATAGGCAATTAAGAGAAAGTTCGGAAGGACATCCAGAATACATTTTCAGCTTTTCAGATTGAAATCACAGACACAAACTATCATCTCTAATCCCAAATGGTCTTTCAATAAGCCCTTATGGACACACTTGCTAGAAATTGATGATTATGTTCTTTTACTGGCACTGGATGCTTTAAAATAAGATGAATGCTATCAAACCAAGGCAGAGTTGGTACAGTACAGGTTGAATATCCCTTATCCCAAATGCTTGGGATAAAGCATTTTGGATTTCAGATTTTGGAATATTTGTAAAATATATACCAATTGAGCACCCCAATCCCAAAATTTGAAATCCAAAATGCTCCAGTGGGCATTGCCTTTGAGCATTGTGTCAACACTCAAAAAGTTTCCAATTTTGGAGCATTTTCAATTTTCCCATTAGGAATGGTCAACCTGTATTGTGATTCTAGATGGTTGTGAAAAGTTACTCTAAAAAATAGTAATTAGAAATAAAAATTTCCAACCAATATATTACTTCAGATATTCAAAAAACAGCAAAAGTTGTCCATCTGTGGCACACATCAATTTTATTTCAACATTTTTAAATGTCCACATTTCTGGTAAGAGATTCATATTCTTCTTAAATATATCATCATATATGGGGTCTCAACTTGAATTATATTGCTATTTGATAGATTCCAGAAATCATTCACTTTTTTTAACCCATTAACTAAAACCACTTGGTAACAATTTCTGTAATTGTACTAGATTACTCTTTAATTGTACCAGATTATTCTTTAATTGTACTAAAATAAAACTGTATTCTATACAAGTATTAGGTGCCATGTCTACTGGCTGGTCCAATAACTTGTATGGCCACAAGTGAAGTCAATAGCATGAAAAAATCTTTACAAAAAAAACTGATTCCTTCTAGAAATAACCTCACAATTTTAGCTTCTTACAACTCAGAGAAAGCAATCTATAACTCAAAAAGCATATTGAGAAGTGGCTGTCCCTACCAGTTTAGTAGGTAATCAATATGGGAGTTTAATATAAACCTGCACGCCTCCTGGATATACTTTCATGATGTCAGTGAATAAAAGTACTATTAGAAAGTGGCAATTTAAGGCTGGGCGCGGTGGCTCATGCCTATAATCCCAGCACTTTGGGAGGCCGAGGCGGGTGGATCATGAGCTCAAGAGATCGAGACCATCCTGGTCAATATGGTGAAATCCCGTCTCTACTAAGAAATACAAAAATTAGCTGGGCATGGTGGCACGTGCCTGTAGTCCCAGCTACTCGGGAGGCTGAGGCAGGAGAATTGCTTGAACCCAGGAGGCAGAGGTTGTGGTGAGCCGAGATTGGGCCGTTGCACTCCAGCCTGGGTAATAAGAGCAAAACTCCGTCTCAAAAAAAAAAAACAAAAGAAAGTGGCAATTTAAAATTAAAATGTGTGGATTATTTCTGACTGAATGACTAATTCTGTAACAGAATATCTTTTAGTAACAAGACTAGTACCTTATGATTATATAATCCGAAAAGACCCTAAGGATGTTATTAGAAATCAAAAATAGAGAGGCCTTAACAACTTCTTGTGCCTGATCTCACTTTGTATTCCAGTAAGAAGGGTGAGAAAGGTCACTACCAGCACTAGCAACAGCCTCTATTAATGCACGTTTATTAAGTATTAAGTAGAAGAGCTGCAAAATTATAGCAAAAGATGACGTTCAAGTTGCACATTTGCAAGAGTAAAAGCATGGCATAGATTCAATTTTCATGATTAGGTGACACTTTCTTGGCCTCCCATGTGGCTAATATAAACATGTAACTAAGTGGTCACCAATGCAATGTGAGCAGAAATTAAGGACCCTGAGTCCTAAGCCTTGCAGAAACATGCTGCCCCTATGCTCTTCTCTCCTGCCTCTCCAGGTATGATCATGATCTGACATGGAACACACAGGTGAGGACAATGTCCTAAAATATAATGGACATCCAGAGAGAAGGAACCTGGGTCCCTGATAACCCCCCAGAAAGGAGCCACCTACTCATTTTAAGGGCTCTATACAGACTGTTAAATAAGAGAAATAAACATCTATCTCTTTTCAGCCACCGAATTATTATTATTGGGATTCTCTGTTATAGCAGACTGGCCTTACCTTAACTAATTCAAAAGTTTATAGAACCCTACCAATAATTGAAAAAATGGCTGGTTCAGACTAAGCAGGGCAAGAAACTGTCCATTCTTTCTGTTGTGTAGTCCCTGGGTAGCACTGCTCTGTAGCATGGCATACATTGTAAAACAAAAATGGTTTCCACATAAAAACACAATTGCACTATGTGTTTAAAAAGAAATATGTACTTTTGGCTGTGAGAGGGACCAATCAAGCAACTTGATTTTATATTTTCCCAAATCTTAGAAAAATACAAAAGCATACAGGTATGGTAGCATTTCTTTGAAAGGATAAATTACAGAATCAAGGCAATGTGGAGAATGACTGAATTCCCTGTGGAGTACCTCCTCCGTCTGTTTGTCCATTCTTTTTACAGTGGGCTTTGGCTTCGCTTCCCAAATGGGAGGCTGGGCCGCAGAAGGGATACAAGAAGGAATGCTGGTGCTGACATTCTGCTCCACTTCTCCTGGAAGCAGCAGCGAATCTGTTGGATACAAAACATTTCAATAGAGCCTTTTGCCAAGTTCACAATTTACCTAAATCATCTAACTGCCCAGAAGTCAAAGAAAATGAAGCAAATATACTCATGTAAAGTAAGTCCATTTCACAACGCCTGCCTTCCTTTGGGAACTGGACTCAGGGGATTGCCCTTTCCATGTAATAGAAGTTATTAGTGCATTTATTTTTATTTTATTGTTGAAAACTTAAGACTCCCCCCAAAATGTCTAGAGGAATGCTGTTTTTGGAGTAACCTGACTGTCCCTTTTACTCTCAACTCAATTTTGACTTTTATAGGAAAATAAGGCAATAAGATGTTACTTTTGCCTCATTTTCCCATATTTTCCTGGAGGGATAAAAAGAAAGAAAATGGAGTACCAATTTCATCCTGTAACAATATGGCAATATTTCAAAAATCTATATTAAAAGACAATAATGCCAGAAGAAAAGTACTTCAGCTTTCAGCAGGAAAATGAAATACTCTGTCATATTCAGAATGCAGGGTCTAATTTTCAACACTTGCAAAGAACAACAGCAACATGTTTCCTGCTTGTTAAGCACAATCTCAAGAATTCAATAACCGATCCTGGTTTTCTGATTGATCCATTATAAGTGGATATGTCTCTTGATTTTTGCATGTGTGGTAGCATATGGATGCATCACAGACAACTGATGATTTTCCACAGGTTTCTTTAAGGAGGTCACAGAAACAAATAGAAGCACGACAGGTTTCCTCCTCAGTCTGTTTTCACAGGACCAGAAGGGCTTACTAGAGCTCGCCAATAACTTGGAGCCAACTCTGGATAATGCTGCCTACTTCTCAAGGATGATCTTAATCAAAATACTAATTAAGTTTTCAGTGGAAGTGATCAATTAATAACAGGCATGACCTGACTGTTGCAAATGGCAGCATATATAGGGAGATAATTGAGCAGGTATTGATATTCAAAAACTGAAACTTATTTGTAATGAATCCCTCAACATTGTAGCTATCCCCTTCACAAAAAAAATATAATTACAAAATTCTTATGACTCCAGCAACAGAGAACACAGACAGCCTGGAAACAGAACTGTTGAGGGGAAATGGTAATTCTGCTATGACTAATTATTGAAATCTTAGACTATGAGCTCATTAATTAGCAGAAATAAAAACAATAATAACAGCCAACACTTACATACTCGTCATTTTATATGCTTTAACTCAGCTAATACTCCAAAAGCTCTATTATTTCCTGTTTTACAGGCAATGTGCTCTACACACTAACAGGTAGCCTCACTCAAGATCCCACAGCTAAAAAGGGCAGAGCTGGGCAGTCTATCTACAGAGCCTGTGCTCTTATCCTACAATGTCACATTATGGACTTCTTTTAAATAAGCATTTTCATCACATATTTTATTACTGTATCAAATTATACACTCAAACTCAGAACCAAGAAATGTCACTATTATAACACATTAGCATGGTTCGGCACAATTAAGTACATTTCCCAAACCTTTCATACCCAGAGAAGCAACATTTTAAAATTAGTTGAGGTTGGTGCAAAGACTAGTTTTCTAATTCACCTATTTACGAGTTCACACCCAAACTCCCTCACTGAGCTTCCTCGTGTAACAGCCTGGGACTGGTACAAATCTGGTGAGGGACCCACCAACGATGAAAGCAACAAGAGAAAGCCTGGGGCCTCTCAACATGAAAACCGTTATCTACCTCTGACAGCACAATCATCAGTTCAAATGTGAAATCAAAGTCAATTCTGCTTTCAGGGCTATTTAAAATCATCGTTCTGGCTAACAGTATTGTGCAGTGAGGAGGATAACTCTGCAATTTCTTTACTGAAACTTCACTTCTCTAATCTATTTGCCAAGAAGGTAAAATTTTCAACAAAAATGACTTCCTTAATAATAATTCTACTGCCATGGGAACAATTATTTCAAAATAACAAGACTCAGTATTCTCCAAGTCTTAAATTCTTGTCATTTGTTTCTTCAAAGCAAGAGCAAAATGCACCAATGCATATCTATTAGCGCCTAACGTAGCACCTTATACATAGTGAATTCTCAACAAATATTTGGAGATAGAAAACGAATTTTGTACACCTCAACTTATAAACTGGACAGCAAGAATCAAGAGTCTACCTGCCAATAAGATGTTGTGGATGGTGTAAAATAAGAATAGCCCTTGCCCTCAAAAACAAACATTACAGGAATAAGATTTTCATACATAAAATCAATCAAAGAATAATCAAGAAAAAATTGAATGGCTCCAACCCTGAAGATGACAGATTTATAAAAGGGCAAAAACAATATGGATGAGAAGAACCTGGCAAGGCATATGTTGTAAAGAAAACTACTGCAATCATTTAGCCCTGTTACAATCATAGGTGGGTTATATATACACTCATTTTCTCTCAGGAGAAAAAAATGGCTGTATTCAATGATGGTAGGAAATGAAATTTCTGAAGTTCTCTGTATAACTTTCTAAAACAGAAGTGTTTTAAGCGACTTAATCTGATCATATTAGCTGTTATTTCTAAAACAATCAAAGGCTTTGTTTTCATCTTAATGGAATGACACCATCTTGGCATACAGAGTCTGGGTAACTTTCAAAAATGAATCTTGAGGTCAGATGGCAAGACTAGTTGAAGTATTTTAATCTCTTCTTTCTCAACCACATGTTTAGAAATTCTAACATTTAAAGTATCTGTTCGTATCATTTGTCTCTCTATGTTGTCAATGATCAGCAAGTCAAAGACTATAGCCATGTAATTAACACAGCGTTACAAAGTGAGCAATCTATGTGACATCTGAAAATTTATACTACAATAATACTTAATCTGCCTAGCATATTTATAAAATTAACCAATCTGTTTATTTGTTGCAACATAAAATTGCCAAAATTTCCTGAACATGTTGGCCAAATACAAAAAGGATATAGATAAAAAATACTTTAGCCATCCAGTCCGCTTCTAAATATAGCTCCCAGCTATGATAGCCTTGTTCAGTAGTTCTTAAAAATAATCGAAGACTCCAAGCTTCTTTTGTTTATATGGGTTATGTGTATCAACGCTCATCATATTAGAAATTAAAACTGACAAGTATTCCAATATTGATATATTAGAATCATTAAAAATAATCAAGTTATATATTAAAATAAGTATTTTTATTAAAAATCTATTTTCTAAAAACAGAAAATATAGAGAAGAAAAGCATTATTTTATATTTTTTTGAATATGTTATAATATCTGGCTGAACAGAAGAAAGTTGAATTCTCTAATTGCTTCTGCATTCAATTTTGGAAATATGCTGTTTTAGTTGAAGTAAAGAAAATCTAGACTCATACAGATAGGGAGTTGGAAAGGAGAGTAGTATTTTAATAGTCTTTTTATATATTTGTGGATATTTTTCCTTGATACTATACCATGATCTGAAAAATGATAACGTTTTCTAAAGGTTATTTTCAATGAGCAATCTGAAAACCTGTCAGTGAATTTTTTTTACTGCTACATTAAAACCCATTGGTCTACCTTGCACACTGAATGGATCTTTCTCCTATGTATAATTTTGTAAACATCATTAATTGGTAATTTGGAAAATACTGGTTCACTGTGTATTGTAGATCTTCCAAATGTTGACATATTTCATTATACAGTATAAAAATCACATCAGTTAATATCACCAATTTTACCAGAAAAAGCCTTTAAATATTAAGAAGCTATCAAACTCCCAGTACTAGATACAACTGCTCTAAAAATCTAATTTTCACTTGATCCATTGCCAATTTTATCATTGGCAACAAATACTATTAGCTCTTAGCCTTGAAGATAGAGGCTCACTTCATTCATTTTTGAGAAATATAGTTTGTCAGTCATTTTTTCAAATAAAAATGGTGATCCATGAAAGAGAAAAATAAACTAGTTCAGCACACCACTAAATCACCCAAGTGTTTTTCCACAACCACTGTATTTCAATATGTAATAGAAGTGCCTTATGAACACTTCCTATTTTGGCACACAAATCATTAAAAAGAGGTATATTTAAGAATCAAGATTTAATAAAATTAATAATTTTTACTACTTCATCAAACTTTCAATGGAAACCGGCATTTGTTTGGACAATAAATTTATGACAGTGAAGACGACAACTGCTAGTATAATTTGGTGCCACAAACTTGATTCACACTAAGGCACCAGCATCTTCACCCATCATTGCTTTTCCAACTTTAATGCAAACATCAACAAATGACCTGCAAATCTCAGGATTTCTAAGGTGTTCCCAGACGACATCCTCAGGGATCTGCTGGTCTAGCTAATGTCAGTCCAATCCTCCCACCATCAACTAGAAAAGCTAGATAAATTACAAAAATCAACTATTTAAAGGCATTGGAGAAATACCAGGGTAGCCCAGGACTTGAGGAACCAAGATTTCAGCCACAATTGTTAAATATTCGTTGAATAAGAATCCCTAGTCATTCACGGATGGCCTAAAGCTGCTTAAAGTTGAAAATTAGGCAATGACTTTAAAAAAAAAAAAAAAAGAGGTAACCAATGCCATCATTTGTATGTACTTGCTCACTAATGGCAATTAATCCCATTAATGGACTAAAAATGACTGGAAGTTGCTACAGTTAGGATATGGTTTGTTTGGCCTCAGCAAGTCTCATGTTAAAATCTGATCCCCAGTGTTGGAAGTAGGGCCTAGAGGGAGGTACTTCGTTTGAGAGTGGATCCCTCAGGAACGGTTTGGTGCCATTCTCTCTGGAGGGAGTGAGTTTTTGCTGAGTTCTCATTCTTAGTTCCCAAGATAACTGGTTGTTGAAAACAGCCTGGCATCTCCTTCCCTCTCTCTCAGTTACTCTCTTGTCATGCAGTTTCCGCACATGTGGCTCCCCTTTGGCTTCCACCATGAGTGGAAGAAGCCTGAGGCCCTCCCCAGAAGCCCACACTGGCTCCATGGTTCTTGCACAGCCTGCAGAACCACAAGCCAAATAAACCTGTTTTCTTTACCCGGCCTCAGGTATTATTTTACAGCAACATAAATGGACTAAGGCAGAGGTACAGTACTGGAGAACCTGAAAATAAAAATCAGACAAGGCTGCCAACTTTGAGCAGGAATCAGTGCCCATTCTCAGTCAATGCAATCAGCCACAGCATAAGTACACCTCCAGCCAAGAGATGTGTATAAGACAGTATGATTCTGAGAAGTAGATTTAAAAAAAAAAAAAAGGTCTCTTCAGCTACTTGCACTCAACCAGAAAAGAGGTTGAGCTGGGCCACCTGAGGAAGCATGAAAATAAAGATGAACAGAAAATCTTCCTTTTCTAGCGGCCTCAGCATAATAACTAACGGATCTAAAAGATGATTGTGCTGGGTAACAATTTGGGCCAGTTTGTATGAGGCATGACAGTCACCAGGTTAACTACCTCATCTCAGATTCAAAAAAGGAAGAATAGGTTAACTTGATGCCAAATAAACATAGTGCACCAAACTCTGTGGTAGACTACCCTTAGAAAACTGCTTAATACCACTGCATAGAATTGGCTCCACTGAAAAACCATCTCCACTCTTTCCACCTGAGCTGCCAAATAATAAAACAAATATTAGAAGAGAATCATACTCCTAAATCTTGGAGAATATTTATGAGAATGAATGGGGTGAACAAATAAAGTAAATGGCAGAAAAACAATATGCAAGCCACTTTCTTGTTGCCCCAGGCAAATCTGTTGCTTAAACAATAACAACAGAATCTAATCAGTAAGCCTCCCAACTGCCAAAATTATGCAAGCAACTTGACTATTTAATATGTCACATTTCCCATCTGAAATAAATATTTGCCTTCTGCTCACATTCCTGAAGTGTGATACAAATTAGTCCGAAACTAAAATTCACCTTGGCACAAACTATTTAATTTCTTTTTCCTTTAAGTGACCCAGATTGTGCATTATAAAAATTGTAAAGCCCTGGTGGCCTTTTCAGTAATTAGAATAGATCGCTGAAACCTAGGTTGATTTTCAGCCTAGCCTTTGCACATTTTTCTATCTGTGGGAAGATCTTGACTAGTTCATTCAAGTCTTGGTGCAGCCTCAGTTCTCTTTGACACACAAATACAAGAAGGCTTGTTATCTGATTTCTGGAAAAACCATACTAGTAAGATTTTTTGTCATTATTTTAAAATAAATCTGTTAATTGAAAAATGTAACTTGAAAAAATATTTAAAGAAAACAATGAAAATACTGGCGAAGGTAAAAAAGCTAATTTAAAAGATTTACGTAACAAAAATTAGACCTGTTGGCTATGTTGGTTTATGCCAATATACAGACTTCTCATACTAGCAAGAGGTGAAAAATTTTAAACATCACAAAAGTGCCCAAAACATGTACTTTTGTGCCCTCTTATGAAATTTATTTTATATTGCACATGTATTACATGCAGATTAGAACCATTTGTCTTCACGTGTTATCCTCAAACTAATTATATTAGAATCCTGTAGGGTGTTGGTTAAAATGCAGATCACCAGATGCCACCAAAGATCTTCTGAATTAGATTCTCTATTGGGAAGGAGACCCAGAAATCTGCATTTCTAATAAGGTTCCCTCCCCCAAATCACCCAAAACCAAAAACATCGTGCTTCCTCTACAAATGTAGCTTCCTGACAAGTCCTTCACTCTGACTTCTAAGCCAATTGGAGTGCCTATGCTGCTCTTATTATAGAAATTCAGAGCCACTCAGGGAATTAAAGTTAGAGATATCCTCCCTGGAGGATGTGATCCCTCTAGACCTCTAATCTCACTTAAACCAAGTAAGTAACTAAAGAATCTGCAACATCTACTGGTTAACAGTGTGCTTGAGAAGCAATCCTTTCATGGGATAGTGTGATGTTTGAAAGCAGAATAAAAATGTTCATTGCTTCCAATTACCAAAGTCTCTCAAATTCAAGCAGCTGAAGAAGCTAGAGTAGAGGTTTATACAACCAATGTATAAATAGTCACCATCCCCAAATCAACTTTACCTAGTCACTTTAACATCTGTCTGACTATAAATAAGCCATTCTTCCCTAACACTAATGACCATAATTCATGTTTATAACTACCTAAAGACAGTAAACAACAGTTAAACATCAACAACCAAACTTCCATGGAAACTGCCCCTTCCCCAAAATTAGGCATTGATTTTGATATATTCTTGCAAATTAAATCAGGAATGAGTGTTAAAAAAAAAAAAACTCCTGATTTTGAACATATTTCAAATGTCCTTTGAGAAACAAAGAATACCTATGCATGTGGAAATGTTAACCAGAAAGAAAGAAGTTTTCTTCTATATAAACATCAACAGACTAGCATGAAGCCTTTTTCAATTCAGCCAATGCAGAAAAATGCCTCAGAAGAAACATTTACAATATATCTTTAGTATTAAGGGTTTAATTTACATATTTAATAAATATTTTTAAAAGGAAAAAATAGGTTTTCTTTTCCTTTCTTTAGAATAGCTCACTGAAGCCTGGGTAGATTTTCAGCTTAGGCTTTCCATGTTATTCTACATGTGAGAAGATCTTGACATTAGTTCACTCAAGTCCACTGAAACTTGGTTCAGCCTCAGTAAACTTTAATATAAGGCAAGACTGCCTTAATTTTATTGATCAATTCTGATATTGTCATGATTTTTATGATTAATAGATATTTTATGTGTCTCTCAAAAATAATCTCAATTTACAAGGCTGTACTTCTAGGAAATAAAGAGTTGACTTACAATGGCTACACTTGAGACAGTTACCTAAGAATCAGTCCTGTGATGAATTATTAAGGGGGAGGGCATATTTTTATTTCTTTTAAGACCAAAGGTTTCACAATCTTCAAAAGGCTTTGACCTTTTGGATGAAATTTTTGTTACTGAAAAAAATAGCTCACAACTTTAGTTTTTCCTGTCTCAAGAGAGGTTGAGGTAAGAATTGTCAAAAAAGGAAAGCTACCTAAAGCCTTATTTGTAGTTTCTAGAAAGATATTTGAAAAACCTGACAAAAGCAAGCAATGGGGAAAGGATTCCCTGTTTAATAAATGGGATTGGGAAAACTGGCTAGCCATGTGTAGAAAGCAGAAACTGGACCCCTTCCTGCCACCTTACACTAAAATTAACTCCAGATAGATTAAAAACTTAAACAGAAGACCTAACACCATAAAAAACCCTAGAAGAAAACCTAGGTAAAAACCATTTAGAACATAGGCATAGGCAAGGACTTCATGACTAAAACACCAAAAGCATTGGCAACAAAAGCCAAAATAGACAAATGGGACCTAATCAAACTTCACAGCTTCTGCACAGCAAAAGAAACAATCATTAGAGTGAACCAGCAACCAACATAATGGGAAAAAATTTTGCAATCTACCCATCTAACAAAGGGCTAATATCCAGAATCTACAAAGAACTAAAACAGATTTACAAGAAAAAAAACAAACAAACCCATTCAAAAGTGGGCAAAGGATATGAACAGACACTTTACAAAAGAAGACATACAGGAGGCCAACAAACATATGAAAAAAAGGCTCATCATCACTGGTCATTAGAGAAATGCAAATCAAAACTACATTAAGATACCATCTCACACCAGTTAGAATGGCAATCATTAAAAAATCTAGAGACAACAGATGCTGGAGAGGATGTGGAGAAATAGGAACATTTTTACATTGTTGGTGGGAGTGTAAATTAGTTCAACCATGTGGAAGACAGTGTGGTGATTCCTCAAGAACCTAGAAATAGAAATTCCATTTGACCCAGCAATCCCATTGCTGGGTATATATCCAAAGGATTATAAATTGTTCTGTTATAAACACATATACACACTTATGTTCATTGCAGCACTGTTTACAATAGCAAAGACTTGGAACCAACCCAAATGCCCATCAATAATAGACTAGACAGGGAAAATGTGGCACATGTACACTATGGAATACTATGCAGCCATAGAAAACGATGAGTTCGTGTCCTTTGCAGGGACATGGATGAACCTGGAAACCATCATTCTCAGCAAACTGACACAAGAACAGAAAATCAAACACCACATGTTCTCTCTCATAGGCAGGTGTTGAACAATGAGAACCCATGGACACAGGGAGGGGAGCATCACACACTGAGGTCTGTTGGGGGGACTAGGGGTGGGACAGTGGGGGTAGGGAGTTGAGGAGGGATAACATGGGGAGTAATGCCAGATATAGGTGATAGGGATGGAGGCAGCAAACCACATTGCCATGTGTGTACCTATGCAACAAACCTGCATGTTCTTCACATGTACCTCAGAACCTAAAGTGCAATAATATATATAAAGAATAAACAACTATTAAGCAAAAAGAAAGAAAGAAAGAAAAAAGAAAAGAAATAGAAAGCATACCCTGGCTCATTTGGGGTTTAATCTCTTCATCCATGTCCAAGACTTCTAAATCTAGGAAATTGTCTACCTAGAAAAAAAGAATTAACATCATTTTTAAGCAGAATAGACCTTAAAAAAAATGCAATGAAAAGTCAATGAATCCACTTTCACAACACCTAACTGAGTAGCTGAATCCACTTTTCTCATTAACTCTTGAGTCCCAGCTTTTGTGTTCACTGTGCTTTCCCAAGGGACATCTGAAAGAAGCAGTAAATTTGAAAGCTGGCCTGGATTTTCTAGGTACCATGGTCAGATCTCTCCACTGAAAGGGAAAAAAGCAGTCTAAGAGTTTTTTTAAAGGGGACTTTGTTCCAGATTCTATCCCAGAATATCTACCACAAACATGACAATTGAAAACAGTGTTTCTGGGTTTTGTTTCATTTTATTGCTTTTGCCTCTCAAGCAAATGGTAGTGGTGGCTCTGGCTACCGTCAGAACAGTGTGCTTTCTTATAGCACTCTGAAGAGCCAGAGAGAAGAAACTAAAGAAAGCAGGAGAGAAAGGTTCATTCAAAACAAAACTACAAGAGAGGTGAGCAGGGCAAAAAATCAAGTGTTCTCTCTTTCGAGCAAATAAAACTGAAAATCACTTCAAAGGTAAAAAGCAGAGCAAATGACCTTTACAGACACAATAGCAGCATTTCAATGAAAAACTTTCCACATGGAATACTGCTTCCCACTGCAAGCTGACAATGAGACATTTTAGATTAACAAAATGGTAACATTTAGACATGAACTAATTCATCTCAAGTGAATATCAAAGAGTGTAAATAAGAAAATGATCTCACCACTGGCAGGAATGAGACCTAGTAAAGGAATAAGGTGGCAATGCATTTTATGCTCATGACCTAAACATGTGCATAACAAAATATCATAAAACTACAAATTTGCATTTCATTGGAATTCAAAAGACAGGCTGGATCTTTTCTTCCCCCAGCTCTACTTGTGAGACCATAGCTATTACATAGGAATTTTAAATGGTACTTCCATTGCTTTTAAGTACATACCTGTAGTTATTAACTGGCATCCAAGTGAAGGCAAAAATTTATGTTCCATATAATGGTTTCACTAGCAAAATTTGAAATTCTCTCATACTATACTGTTATTTACTTAGCGGTGTATGCTAAGGGGGACTGGAGTCATGTTTCTCTATCAAAGCACCCCTTTCATTTATTAAGCTCTAAGAAAAAAAGATCTAGAACCCAGCTGACCAAAAACAGTTTAAGATATTCAAACACCAATTAATAATAATAATAATAACTTGTAAGGACAAAATCCGTTGAATTCTCCAACTTTGTATAAGGGAGAGTAAATGAGTCCTGTGTTTTTAGTTTGTTTGTTATGTTTTTACTTTTTGCCAAGAAAACAATCATGCCTTACCTTCACCTTTTCTGCCCAATTCAGATCACCTTGAAAAGAATTGCCAACTTTTTGGCTTTCATCCAATACTATCTGAAAAAATACTTTTTGGCCTTCACCCATCACATATTGATGGAAAAATGAAACAACTGAAAATAAAGAAGCTGATCTTTGTAGCCCTTCAGATGACATAACTCCCCTTCCAGTTTTTGTTAATTAGCTAAGCATAACAGACCAAATTCAGTAACCCATGGCAGAGGTCAGGGAATAGGTTTCAGGAGCTCTGATACTACTTCTGTCCTGTAGACTCATCCACGGTATAACCTATAATAGACTATTTAACCTCAGTCTTCTCCTGAGTCAAATAGGAATACTCCTTACTCCTATCCCATCCCAATAAACATCTGATGAACAAATCAGAGAATTATAACACAACATTTTCAAGTTATTAGAAAACACTGTCATTCAACCATTCTTTGTTTCTCACACGCTGGTTAAAGACTCTCTATATAATATAATCCCAATGGTCAATCATTGCCAGTAAAGAGTGAATCCTCTAGGGAAAAAAAAATTCATATCCCACAATTATCTCTCTGGAAGCAAGTTCTGGAAATAATTATAGGCATCTGCTGTATATAAACATATTTCTAAGACAGAGATTTTTGTTCCCTTGTAAAAAAAAAAACACAATATACAATATTGCAAGGAAGACATGATGAGGCAGAAATTAGAAACTCAAATAGCTTAAAAAGTAAAACAGCTTCCACTAAAATTCCTTGATAATTAAAAACCATAGCTGAGGAGAAAGTGAAGAGTCTATAAAGTCTTCAAGATTAAAAAAAGAGTATCTAACATTTATTGACCAAATCTTAGAAAAAAACAAGATTTCCAATTCTACATTGAGTTTGAAAGAGATAAATCTAGGACGGGTGAAAGAAGTCCCATTCTGCACAGATAATTATAGAAAGGAACTCTTTTGTGCCAAATAGAATAAGACAAGCTAAAAGAAGTAATTTCAATAATTTACAGATGGCAGATCCTTAAGAACTTTTTAACAAAAATTGGAGATAACCAGTTATCATCATAAACAATAGCTGTCAAAATCATGGAATACATGCAATGATGACTTCCAATAAAGTGCCCCAATGGCACTCCTTCTAGAATTAGGAGTTACAGATCTAATAACTGTCTAGTGTTTATTAGGGTCTCTTTTTTTTAATTCATGAAGAATTCTTTTCTCCTCAGATTGTTTCTATAAATGTACTATGTTGTATTATTACCTGTTTTTCCAAACATTGTGATGACGTACGAAGAAAGATGGTTTTATTTCTAAGATGGTAGTCATTTGCTTCATTTTTATGAGTAACTTTTGCTGAGATAAACATGTTTTCTGAAGAATCAGTTTCAAACACTCCCCTTTTGGACATATGATCCTCTGAAATAAGAAGTTATGCACTATTAGAAAACATCCACAACACCCAGTCTGGTTTATTTTGTGTATATTGAGAAAGTTCCTTCCAACAAAAAAGAATACTTTTCAAAGAATTCTACAAACTGAACATTTGAAGCATTAAGCACTCTTGGTATCTCAAGCACATAGAGATATCATCTCACGCCAGTTAGAATGGTGATCATTAAAAAATCTGGAGACGATAGATGCTGGAGAGGATGTGGAGAAACAGGAACACTTTTACACTATTAGTGGGAGTGTAAATTAGTTCAACCATTGTGGAAGACAGTGTGGCGATTCCTCAAGGATCTAGAAAGAAATACCATTTGACCCAGCAATCCCATTACTGGGTATATATCCAAAGGATTATAAATCATTCTATTATAAAGACACATGCACATGTATGTTCATTGCAGCACTGTTTACAATGCACATCAAAGATAGACTGGACGAAGAAAATGTGGCACAAATACACCATGGAATACTATGCAGCCATAAAAAGGGTGAGTTCATGTTCTTTGCAGGGACATGGATGAATCTGGAAACCATCATTATCAGCAAACTGACACAAGAACAGAAAACCAAACACTGCATGTTCTTACTCATAGGTGGGTGTTGAACAGTGAGAACACATGGACACAGGAAGAGGAACATCACACATTGGTGTGTGTTGGGGGATGGGGGGCTAGGAGAGGGATAACAGGCGGTGAGGAGATTGGGGAGGGATAACATTAGGAGAAATACCTAATGTAGGTGATGGGGGGATGGAAGCAGCAAACCACCATGGCATGTGTATACCTATGTAACAATCCTTCAAGATCTGTACATGTGCCCCAGAACTTAAAGTAAAATAAAATAATAATAATAATAAAAGGTCAAATCCATAAATAACACCAGCTCTGGCCAGCTCTCTACTACTGCCTACTGCACCGGCACCAGTGACTTCTAACTAGCTACTAGAAGAGAGGTAGCCCCTGCCTTTTGCCTCAATAAATCCTTGGAAATTCTGGTGTGAAGCACCTAACAGCTGTTGTGGGGGATGCTGAGCAAAGTATGGGGAAGATTGCTAAGAATATGCCGGAGTAACCAGCCCTATACAAGATGAAATGAGGAAGAAATGGTCTGAGGACTTAGTATCCCTGACTTCATCCTCTTTTACAATCACAGAGATATCCTGAATTAGTCCTAGGGCAATAAGCAGTGGTAGCAAAGTAAAGCAAGATAGGCATGGAGACACTTGGAAACAGGAGTTAACTGAGGGATGAAAGGGTTCCTCAAACTTCATCAATGTTCAAAGGAAAGCAGACTTCCTGTGGCTACTGCCATGCCAGTGCTCTATTCTAATAAAAAGTGAAACAGTTTCAGTTTTCTCTGCTTATAGTTTAAAAGAAGTATAACCTAAACCTAGTAATTACTAAGAAAATACTATGTACCCAGCACAACACTATTGTAATAATCTATTGACTTAAATACTTGAAAAGCACAGTACTGTCTGAAAATAAAAGATGTTCTACAAGGACAAGTTCTATTTGCTCTCACAATCATTCAGTGTACTCTACTATTTCCGATAAAAACTCCCAGGTTACGTGACAGGTAACCAGATGAAACTCCTTTGAAGTAAAGATCAGAATATAATGAAGTCCCAGCTTCTGATGCTGATGTGGGACTATTGTTGGAATATCAGATCTAACAAAAATTCTCATCTACTCTTTTAAAATTTCTCCTTTCATAAACACAAAGTTTTCCTTTTTAAAAGACGAGGTGATGCAGGAAAGAACTTGTTCACTCTCTGACAAAAGCTACAGTTTAAGGTTCCTTTCTAAACTTCAAAGTTGGTTTCATAAGAATATATGCAATATCCCTCCAAAGACCCAGAAGTGTTCCTTCTAAAGGCTTTTATTGTTGTTTTTAAAATCCAGCAAATAATAAATATCTTGGCACAATGAGATAGGAAAAAAGTTCTTTTCCAACACGATAATGTCAAAATGGCAGATGCTTACACAGCCGGGAATCTGGAGTGGCTGAAAGCCTGATTAGAGAGCCAGATGCCGCTTCCCATAGTAATCCTGGTGCAATCCAAATGTGCCACCCAAGTGTTCATGTCATCTTCTTCTGTTTCTGTTTTTCATCAGAGTCCTCTTCCACCCTTTCATCTCATCCCTAATGTTTCTTGCTTTGAAATAAGTGTCAGACATAATACGATTTAGAAATCTAACAGCAATATTTCAGAGAACAAGTAGGTTATTGAGACCTGAAAAAGCGTTTCTTTGGGCATTTCTAAGTCAAAACTTCAATACAGATGAGACAAAAAGTTTTTTCTAAAGGTTTTTCGAGGTTTCATTATTCTGAAGCAATGGAATTTCAATTTCCTTTTGATACCAAACAGACAAGCTTCTAACAGATCTCCCTTACAAGGCCCCCACTACAGCTATAGGGTCTAATTTCAGAACAAAGAAAAAGGTTACGCACCTTGAAAAGGTTGAAACTTTTGATGCCTTGATAAATTAAACACTAACCACGTATTGATTATACATCTTCCAGATAAAAGTGATTATTTTTAAGAACTCAATTTTGAAAGAAACTTTTTTAAAAATTCAAATTAATCTGTACCAAAGCCAAACTAGTGCCCATGCAATGAGAAGCATTATCACACTTGCAGGAGAATTTTCACAGATTAGCACAACCAACATTAGAATTCACAACCAAATCTGCCAGCAACCTCAGAGTGTCTGTTCTTCTACACCCTGGTCAATAGCAATATAAATCAAGAGCATGTTCTCAGTTGAGAAGAGATATTGAATATATTGATAGAGGGAAAGAAAAATTCATGGGGGGACAATTCCGTGCAACACGAGGCAACTGCAAAAAGCCTTCTGCAAAGAGAATAGGGGATAAGCAATCATGCTTATAACAAGGTTGGGTACTCTGAAAGTCAGGGTGTGATTTTTGCATTATACTCCTTGCCTACAGCAATGTTTCTCTGGACGATAATGTTTGCTCTTGATTTGTCCAGCCAAACTACTTCACTCCACTGTTTCTTGATCACATGCTCCTTGGTATCTGGCCTCCCCTGCAGCGATAGTTGTTAGAACTAAATAAGCAATTTAAAAACCAATCAATCATAAATCAAAATAAATCCAAAGAATCTAAATTCAGCAGGCAAATGCTTTGTCTAAATTCCCTTTGCAGTGCTCTGAATTCCAACTGTTTTATGTTCCTCATTTGAAAGGGCACGGGGAGGAGAGGATTACCTCAATCTGGCCAGTCAGGAATAACTGTGCTTTCCCCGAGGCAGGATGATAATTGACTCATTATTCACAGTCATAGCCATCAATCTGCCAAGGCACAAATGCACAACACTGGCCTGGAAAAATGTGTATGAAAAGCCCCAGATGAGGGACACAACAGCAGTAAGTTGAAATTTTTGAAATGTCCAGTGTTAGGCACTTACAGAGAGAAAAATATAAAGAGATTGTAATGTTTCTGAAAGCTTATTTTCAGACAGAAAAAAATTCTGTGTGATGTTTGAGTTCTGGAGCTCATTCAATCCAAAATTATATTCTGGCCATCAACTATGTGCAAGGTGACAAAGATGGGTAAGACCCAGTCCTCGTTGTCCTTTCAGAGTGTACAAACCAGGAAGTTAAGCCATATATGCAAACCACCAAAAGAAAAGGCACCAGTGTCAGATGATATAAGGGAGACACAAAGACAAAGAATGGTAAAATCATAATTGATTTCGGAGAATCACAAAGGCTTCACATAGGACCAGGGCATCCAGGCTGGGCTTTGAAAGATAGCTACAATTTCAACAGGTGAGCATTGTGAAGTGGTCGTTTTATAAAGAGAAAATTCCATGAGCAAAGCCCTCAAGGTGAGAATGAACAAGGCCTAAGGAAGAATCACTGATTATTTCAGGAAGATTTGGGGACACATGGAAGGGGTATATTTAGAGGGTCTGACAAAAAACTCTGTACTTGACCTACATCTTGAAGAGTCAAAATTAGAGCTGTACTCTAAGAAGAAAAATAGAATGGATCAAAGTGGCTCCGGTACTAGAGACAAGAAAGTGTGGAGCTACCATAGTCACCCAGGTGAGAAGTAAAGGGAGCTTTAGCTATGTGGCGGTGATGGGAACAGAAGAGATTCAGAAAAGAAGAGTTCACAAGTGAGTTCTGTTTTGTGTTTACAGAACAGAAATGGAGGCAATATCCAACTAGTTATGTTTCCTCTCTCCAGATATCACAGAATCATCACCTTATCTTTCCACTGCAATCTGTACTATACTTTTACATATAATTTGGCATGCCCTAGATAACTTTTTTAAAACAATCTCTGTGATGGTGGGTGTAAATACAGCATGCTGGCAACCTGTTGAGTGGATTACAGTTTGGTACAGAGAGGCCACACATACCCATTCCATAAAATGAGCTTACCTTCCCAATTGACTTAGTCAAGATTACAAAAGAGGTGGCCCACACTGGGAACAGATGCAGCATATTTGAGCATTGCCTCTTACAGCTCCAGAATTCCTAACAGAGCAACAGCTGCTGATGACAATGTCAACACAGGGTAGAATCTGTTATATCCAAGTTTGTTTGGTTTTTGTGCCACAGCCCTTTTCTATGCTAAACTTACAAGTCTATGCACAATTGATTTATTTTCTTAATAGGTAATATTTATAGACAAGTGGGACTCTCCTAGTTCTTGAGTTAAACCCAGGATCATAAGAACACATGCTTATCTAGTGAAGAACCCAAGGAGGATCTAAGTAACCATGAGCCATACCTCCACTTCCCCACAGCTTTACTGAGGTGTAATTTACACACCACAAAACTCAGTCATTTTAAGTGTACAATTCATTGACTTTTAGGAAGTATACACAGTTGTACCACCATCAACACAATTCCATTTTTAGGTCATTCAATTACCCCAAAAAGGTGCCTGGAGCCCATCTGCAGTCACTCCCCATTCCTACTCCCAACTACAAGCAACCACTAATCTACTTTTTGTTGCTATGCATTTGTCTCTTGTGGGCATTCCATATCAATGGAATCATATGCTATGTGGTCTTTCACACCTGACTTCTTTCCCTTAGCATAACATTCATGAAGTTCGTCTGTAGGAGTATGTATTAGTACTTCCCTTTTTATTGTCAAATAATGGTCCATTGTATGAATAATACCACAATTTATTTTTCCATTCACCAGCTGATGAACCTCTGGAGTATTTCTACATTTTGTAGCACCTTAATCATAATACTGAGTTTGATCCAAGGACTGTCATCCAAGGACTAATCCAATTCCATGCTGCCCCACAACATGACAAAATAAAACCACAGGGTAGCTATACAGTTTAACTTCACTCCATACCCAATGGAAGAAAGGCTGATGCTCATTGAGGCTATAACTCTCTGATCACCTTATCTCTGCTGTACCATCAGAGTCATAGAATCTGGCCACTCTCTATCCCATGGCCTGTTTTCTTCTAATTTACATGAAATAATCTGAAATTACCTTCCTAAATTGTTTATTGTCTGTCGATTCCCACTAAAATGTATGCCTAAGGAGAGCAGGGATCTCACTGTTAGGAACTTACAGTTACTGTAAGGTAAAATATTCATTCTCCACTCCAAAGGATGGGTAACAATTAAAACTGAAATACAGATTGACATTCAACCATTCAATCAGGAAGTTCTACACTGCGGGTTTACTATGTGCTTAACACTCTGCTAGGCAGGAGGAGGAGTCAAGAAAATTGTATGACATGGCCCCTGCCTATAAGGAACATATAATCTAGTCCCTTAAAATTTTTACTCACTCAAAGACATTACATTTTACATATCTTTCCACTCACATTTCCATGTTTAAGAATGTATACAAAAGAAATGATTAAGTACGTGGACAAAGATTTCACTTCAAAGCCAAAATTGTCTGATCTATTCCCTTGAACATTTTAATTTAATCGAAGATGTATATTTTTGCAGATCTTTGAACCAGCATTTCCATGGATAAAAATGTATCCAACGGCCATAAATAAGAAGGGTGCAAAGACACTGGTATCAAAATAAATAAATAAATAAACAAAGGACAGAACCCTTGCAAAGACCTACAAGGCTGTCCATGCCCGATCTTTCCCTACCTCCACGCCCTCTAACCTCAGCTTCCACTCCTTTCACCTTTGCTCATGCCGCTCCAGCCACACTGGCTTCCTTGCTGTTCCTCAGCTGGGCAGGCACTGTTATGACCTGGCCTCTGCACTCACTGTTCCCTGTGCCTCAAATATCTGCAGACTCATCTCATTCCAACTTTATTCAAATTTTACCTTCCCAGATCATCCTATACAAAATTGTAACCCTACATCCTCCTGCCAGCACTCATGATTCCCTATACTGTGCTCTAGTTGTTTTCCCTACGTCTAGAATACAAGTTTCAGTTCCCCTTTCTAGAAGACAAATTCTCTGAAGGTAATTATCTTTGTGTCTTTTGTGCACTTTTGTGAGTGACATTTAGCACATGATATTCAACAAATATGTATCAAATGAATGAGAGTGCGCAATGTAGCATCATTTATAATAGCCAAAAATTAGAAATAATTCAAATGTCCAACAAAAAGAGAATGGCTAAACAAATATCCATAGAATTGAATACCAGGAAGTTATCAAAACACTGGTAAATAATACTTATTGCTATGAGGTATTCATAATATAATGTTACATGAAAAAGCAAGTTACTTCTTATCTGTAGAGTGAGGGAAAAAAAGCAAGTTACAAAAACTATGTATACTATAAGCCCACTTTTATAAAATAATAATAATAAATTTGCTGAATATATAAATCAATGAAAATGTTAGGTTGAGCCCTTAAAATAATTCAGGTACCATAAATATAAATAAACATATGTATGTGCATTTTAATGTATTTTTTATTTCATCCTAATAAAAAGTCTGTGAGGTAGAAGTTATTATATCTATTTTACATATGATGAAACTGAAGCTCAGAAATATTAAGTAAGTTTCCCAAGACCACCTAGTTAGAAAGTAAAGGAGTTTAGATTCAAATCCTGGTTGTCTCCAACTTCCATGTTCTTAACTACTAACTGAACATATATATATACATATATATATATATATATATATATATACATGTTAATAAACAGAAAAATTCAGAAAGGATGCACAAAACCATGGTTTATCTATAGGACAAGAGATTATGGCTTTATTAGTTAACTGCCTATAAGTTTGCCAACATAAAAAAAAGATGCCTAAAGTAGCAACAGCTTAAACAAAATGGAGGTTTATTTCTTGCTCATATAATAGTAAGAGATATAGATAATCCAAGGATAATGTGATTGTTCTGCCCCACAAAATCATAACTCAGGCTTCTATGTTTCTACTCTGCCATGACTAGAGCACCAACCTTCTCCACATGGTTCAGGATGACACGCCCCCACACCCTTGTTCCAAGCAAGAGGATGAAGAAAGGAAAGAAGAAAGCACATAACTCACTTCTCTGTAATTAGCCAAGGCTGACTTCAGCTACCATAACAAGGAAGCACAAAAAATGGAGCTGCTGAAACAAGAATTTAATTCTCTCTCATGTAACAGTTTGGGACAGGTGGGTAGGCTTTGTTCCATGAAACGACCCAGGGATTCAGGCTGCTGGAGTGTTCTATCATCCTGAGCACGTGGTCTCCATGTCTGGAGTTGTTCTAGTGATTGCCAATTTCCAGCCAGGAGGAAAAGGATAAAAAGAATACAGCGCACATGTCTTTAAGGATATGACCCAGAAGTTGCACATACCAGTTCCCTTCACATCTCATTGGCACAAACTAGTCAAATAGCTAAGGACGACTGGGATATAATCTTTATTCTGGCTGGCCATAGAGTAGCTAAAAATTCTACTGCTATAGAAAGATCATGTTTTCTGTTTTGCTGCGTGTGTGGGTGTGAGTGTGTGCATGGGTATGTAGGTGTTGGTGCCTCTGAGTATTTTCTAATTTTTCTACTAGGAACAAAAAAAAAAAAAAACTAAAAAATATACTTTTATTTGTAGAGGCAAAAAAGCATTTTTTCCAACCACGTTTCTGCTCCTTAGTCTAGGGAAAATACCTACATGCATCTTCTTCCTTCTTAAAAAGTCTTTCCTGGAAATAATGAAGAAGGGGGAAAAGAAAAAAAAAAAAAATATATATATATATATATATATAATGTACACATACAGACATACATATACACATATATATAATTATATATTTTTTCTATAAGTCAAGATTCTCTTAATATTTAATTTTGATGTCCATCTTTTAAAGCACAAATAATTACCCTAATCATAAAATTCTACTCTTGTGTAACTCTTTAAAACTACCAAGTACCTTTGTGTATGAAATATACAACAGAAAAGTTACCAGAAATAGCGAAATTATTGGAGGGGCATTTCCTGAAAGTACAGGCAATGAGATGCCTCCACAGACTGTGTGGTCTCCCCAGTCTCTTGTCTGTGCACTTGCTAGTGGCAAAACACTCACAAAGAACACAGTTCTGGCAGCAAAAGACAGAAGTAGCAAGGACATTTCCCTGTGATGGAGTAGCTTTGACCTATAGACACACGCACTGTAATCCTTCAGACTTGAGACAGATGTGCCGAACCAAGGCCCACCCTAAAATTCTGTAAGCTATAACATCCTGGCCTCTGAATCAGTGATCAGCAAGATCACAGTAAAATTATTTCTATAACCCATCACACTTTTTCACTGTCAAAATGCCTTTTAAATAATATACAATGGTATATTAAACTAAAATGTCATATTTAAAGTAAAATAATTGTTTTTATGCTTTGAGTGGGGTGGGGAGTGTCACAATTTCATGAAAGCCACAGACCTTATTCATAGAAAAAATGTAATATATACAAAAATGAGCAAAAAATGTTGAAAAATTCATAAATCTCCCTAAACCCCTCCTTGATTTCATTTAGGGTATTTTCTTAAAGCTGGTCTGAAAGCCAAAATTCCTAAGCTGCACACTAGTAGAACTACTGAATCTTGGGGCAAGATCCCCAGGAAGCTGCATTTTAATGAGTACTTTCCAGGCAACTTTTACACAAGGTAAAATTCCCAAGTAAAGATTCCATGAAGTAGAATCTAACAATGATAATTTAAAAAAAGAATTTGATACTTTATCTTTGGTCAAATCATGTAAATACATTTTCCTGATGATTATGTGTAGACACAGTATTGAGTCTATCCACCAGAGGCCAGTGTAGGATCATTCCCTGAACTGTACTCTTATACCATACAATATACCATGTACACATACACAATACAATATGTACTATACATAGTTGGTTTTAACTACTTCAAGAAATGGGGTGTAAACAACTAACACTGTAGACAATGTTTTATACTTTTTATATTTACATTCAAGATCCCTTTCATATTTAACCTTGATGTTTTTCTCTTTCATATTAGAGAAATAGAACCCCTAATTATAAAAGTTTACGCTTGAGTAAGTCTTTAAAATTTACCAAATATTTTCATTTATATTTCATCTGATAATCATCATGACCATTTAAGACATACCAAACAGGCAGGATTAACCCTGGTTTACAGATTCAGAGAGTAAGTGACAGGCCTGTGGTCTCAAGAAATTAGTATATGCCTAGACTAATACTCAGGTCTTCTGAATCCAAGGATAGAAGTGTCCCTTCCCATTACACTGGCCCTTCCCATAACAAAACTAGAACTATAAAAGCCGTATAGTAAATTATTTATAAAACTAAATATTTGCAACCTAAAAGATTTTCCTTCACCCTAAGATCATGCCCTATTGCCTACCTGTACAAAGTTGCATCTACTTAAGGCAACCTCTTTAACTCACCTATGCTGGAGAAAGTTAGAAGGAGTAATTTTTCCCTCTTTAAAAAAAAATATAAATACTTCTTAGAAGTTTTCAAACTTTCTAAAGTAGAATAACATCTTCTGAACACATTTGTAACAATATAGGACTCAAACATTGGCATATTGCATTATAGAGCAGTTCAAGAGCAGACTTAAATTATACGTGTCTTTCACATTCTCTCATTTTTTCAGGAAACTCCAGGACATCCTTCATTAAAAAAAGAAAAAAGAAAAAAGAAAAGAAAAGAGCTTAAAGTAAAATAAGACTAAAAAGGTCTGAAAATCCACTGTTCTTATCAGTCTTATTATTCTTTTCTTAATTCATAGAGTGTTTATTCAATCTAAAGTTGAGAGTTGAAACCAATGGCAATATTCTGGATATGACTTTTATCAACACTATGCAAATAGTTAATATTGCCTTCCCAAATCAACCTCTAACTACACAGTCTATAAACATAGATCTGCCTTCACACATTTAGAGCATTTGGGAATCACACAATCCTTTATAAGCAGATTGCAATAAATAGGAATGACATGTCAGCTGATGACCTCCCCTGCCAAAACAGGCAGGGACCCTGTTTTGTTCATCTGAGTATTCCTAGATTCTAGCTCAATGCTGAATACACAGTAGGAACCATCAATACTGAAATGACCTCAACATTACCAAGAAGATCTGGATTGACATTATAATTAGGAACTAAACCCAACACTCAGAATTAGATGACTCCCTTCAACACCAATTTTCTACACAGTGGTTCATACACAACAAAATCGAATGCAAAAGGCAAGTTAAGTCTGGAAAACACATGATCACAGTATAATGATTCCTCTCTGTGCTAAAGATGCAACAAACTGCAAGAAGAGTGAACTGATGGGCGTCACTTAAATCCATCTCCTGTGGAACAAATCCAAATCAAGGAATAAAGACACTAAAAATCACATACTAGACAGATTGTGGTTTGATTTTCATATAAGGGTTTGGTTAAAATAAAGTTTCCTGTTTGTATCCCTTTGGGTTTAGCTGACCATTTCAAAGAAAATATTATTGTTTCATGGCTAAAAGAACATTTTGCTAAAATCATTCAGATCTGAAACATGCCCAGTCAGTTGAATCAAAGGACACAGTCGTATGACCACCTCAGTTTCAAGTGGAACAATTCATCATTTTCCTTCAAGTAATGATACAATTAGCAATAAAGAGTAAAAATAATGTCTCAAGTTAAAGAGAAGTGCATAAAAAAGAAATATGCACCCACTTAATATTGTTTAAATTGGCTATTTAAAGATTGACAATGACCACCTTAAAGGTTTATGTAGCTATTAGTAGTTCTTTTTTGTTTCATAAAATTAAAATCCCATTTGCCTACAAAAGTTCAACTCTCTAATTTACATGCACACATCAAATATATTAAAGATAAATAAATTAAAAAGATGTGTATCCTTTCAAGTAAATCAAAGAATAAAGGAAATGATGCTTTTATTTATAGGAAAAAAATTTTTTAATTCTCATGCCTTCACTGAGAAAGCATATTAGAAAAGATATTTATTGTAACAAAATACTGTAAGTTAAAAACACCATCAAAAATAAATTTAATGATTACTATTCAAATTGTCATGCACATTTAAATACATTTTCTTTCCTTATCCCATTACATGTAAACTACAGCAGACACAAAAAACAAATGATTATCTATGGACCAAATATTCATGCTGAAATGAATATGAATGATAACAACTTCAGCTAAAGGTTTATGCTAATATATCTAAAACGAAATGGCTCAGTCAGCTCAAAATCTGTCATAATTTGAAAGGGGAAATTTCCTTCTGCAACTGCACCAGCAATTTTTTTGTGTTTCATAATTTGTCAATTTGTTCCCTAAGTGTACTGATTTAGTGATGACAAAAGAAATAGAGAAACAAATAAAAATTGCTTAATTACAGCTTGCAGATGTTCCCCCAAAGAAAAAAAAAAACAGGTTAATGCTGCTGATGTTGTTTCTTCCACAGGATTCTGCTGTAAATTAGTTCATTCAGGCAATAATTTTTTTCCTTCAGTGTTCTATTGATATTTGATGTTCTGTTGTGATAAAGAGATTATATACACATAGTTACTGAATTTTTTATCAATTTAAAACTATTAACATTTTTCTTACTCTTTCATTTTTTTCGTTAATACTAAAAAACACATCAATGAAAAGCTTTAAAATAACACCACTGCCTTACTTGCTCCCTTGGGGTGCCAGATAAATTTTTAAAATTGCTTAGTTGCTTTTTTTTAAAATTGCATTTTAGGTTTTGGGGTACATGTGAAGAACATGCAAGATTGTTGCATAGGTACACATGGCAGTGTGATTTGCTGCCTTCCTCCCCATCACCTATATCTGCCATTTCTCCCCATGCTATCTCTCCCTAACTCCTAGTTGCTTTAATTAGCAAGTCCTTATATGATGTCTTCTGCAAATTTCTCTTGAGTTAACATTATCCCGGTAGCCTATGTCCCATGACCTATGTCTTCTGTTAAAGTAAGTTTATTGCTATTTGCTGTGTTATTTTCAATTATCTTCTCTTTAGAGTTAAATTCATTTTGCAAAAGCGCTTCCCCAGTTGCCTTTTTTTTTTTTTTTCTTAACGTGGCTAACGGGAAAAATAGAAAACAGAAAGGCACTGCAAATGGCCTGTGAATTAAAAACACTACTCGATATTCAGTAGGGAATTAAATGACTGATAACAAAAACACAGAAAATGTGGCTTCAGTGCCACCTGGAAGCATAAAACTGGTCAGTTCGTTTCCAACTTCCTCTGACAGGCAATCTGCCAGTTGCAAGGGTATCAAAACAATGTTAAGCCCTCTGGTCTCGATCTAATATGCGACAGAAAATAACTGCAAAAGGCTACACAGTAAGGATTATTTTTCTTGTTGTGTTTTCTTTTATGAGAGAAAGCTGTTTTTATGCTCTACTGAAATTCCTTTCCTGCTCTGAAATTGGTAAGAGGGCCAGCTGCTTTCTATGTTTTTCTCTGTGGTATTTTTCTACGGCAGATTTTAAATTCATTCTTCAGATTGGGAAAAGTCTCTCTTTGTACCCTCATGGAAGTTTAGAGATGCATTGCTAATGTTCAAATTCAAAATAGCTTTGGGGACCAAAATGATATGTCAACTTCAGAAATGTGTTGTTTTATGTGCTGTCACCGGTTTCATTTTTAATTACATTTTTTAGAAACTGTCAAGTATGAATAGTGAAATTCTTTTGGCTGAAATGACAACTCAAAATTTATCAGTCTAGAAGTATAAACCAAATCCCAACCCAAGATACTAAGCTCTTGACAGAACGAGTGCTCAATAAGGAAAAAAATAATAATAAAAGGCTCTTGAAATGAGAACTGTGTAACTTTGAAGAAGTCACTTGGGCTCTGTGGGCCTCAGGATCTCTCAGGCAAAATACTTGTGACTCTTCTTTGACTCTTTCTTCTCCCTAATCCCCTGCCAGTCACCTGTTACTAAGTGCTGTCAGTCATTCCTTCACTGGCAGCATCTCCTAGGCCCTTTTGCTTTTCATTTTCTCCCCCACTACACTAATCCAGACCTCCAGCAATGTACTTCTGCTTAGCCCCGGGCTAGTCTCCCTGACTCCAGATGTTTCTCTCCTTCTTCTTTGCTCTACCTTTCAAAATCACGAGCAATGTGTGTTACTGGGTTTTGTTTGTTGGTTTTAAAATTCTATGGTTCCCAGTTAGATAGCATATGGAAATCCAAATTTGAATATCATGAGAGTCTCTTTCACAGCCTCTCTCTTCTGTGCCATCCATTAAATGTGAGTGTTCCTTAGGGTTGTACCTGAGGCCCTCCTGTCTGCCAGCCTGTCATTCTGTATTCTCTTCTTTTCACTGCATTTATTCAACCAACATTTAAGTATCTACTCATCCTGCACCACCAGGCACTGCTTTAGACACTAGTGTAACAGTGGTGAAAACCCACAAGACACCAGCTGCATGAAGCTGATATTCTAGAGAAGACAGGGTAAGTGTATTTTGAGGTGGCACATCCATTCCTGTTGGAATATATTATCTATACACCAGTGACCCCAGGTCTTGAGAAAAACTGGCTGATTCCCTGTGGAACACAGAGAACAAAGTGGTTCAGGGTATGGGTTTTGAAATCACACTGACTAGGCCTGTAGTCTAACTCCATCTCTTCTTTTAAGGATACCAGTCACACTGGGTAAGGGCCCACCCTGATGACCTCACTTAATCCTAAGTATCTCTTTAAAGGCCTTGTCTCCCAATACAGTCCACGTTGGGGGTTAGGGCTCCAATATGTAAATCTAGGAGGCACACAGTTCAGTCCATAACAGCAAGTTACTTAACTTTATGCCTTGGTTTCCTCAACTGTAAGTTAAAAATAATGATAAAAATTAAAATGTAAGGAAAAACTCACTAGGTCATTATAATGATTAATTGAGATAATGCATGTGAAGTGCTAAGCATTAATCCCTAGAACTTAATAAATGTTAGCTGCCATCAGTAGTAATATTAGACTTGTTTTTTAATAACCTCTCAATCCCAGATGTTTCTGTGAGATAGGAATAATAGTTGAGAGGAAGGTCAGATGTCTAGAGTTTGAATCCTTGACTTGACCTCAGACAAATTACTTAACCTACAATGACTTTCAGTTCTCCAAGCTATAAGAAAGGAAGAGTAAGAGCTAATTCTTTACATCATTGTGGCAATTAACTAAGCTATCGAGACAAATACTTAGTGAATATATCTGTAAGTTAAATCTAAAATAAAGAGCACTAGACAGTCTCAACCAACTCCACAATTTAAACAGAAACACACTTTAAGCAATTATCTGGTATTTTAAAGTAGTACAGACAGTCCTGCTTTCTAACAGACTGCATTCTGAGACTGTAGCCTAAATCGGTGGTTCTTAAAAACTAGTGGTACATGAGAATCACCTACAGAGCCTTGAGAATATAAAAAGTTTAGACCCCTTGCTCTAGTTTCAATTAATAAGTAAAAAGCCTGGAAATCTGGACTTTTATAAAAGTCTGCCATCATCAAAGTCTTCCTGACACTCAGTCAAGTTTGAGAACTACTTGTCTAGAGTAGAGCTGCTTACATAATGTGGTTTTAAGTTTTCAAGTAGACATGTTAAAAATATATATACAAATAAAAAGTCAAGTTAATTGTAATAATATATTTTATTTAAATCAATTTTTAACAATATCATTTCAAATATAGTCAATATAAAAATATTGAGATATTTTACATTCTATTTTTACACAAGCATCCAAAATCCTGTGTATGTTTTATGCTTACGGCATGTCTCAATTCAGATAGTAAATTTTCATCAGAAATACTGTATCTGGCCCGGCGCAGTGACTCACACCTGTAATCCCAGCACTTTGGGAGGCCAAGGAGGGTGGATCATGAGGTCAAGAGATCAAGACCATCCTGGTCAACATGGCGAAACCCCATCTCTACTAAAAATACAAAAATTAGCCAGGCATGGTAGCATGCACCTGTACTCGGGAGGCTGAGGCAGGAGAATTGCTTGAACCCAGGAGGCGGAGGTTGCAGTGAGCTGAGATCGCGCCATTGCACTCCAGCCTGGGTAACCCAAGAGCAAAACTCTGTCTAAAAAAATAATAATAATAATACTGTATCTGTATTTAGATTTCATAAAATTTACATTTTAAAAAATGGATTCACCTCCCCAAGTTGTCCCAAACACCTTTTAAAATTTTCTAATAAATGAACTGAATATGATTTATTTATATATGAATTTAAATTAATTTAAGGTAATTAAAATTTAAAACTCAGTTCCTGAGGCGCTAGCCACGTTTCCAGTACTAACAGTTGCATGTTGCTAGTAGCTACTATGTTGGACAGTGCAGGCCTATATAATCACAAATCATACAGTTACTACACCATTCATGAAATTTGTAATGCTGGAAAAGCACTGGCATTACTCCTTAAATAACTCAATTTGAATAAAGTAAATACAGATTAATTTCTCTATAGTTATACAATTATTATTAATATTTGAGAAAAATGAAACCTATTCAACGGTTTTGAAACTCCAAGAGTTTGGAACTATCAAAGGCCAGCCCTCCATCAATTCATAAAGCTACAGGCATAGCCATTTGTCCTGAAAATTCAGACACACAATGTTCTACCTAATAGGAAAATCAATTCAAATATTAACAAGTATGAAGAGAAAAAGTGAGGTTGAGTTGACAGGAATTTTTTTCAAAGATATGTTAAAAGAACAACAAAATGCTAAAAGCACAAAGTATTCCAAGTGAAATGAAAATAGCATAAAGAAAACTAGGAACAAAATTACACATCAAAACCTGAAATAAAATCTTTGATCTACACAGAAGAAAATAGGTTAAAGTAGATAAATATAGCAGTGAATAGAAAGCTGTTATTATGTGGCAATATAAAGACTCTAGAATCACAAGGAAAGCTGGATCCTAGGCATACGAGAGAGAGAGAGAGAGAGAGAGAGAGAGAGAACGAGAGATTTGGAAATAACTATTGTAATCCCTGACAGTTACCCCATATGCAATAAAATGGAGTTGAAAAGATTTCATGTCAATTTCTAAGTCACTGGCTTCTTAATTATACAATTTCTGTGTGACAGCAACATGAGCTGTAATTACCACTCTAAAAGGTGGAAGCAAATGCTTCCCAAATTGGATCAAGTGGTAATCCTGGCGTGGAAGGAAATTAAAAGAAATTGCCTTTTTCTTTCAGCAGTTTAGAAGTAACTCTAAACCTTACTAAAGCAAGGCTACATATTCATGTTGAATATTTATTGTTTAAAGGAGGTAGAGCTATATCAGTACTAAAATCAATGCAACCGTGACCCAAAGAACCATCACCAACAGAGGCATTTTAACATCTTTCAATTTCAGCTCTTTTCTGTCAAACTTTCCTGGTTCTACTTAATGTCTTGAGATCCAAGGCAAGTTTGGGTTCAGTAGTTATCCCAGACTCATCTCAAGCAGCCTCTCTGACGACTAGACTTTATTGTCCTTCCTCCAACCACAGGCTAGGTGGCCCCCCTATAAGCTCTCAGTCTCCACTGTGGTACTTATGCATTAGTCTAATTTCCTGCTTGCTTATTTATCTCTACCAACGAATTACGAGTGTTTGAGAACACACACTACATTTTATTTGCTTTTTCATCTTCAGCACCTAAAATGATATCTGAACCATAACAAGACACTCAGAATTAATGAATGAGTGAATTGATTAATTAATAAAAAATCAAATATAAGTATTCACATCAATGTTTTTATAATCTAGAAAAAATGATAGTAAGATGACAGGCAAGGAGAAAGAAGACTTTTTTTCTTTTAAACAGATATTCTAGAAAGTCCTATAAATTAGTTACATTCACAGAGAGACTGAGATACAAAAGATTAAAACTTAGCTGCTTATCTTTATCCACCATGTCAACAATATAACGATGTCTTCACCAATTATTAAAAAAAAAATCTGTATGCTAATTTCTGAATACATATCTTACAATTCGATTTAGCCTCCTGAACTGAAGATACTACTGAGAATTCACTTATAATTGGCTGTTTAAAACTAATAATTAATATCTCTTTAAACATTTTGATAGAACATTGTCTTTACCATCAAACATGTACCACAGCATAAAAACCTACTTGCTTTAAAAAAGAAAAAACTACAAAACATGATCAACATAAATGTACTGTAGTGAGAATTATGCTATAATAGTAACAGTTGCCAACTGTTTTCCAAGAGTCTGAGGCAGTAATGAGAATTTCTTTCAACAAGGCTATAATTTAATTTTTTCCAGGAAAATATTTTTAATGGGATTACCGACCCTTTTAACATTCTTGAAAAGAAAATGAATCCCATAAGCATTCTGGTGTATAACTATTATAAAAATAAATAGAACAGTCAATCAGTGAAAATGGTAATGGACTTGAGAAACTAAACTTCTAAAGAAATGTGCATAAATATGCATGGCGATAACCACTTTAACAGAGAAAAGGCTCAGTGCATATCAACAAAACAACTAAATACAGTGAGACTAGAAAGGAGCAGGGGAAACAGGAATTTTGGAAATATAGCTTTAATGTCTTTCTTAAGCAGAACTGACTACATTTACCTTGATCAATTCTGCTAGCTATCACTCAACTCTTAAGCTCGTTCCTAAGTCCTGGTTTCTCAGAAGGTATTTACATGTTTCAAGGGAAAAAAAGGACACTTACTGATTTAAGACACATTTTTACACTCACAACTGTTTGTGCTTTAAGAGGAATTTTTTCAGGTCATTAGTTTATAATGTGCACGTATGTCTAGGGATATTTTGAAAGAAAAAAAAAAACTAGCGTGCTTAGAAGATGCAGTTTAGGTAACTTGGATCATCATTTACTTCAGCTCAATATGGGGTCCAAAACTGAACCCAAAATGAAGTTATCACATCTGCAACAGTTTCCTTCTCAGCATGCAATGATCATACTGGAATCTAAAAGCAGAATAAGACCCCTTTCACAAAAGTAGATGTACTATAACCCCCTAAATATATCAAAGTCCTTGCAAGAAGTTTTTATTCTTCTAGGATACAAAAATAAAGTCAGTCTTGGAAATAATTTCCAAAATAATATGAATTATCAAAATGTCATTAGCATACCAAAATTCATTAATTTTGCCAATCTTACCCCTATTTCCACCACCCCACCACAGCCATTCATACTGCTATGTTTGAGTCCAGAAAACACAAACTAAATCATTAGTCTCGAACAAAGCAAGTATCTTCCTAAACCCAGGTTCATAGACTAAAAAATAATTTGGTCATTCTCAATATTGATTTGATCTACATATCATGTCAAAACAGATCATTCACAGGCAGCCCCAAAGTTAATTAACTAGTTCCTAAATTTTTCATTTCCATTAAGTGTAAACAAAAACCACCACATCTATGTTTTTTAAGTGTAAACAAAACATATATTCTATCTCACCTGATAAAAGAAACAGATAAGAATCACTTTTTCTTTTTCTTTTCTTTTCTTTTCTTTTTTCTTTTTTTTTTTTTTGAGATGAAGTTTCACTTTTGTTGCCCAGGCTGGAGTGCAATGGCACAATGTCAGCTGACCACAACCTCCCCCTCCCGGGTTCAAGTAGTTCTCCTACCTCAGCCTCTCCAGTAGCTGGGATTACAGGCATGCACCACCACACTGGGCTTATTTCGTACTTTTAGTAGAGATGGGGTTTCTCTGTCTTGGTCAGGCTGGTCTTGAACTCCCAACCTCAGGTGATCCACCTGCCTCAGTGTCCCAAAGTGCTGGGATTACAGGTGTGAGCCACCGCACCCAGCCAGGTAAGAATCGCTTTTTCTTTTCTTCATTATAATTACTACCCTTCCTTTACATTTCTTTAGGACACATGAGTCATTACTCAAATCATGAAGTCAGGTATTTTAAGAATGTCATAACCTCAGAGATTATGACACTTCTTGTTCTCATCCTTGGGTACACATTAGAAGCACCAGAGGAGGTTTTATAAAATACGAATTCCTTGATTCTAGCTGAGCTTTAGAGTGGGCTCTGATATCAATATATTCTAAAAGCAAGTCCGGTGAGTCTAATGTGTAGCTAGGTAGAGAACCAGTGATCTCAAAAATGTGGATCAATGACCCAGAAAGGATCAAAGTTGAGAGCAAGCCGATGGCAATCTGAAGCAGAACCT
The DNA here is from genome assembly GCF_048565385.1 of Saimiri boliviensis. Lineage (NCBI taxonomy): Eukaryota > Metazoa > Chordata > Mammalia > Primates > Cebidae > Saimiri > Saimiri boliviensis. Next base: position 104,861,143 of record NC_133454.1, on the reverse strand, counting down.
GGAAGGAAGATAACAACTCAGATGCCTGGGGGGCCACTTAATGAATGAAGCAGACAATGTAAGCAGACATTTTTAGATTGTGTGAGTGCCAGAGAGCATGACAAACTAAGCAGTTCATGGGGCAAGAGCTCCTGAGCTGTAGCTGATATTGGCACGAGGAAGGAACAGGTCTTCTCACTGGATGCCCCCCCAAAAAAACAAATCAAAATGTTCATGTAAAATTACCCAACTTTCAAATGTTGGCTCAGTTAATAAACACTATCACTGAATGAGGGAAACAAATGAAATCTGAAACGAATGAAAAACACAAAATGGGTTTGGCCTTATCACATCCAGTCTAAAGGATTGTTTCCATTCTACAGAAACCACAGCAGCAGCAGCAGCAGCAGCAGCAGCATCACAACAGTAATACCAATACCTAACATTCAGTAAGTAATTATCACGTTTTAGTCACTACACCAGGAGCTTCACATGGATTATCTCAATTAACCTTTCTCAACCTTTGAGAGTACTATTATTATTCTCCTTTTATTCAAAAACTTCCCCTCCCCACAGTCACATGGCCAGTAAGTGGTGGTCCCAGGATCCAGAAGTGTGCAGTGTAATTCCATAGTCTATTCTCTATTTCTCTTCAAACATTTTTAAAATAGGCTTTTAACAACCGCCACTCTTTGCATTTGGATTTCTTAAAAAATAAAAGGATAATACTAACTGATTTCTCAAGTCATTTTTAGTTATCAGATTCTGCGGCTCTGATACCATCACACAACTCTGGTATTTATATCATCAGTAACATTAGGGCATCAGTCACAAATGCCCTAGTGAGAATTACCTGATCACAGGAATGGAATGAATGCTCACTAAATAGTCTTTCTTAATAGGCAGGAGAAACATAAACTTATGATAAAACTATTTATTGTGGCAGAAAGCTTACTTCTCCATTTTACCTTGTGAAAGATTAGTAAAAGTGTCCAGAAATTCTTGATCATATGTTTGCTCATGACAATTAAGGAATTTATCCAAGACTTCTTTGATTAATTGATCTTCATCCATTATTTCCAATCCTGACATTCCTATTCAGGAGGCCACAGTATCTACAAGACAGAAAAATATAAGCTAGACAGAATCAGGCAGTACCGGCCCCTCTGAAAATACTCTGAATGGGTAGGTTGAAAAATCCCAAGGCTCCAAAAGGAAGATCAAGGTAGTTACTAGAGCAATGATCTATAGTTCAAGAGACAAGAGTTTTATTCATATCTTTGTTGCTAAATTGTTAACTATCACAATTTTATTTTTTGCTTCAGTTTTCTCATAACTATCTTCTTAATTCATAAGAATATTGTCACCTAATTACATAATTAGAAATTCAATGTCTTTCCAGGTAGGAGGAACTTTAAAGAGTACTCAACTAACTGCCCATCTAATGACAATAGCTAACACTTATTAGTGACTTATTTAGCAGTCACTGTGTGTCAGGTGCTGTTCTGAGTAATTTTTTTGTTAATTATCATAACAGTTCTAGATAAGGTCACAGAGCCAGTACATAGAAGTGCCAGTTCAAGCAGTTTGATCCTAGAAACCACGCTTTTAAACACTTCACTATCTGTCTCTCTATTCATTAGGTGACCTCCCCCACTTCCCTACTATCACTGACAAACAGTTGACTTGCCATGCTTCAACACATCCAGGGACTAGTAACTCTAACACTCCAAAAAAGCCTTTGGGCAGCTCTATTAAAAACTTTTAAAATTAAGCCTAAATCTGTCCTACTGTACCCTACCCCAACTGGTTTCTGAGGCCCTGAGGTTGTACTGAAAAATTTCAGTCTTTCTTGTACATGAAATCTTTTCAAATATTTGAACAAGGTTATACTGTCCTTTGTCAATCGTATTTCATTCACTGAAACAGTTTTATTTTCAAAACCCAGATCAGAATTCCATTTCTTTCTGAAGACTTTATCCTCCCATCTACTACCACAGGAAGAATTAATCTTAATATATCTGTGCTGCTTCTGTACTAAGGTCTACTGTTAAATTTATCATGCTGTATTGGAAATAGTTGTGTACATTTCTGTGTTGTCCGTTAGACTCAGAGACATGAAAGGTAGAGTCCACATCTCTTCATCTTTGTATCCCAAATACTTGATAGCTCAGGATGTGGCACAGAGCTGGCAGTCAATCAATACTGAGCTAGCATTACTCATCTGAGCAGGTACAACAGTCGAGTACTGCTAGAAGATGGCAAAACACTAAACTGTACTTGCCCAATTATTTCATCTGTGCCTTAAATGATATGGTTTCAAGTCCTTAAATCCTCCTGATCAATGTCTCAGGAAAAGATTTCACATTGCCTGCATCCCTTTATATATGCCATCCACAACTGAAGACAAGACTTCAGATAGGATGAGATTAGACTAACTCACATTCTCAATATTGCACTCTTGCTATATAACTGGAGATCACATTCACATTGGTAGTGGCCATTCCACATTGTCATTTATTTAGCACAGTGCTAACTGAACACCTGTCAGCTAAGACACACTGCCTCAATCCAAGCACAGTTTGGACTTCATTTTCACTTATGATATTTCCCCCTGTTAAACTCCATTCATTCTGTATGAAATATTCTTCTTACATAGCTTTGAGAAAATTGATTATCTACAGAAAGCAGACATGAAATTACCACCTAAGTAGTCAGTATTACAAATGGGGGACCATAAAAGTAGGGGTTTCTCCAATACTGTAGGGAAAGGAGAGCACTAACTTCCTTCTTTCTATCGGAAACAAGAGTAAACATCTGTTAGCTTTTTCTCCCACTTTTCCTTTATACATTTATCATTTTAAAAATACAAATAGTGGCCAGGCGTAGTGGCTCACACCTGTAATCCCAGTACTTTGGGAGGCCAAGGCAGGCGGATCACGAGGTCAGGAGGAGTTTGAGACCAGTCTGACCAACATAGTAAAACCTCATCTCTACTAAAAATACAAAAAATTAGCTGGGTGTGGGGTTGTGCACCTGTAATCCCAGCTACTCTGGAGGCTGAGGCAGGAGAATTGCATGAACCCAGGAGACTGAGGTTGTAATGGGCCAGGATCATGCCATTGCACTCCAGCCCAGGGGACTGTGCAAGACTCCATCTCAAAAAATAATAATAAAAAATTATATATATATAGCATGTATAAGATATAAAATTATAAAAACCTTTAAGTATCTCCAGACTCTGCTTATTCCCAACCATCAGAGGTAAATGCTGTCAAGAGTCTAATGACTACTTTTAAATCTTTCCCTATAATGTTTATAGAGAATGATAGATTTTTTTTCTAAAAATGGGAACATATTATATGTTATTCTTTACAGCTTTAATTTAATAAGTTACCATCGACATATCACCACTTTAGTATATGCAGATCTAGACTATTCTTTCAAACAGCTGAACAGTCACAGCCCAGCTCTGCCATTCACTGTGGAGCACTGGGCAAGTTACTTGACCTCTCTGGGTCTCTGGTTACCCATATCTATAAAAAGGGATTATAACTATCCAGGCCTATATTTCCTTAACCTCAATTCTGAAATATCAAAAAGCTCAGGAAAAAAATTTTTTCATAAGATAACCCCCAAGTGCATTTGCAGGCAAGACTTGATTGAATTAACATGAGAGTGCTTATGGCTTTTATTCTACTCAGCATTACTATTCACATATTTCCCTGCAGAAATAATAATGTGCTTGCATATAAGGTGCTTTCCCAGAATGAGCCTAGAGCTTTTGTATAATACATGGCACATGCACTGATTACTTTTCCAAACTCCAAGAAGTTTTGAATTCTGAAGCACATCTGACACTGAAGGTTTAAATAAAGAATTGTGAAGCTACACATGCCTCACAAGATTACTATGAAAATGAAGTGAGTATGCATAGCATCTCAAAAAATGTCAGCCATGATGATGATGATGATGGATCAGTCTTAGTATTCTGTCCTCTGCCTACACAAAGACCTGTTATACTGTGCCCACTCAACTTTGAAGGCAGTGATGTTACCTAAAGATAAATCAAGATAATTCCTCCTGTATTACAACCCCAGATAAAGCATGGAGTGGTAGAGGACTGAGTGAAAATTAAATGTATAGCTCGGTACCAACTTAAAACAAAGGAAATTGTTTCAAGCTATTTTTGGTGGAAAAAATTAGATATATGAAAAAGCATCGGTTATGGCTTATGCACATTTACCTGTAACACCACCAGGGTTTAGCAATGCGAGGCTGAATAAACTGTGTTTGCAGTAGCTAAACAGTAAATAATGATAAATAAACTCAAAGGTGGCTATTATTTCACTACAGTAGGACGTATGCTTAATTATAAGAATTTCGATGTCAATCTGCTTTTCCAGAATTGGAGCCCAGAAAAATTCCAACAGTTTATTTTATCAATCTCTTCTTTAAAATCATCTTTGATAAGTTACTTCGGCAAACAAATACCAAATAGATGCAGCCAGGTTGTGGTTTCCATTCCTGTAAATGTCTTCTCATAATGCTTTAAGAGTATTAATAGAAATTCTTTTAAATTTTTTTTCCAGTTCTCAAATTGGCATATTTTGAGTATTATCCAATACATCTCAGTAGTACTAAAAGCAAACAATTAACAGATTGTGCCAGCACAAATTCAAAATCTTTGTAGGCCTTTAATTTTATTTGTGTGGTTATCACAATACACAGATGACATGTTTTTATTGACTTTTTTTTGGAGATGGAACTTCACTCTTGTTGCCCAGGCTGGAGTGCAGTGGCTCAATCTTGGCTCACTGCTACCTCCACCTCCTGGGTTCAAGCGATTCTCCTGCCTCAGCCTCCCAAGTAGCTGGGATTGCAGGTGCCCACCACCAAGCCCAGCTAATTTTTTGTATTTTTAGTAGAAACGGGGTTTCGTCATGTAGGGCAGGCTGGTCTTAAACTCCTGATCTTAGATGATCCACCCACCTCTGCCTCCCAAAGTGCTGAGATTAAAGGCGAGAGCCACCGCACCCAGCCTTATTGACTTTTTAAAGGACTTTTGGAACATCCAGTTACACAATTACTGAATAATGTTATTATTCAAAATTATCATTATTTGAAGAGTTTAGCAATAGCCATCTTCAAATTTAGAACTTGCCTTTTTCATAAAAATACAAACCTAATATTAAAAGTCCCCAAGGACTGACAGAGCAGATAATCACTTATCAGACAGCCAAGTGGTTTATGCAAATCTTGGTGGTTTTCTAAAAGGAAGCAATGCTTTTTCAATTGCCATTCACATACTTTTGTGTTTTTATCATGAAGCATTTTTCTAAAAGAAAAAGAGAGAGAGAGAGAGAGAGAGACTTGCCTTCATAACAGGATTGTTTTGGTTTGGTTTTTATGTTTTAAGGCTTTGAGCTCCACATGAAAGACTCAGAACGTCTTGTGATAAGTAAATGTATATAAATATCTGCTGATAAATCAAAAGTAACACTTTCACAATTATGGCCCCCAGAAGGAAATACAGGGAGCATGCTTTGCTCCTTGGACTATTAAACTTGACTTGAAGACCCACAGTCCTGGTTAGGAATAGGGTTCACTTTTTGCCAAGTCACTGATAGTGAGAAAAATCACATAAGCTCCCCAAAGTCTTGTTTTCTGCTATCAAATAATGAAACTAACCTAAGCTAGTTAATATTACGTGCTCTCTGAAAGAACGTTATTATGGAATATGGTACATGAAATTGTCAGAACTGATTCAGCATATCTTTGATGTTTACCTTCAGATCATCTCTGCTTAATGAACTTCCTTAAACACAATGCAACTTTCAGAGACAAGAGTAGTAGACCTACAAAAGCAAATCACCATAAGCTTGCCTCTCTGAAAGTGCACAGCCTGCTTTTTAACAGCACTAAGGGTTATATGTCTGCAAAACAAAGAGGGTGGGATTGTTAAAGGGTCGTGCAGGTCTATCAAAGCCCACTTATTCAAAATTTTATTTTTCTTCTCAGTAAAAATCTACTGCTATGCTAAAAGGTAAGATGGGATGTTATCAAAATATTAGCACTTTGCCTAAGGAAATAAAGCCATCAACATTTGTACTTCAACATTTGCACAAGGTGTATGTCCTTTCATATTTGTGTAAATGGTCAAATCTCCAAAAGACCAAACTGCACTCAACTGCAGAGATTAAGACAGCATGGGTGTGATTAGAACAGACCTAATATGAACTGATTTCTTCCTCCTTGAGTGAATTACAACAATGTTGCATCCTCTAATTGTTTATGTCTTTCAGATAATATCAAGAAGAAAGAAAATCATCCAATGAGAAATTCAGATTCTCTAACTTGAGAGCAAACTGAAGGTTATCTAGCCCAATCATAGAGAATACATGAGTATGGGAAAGAAACTTCAGATGGGGTCTGTCAACTAATGACTCTATTGATGAGCAGTAACGTGTGGTTCTCTCATCATAAATAGTAATGAGATGCTCATGATTATGAACTTCAAGGCACATCTGAAGCCAGTAGGAAATTAAGCACAAAGCAACAGTCTTAACCCTGGTAGGTGTACTCGTGCCTCCATCTATACTCTGTACCAACATGCAAAAGGCCAGAGGCTGAGCACATATTACACCATTATTTTAGAGACCCACCAATACAAACAAGAAAACAAAGGAAGAGACCAAAAGAATAAAGGGAAAGCAGAATATAAAACAAAACATCTCTTACAAAACAGAAAAGAACCTAAACTCCTTTATTGTTTTTCATCAGGATGAAATAAAAAACAACATATATTTCTAGCATCAAAGTATATACACTGCACTTCAAGTTACGAGCTTTTATCAACAGCCTTTTCTAACATTTAAAAGACACAGAACTCCTTATTATTACCAAAAAAGTTGGTAGTATAAGCATCTAGATTTCTATATATCATTAAATTCCCCTAGGTATAGCCCTTTGCAGTGAATATTAAAGGAAGTATTTGGAAGGAAGTAGGAAGGGTTTGGGAATTATTGTTGGCTACAAAGCTTTAAGAAAGAGATGAATTGTGTTCCATGCAGCAGTAAGAGAAGTATGTCTTAATAGCTATCATTTCTCCTTGACAAATTCTCACCTAAAGGAGAAGAGAGAACATCTATCCTAAAAACTGCACATAATTTTTTAAATGTGGGTTCAGATTATAAACAAAGATACCGCAAAGGATGCCTTAACAAAAACAGATCTATGTCTTTCCCTAAAGAGACTTATGATTTACATTTTTTTTTTTTATTGAGACAGAGCTTTGCTGCTGTCACCCAGGCTGGAGTGCAGTGGTGCAATCTCAGCTCACTGCAGCCTCCACCTCCTTGGTTCAAGCAATTCTCCTGCCTCGGCCTCCCAAATAGCTGGGATTATAGGCGCATGCCACCATACCTGACTAATTTTTGTGGTTTTAGTAGAGACAGGGTTTCACCATGTAGCCTGGTCTCAAACTCTTAACCTCAAGTGATCTGCCCACCTCAGCCTCCCAAAGTGCTGGGATTACAGGCATGAGGCACTGTACCGGCTCTAATTTACATATTGTGTACAAGACTCCATTTTTGTAATAGCAATAACTCAGATTTTTATGTTATACTAAACTTATGCAAGATGTTAACATTGCAGAAGGCTGGACCAAGGAATCATGGGAACTCCCTATATACCTCTTTGGAACCTCCTGTGAATTAACCCTGTGAATCTGTAATTATTTTTTAGCTTAAAAAGGGGGAATGGAAACAGAGAAGAAGGATAAGCCAATTAAAACAAAAGATATTTAGGAAAAGAAAATTGTCACTAAAAGTTTACCAAGAATGTTGGAACCAGCTGTGTTGTTTTCCCCTACAGAAAGCTCTGGGAGAGGGACTAAAACTAACCTATAAAATTACATGCATAAACAGAAACTTTCCTCTTGAAAAACTTGCTTCCCTTTCCCATTCATTCACCCAAGATACTGTAATGAGATTTCTTTCTCTTTTTCTTTTTCTTTTTTTTTTCTTTCTTTTTTTTTTTTTTTTTTTTTTTTTTGAGACAAAATCTCTCTCTATTGCCAGGCTGGAGGGCAGCGGCGCGATCCTGGCTCACTGCAACTTCCGTTTTCCGGTTTCAAGCAATTCTCCTCCTTCAGCCTCCCGAGTAGCTGGGACTCCAGGCACGCACCACCACACTCGGCTAACTTTTTGTACTTTTAGTAGAGACAGGGTTTCACCATATTGACCAGGATGGTCTCGATCTCTTAACCTTGTCATCCACCCTCGTTGGCCTCCCAAAGTGCTGGGATTACAGGCCACGGAGCCCCGCCTGTGATGAGGTTTCTTGAGGCTATCATTCATTAAACCCTTCTGTTCATCAGCAGATTTCATAAAATCCATTTTATTTTCCCAAATATACTCTTCCTCCTAGCTGTTTAAGTCAATCCAGAAATGTCTGCATTGACTCACTGAGGCAGGTCAACTAAGTGTTAGATTTTCAGTTACACAGTTATTAATTCTTTTAAAGAACAATGCAAACCAGTTAAGCTTGAACTCTCCCCACTCAGTCCCTATCATTTTTAAAAAAACATATTAACTGTATACATGGAATCTGTAGGATATACTTAAAAGACAAATTGCACAAAATCCATTTTTTGAAATCAGAAAGATTGCCTTTTCACTACCATTTTTGCTTCTTTGGCTTTGTTTGTTTGTTTGTTTTTATGAATTTAGAGTTATGTGGAATTACAGGTAAACTACCTACCTTCACCCCCTAACAAAACAAAAGTATAAGCACACTAACTGACCTCTAAACATTTATCAAGAAAACTTTGCCATACACATATTTCAACCATGTTCAAAACTGATCTCCTAGATTCATAAATGCTATCAACTATATCCATGAGTTATGGACAGTAACAGCAAGTAATTCAGTGAACATTTTTTTCAAGACGCCTGATAAAACTGTGAATCCATAAGGCAGTAGGGTTTCTGAGTCAACTTTATAGCTCTATAATCACACAATATTTCGATCATAAAAGATCTATTAGCTCATACATAATCCCACCCTCGCATAAGACAACAGTGTCCCACTAATGCTTAGTTTATCTATACTGCATACTATGATACAAAGGCATCCACCCTTAATTAAACTTGTCCCCTTCTCTCCAACTTCCTGAGCCTGTTAGCCACCTGCACAGTGCACAGGCCTTTAAACAAAACCAAGAAGCCTACTCTAAAGCAAAACCCACACAGCTGGTTAGGAGCAGGTGTAAACCAACTGAACTAAATCACCTAGGAGTTTATTTCTAAGTGTTTCAAAATGTCAGATCTTGCAAATAAGATCAACCTTTATTTCACTTGGCATTCTCTTAAAAGAAGTAAGATTTTAGATTTATTTCCCATCTATTTTGAATTCTAAATTCCTAAGACTGTGGAGTAACAAATAGGCTATAAGAGGTAATACAATGCTTCCCCAGCTTCCAATTTCACTCAATACTTTAATTTTGCCTCAATGTACAAAACATAACATACACATGCACATACATATACACATAATTTCTTTTTGTCAATATGGTTTCTATACTCAAAGGCAGAAATTAAGAATCAGGCTAGGTGTAATAGCTCATGCCTGTAACCCCAGCACTTTGGAAAAACAAAGATCACTTTGGAAATCACTTTAGCCTAGTAGTTCAGGACCTCCTGGGCAGTATAGTGAGACCTCATCTCTACAAAAAATTAAATAAGTAGCTGAGCATGGTGGTGTCCACCTGTGGTCCTAGCTACTCAGGAGGCTGAAGTGGGAGGATCACTTGAACCCAGAAGGTGAAGGCTGAGTTGAGACAAGATCATGCCATTGCACTCCAGCCTGGGCAACAGAGGAAGACCCGTCTCCAAAAAAACAAACAAAACAAACAAACAAAAACAATCACAAACTCCTTTCCTTCTCTAAAAATAAAATATTTAAGTGAATTTTTTTCTAGCACAGCATTGCAAAACTTTTTTTTAATCCATTTTGTTTTCAAGCAAAGAATCCACCTTAAATCAGAAAGCATGAAACTTTTATAGGAAGATACCAGTCATTCTGGTCAGGTGGCCATATCTAACTAATTGCTTTAAGTAAAAAATGTCAAGTCACTTGTCATGTTCTTCTCTTGACAATCCATCATTGTCAAGAGTGCTTCCTTCTATATATTTCCTCTTCCTTCCTCATTTCTTTGCCAGTGTCAGTTGTGGATCCTATTGTGGAATTCACTTAACAAGCCAAACATCTCCCTTTCCAACACAATTTCTATTATTTCCTCAAAAATCTGCCACTTAGTAAAATAGTAATCACCGTCTATGCTTACCCTAATGCTATGAAAAGTTGCCACTGACATTATTTCAAACACTTGTTAACTCACAGAGTGACAATAAAGTTTAAGCTGTTACTCCATTTATAAAACGGGGATGGAAACACTTAAGAGCTGCACATTTCTTGAAATGCACTGTCATGAGCTCATAAAACAGTGTTTCTCCTCTGCCTCCCTCCAACCCACCATGTCCACAGACCCCGCAGCTGTGTTACCCTTGACAAGTTATGTAAACTTTTCTGACCCTGAGTAGTTTAAATGTAAAAATAGAGATTGGGCTTCAGGTTGGTTTCCATCTTTTTTTCCCAATTATGTTTCCTTGTTTTTCCAGTTACTATGCCAGGATATCCCATTACTAAGTATTTGTCTTTGCCATAAAATAAAGGTTGTTTCATTCTGTAATTACACTGACTTGTATTCTTTAATTTTGTATGGGGTTTTTGTTTTGTTTTGTTTTGTTTTGTTTTGTTTTGTTTTTTGAAATTTAGGGAAGGATAAATCAATATGCTCTTGTAGGAGATTCAAAATCTTGAATTTGATTTTGCCTCAAGGCTTAAAAATGCGTTGAGCAACTTATAACTGTGATTTCTTAATAAACTTTTAAGAAAAGCTGAAAGTGGGAAGAATGTAGGCATGTTCATCTGCTTCATTCTACTATCGTATATGTTCTTTAAGGCAGTGGTCCTCAACCCTTTTGGCACCAGAGACTAGTTTCGTGGAAAACGTTTTCCACTGACCAGAGTGAGGGGGATGGTTTTGAGACGAAACTGTTCTATCTGAGATCATCAGGCATTAGACTCTCATAAGGAGCACACAACCTAGCTCCCTCACATTCGCAGGTTACAATAGGGTTCACACTCCTAGAATAATCTAATGGTTCGAAGCAGATCTGACAGGAGGCGGAGCACAGGCAGTAATGCTTGGCCACCTGCGGCTCCCCTCCTGCTGTGAAGCTCTGTTTCTAACAGACTGGTGATCCCTGTCCTCAGGCCCAGGGATTGGCAATCCCTGCTTTAAGGGCAAGGCCTATGTCTGATTTTTTTTCTAATTCTTCACATGGCTTTGTGTATAGTAGATACTCAACAAATCAGTTTACTATTTTATATTTAGTTTCAATGCTGAGGACTTTGGGAAATCAGGAACCTTGTATGAGATCACTGTAAGTCTAATGCTCTCCTAATGGTATAGCAAGGACTTGGAGTCTTCAAATCCATTTTCAAATTTCTAATTCTACTAATTTCTAGTCTCCTCAAGAGACAACTAACCCATTCAGCAACTAATTGCTATGCTAAAAAATGCATTTTTTATGTTAGTAAAATCCAAAGGTTAAAACACATCTAAACCTACCCATTATTTCTATTTTTGCATTTCTTATTTTGTATTTACAATGGAGACATCCAACTTATCAACTTTATGACAGTTGTCCTTATTGTTACTGTAATGTCAAGTATCTTATATATAACACATAAACAGTTTAGGGAGATAACCTAATATCCTTTTGCAGATTAAAAAAATCATCATGGTAGGAACTAGAAGAGATGATGATGCTTTTTTAAGGATGGATCGACATTTCAAATGACGAGAATCAACCAAGCAATTGAGCTACACACATCTGTTTAAGAAAAAATCAACCCTGAAAATATACACTAAAATTCTGCCAAAAAATTAAAGTAGTCTCACACACACACACACACACACACACACACACACACACACACACACACATATTTGATTGCATTTTAGGTTCTGGGGTACATGTAAAGAACATGCAGGATTGTTGCATAGGTACATACATGGCAGTGTGGTTTGCTGCCTCCATCCCCATCACCTATATCTGGCATTTCTCCCCATGTTATCCCTCCCTAAAGTAGTCACTTATACAAATAAATTTATAGCATCTCCATCATTAGGTAAGACTGTATACATTCTATAAACTAGACATTTTAATCCATTAATCCTTACAATAAGGTAGTTATTACTCCCATTTTAGAGGTAAAACAACTGACATTCAAAAATAAAACTTCACAGAACTGAAACCCAAACTCAGATTTGCCTACCTCTGATCACTACATTTTATCATCTAAATATGGAAACTGATCAAATGACCAACAATAGTGGAAGGTTAGGTAAATTACATTATATTTACTTAACATCATATTATGCTACTATAAGAAATCATAGGCTGGGCGAGGTGGCTTATGGCTATAATCCCAGCACTTTGGAAGGCCAAGACAGGCAGATCACCCAAGGTCAGGAGTTTGAGACCAGCCTGGCCCACATGGCAAAACCCCATCTCTACTAAAAACACAAAAATTAGCTGGGTGTGGTGGCATGTGCCTATAATCCCAGCTATTCAGGAGGCTGAGGTAGGAGAATAGCTTGAACCCGGGAAGCAGAGGTTGCAGTGAGCCAAGATTGTGCCATTGCATTCCAGCCTGGGAGACAGAGCAGGACTCCATCAAAAAAAAAGAAAGAGGGAAGGGAAGGGAAGAGAAGGGAAGGGGAGGGGAGGGAACAGGAGGGGAGGGGAAGGAAGAAAGAAAGAAGAGAGAGAGAGAGAAAGGAAGGAAGGAAGGAAAGAGGGAAAGGAAAGGAAATAAATTATAAAGGTAGTTTTTGTGATCAAGATCACTAAGGAATATTAATCTTTTCCTTGGCTGAACACTTTATATATATTACCTAATTTAATATTTTCCCAACAACTTTTTGAAGTAATTATTTCTATTATCCTCATTTCAGAGACAGAGAAACAGAGGCTTAAGGATTAAGATGACTCTACCTGAAAAATAGCAGGGCTGGCAGAGAAAACCAGGTAAGCTTGACCCCAAAGCCCATTTTTTAAATCATTACACTGTATTATTACACAGTAGCTGTCTGATCTAAAGTTGGTAGAGGGCCTTGAATAATACAACTCCTTCCTTCTGAGCCTTGCATTAAAGGAAATGAGACCACAGAAGAGCACTTCAAAGTTAAAATGAATAGCTTTGGTATTTATGGTCTCTTGTTTTAGGACAAATAATCTCTCATTCAATTCAAAATAGTATTTATTTAAACTACAGAAACTCTATGTATTTCTTCTGTGTTTTTCTAAAATGTTTTTAATTTTTAAAAATGAAGTTTTGACCAGATTTCTTTTTATCTTTACAAACGGTGAATTGTGTTGTCATTGTTGCTAGTAGTGAAATAGTTAAATCCTGAGGGTATACCCTGGTGGATATCTCCCTCAACCATCTAAAGAGAGAGAGAGAGAAAAAAAGGTCACAGTCAGTTACTCCCATTAGATCAGTGTTCATGAGAACATCTGTAGGCACACATACACACTCTCTTTACAGTCAGCCTTCTGCTTGCCACAGTCACAGTGGACAGGCAGTGAATCTTCCCCAAGTGCTGACAATTAAAACGTGGTTTAGCAGCAAAGATTCAGAGAGGTGTGAGCAGCCCCTCTGGCCTTCAGGTAGGTCTGATACCTTCATTTCTACCAAAGCTAAAAAATGGGGGCCTATGTTTGTAAACTTTAAAGGAATGAAGATGTCACACTTTGGCAGTGTGTTAGTTACAGGTGGATTGGGTGTCTAGATAGGGAAGGGATGAGTCAAATTTGGAAAATTTGGGGCTTTCTGTTCTCTGGCTGCTTCAGGCTTAATTCTTAGGCCTTTAGAGCACTATTACTAGTGTATAAATCATTCTCTGGCCTAAGTATAGGAGGGAAGACTTAATCCTGGTTTTACTGCCAGCAAAAATAAAATAGTGTATGCCTCAAACCTGATTAACTGTGCAAGAGAGTGTTATTCACACACTAAATGCTTAAAGTTACATGAGCTTACCGGTTACTCTGGAGCAATCAGGAAACTATGGCTAGCACGGATAAGCTAGATTTAATGCTTCAGAGTACAGTATCTTTCTTTGGAAAAGAAAGTCAGTTCAGATACGGGGAACTATAAACCCAGACCTCATACTATGAGTCCTTTTATTATACTCAGCTATGCCCTAGCATCACAGTGAATAAATGAAAATCTCCCTGCTGAAGAATGTTAGCCTGGGGTTGGGAAAATTGTATATGTTTATTGGTCCTATATTTCTGTGCTTTACAAAAAGTCTTTAATGTGTTGACCTTGAAACCTCCTTCAGCTGAAGAACAGGGTCTCACTTTTTAAAATCTGCCTGTTTTTATGTAGCCTATTAAAAGGAAAAGACTTTAGTAGGTTATTTTAGATGTAGTATAATCATTTAAAAACTCCTTTTAAAAACCAAGGTGTGACTAATACACTCATATTGAAACCATGGAAGAGATACAATAATCTACTCCAGTGAAAAATATATTCAAGTCAATAAAGCAAAATTTCAAAAACTAAATGTGGCAAAGTAATATAAAAACACTTCAATGATCCTGTTTATTCTTTAAATGCATACATCATCTGGTTACAGTGTATAATCTAAAAATTAATTACTCACACTTGAACTGTGTTACAAGAGGAGGCAATTCGTCTTAGCAATAAGAAATTTTACCACTGTTTTTAGGGCCTTGAAACAATGAAGTAAGCCAAAAGCAGAGCATCAAAGGGAAAACAGGTCAAAAGCCCGATTTCAAAAATCTTTAGGGGCCTAGATTAAGCTACAAAAATGGACAATCCTCCTTACAACTTGCCCAAGAAAATGTTTCTATGTAATCTACAATAATCATGTTTTCACTTATATGAGAAGCCAAAATTCCTACAGCAACCTTAAAATAAAACCAAGGGGTGACAATGAAAGCTTTGTTTTAAAAGCCAATGTTCTTGAAAAATCCCTTTGGATCTAGAATCCATTACCACTGTATGGCTTGCTGTGTATCTCAGTAACTGCCATCGCAGGTGTTTGAAACAAGCAGGCCTTGGCTTCAGTGTCTGGCCCCTCAAAACGGGACAATTCTCTGATCCTAATCTCTCAGGCTGAAGTTTTCTGAAGTGAAGCTCAATAATGTCTCCTTTTAGTTTCTATGAATAGCATTTTTCATAGTTGCTCAGACACCTTGTCTCACGTAGGCTTGGGTAGGCCACGAATAAATAAAACACTGCCCAGATTATTTTATAAGCTGGGTAGGTTGCAGAATGTACAACTGAGGGTACAACTGAATGTACATTGCTTTCATAACTTTGATAATAATCCTTCTCAGACACCATTTCCTCACCTGCTTTAATCACCCACCAGATAACTGTTTAAAAATCACCCCTTTAGGAGTCTCCCAAGTAAACTAAAAATAATAACTACAAGAGATTATTTAGCAATTAATTACAGCTGAACTACAGAAATTATTTAAAGCAAAAAACAAAAACCCACCAACATCTCATTAGAGTGACCAGAGATTCTAAATAGTCCAAGGATTCTTTGCAGGAAGAATAAAGATAAATTGGATAAATTATAGTATCAACTAACATTTATTGCTTATGTGCCATGCACTGTTCCATGAGATTTACATGTGCTATCTCATTTATTTCTCGAAACAGCCCAGTGCATAGATACTAAGATTATCCCCATTTTGTAGATAAAAAGAACAGAGAGAAAAATAACTTGCCCAACATGGTTACACAGCAACTAAGTGTTAGAGCCCAATTTGGACTCCAAGAATTCAATTTAGGGCCTGCATATTTAATGAAGGTTAAAGGGTGACAAGAATAAAATATTAATATCTTCTGTTAATAAATTAACTACTACCAGCACCCTCATCATATATGTTTATCCAATTCTTTTTAGTTCAAAAGTTTATCTATCTATACCCACTGACCTGATTCTCAGGTCCCAAAGCCCCTTCTCACCGTCTCCAACCTTATCAACTTCCATTACTGGCAGTTGGTTATGCACTAGATCTTATTTTCGGTAAATTTAAAAATAATCGGAATAATAACTTTTATCTACTGTGTGCAAATCCTTGTTCTAAGTACTTTACATCTATTAAATTATGAATCATAACTTACACCCATATATGAGGTTGGTAAAAATTATCAGTTTTCAGATGAGGAAACTGAGGCACACAGAGATTAAGTAACTTGCCCAAAGTCATGTAGTTAGTGGCACAGCCAGGATTTGAATCCAGCCAGTAAGCTTTCAGAGTCCATACTCTTAGCCACTATTTGTACTGCTTTTGAAGCATATTAAGAAGTAACTCTGAAAAGTCAAGGAATCTGTACTGTTTCGTTTCCTTTAATATTTGTTGTACAGGACTTTACACTGCAAACAGGGAGTGTATTTCACATCTCTCTAAGGTAAACAATAATAAAACAGAAATTCATCAAACTTACTTCATCTAGTAAATGTTCTTTTAGTTGTAACACAAATATGAAATCCTGAATAATTCAAACACCTCTCTGCCTAGTCCCTGCTTACTACAGAATTATTAAAGAATTTCCTAAAAGTTCTTGGACTGGAAATAGGTGAAAAAGCCACTAACTCTATTTCCCTAGAATGAAGGTGAAAATGAGATGTGTTTAGGAACCTTCTCTGCTTCCCTAAAAGAACACCCAAAACAGCAGTAAAAATAGTGAAGAAAGGGCCTTTGAAGTGCACGCACTAAAAACTAATAACTATATTTTAATTGCTAATGGTAGAAGTGGTAAAAATCAGTAACAGGCACTGTCTCCCCGGCTCTCTAGGGATTCAGAGGCCCATCTTTCCGTACTGTAAGACAGTTACGGCTTTTGTAACCCTGGTGTCCCCTTCAACCTCCCGCCCCAGCACCTCCAGGGTCCTCAGGGATGCAATTTTGAGTCGCGCTCCGAAGCGTCCAGACAGGCAGGACACCCTAACGACACTTCTGCCAGAGTCCCTTCAGACTGTGGTCTCCAGGCCGGGTCACCTGTTCAAAAGTCCCCAGGAGTGACTTCAGTAACAACAGGGTAGAGGTTTGCCCAACACCGCTCCGCGCGCTGCAGCGTTCCCGCAACCCGGATGTTGGGTCGGTGTCAGCCACTCTCACCTCCCATTCCCTAGTTTTCCGCCTTTGCTCCCATCTAGTCACTTCGCACCTTCGGCTAGTCTTTATTCAGAGACACATTCCAGGAGTCCCCTCTCCCAGAGCAACAAAGACAGATTTCCGAAGCCACACAACCCATAGGGAAAGGATTCCTGGGAAATGTGGTTCTTTCCGCTGACGCGTGGTGACTCTTTAAGGAAAAGAACTACAACTCCCGGAAATCCTAGGGAGAATAGTCCGTGGCTACAACATGTCCCAGATCCTTGGATGGTATAGGCAGGAAAGGTTCTGTGGCTCTTTACTGACCTAACTCCTTGGATTTTGCTCTTTCACTGCAAGTGTGTGGGAGGACTTAAAAAATGCTATTTACATGTGGAGGAAACTAAATACGGTGATTTATATGAAGTGATCTCTAAGTCATTTTATTTTATAATTCTTTCAGACAAAAAAAATCTACGTACCATCAGAAAATATGTCACTGCAGATGGTAACAGTCAGTAATAACATAGCCTTAATTCAACCAGGCTTCTCGCTGATGAATTTTGATGGCCAGGTTTTCTTCTTTGGCCAAAAAGGCTGGCCCAAGAGATCCTGCCCTACTGGAGTTTTCCATTTGGAGGTAAACCATAACCATATCAAATTGAAGCCTACAATTTTCTCTAAAGATTCCTGCTACCTCCCGCCTCTTCGCTACCCAGCAACTTGCACATTCAAAGGCAGCTTGGAGTCTGAAAAGCATCAATACATCATCCATGGAGGGAAAACACCAAACAATGAGCTTTCAGATAAGATTTATGTCATGTCTGTTGTTTCCAAGAACAAGAAGGTTACTTTTCGCTGCATGGAGAAAGACTTGGTAGGAGATGTTCCTGAAGCCAGATATGGTCATTCCATTAATGTAGTATATAGCCGAGGGAAAAGTATGGGTGTTCTTTTTGGAGGACGCTCATACATGCCTTCTACCCACAGAACCACAGAAAAATGGAATAGTGTAGCTGACTGCCTGCCCCATGTTTTTCTGGTGGATTTTGAATTCGGGTGTGCTACATCATACATTCTTCCAGAACTTCAGGATGGGCTATCTTTTCATGTCTCTATTGCCAAAAATGACACCATCTATATTTTAGGAGGACATTCACTTGCTAATAATATCCGCCCTGCCAACCTGTACAGAATAAGGGTTGATCTTCCCCTGGGTAGCCCAGCTGTGAATTGCACAGTCTTGCCAGGAGGAATCTCTGTCTCCAGTGCAATTCTGACTCAAATTAGCAATGATGAATTTGTTATTGTTGGTGGATATCAGCTTGAAAATCAAAAAAGAATGATCTGCAACATCATCTCTTTAGAGGAAAACAAGATAGAAATTCGTGAGATGGAAACCCCAGACTGGACCCCAGACATTAAGCACAGCAAGATATGGTTTGGAAGCAACATGGGAAATGGAACTGTTTTTCTTGGCATACCAGGAGACAATAAACAAGTTGTTTCAGAAGCATTCTATTTCTATACACTGAAATGTGCTGAAGATAATACGAATGAAGAGCAGACAACATTCACAAACAGTCAGACATCAACAGAAGATCCAGGGGACTCCACTCCCTTTGAAGATTCCGAAGAATTTTGTTTCAGTGCAGAAGCAAATAGTTTTGATGGTGATGATGAATTTGACACCTATAATGAAGATGATGAGGAAGATGAGTCTGAGACAGGCTACTGGATTACATGCTGCCCTACTTGTGATGTGGATATCAACACTTGGGTACCGTTTTATTCAACCGAGCTCAACAAACCTGCCATGATCTACTGTTCTCATGGGGATGGGCACTGGGTCCATGCTCAGTGCATGGATCTGGCAGAACGCACGCTCATCCATTTGTCAGCAGGAAGCAACAAGTATTACTGCAATGAGCATGTGGAGATAGCAAGAGCTCTACACACTCCCCAAAGAGTTCTACCCTTAAAAAAGCCTCCAATGAAATCCCTCCATAAAAAAGGTTCTGGAAAAATCTTGACTCCTGCCAAGAAATCCTTTCTTAGAAGGTTGTTTGATTAGTTTTACAAAAGTTTTTCAGATTCAGGCACATGGAACTTTTGAATCTATTTTAAAAATCATAACATTGATTTTAAAAATATGTTTCTATTTTTGTTTATTTAAAATGCCTATGTTTTCTTTTAGTTACATGAATTAAGGGCCAGAAAAAATATGTTTAAAATGCAATGATAAATAAAGTCACTCTAGAACCTATACATTTTGAAAATACTTTACTCAAATACTCAATTTGCTCATTTATTCTTAACTGAGAATTTCCTATCTGATTTTTTTTACATACCCAGAAGCAGTAACAATCATCAACGTATGTTTGTATTTCTTATCTGAGTCTTGGTAACAAATAACCTATAGAGTGGTTATGACAAATTTAGCCAATAAAGAAATTAACACACAAAAGAATTAATTATTTTGTGCAATAAAACAATTCAGCAATTCACCAAAACTTAAAATCAAGATCATCTACATCCCATACTAGTGTTCTTTATATACCTTCAAGCAACCCCTTAGATTATGCCTGTGAACAAGTTAGTTCCTCATAGCTTTACAGTTATAAATATACATATAGATATAGATGATGTTCTCCACTGACATGAGGGAAGAAATAAAGAATCTACATCAAGTTTGATACATTTTCCTGAATTATTTGCATGCATTTTCTTTAAGGATTTCCCTTCCCCATTATATGATGCATGAATGATGTGCCAAAGTAAGTCATTTGAACTAATAATTTGTGGGAGTTTTCATGGAAAACTGAAGCCTACTGCTACTTAGAATTCTGGAAAAAGTAAGACTAAATAAATCTCATAGAGATGAATAATATTGATTATTTCCCAAACTAATATAAGTTTAAAGAATTTCCTGACATTTACAGGCAGAATATTTAAATGGAGGAGAAGAAATGTATCTGTGTGCATGTGTGTGTATAGTTAACATGTGGAGCTTGCTGCCAGTGAATATTAAAAAGTCAGTGATCTTGCCAAGATTTAATTAGACACTTGCTAGGATGAAATTAGTCAAAATGACTGTTAATTTTAAGGTTTCAAGACATCAATTAATAACCAGATGACTTTAGAAACAAATGCCTTTCCTCCTGGAGTATTTTCCTGAAAAAAGCACTTTTCTGAAAAAACCTTATCCTAAGACCTTCAATCACAGTTACAGTGAAGACTCTTACTCTTCACTGAAAGTCTACAGTGTGTAAGGTACTACTAGAAAATTCAGGGGAAACATGAACTATATAAGAGATGAAAAGTGGGAACACAAGTTCTGCTTATCGTTCCATGTCTCAGATACTGAAGTTAACTTGGATAAATGAATCATGTTCACCTGTTTCAATAATGTTGCTCACTGAATATTCCTGTTGAACAATTGTTTCACATTGATTTTTTTGTTGTTTCCATCACCTATATAAAAATGATAAAATATAAAAATCTTCTATTTGTATTGATTTACTCAAATTATTAAGATATAAATCACCTAAATAATGGCAAAATTAAACTAATTTTTTCAAGATCACTCCACTTTGATTTCTTTTCTATCTGTTAGTAGAAAAACGGCACAAGTTGGAGCAAAAATATCCTTTATAGAGTCCAAAAGTGAAATTTCCCCAAGGAGTAGATATATTCTCTCTTCCTGATTTGTCTGCAGAGATTCGGTGGCTAAGGAATTATTATCACAGATTTATTTTGTAGCCAGTGAAATCCAGATATGCTAATCTAAGTGATTCAGTTGTGAAGTCTCTGAGTTTCATAGTCAAACTCAGATCTCACCAGCATAGCTGCCTTTGGGGTGTGTGTGTGTGTGTGTGTGTGTGTGTGTGCATGTTTTAAGAGCATGCAGTTTGGTTATAGATTATATGTTTGAGTAAAATTAAATCCTTTTTTTGTCATCTGAGCAATGAGTTTATCTGATGTGACTTAAAGATACTGTCACTGCTTTTCTAATAAGCTAATGCAAACATTCAAATGAGCCACGTTAGAAGAACAGACACCTATTTCAACAATATTGTCTTTGCCTAAAATGTTTCAGGGACTCACATTTCAATCAATCACTTTTAGAATATATGGTTCATTTCCTTGAAGATGTTCAACAGCTGTCCCTCTTTCTTCATTAAAGATGGATTTAATTTCTGGAAGCAGGCAAGTGTCATTCAAAGCGTAGCAGAGTGAGATTTTTCAGTATTACACTACCACTTTAGGTCAAAGCAAAAATGTGAATACAAGCTAACAAAATGGATTTTCTGATATGGCTTATGAACGGGTTTTAAAGGAAAGTCATAAAATTGTTTGTACAAGACTACAAGAGTAGTGTCAAGAAATAAGTATATGGTTTCCCAAGGTAATCATTTTAGGGAACTATACACATCTATAAGTACAGGTGAGTTCAGTGTGTTAGGGGAAAGGGAAGGTATAAAGAAAAAGAAATTGTTATTCCAAAGGCTCTGGGGAGAGATGAAGCTTGTCACATATAAGGAACTGAAAGGTCAGCCAAACATGGTAAACAAGTAGGGGTGGAGTGCCATGAGCCCGGAGAGGAAGGCAAGGGCCAGGGATTCAATTTTTCATCAGTAAAATAAAATCACATTCTGCTCTGCCCATGTTGGTGAGCAGTTATAAGGGCCAAGCACATTTTTTATAAACTGAAAAATAACATATGCTCTTGTTGTGTGTTCAAAAACATAGTTTCATCATTCTCTATCACTGTGAAATAAATCCAGACACTCCGTGTAAAAATTATTTAAGAGGGTATTTGCCAGAGATTTTACCATAATAAGCACATGTAATTATGAATTCCAACTGACAAATATAAAATCTAGACCACACATCATCAAGGACTGCGTAAAAATATTTTAGCTAGCCTGAAGGAAGGAAAACTAATGGTCTTGAATAACGGTTAACAAGATGATCAATAAAACAATCTACATTCGAAGATATAATTGATGGTATGTGATCTCATCTTGCACTGAAAATCGAATTATGAGATCAGATTTGTCAGAAATAATATTCTTTTTTGTAGACCATAGATTGATAAAATGAAGTGCATGAAGTTTGGTTAAGAGATAAATCAGTCATTTAAAGCAGTATGAATGGTCCATTCACCTGTTCCCTCCTGGCTTATTTTAGCCCCACCATTCTCTTCACACTTTGTGCTCAATTTCCAAAATGCCAAACTGATAACCCTCCCAGTGAGTACCCCTAGTTGTTTCAAACCCCAGGGCCTTGGAGCAACCTGTTCCTTCTGCAGGGAATACTTTCCCCCTTGGACTTTGCAGCTCCTGCTAATGCCCTAGTCTGTCTGGCCCAGTTCTACTCACTGTTTACATCCTAGTTTAGATACCTCCTCACTCCAGAAGCCTTCTCTGAACCCCACTACCTTTTACAGATTACATACTCAATGCAAGAAATAAACCTGGCTGTATTTTTCTCTAACTCAGCTTACATTGTAGTCTGCATCTCTTTGTATGCTGGAAATATAATTTCAACAATTTTAGAGTTCTCCTTCTTTTCATCCAAGTTCCATGGAGAAAAAGAATGCAGAATTGTCAGAAGAGGGAGTGAGGAAAGGTGAAGCATCTTGTTCTTAGGATCATTACTCTTTATCTTCAGCTACAACATCCACCTGTCATGATCAGACCTGGAGGATGACTCCTGAATTGCACATCAGTCTTTACGACAAGTCCTTATGTCTATCCCTCTTTAAGCTGCTTTCTGGTCTCTGGTTGAAAGAGACCTTATTTTCCCAGCATGGCCACAGTTCTCTTTTTGGGACCATGTAGGAACTTGTCTATTTCTGTAACTTTCTTGGGCACATCTGCTCCTCTTGCAGCTTGCTGGACCACAGATTCTAGTCCGAACTATCACCAGCTAAACACACATCACTACCATTTCACCTCTGGATGTTACTGGTTTCCTGGGCTCTATCAGGGAAGTAAGATGCACATCCTCTCTTCTCCTGATGCCAAGAAACTAAACTGGGATTCCTATTGCTCTCCCCAACTCCACAGCTCAGCCCAAGGTATAAAGTATGAAGAACTCTTTTCCTGGGGACTCACAGTGTCCACTCACTCCATCTTTGTCTCAAATTCACTTCTCAAAAATGTTTATATAGGCATGGAAACAGTTTCTTGTCAATAAATAAATATTTATTGCATGAAAGAATGAATATTGAATGATTGAGGGTGTGATAGAATAGCTCTTAACTTTCTTTTTTCATTTTTTAGAGATGGAGTATCACTCTGTTACACAGGCTAGAATTCAGTGGCACCATCATGGCTCTCTGCAACCTCTAACTCCTGGGCTCAAGAAATCCTACCTCAACTCCCGAGTCGCTAGAGCTTCAGGTGCATACCACCATAGCCAGCTAATTTTATTTTTTGAAGAGATGGGGTCTCCACATCTTCCCCATGCTGATCTTGAACTCCTGGCCTGAAGCAATCCTCCTGCCTCAGCCTCCAAAAGTGCTAGGGTTATAGGAATAAGCCAGTGCACCCAGTTCCCAAAGCATAGATTTTTCATGCTCAACTTTTGGATAAAAGGAATATCTAAGAGGAAAATTAGTCAAGTACTATCTCAACAGTATTATACAGCACAGAGTCCATCATATTCCCCTTCATGCTGCTTCAATACCATATAATTATTTCTGTTGTTACATATTCTAAGTGTCTGACTCTTCCGACAAACTATGAGTTTCATGAGTAGTAGAACAATGTTTTTTATGATTTTTTTTATGACAAATACTTAACATAATGCCTGGTATACCTTAGGCAAAGTGTTGTTAAGCTGAACTGAATTAAATACATTACTGAGTTACATCTGCTTTTTATTGTGAGTAACCAAAGTGACATATGTTTTATCTAGTATAACACTAAATTATACTTTGTTACATTTGTTATAATCACTTATTGCTTATCTTTTCCTCCTCTTATTTCTTAATTCCATCATAACAGAGGTCTTAATTTTTTATTATTGAATTTCCAGTATCCAGCAGAGTGCCTAGTACTAAATATGCATGTGTTTAAATAGATATTGCATATATATATATATATATACACACACACAGAGAGACACACACACACACACACATATACACACACACAGTGAGAGACAGAGAGTAAAAACTTAAAGCAACTAAAGAAGTAAGGGATATGTGCTTAAATGAAACTAACAAACTTCTGATGGGGGGAAAAGGTAAGAATAGGAAAATATGTAGTAGAGTAATTAACACTAGCTACTGTAATAAAAACTCTCAAACACTTCTAAAGTTTATTTCTTGCTCGTGGAAAATCCAATGCAGTTGTTCTTATCAGGCTGTTCACCTGAGAGGCTCTCCTCCAAGATTTGCCTCAGGGATCCAGGCTTTTTCTATTTGGCAACTCAACCATCTTTATCTCCATCTTGTGTCTGCAAAACTTCAGATACAAAAAGAATAAAAGAAAGAAAGGGAAAGAGAACATGTGGGGAAGGCATTTTTACTTGTTAAGTGTTTCAGCCTGCAAATAATACATCATTTTCTCTGACTTCCATTGGCAAAAGCTAGTCACATGGCCCCACCTAAATGCAGGCTGGGAAATGTAGTTTAACTCTGTGTCTATAAAAGGGAATTGTATGTGATGAGCATTTAGCCAGCATCTGACCAGTATATATTTTAAACATCCCTGCTGCAATAGCCCCATTTACCCTGAAACAGTAATGAAGAGTACCAGAATAGATCTTCTAAGCTAAAAACAAAAATAGATGTTGCATGATATGGTTTGGCTGTGTATACACTCAGATCTCTTCTTGAATTCTC